>NC_077246.1:27812500-29012500 GCF_947179165.1 Solanum dulcamara | reverse complement strand
AGAGCAAGTAGAAAGTGAGAAGTTAAAGTTGAAGAATAGGGAGTCTAAGAGGTCAATGACCGATAGTGAATTCTCTCATGCTAAGTTCAAAAGTGGTGGACATTCTCGTTTTCTCCAAACCTACTCCAGTCAAGGGTCTTCTAATGCTACTACTCCAAGGTTTGATAAAGATAGGGTTCCCAACCATAAACCTCAAGCAGGTGCTCTTATAGGCCATGTTACTCCTGCATGCAAGAAGTGTGGTAGGAACCACAAGGGTGAATGTCTAGCTAGGATGAATGTGTACTATCGGTATGGTAAGATGGGTCATCATGCTAGGGAATGGAAGCATAAAGATGTTCATTTTCCTAGTTGCTGAAGATGGATAAGGAAACCAAAAGGTGGTCAACGCAATAATAGGTTCTATGCTCTCCATGGTAGGCAAGAAGCAGAGGAGACGCCCGATGTTGTCATCGATATGTTATGGGTATTTTACTATTATGTTTATTCTTTGCTAGATCCGGTTGTAAATTTGTCTTTTGTTTCTCCTTATATGTCCATGAGATTTTATGTTAGTCCCGAGACATTACTGGAGCCTTCCTCTATTTATACTTCCATAGGTGAGTCGGTTGTGGCTAAAAATGTCTATAGAAGTTATCCGGTTAAAGTTGTCCATAAAGTTACCCTATGTGACCTAATTGAGCTCGAGATGACCAATTTTAATATTATCCTTGGTATGGATTGGATACATGCATAATATGCTTCTATTGAATGTAGAACCCAAGTGGTTAAGTTCCAATTGCCAAATGAGCTGGTCCTATAATGGAAGGGTAGCGACTCTGTGTTTAAAGGTCAGTTTATTTCATATCTTAAATCTCAAAAGATGTTTTCCAAGAGTTGTATCTATCACTTTTTGAGGGTTAGGGATGAGAATTCCGAAGACCCTATTTTAGAGTCGGTTCCTACTGTAAGTGAATTTTTGGATGTGTTTATCAATGATTTACAGGGAGAGAGGAGATTGATTTTTGTATAGACCTTCTTCTAGATACTCAACCTATTTCTATTCCTCCTTACAAGATGGCACCAGAATAATTAAAGGAGTTGAAGGACTTATTAGACCAAGGTTTCATTAGGCCAAGTATTTCTCCATTGGGTGCTCCCGTATTATTTGTTAGAAAGAAGGATGGTTCTCTATCTATGTGTATTGATTAGAGTCAGTTGAATAAGGTAACCATCAAGAATAAGTATCCAATTTCGATAATACATGACTTGTTTGATCAATTGCAAGAGGAAAGTTAGTTCTCCAAAATAGATTTTTGTTCTAGTTATCACCAATTGAGGGTGAGGGAGTGTGACATTCCCAAAATGGATTTTTGAAAGAGGTAAGGCCATAATGAGTTTCTAGTCATGTTGTTTCATTTGACCAATGATTCCGCAACTTTCATGGACTTAATGAATACGGTGTTTAAGAAATACCTAGAGATATTTGTGATTATATTCATCGATGATATTTTGGTTTACTCTTGAAATGAGGAGGAGCATGAAAATTACTTGAAGATTGTGTTACAAACTCTAAGAGACAAACAATTATTTCCAAAGTTCAACAAATGTGAGTTTTGATTAAGAGAGGTAGCTTTCTGTGGTCACATTATGTCTGGTGAAAGGATTATGGTTGATCATAAAAAGACATAAACGGTTAAAAATTTGCCTAGTTTTTGGATATTAGGAGTTTTTTAAGCCTAGCCGAGTATTATAGGTGCTTTGTGGAAGTGTTTTCATTGAACTCATCACCTTTGACCAAGATGACACAAAAAAGGTAAAATTTCAATAGTCGAAAGCATGTGAAAAGAGTTTCAAAGAATTAAAGGATCGTCTCACTACTACTCCTATCTTAACATTTCTGGAAGAGTACAATGGTTTTGTGGTATATTTTGATGCTTCAAGTGTTGGTCTTGGTTTTTTTGATTCAACATGGGAAGGTCATCGCCTATGCTTATAGGCAACTTAAAGTGCATAAACGAAACTATCCAACCCATATTCTTAAACTAGCGGCGGTTGTGTTATCCTTGAAGATTTGGAGAAACTATCTTTAAGGTGTCCATGTGGATGTGTTCACCAACCACAAGAGTTTACAATACGTGTTTAAGAAATAGTACTTGAACCTTTGGCAAAGAAGATGGCTTGAATTATTGAAGGATTATGATATGAGTGTTTTTAACCATTCGGGCAAAGCTAATGTGGTTTTCGATGCGCTAAGTAGATTTTCCATTAGTAGTGTGGCACATATTGAAGAAGATAAGAAATAATTGATCAAAGATGTTCATAGATTTGCACGCTTATGTGTGCATTTGGTCGAATCTAATGATGGACGTGTTCTTGTTTATAATGATTTAAAATCAACTCTTGTAGCGGATGTTAAGGCCAAGCAAGACCAAGATCCAAGTTGGTTGAGTTAAAGAAGTCGGTTGCCAAAAAAGCCATTGAGGCTTTCTCTCAAGGGGGAGATGGTGTACTATGTTACCAAGGTCATTTGTGTACTAATTTTAATGAGTTAAGAGAGTTGATATTAAATAAGGCCCATAGTTCCCAATACTCGATTCATCCGGGTTCCACCAAGATGTATAGTGACTTGAGAGAGGTTTATTCGTGGAATGGCATGATAAATGACATAGCGGAGTTTGTAGCTATGTGTCCAAATTGCCAACAAGTTAAAGTCGAGCATCAAAGATCGAGAGGTCTAGCCCAAGACATTGGGATTCCTACATGGAAGTAGGAAGATATGAATATGGATTTTGTAACATGTTTGCCTAGTACTAAGAAGCAACATGATTCCATTTGGGTTGTTGTAGATTGGATGACCAAGTCGGCTCATTTTGTATCAATTAAGATTTCCTATGGTGCCGAAGATTATGCTAAGTTGTATGTTCGTGAGTTGGTATGACTTCATGATTTGCCCTTGTCCATCATATCAGATCGGGGTACACAATTCACTTTACACTTTTGGAAGTCATTTTAAATGTGTCTCAGTACAAAGGTTAAGTGAAGTACCACTTTTCATCCCCAAACCGATGGTCAGGCAGAAAGAACAATCCAAACTTTAGAGGATATGCTAAGGGCATGTGTTATTGATTTCAAGGGATGTTTAGATGAACATTTGCCATTGATTGAATTTGCATATAACAATAGTTATCACTCTAGCATCCAAATGGATCCTTTTGAACCATTGTATGGGAGAAAATCTAGATCCTTGGTGGGATGGATTAAAGTAGGTGAGATGGCCTTGATCGATCTAGATTTGGTGATGGATGCTACGGAGAAGGTAAGAATCATAAGAGAGAGGTTAAAGACGGTTCAAACTCATCAAAAGTCCTATTCTGATGTTAGGAAAATAGAGCTAGAATTTGAGATGGATGATTGGGTCTATATGAAAGTTTCACCCATGAAGGGTGTAATGCGTTTTGGTAAGAAAGGAAAATTGAGTCCTAGATATGTTTGACCGTACAAGATACTGAGACATTGTTGCAAGGTGTTTTATGAGTTAGATTTGCCACTTGAGTTAGCTATGGTCCACCTAATGTTTCTTTTGTGTATGTTGAGAAAGTTCATGAGTGATCCAATCTCCATTTTCCATTGAAAGACTTAAGTGTTGAGCAAAATTTAACTTATGAAGAAGTTCCGATGGAAATCTTAGACCTGCAGTTGAGGAACAAAGAAGTTTTTTCCTTCAAAGTGTTATGGATGAATCAACAAGTAGAAAGTACTACTTAGGAAGCGGAGGCAGATATGGTTGAAATGATACTCGTACCTTTTTTCCTCTACTCAAACCTAAAGTAGTTTATTCTTATTCAAGATAGTTGAACTCTTATTTATTCAGTTCCTCCTATGTCATTCATATGCATATATGTTTATGAAAAAGTTGATTTTTAAAGTCATGATTTTATGTCAAGTTGAAGTTTTCATGTCCTATGCATTTTAAGATGTCATCATGTTCATGTAGGGTTGCTAGTCCTTTTTTCTGTGTCCTTTCTATGATAACTTAATCATATTGAGGATAAATGTTCCTAAGGGGGGATATTTTAAGACCCCAGAATTTGGTAAGTCAGAAAGAAAGGATCTAATTATGAAAATCTAGAAAGCTGCACAATTTGGCACCAGGTGATGACTACGGAAGGCTCTCACAGGCCGTGGTAAGCACCACAGACCTTGGTGAGCCACCATGGTGATGTTCCTGGAGCTTAGCTTAGCAGGGTGACGTCCATGACAGGTTACCACAAAACATGGTGAGCACCACCAGCTATGAAGCCTCCTATGGTGACCCCTCCCATGAAGCCTCAAAACTTGATCCCAGGCTTGGACAATGACTGGCCACCACGGGCCGTGGAATGTTTCACGGACCATGGTGATATCCATGGTGGTTACCCCTGTAGGTCAAGTTGCATAACCTGTACCACATCCACTCTTTACGGACCGTGGTGCAGTTCACGGACCGTGAAGTGTCCCATGAAGAAAGTGCAGAGAATTTCCCTATAACTCAGAAATTTCAGATTCCAAGTCTAATGTCACGGATACCAACCACGAACCATGGTAAGCGCTACCGACCGTGATGGGTCTTCCGTGGTGAGCCCAACTGTAGTTTAATAAAGGGTATTTTAGACATTTCCTATTATTTGGTTAATGTATGTGGAGTTTTTGGGACTAGATTCACTATGAAAATATCCTAAATACTCTTTAATCTACCTTTTTCCCTCATTAAGTCCCAAAACTATTAGAAGACTTCTCTCAAGGCTCCTTCAAAGATCATTTTCTTCATTAAGTTTTAAGCTAGGGTTCCAAATTTCTTTAAGGTTCTTCTTCAATTCTTAGTGAATTTAAGCAAGGTATGTGGGGATTGATTCATGGACTCCTTTCACCCATGAGGTCCCAAAGATTTTTCAAGTTTACATTAATTTACAATTGATTTTGAACCCTAGTTTTGATGAATTGCATTGGGCTGAGTGATTTCTCGATTTTAGATATTATCATTGATTTTTATATGCATGTTTTCATATGAATTGCATGATTTCAAGTTGAATTATAGATGCTCATGCGTAAGAGTTATTTTCAAGCTATTATCATGAGTTAAAGATGATTTTTATGAGTTAATCATGAGTTAAATGATTTATAAAGACAGTTTTCAATGAGTACAACTGAGATTATGATTCTAAAGTTAAAGTTGAGATAATGATCAGAGTTAATATCATTAGATGTTTTGTGATAATGATCGTAGTTAAGATTTTTAGATGTTTAAATATGGTGATAAAGACAATTATCAGCGAAGTTATAGATTCTTATTAATCACCAAGTTAGATGATCTATTCTTAAATATTTTAAAGATGGATTGGTAGGCAATTACTATCTTTCCCTACTATGTTATGATTATGATTTACGAGTTTCCATTGGAATATTGACTAAGCACCGAGAGGACTTCTAGGTGGGATTCGGTCGGATAACGCGGTTAGTTATCCAAGGGAATCCTAATAGCAACCTAAAGTCCCAAACTATGTTTTTCATGTAGGTTGCCTTCATGGACTAGCTAGTGGATCCAAATAGCCCAGTTGAGTCGAGTGGAGGTATCTTTGGAGTATGCCATAGCAAGGTAGACTCTCCTGTTTCGATGAAAGAGTCATTGGCTTGTTTCAAAAAAGGAGTCATTGGATTTCATGTAATAGCTCGCATTGTCTTAGTTGTCGGTTAAAGGTCTTATCCCATACATGTTCAAGTTCAAGTTACTCTTTAAGATATCAAGTTATGAGTTGAAAGTTAAAGTTTTATGATATGCATTAACCATGAGTTTCTTCTATTTTAAATAGGTTTTAAGATATACCCACATTCATTTTGATTGGTCATACATCCTATGGCATATTGATATGTTCTTTTACTTAGTACATTCAAATGTACTAACGCATATTTTTCCAACATTATCTCATAATATAGGCACGGACGACACTAACGATCATTCTACTTGCGGTTAGAGGTTCATTTAGATTTCAAAGAAGTTGGGGAATCCTTAATCTATCGAGGATAAGAATTTGATTCATGTTTCTTTTATTTCATTTTCTTCTATTGCTAGGATTAGCTAGGAGCTTGTCTTAAGCCACCATCAAAGATTAAACTAAAGGTATGCTTAGAAGATATTATGATGTAGTCCGGTTTGGACATTGATACAGTTGAGTTTTACCTTATGTCACGACCCAACCCCGTAGGCCGCGACTGGGGTCCGACCTGGACCCCCGTTTACGTATTTGTCGACTGTAGTCAAATTGAACTATGAGCGAAGCGATACTGCTCATAAAAACCCCCGTGTACTTGTGGCCTCTTTAATTCATATTGTATCATGGAAGAGAATGCAAGCCGACAAGGCTGCCATAACGTAAAAACATTTACAACATGCCGTAAAGGCACAACCGAAATAAATTCATAAACAACCCACACATACATGTCTACAGACCTCTAAGAATAGGAACGACAACATATGGCGGGACAAGTCCCCCACCGTACCCCTGTGTAACCAAATATATACATTGGTGGTTTGGTACCAAAACTTGGCTTCAAATCAATGGAGCTTCTTCTAAACTTGCTGAGTGAAATCCTAAGCTGGTGGACTCCCAAAATATGTATTGTACCTATGGGCATGAAACGCAGCCCCCAAATAAAGGGGGGCCAGTACGATATATGTACTGAGTATATAAGCATAACATAACTTAAGATAACAACTGAAATAGGGATGCAGGAAACCAAGTATAGCATTTAATAGGGTACTATACCTACATCTCATAAAATAAAGTCATGTATACCATTATCACGTACCTGATCCGGCCCACTCGGGGACCCGGTATTACAAACACATCATCTATCATGATAGGTATATATATGCCATTAATGCTGTGGAACGTACAGTCCGATCCCTGTATATAGAAAGTGCATGCCGAGGAACGACGGCCCAATCCATGTATCATATAATAATGCCGAGGAACGACGGCCCAATCCGTATATCATATAACAATACCGAGGTACAACGGCCCAATCCATATAATGCATAATAATTATAATAATGCCGAGGAACGATGGCCTGATCCATATGTCATATGATAATGCCGAGGTACGACGGCCCGATCCATATATGCATAATAATGCTGAGGTACGATGGCTCGATCTGTATAATGCATAATATTGTCGAGGTACGATGGCCTGATCCGTATAATGCATAATTTGTCGTGGAATGTACGACCTGATCCTTACATAGCAAAATGTGTTGAGGTACGTTCGACCCGATCCATATATATATCATAATGCATATACATGCACGTAAAACTCTGTAACATATCAAACATCCCTTAGATATCACCATACAGCATGTTCAAGAGCCCCTGGGTATAGGAGCTTACACATTCCAACACTATTCAACCTATAGAAGGCTTAAGGGTCGTAGTTCAACTACTTCAAGGCCCTTATCATTCAAAAGTGGGTACAAGTCACGAGTTACATCTAGAGTCTATAAATGGGGCTATATCCAAATCCATGTCCTATAGTACCTTTAGTCTAGTCTTTCTAGAAGTAGGAAAAGACAAGCTTTACATGTACCATTTCCTATCATATGGAAATTTTGAAATTACAGGAGTTCTAATCAGAAGGAAGTGAATAAGAGACTTAACTCACACTCAGAGTTTTAAGAGTGGAATAAATTCAAACTTCATATATATAATACTTACATCTAAGTCATGCCAAAAGAGAGTAAAAATAACTTTACATACACTACTTCTCAGCATATAGAAGACTTGACGAATGGAAGCTTAACTACTTTAAGAGTCTTAACATTCAACAGTGAACACGAATTATGAATCATGAATCATGTTCAGAGCTCATGAATAGAGTTACCCAAGCTTCATACATATATCACTTTGTCATATAGATCTAACACATGCCCAAAAGAAAGAACAGATAGGCTTTACATAATTATACCAAAACATGTCAAAAGAAGGAATGGCTTTACATACCTCTGGACTTTCCTTCAGGTGATCCTCATATACATATTTCGTACCCGGCCCTTCATGGGGCTTGGTGAACCACTATGGAATCGTAATCTCATTTTCTTATCAAATACATCTCACTGGGAATGAGAGATAGCTTCCCACACATTACATTCTGACACATAGAAGCCCTACTAGGCAATACTTAATCTTCACAGGAACTCCAATATTGAACAGTGGATAGGGGTTATAAGGCATACTCGGAATTCTGGAATGGAATTATCCCCGCACTTCGTAGAAAATCCACTTAAGTCTAAACATTGCCGAAAGGAAATAAAGATAGCTGTACGAACTTATACCAAAACATGCCAAGAGAAAGCTTCACATACCTTGTCTGAATTATTCCTTATCCTGCTTGCCTCGCCGTCCTTTGAACCTATTCAACATGAAAGTAGTATGAATATCAACCCCTTTTACTTTCTAGCACCCTAGTTTACATCTTAGTATTAATGGAATCTATTTCCTTAGTCATTTTCCCGACTAGTTCTGTTATTCGCTAAGGCGTCGACGAAAATTGGGCAGCACCTGCCCTATAATGTGCCCTATCCAAATTTCCAATTTGGTCCCTAAGACCTATAGCCAACCAACAACAACAACCTACAGAAATTCACACCAACAATATACAACATAAACTCCAAACGACTTATTCAAAAATGCGGTAGCACAATAGGGCATCTAGCCTTTATTTTGTAACGCCCTTCATTATACGCAATGAGGGGTCATGTGGATTCAACCAAAAGCACCCTAAACCACATTAGAACATATTTAGTCCCTGCAACAACACATCAAACCCCTGCATCAGCACCTCACACGAACAACACTATCCTTCGACGATAATTTAACTATAGCGATTCCAATTTTGTTTATTTCGAACATCGAGCATTTCTACGACATTCTTAAAATTACAGTAGCATATAAGGGGTGTAATACACCATATAAAAATACCATAAACTCCAAATTAAAAGTAAAGGACTTACCTTACGTTAAACTTGTCAAACTCGCCAAAACTATCCAACATGTGAAATCTGGATAGCCCACTGTCTTATATTGTCGCTTAGTTTCGGAGGGGTAATTGAGGGAAACAGGATTTGTGGCCTCAATGAAAGTTATAGCCCTATGAAATATATTTCCAAAACATCTTGAATCACTTATAACTAAGCCTTACACAAGTAGTTATACACATTTTACTAACAGCAGTGTTTGTCCAAACCATGGCTGCCTTTGCTTTCTTCTGCACGTTTTTCTCTCTATTTTTGTTCAAGGTTTTGGCTAAAAATGACTTAATAGTCATCCATACATAGATATATATCTTTTTGGAGAGCAAAACATGTCATCCCCTAAGGGTGACATGTGTCACACCCTTAGGCAGCCACCTCAATTATGCAACCAATCCATGGTTGCCATATGTCAGGTGGGGGTCCACCCCATGGTGTGTCACCTGATGCCACGTTTCACTTTCCTGAGCTACCATATGTCAAGTAGGTGAGTCACCTACTTTCTTCAAGTAGGTGCGTCGTTTTCTTATTTCTCTTCCGTGGGTTCATAATTTCGTCGCACTTTAAGAGCCTATGTATTCCTTGCTACTTAGTCTCAACACGCACTGGAGTAGCTTAAGTACGTAAGACCTCCAAGTTGGTAGCTTACGCGAGTCAATCGAGTCCTACATCTCATTTCTCGACCTCCAACTCCTTTCGAATTTTTATAACCCTATTACCAATCTTCCTTATTATGAAGCATTTCGTTCTCCTTTCCTTGGAGTTATCTGATAGCATTATTAACTATCCAACTCACATAACAACTTTTAAGAACCTTAAGAGCCTTCCCAGAAACTTGAGAAGTTTAAGAAGCATTCTAAGGTATAAAAGTATGGGGTGTAACACCTTAGTCCCTTTTCCACTTATCATTACTTCTGCTTATAATGTTGTTCACCTTATATCTGCAATGTATGCTAAGATGGCTTATGTTTGGGGTCTTTTGCATCCCGATCGCCGTGTTATGACTAGGCCCTATGTTGGGTCCTGATAAACTTGGTATTAGAACACAAGGTTTATAATAGTCCTAGGGAGTCTAACATGCTGCTTTAAGTAGAGTCTTATTCATTGGTGTGAAGCATATCATATGCATGAATAAAAGTCTATGAAATATCTTAGGAAGAGTCTCACTTCTTTCATGAACTATGTCGCGAGGTAGAGTGGTTAAGTCTTTTCTCTCTAATGCTTGTTCTTTGCAATTTTTAGAATATGCCTCCACGAAGATACCTTGATAGAAGAAATGTGGTTGAAGAGGAGAAACAAGCTTCGAATGACCCTATGAATGATCAAATTTCTAATGCTAAGTTTTGAGCGGCTTTTCAAGTGTTTGCTCAAGCCGTTACAGATCAAGTAAATTACGTGGTGGTTGCTTCTGTGAATATGGATGCTAGTACGATGGTTACAAGAGTTTGTGATTTCATGAGGATGAATCATCTAGAGTTTTAGGGTTCTAAAGTTAATGAGGATCTACAAGAGTTTGTTGATAGCATCCATAAGATTGTTGAGATCATATTGATTAGCCTGGTTGAAAGGGTAGAGTTGAATACATACCAATTGAGGAGTGTTGATCAAACTTAGTTTTAATAATGGAAACATGAGATTCCTAGAGAGGTAGAGCCCATGACTTGGGATGAATTCAAAAGGGTATTGCTTGATCACTTTTTCCCACTAGAGTTAAGGGAGTCCAAGGTGAAAGAGTTCATCAACCTTAAATAAGGAGCTATGAGTGTGAGGGAGTATGCCCTCAAGTTTTCTCAATTGTCAAAATATGCTCCATTCATAGTTGCCGACTCAAGAGCTCGTATAAGTAAGTTTGTATCGGGTGCGTCGGATATGGTTGCAATGGAGTGCAAAGAAACTATGTTAATTTAGGAGATGGATATATCTAGACTCATGACCTATACAAATCAAGTAGAAAGTGAGAAGTTAAATTTGTAGAATAGGGAGTCTAAGAGTTCAAGGACTGATGATAGTCAATTCTCTCAAGCTAAGTCTGAAAGTGGTGTACGTTCTCGTTTTTGCCAAAAGTACTCCAGCCAAGGGTCTTCTAATGCTACTACTCCAAGGTTTGACAAATATAGGGTGACCAACCCTAAACCTCGAGGAGGTGCTCCTATAGTCCAAGTTACTCCCGCATATAAAAAGTGTGGTACGAACCACAAGGGTGAATGTCTAGATGGGATGAATGTGTGCTAATGGTATGGTAAGGTGGGTCATCATGCATGGGAATGTAAGGGTAAAAATATTCGTACTCAAAGCCAAGTTACTCAAGGTGGCCGAGTGCAACCAAAGGGTGGTTAATGCAATATTAGGTTCTATTCTCTCCATGTTAGGCAAGAGGTAGAGGAGACGCCCGATGTTGTCACCGGAATGTTATGGGTCTTTCACTATGATATTTATGCTTTGCTAGATCCAGGTGCAAATTTATATTTTGTTTCCCCTTATGTGGCCATGAGGTTTGATGTTATTACAGATACATTGTTAGAGACTTTCTCCATTTGTACTCCCGTAGGTGAGTCGATTGTGGCTAAAAGAGTCTATAGAAGTTATTCAATTACGGTTGTCCATAAAGTTACCCTCTGTGATCTTGTTGAGATGGAGATGACCGATTTTGATATAATTCTTGGTATAGATTGGCTACATGCATGTTATGCTTCTAATGATTGTAGAACCTGAGTGGTTAAGTTCTAATTCCCAAATAAGCCGATCCTAGAATGGAAGGGTAGCGACTCCGTGTTTAAAGGTCAGTTTATTTCATTCTTTAAAGCTCTAAAGATGGTTTCCAAGGGTTGTATCTATCATTTTGTGAGGGTTAGGGACGAGAATTCTAAAGCCCCAATCCTAGAGTCAGTTCCTATTGTAAGCGAGTTTCCAGATATATTTCTAGATGTTTACCCTGTGTCCCTCCTAAAAGGGAGATTGATTTTGGTATAAAACTTTTTGTGGATACTCAACCTATTTCTATTCCTTCTTACCGGATGGCTCCGGCAATATTAAAGGAGTTGAAGGACCAATTGAAGTACTTATTAGACAAAGGGTTCATTAGGCCAAGTATTTCTCCATGTGGTTCTCCCGTATTATTTGTTAGAAAGAAGGATGGTTCACTAAATATATGCATTGATTAACGGAAATTGAATAAGGTAAACATCAAGAATAAGTATCCAATTTCAAAGGTCAAGTTACTTCTCAAAAATGAATCTTCGCTCTGGTTATCACCAATTGAGGGTGAGGGAGTGTGATATTCCCAAAATGGCTTTTCGGATGAGGTATGTCCATTATGAGTTTCTAGTCATGTTATTTGATTTGACCAATTCTCCCATGGATTTCATGGACTTAATGAATAGAGTGTTTAAGTAATACCAAGATATTCTTTTGATTGTATTCATCGACGATATTTTGGTTTACTCTCAAAATAATGAAAAGCATGCAAATCACTTAAGGATCGTGATGTAAACTCTAAGAGACAAATAATTATTTGCAAAGTTCAACAAATGTGAGCTTTGGTTAAGGGAGGTAGCTTTTCTTGGTCACATTGTGTCCGGTGAAAGGATTATGGTTCATCCTAAGAAGACCAAAATAGTTAGAAATTGGCCTAGACCATTATCTTCTTCGAATATTAAGAGTTTCTTGGGCCTAGCCTGGTATTATAGTAGATTTGTGGAAGGGTTTTTGTCGATCTCCTCCCTTTTGACCAATTTGACTCAAAAAAGGTAGCATTTCAATGGTCAGAAGCATGTGAAAAGAGTTTCCAAGAATTGAAGAATTGTCTCACTACAACTCCTATCTTGACCTTGCAGAAAGTGTCCGATGGTTTTGTGGTATATTTTGATGCTCCAAGGGTTGGTCTTGGTTTTGTTTTGATTCAACATGGGAAGGTAATCACCTATGCTTCTAGACAACTTAAAATGCATGAACGAAACTATCCAACCCATGATCTTGAAGTAGCAGCGGCCGTGTTTGCCTTGAAGATTTGGAGACACTATCTTTATAGTGTCTATGTGGATGTGTTCACTGACTATAAGAGTTTACAATACGTGTTTAAGCAAAAGGAATTGAACCTTTGGCAATGGAGTAGCTTGAATTATCAAATGATTATGATCTGAGCGTGTTATACCATCTAGGGAAAACTAACGTGGTTTTCGATGCGCTAAGTAGATTGTCCATGAGTAGTATGGCACATATTGAAAAAGTTAAGAAAGAATTTATCAAAGATTTTCATGCTTAGATGTGTATTTGGTCAATTTTAATGATGAACGTATTCTTGTTCATAATGGTTCAGAATCATCTCTTATAGCAGATGTTAAGGCCACGCAAGAACAAGATCCAAGTTGGTTGAGTTAAAGAAGTCGTTTTCCAAAAAAAACATTGTGGCTTTCTCTCAAGGGGGAGATATTGTACAATGTTACCATGGTCGTTTGTGTGTACCTAATTTTGATGGGTTAAGAGAGTTGATATTAAATGAGGCCCATAGTTCCCAATACTCGATTCATCCAGGTTCCACCTAGATATATCATGACTTAAGAGAGGTTTATTGGTGGAATGGCATGAAGAATAACATAGAAGATTTGTAGCTATGTATCCAAATTGCCAACAAGCTAAAATCGAGCATCAAAGACCAAGAGGTATAGCCCAATACATTGAGATTCCTACTTGGGAGTGGGAAGATGTGAATATAGATTTTGTAACAGGTTTGCCTAGTACTAAGAAGCAACATGATTCCATTTGTCTTTTTGTAGACCGGATGACCAAGTCGGCTCATTTTCTACTGGTTTAGATGTCCTATGGTGCCGAAGATTATGCTAATTTGTACGGTCATGAGTTGGTACAACTTTTGGGTGTGCCATTTTCCATCATATCGTATCAAGGTACATAATTCACTTCACACTTTTTGAAGTCATTTCAAAAGGGTCTTGGTACAAAGGTTAAGTTAAGTACTATTTTTCATCCCCAAAATGATGGTTAGGCCGAAATAACAAAGAAAACTTTAGAGGATATGATAAAGGCGTGTGTTATTAATTTCAAGGGAAGTTGGGATGAACATTTTCCATTGATTGAATTTGCATAAAACAACAGTTATCACTCTAGCATTCAAATGTCTCATTTCAGAGCATTGTATGGGAGGAGATGTAGATCCTTGGTGGGATGGTTTGAAGTAGGCGGGAGAGCCTTGATCGGTCCATATTTGGTGATGGATGCTATAAAGAAGGTAAGACTCATAAGGGAGAGGTTGAAGATGACTTAAAGTCATCAAAATCCCTATTCCGACATTAGAAAAAAAGATCTCGAATTTGAGGTGGATGATTGAGTCTATTTGAAGGTTTCACCCATGAAGGGTGTAATGCGTTTTGGTAAGAAAGGGAAATTAAGTCCTAGATATGTTGGACCTTACAATATACTGAGATGTGTTGGTAAGATGGCTTATGAGTTAGATTTTCCACTTATAGTTAGCTATGGTCCACCCGGTTTTTCATGTGTCTATGTTGAGGAAGTTCGTAGGTGATCCAAACTCTATTGTGCCATTGAAAGAGTTAAGTGTTGAGGAAACTTTTACTTATGAAAAAGTTTTGGTAAAAATCTTAGACCAGCAAGTTAAGAAGTCGAGGAACAAAGAAGTTGTGTCCGTCAAAGTTTTATGGAGGAATCAACAAGTAGAAAGTGCTACTATGGAAGCGGAGGCAGATATGATGAAATGATATATGTACCTCTTTTCCTCTACTCAAAACTAAAGTAGTAAGTTGTTCTTATTCAAGATAGTTGAACCCTTATATATTCAGTTCCTCTAATATCATTCATATGCATGCATGTTTATGAAAAAATTAATTTTTAAATTCATGATTTTATGTCAAGTTGGAGTTTTTATGTCCCGTGCATTTTAAGATGTCATCATGTTCATATTGGGTCACTAGTCCTTTTTCCGTGTTCTTCCTATGATAATTTAATCTTATTCTAGGACAAATATTCCCAAGGAGGAAATATTGTTAGACCTCGAAATCTGGTAAGTCAGGAAGCAAGGACCAAAATATGAAAATCTGGAAAGCTACAAAATTTGGCACCAGATGATGACCACAGAAGGCTTTCACGGCTGTGGTAAGCACCACGGTGGTGATGTTCCTGAAGCTTAAATTTGCAGTGTGAGGTCCAAGATAGGTAACCAAGGACTGTGGTGAGTACCATGGGCCGTTAAGGCCTCATGTGTGACCCCTCTTCTGAAGCCTCAAAATGTGGTCCCATGGCTTGGACTAAGAATGGCCACCACGGGCCGTGGAACATCTCACGAACCGTGGTGAGCTTTGTGGTTGTCACCCCTACAGGTCAAGTTGCAGGACCTACACCACGTCTACTCTTCACATACCGTGGTGTACTTCATAAACTGTAAAGTGTCCCATGAAGAAAGTTCAGAGACTTTCCCTACAACTCAAAAATTTCAGAGTCCAAGTCCAACGTCACAGACACCAATCATGGACTATGGTGCACACCACGGGCCATGATGGGTATTTTGTGGTGAGCCCAGCTGCAATTTAATGAAGGGTATTTAGATATTTCTTATTGTTTGGTTAATGTATGTGGATGTTTTTGGGAATTGATTCACAATGAAATATCCGAAATACTCTTTAATCTACTATTTTCCTTCATTAACTCCCAAATCAATTAGAAGACTTCTCTCAAGGTTCCTTCAAAGATCATCTTCTTCATCAAGCTTTTAGCTAGGATTCTAGATTTCTTCGAGGTTCTTCTTCAATTCTTAATGGATTCAAGAAAGGTATATGGTGATTGATTCATGACCTCCTTTCACCCATGAATTCCTAAAGATTTCTCAAGTTTACATTCAATTTACAATTGATTATAATCCCTAATTTTGATGCATTGCATTGGGCTGAGTGATTTCATTTTTAGATGTTATCATTGATCTATATAGGCATGTTTTCATATAAATTGCATGGTTTCATGTTTAGATATAGATGCCCATGCATAAGAGTTATTTCCAAGATATGATCATGAGTTAAAGATGATTTTTATGATTTAATCATGAATTAAATGATTTTATAAAGATAGTTTTCAATAAGTACAGCTTAGATTATGATTCTAAAGTTAAAGTTGAGAAAATGATCAGAGTTAAGATCATTAGATGTTTTGAGTTAATGATCTGAGTTAACATCATTAGATATTTAAAGATGGTGATAAGGACAATTCTCACCTTAGTTATAGATTCTTTTGAATCACCAAGTTAGATGAGTTATCCCTAAATGTTTTAAAGATAAATTGATAGGCAGTTACTATCTTTCCCTACTATATTATGATTATGTTTTATGAGTTTCCATAGGGATATTGGCTAAGCACCGAGAGGACTTCTAGGTGGGGTTCAGTTATATAATGCAGTTATTTATCCAAGAAAATCCTAGTAGCAACTTAAAGTCCCATACTAAGTATCCCACGTAGGTTACCTTCATGTCCTAGCTAGTGGATCCGCAAAGCCTAGTTGAGTTAAGTTGACATATCTTTGGAGTATGCCCGAGCAAGTTAGCCTCTCTTGTTTTGATGTAGGAGTCATTTTCCTATCTCAATGCAGGAGTCATTGGATTCCATATAGTAGCTCGCATGGTCTTAGTTGTCGGTTAAAGATCTTATCCCACAGAAGTTCAAGTTCAAGTTAAGATTTAAGATATCAAGTTCTCAGTTGAAAGAAGTTGGTGAGTCCTTATTCTACCGAGGACAAGACTTTGATTCATGTTTCTTTTATTTCATTTTATTCTATTACTAGGGTGATTTAGGAGCTTGTCCTAAGCCCCGGTCAAAGATTAAACTATAGGCATGTTTAGAAGATATCATGTAGTCTGATTTGGACATTGATAGAGTTGATTCTTCCCTTAGTCCCTTTCCCACTTATGATTACTTCAGCTTATATTGTTCTTCACCTTACGTATGTGATGTATGCTAAGATGGCTTATGGTTGGGTTCCCTCGCATCCCTATCACCGTGTTACAACTAGGCCCTAGGTTGAGTCGTAACATGAACCCTCTTGACCTCTTCCTCAACTTCACTTCCTCAATTTGTTCCGCATAATTCATGAGTCGGGAGATGTCCATTTCTTTTACCAACATGGCCGTCTTGCACTCTTTTGATACCAAACTAGAAACACGAAAAATAAACTTTCTCATCCTTTCCCTTGGGTCAGAGACTATGAAAGGAGAATACTTAGATAATTTTGTGAACTTTAGGGCATATTCCCTCACACTCATACTCCCTTGGAGAATATTAATGAACTCTTGTATCTTTTCCTTCCTTAGCTCTAGAGGAAAAAATGGTCTAGGAAGGCTCCCTTGAATTCTTTCCATTCTATTGGCTCTATATCTTCACCCCTCTCAATAACTCATTTCTCATACCAAACCCTTATCACACCCTTGAGTTGATAGGCCACTAGCTCATCCTTTTTATGTGGAGGCATACCCATGATGGCCATAATCTGATAGACCTCTTCAATGAACTTCATAGGGTCCTCATCTACTTTGGAACCATCAAATTGGGGTGGATTTATCCTCTAGAAGTATACAATCCTAAAATATGGAGTAGGCACTTGAGGAGGAGAAGGAATGATGCCTTGGTTATTTCGGTTGGCTACGGTTTGAGCCAACAGTGTAATGATATTCCAAAATTCTGCATAGGCCACCCCTTCCTCATAATGTGGAGCTTCGGGAACCAAAGGAGCTTGGTCCTCATCATCAACCCTTGATCTAGGTTGAGGTACTCTTCTTGGGGACATGATCTAGAAGACACAAAATGAGGTGTTAGTTAAGACTAAGTCTTAGGACATTCTAGGGAATGACATGAATTTGAAAGAAGTGAAAACTTTCCTAAATATCCCATAGTCTCCTATTCATAGTTGTGGTTTGCTTCATGAGCATGAATAAGACCCTATTTGAGGTGGTACGTTGGACTCCAAGAACTATTCAAAACCTCGTACTATGATACCAAGTTTTTTACGACCTAAGCTTAGGGCCTAAACGTGACACGGCGAATGAAACACCCAGAGGTACCTCACCCAAGCCTCTTAGAATTCATTCATCTTTTCATAGGTAATGACATTCAATAATAAGAAAAAATAAAAGGGATAATGGGACTAAGGGAAACAACATAGAATAGGATCATTAACAACATCAAACATCATCTATTTGTCCAACAATAACTCTACATCTTTAGACTTGGCAAGGTCTAAGACATGTCCCTAATTCACCCTCAACATAAGTGTCAAAAGTACCAAAAAGGTAACCAAAACTCTATACATATCATGAGCTAGAAAAGTAAATGCGATGTTTTTCCCGAAACATGGCAATCCACCAACTATGTAGCCTTCAACGAATCAACTAGCCATATGGAGGTGAATGTGGACCAATGTTGGTCCCTACATGGTTATATTATATAGGTAAAAGAGTATAAGTTAGTACTTTGAATATACTAAGTATGTGAGCAATGCATTGTAATGAGACGCATTAAGACATTTAAAAGAAAAGTACATAAGTTAGTGCATGCATGAATAATCAAGAAATGAACATTTGAAACATTCATTTATGGGAAGATGACTACAACCGACATTTAAGACCATCTGAGCTATTACATAAAATCTAACATAGCCCCCTACGTTTGCATGGGGAGTCTACTTGCCGGGTAGAGCTCTGTCAACTTCATTTATTTTTTAAACATTTACGGTTATTTGTGGATCTACTAGCCTAATCCTACAAGGGCTTTTATGTTAGAAAATAGTTAATTAGACAAGGGGTTACTACTAGAATTTCCTTACCGAATCCTACCTCAATGCCCTATTCAGAGCAAAGTCAATCCCACAAAATAGTTTATATAACATAAGAACATAATTATTTACATAGCTTTAGATCATCAAAATATCATTCGGTAGAAAAGCTCATTAAAATCTTTCATTTGATTCACACAAGTGAGAATTTGCCTTTCAAAAGTGGAATACATCATTTCATTATTATTTCATTTCATGAGACTCCCTTTAATCATAAATATTTGCTTTGATAAGCATTCATTTTTGAGTCAAAACTTTCAATTATACTTCATTGAGAACATAGTAAAACTAGGTGGGTTCCATTCATTTCACCCTTCAAATTATTGACATCAATGCTAGCATGCATGAGAGTAATGTAATGCATCAATTAAAACATCTTTAAGCAACCCATCAATACACTTTAAAAATTATTTCCATGCCTTCATATAAGGACCTTTGATAAATCAACTATTTCATGAAATTAAGAGTTAATATATGCCAATATAGGTAAATAAGCCTCAAATAGACAATAATATATGCATTTGGAATCATGATATAAAAACCCATAAGATTTCACCATTTGAAATTGAACTATTGAGTTTAGAAAATACTTGGGCTCCATGGGTGGAAGAACCCATGAATGAGACCCACATACCTTGGGGAAATAAATTCTTAATGCAAGCTTTTAAAGTGGAGACTTGAAGTCTTGGAATGAAACCCTAGCTTTTCATGGTGAAGAAGAAGGCCTTGAGAGAAACTTGAGAGGTTAGGGTTTTGAGTCTTAGAATGTGAGTGAGAATAAATGAGTTTAGGAGGGCTTAGGAACAATTAGATGGGGTGAATACAGTCCCCAAAATGACCTCACTTTTTTGTTAAAATATAGAAAAAGATCAAAATACCATTTTTAAAACTGGTCGGACTGGGCTTCATGAAGGACCATCACAGTCCGTGATGCTCACCATGGCCCGTGGCCGTGTCCCATAGTAAATGAATTGAAGGAAATATTTTGGGGTTTGCAGGAAAAGTCTCAGGACTTCATGAAGACCTTCATGGTCCATGAAGAGCATCACGGCCCGTGAATCATGGTCGTGGTGCAGGACCTGCAAGAGTGACCACCACGAAACAGACCACGGTCCGTAAAGAGCTCCACGGCCCATGGTGGCCCCTTGTAGTTCTTTCCTTCGAAATTTTTCTGAGGCCTTAGAGGAGGGGTCACCACGGAGGGCACTACGGATGGTCCCTCACCCTGGTCCCTTTTCTTCAATATTGGGTTTCAGAACTTCCACCACAATGGCTTACCACGAGGTGTGGTGCAGACCATGGCTCCTGATGGCCTTCCGTGGTCATCACCTAGTGCTAGTTTTCTGCATTTCAATGCAATTTCATTCTTTGATCCTGTTTTAGGGCTTTCCAACCTCTAGGGTCTTACATTCTTATTAGTGCAACATCTTATATTTTTCTGTGATCTGAACCATAAGAAAAGAAATATAGAAAAGCACAAATGTAAATACATTAAATGATTCAATACACACCAAAATAATTATATCATATTATAAGGTAGAATTACACTATTAAAAGATGATAGTGATTTTTTCTCAGAAATTATCAGATTAACAAATTTATTCGACAATAATCAACATCACACTTCTTTTTATTTTCATTCAAGGTTACTAGGAGAAGTGATCTGATCAGCGCATACCAACATATGATGATGACATATATAAGCATACAACCAATATACACAAGTGAGGAACAGAAAAAAGAAGCAAAAGGAAACCTAGATGAAAACTCAAAATTGGAGAAAGTACAAAATTATGAAAAATTAAGCATCCCACAAAGCAATTCATAATTAAAATAACATAAATGTACCTCGAAGAGAAGAAAACTCCAAGAAAAGGATGATTTTCTTTTAAGCAAAGAAACTTGACTTTCTTTGAAAAAGATGGAACTGAGAGATTAACGACTTACTTTCCTCAACAAACCTAGAAACAATGAGATGTGCATCTGAGTATATCTGATTTGCAGCTGATTTTCCTCTTGTTGATTTTCTCCAACTAAATAAGGAACAGATCAAACAGACCTAGGTTAAGTATAGCTTTTTTGTCGAAAGGTGTGGGGAAGCTATAGCTAGAGAGTCGTGGGTGTGAAAATAATGAGGAGGAAAACATAAGCGCCTTTTTTTCTTAGTGCACTTCATGTTTTTGTCTGTTTAGATTCATTTGCTTCCTTTGTAATGTGACAATGTGTTGTGTTTCCTTGATCAAATCACCAAATACATATTTTTTTGTGAGTTTTGTTATAAGTTTATCTAGTGAAACTACTTTTTTAAAGTAAGAAACATATTTACTTCTTTGCTTTTTTTTTCTCCATTCTATTTGTATTACTTAATAGATGATTTATGCCCGTGTCTAGGATCGGCCCAACATTATAAATTGTTGTGGATTTTTTGAGATACGTTACAACTAACAACAATCATTTAGTCATATGAACAAGTCGCAATATTTATAATGGATCAGTTATTTGATGAGGTAGTTTAGTCAAAACTAATAAGGAAGCTAATTGGCTAAGATTGCATACACTAAATTTTGCATTCTCTTACTTTCGTGTGACAAATTTAGAAATGACATATGTTTTGATTTTACTTTTAGATGATTTATGTATGTGTCTAGAACGGGCCCAACTTTAGAAATTGTTGTCGCTTTTATTGAGATACATTATAACTTAGAAGAATTATTTAGTCATATGAACAAGTCACAATATTTATAATGGATCAGTTATTTGATGAGGTAGTTCGATCAATACTAATAAGGAAGCTAGTTGGCTAAGATTGCATACACTAAACTTTGCATTCTCTTACTTTCGTGTGACAAAATTAGAAATGCCATATGTCTTGATTTTCTTTGAGATGATTTATGCCCGTGCCTAGAACGGGCCCAACATTATAAATTTTTGTGGCTTTTTTGAGATACATTACAACTTACAACAATCATTTAGTCATATGAACAAGTCACAATATTTATAATGGATCAGTTATTTGATGAGGTAGTTCAATCGATACTAATAAGGAAGCTAGTAGGCTAAGATTGCATACACTAAACTATGCATTCTCTTACTTTCGTGTGACAAAATTAGAAATGCCATATGTTTTGATTTACTTTTAGATGATTTATGCCCGTGCCTAGAACGGGCCCAACATTATAAATTGTTGTGGCTTTTTTGAGATACATTACTACTTACAACAATAATTTAGTCATATGAACAAGTCACAATATTTATAATGGATCAATTATTTGATGAGGTAGTTCAATCAAAACTAATAAGGAAGCTAGTTGGCTAAGATTGTATATACTAAATTTTGCATTCTCTTACTTTAGTCTGACAAAATTTGAAATGTTATATGTTTTGATTTTACTTTTTGAATATGTACTACATATTTAAATTCATTTAAACGAGAAGAGATAAAAGAGGAAACTTGTTTTCATGCTGGAGAGTTCTTAACAATATTTATGTATGAAAGTGTACGGGAAAAAAAGGAATATTCTTTCCTTACAACATGTTTTCTAAAATAAATGCCGCTACTACCGTTCCCCACCTCCTCTTCTGTGCACTCATCTACATCATCATATACAAAGCTTTTATCACTTGCTTCTGTTCGATATGTCATGTCTCCATTTCATTTAATATTTAGTCATTCATTTGAGCTCTCTCTTTTTCTTGAGTTTCTCAGGAGTGAAGAACTCGTGCACTCAACCTCATATCTAACTGGATATTTTCTAGCTCCTTAATAAGGAAATGCAAACCTGATCCATATTAATAATAAAGAAGCAATTCAGTAGAGCAAGTTATATTTTACTTAGATCTTAGCTGCAAGCCGTCCGTGCAACAAGACAATAAGAGAAAACACTTGCTATACATGATAAGCTTGACCATGATAATATACCAAACTGTTAAATATCAGGAAAGATATGAAAGAAGATAAGAAAATTGTCTTAGCAAAATATCATAAGAATAAGACAACTTGATAAATATCAATTACCAACTCTATTGTAATCTATATGGACATCCATCTGATCATATTACATAAAGCTGATTAACCAAATAATGTAATTTTTTATTAAAATTAATACTATAATAAAGGTTTGAGAATTATGAGATTTATATAATTACTTGAAATTCATGAATTAAAAGTGTGAAATGGATTAAAAATGTAAAATGTCACGGTTACTTGTAATGATATGAAAAATAGTAATGAAACCATGAAATATGAAGTTAAGGGTTATAAATAGGCAATTACTTAAAACTAAATTAGTTAATTTCTATGTCATGTGTACCCACTGTGACCACACAGACTTCGATAAGGCAAGAATAGAAGTCTTTTCAGCTAAGTATCATGATTCTTTGTGTTGATTGGGGAAACTTAAAAAACTGAAATCGTGTATTTTATATAGTGTCATTCATTAAGGGAATATGCTACATTATCGACCCTTTGCAATTTGTAGTTACTTAGTCTTAGAAGTTCCACCTTCGTCAAAAGGTATGTTTTATTTTTCCTTGAAAAACATTCTGTATAAATAAGTAAAAGTGAAATATCAGATTACTTTGGGATTTCTCTAATTGACTTTCCAATTTTATAATCAGAACTTAGATCCTTGTTCGATAGATAAGTTTGACACATATTTTGCTGGTTTTAGCTGCATTTTACTTCCCTCTCATTTGTGTGAAGTTTTCAGAGTTATTTTGAGAGCGTTGTAGTTTTGAGTGGTGACGATGTTGATGTAGCTCAAGATGCGGAGGATGATGGTGGATTATCCACTTCCAATATGTTTAAGTGACATCGCAAGAAGAGGAAAATGAAGCTTCTTCTCTCATAAAAAATAGAATAAAATGACATTAAAAGCCCTGTAAGCTTCACCAATTGCCGAATTACTGTAGTTATTCTGAAACAACATAATATGAAGCAGAATCTTTCTATTTGGATAGAATGGCAGATGAAGTTTGGACTATAGGCTCGAAAGCGTGGGGAAGAATCGGATGAATATGAGAAGGGGAATGAGATGAATTTTATATTTAAATAAAAGACTTAATCATGTCCTTCACGAGTTTCTAGTAATGAAACACAAATTGCTAAAACCAATCATATGAGTCCTATCATGAGGGATTGCAACTCCATTTTGATAACACCCCATCAAATCTCTTAACACCAACCAACGTGGAGAGTAAGAAACAAAGAACCTATGGATGGTCTGATGAATTCTATCACAAATTAATATAAAGGAAACAATGATCCTCAATTGATTCAATTAATGTTAAAAATTAACAAAAAAAAAAATCTAACTTGAATCACTAATTCATCAAGCAATCCAATAATCAAATATAGTTGAACCTTAAGTGAAGAAGTAGAATCCTATCAAACTTATCAGACAAAAAATATATAGTATTGTTAAAACAAAACAAAGAGACTTATCTACTTAAATAGCAATCATTTGTGTTCCTCGAGAACATAGTGGTAGTGTGGAACATCCTACCCTACCTCACAAGAACAATGCTCTTCAAAATACCACCAGTCTCATTGCTAAGATATCTAGGTGCTACTTATAGCTTAGGTCCCTAAATAAATCATGCCAATTTTAAATATACGTGTAATTCGCCTTTAAGAAAGATAAAGACTTTGAAGGAATGAATTTTAATCCATTACAATTGAATTGATAGAATTGTTGGCTGATTATCATGAATTTGCATAGCAAATATATTAGTAAGAAAGAAATTGTGCTCAAAATGAAAATTGACCAATATTGTAAGTAATCTATGTTACGCCTGATTAAATTATCAAAATACCCCTAGACTAACGAACACTCGCGCAACGTATATTCCTTACTTTTTTGGTCAATCCGAGGCTGGAATATTGATCAGAGTGAAAAATTATGTGGGAAAATGGTCTTGGTTGAATTTTAGGCCAATGGGATCAAAAGATAAATTTTTGAAGTGAAGCGACAAAAACAGAGAAGTGGGCGATAGGTCCATGTCGCGGACTACCGCAAACATGGACTTAATGTTATCCTAGTTATTTTCTATGGGGTTAGAATTCGATCAAAAAAAAATTGGAAAAAAATGCACTATGAGGTAACCAGGTCAGCGAGACAGGCCAATTTTTCTACCCATTTTAAATTTTAAGAAGGAGAATTCCGGTCTTTTCCCCACCTCTCCTATACTTAACCCACGATGGATATAGGTCATTTTCGACCTTATAAAAGAGTTCTGAAATGCATTCCTAAGCTAAATTAACTTAAGAGCTAGGGCTAAGGAGTTGAGAAGATGCTAGGGTTCAAAAGATTCAAACAACATCTTGCAAGATTGATTGTCCTGTCTTCATTCTAGGTATATAAGGAAAACTAAAGCATGGATATTGTTCTTCCATGTGCACTATGATTGTGATTGGTTAATTTGTGAATGAATTGAGAATTTCCCCTAAACTTAACATATTTTTACATAATATTGCGTAATTGATATTTTCTATAAACTTGTTCTTGAATAAATGATTTTGACTATTTACTTCATAAACCCTCATAATAGTTTGACTAATGATTGGATGAATATGATTAAGGATTTAGTCTAGCGCCTTGAACTGTGAATGCATGATTGTGATTGAATTGTGAGCATGATGATAGTATTGATAGTGTTGACTAGTTGATAGTCTTGAATGTTGTCATAAATGATTGTCTAAAATCTCTCTTAACTAAATGATTGAGAATGAATGGGAAATTGATTGGTTGAAAGGATTGATTGATAGAACGAATGAGTTGAAAAGAGTCCAAAAGATACTTACTGATTTGGTTTGATTTGGATTGATTGTCTTATGAGCATTGAGTCTTGGGAGGAGTATCGAGCACCGAATTGGGTAAGAGTAATTAATAACTCGAACTCAATAACCACGTCACCAAATATAGGAAAGGATTGAACCGTTAAAGTCGGATGTTTCCTAAATTATTGTCCTGACATAATAGTACTTTATTAGTTATGGATTCATGATTGTTGATTTATTCTTACCCTGGCAAGGTAATGGATGGATGTGGCAACAATGTTGGCTTGTTATATTATCATTAGCTCATAAGTGATGGTTGTCGGATAAGAGAAATTCCCACATAGGCCTTGATAGTACTCTGATTTGGATTGGATTGGATTGGAATAGATTGAATTGGATTGTATATGATTGGTCTTTTTCTAAATCTTATTCTTGTTTAGACTTAGGACATCATGATTGAGTTGTTCACCCTTCCGATTTGAGATTCTGAGATGATTTGATTGTACCTTGATGCATGTTTCCTTCTACTATTTTAAATACTTGTACATTCCATATACTGACGTCCATTTGGGCCTAAATCATTTTATTATGCAGAGACAGGTACTAGAAATCATCAACAGACGCATCGTTAAAGATCTATTCGCTTTCAGCTAGTTGGTGAGTCCTCCCCGTTTTCGGAGATACCGCAGTTATATTTCCTGCTTTGAATTAGATTTTCTTTATTTGATTTGTGGTATCCATGAACCTGTCATTGGCACCACTAGGATTGTTGATAGAGGCTTCATAGACTAGATTATTGACTTGTTGATTTGATATTGTCTTTTGGCTAGTTTCCTTCATACTAGTCTTGTTGATTGGATTAGATAGAATGTTGGCTTTTGGCCTTATTCTATAAGCTATTTTATTGATGAGTAAGTCTTCCGTTGATAGAGAGTTGATTGAATGGTTGTGTGAATAGACCAAGTGGTTCTCTTGGAGACTAGCAATAGTCTCTGAGTGCCGGCCACACCTAGGGTATCCTCTCAGGATCTGAAAAGTTGTCACACTTCAAGCAATATATAACCATGTATTTCATTTGAAAAAAATCTAAATTATGTTAAGGAGCTTTATGATACTATTTTACCTGATCAATATATTACCATGTATTTCATTTGAAAAAAATCTAAATTATGTTAAGGATCTTTACGATACTATTTTACCTGATCAAAGAAAAGGGAGATTTTGTATGGTAGCAAAGTGCAGGCACAACTATCACCCACAAAAACACAATGAAGTTCGAAACCCTTTTTTCTGTCATATTGTTCGCCGTTTGTGAGTTTCCTTTTAACTTAATCAATAGATAAAAGAAATAATTAGTTCAACAAAACAAAATTAACAAATCAACTTGCAAACTTTAAAAAAATCTGATCTAAAGATATTTGAGATAATTTTTTGCTGGTCACTTAGCTTAATGGTATATGGTATAGAACATTTCTCAGACATAAACAAAAGTACAATTGAAATTATAAATTTATTGAACTCAAATTTGTGAAAATATTTAAATGATCAAAAAAATGACAAATAGATGTTATGATGTACAGGTCAAATTACCCAAAGTACTTTTTAAGCAGTAGAAAGTTAAATTACACCAATGATATGAACTACTGACTTACCAGTTATTTATCTTGATGTGTGATTTGTTTTAACCTCCCCCTCATACATTTTTAATCTTTCAATTTTGAAGGAACTCCAAACAAAAAAATCCAATGCAATTAGTTGAAGCTTGACAAAGGAATGTCTGATCCACCTATTGCTGCCAAAGATATAAAATAACTGATATTATATGATAACATCAAGTAAATTCAGTATTAAGTATATAAATGTAATGACCCTGAAGGTAATTTTTGAAATTTTTTGTGAAATGGCCATTTTACCCCTCCAGATAGTTTCCCCGAGTCATTTCTGATCAGTGATAGATGTTGGTTTTGAGAAATTCTTTAAAAAGTTGAGTCTTGGGAGTTTTTGAGATTTTTAAAGGCGTAAAGTGTTCAAAAGTGGTATTAGGGACCAATAGGAGCTACGAGTCTTGGAATGGAATTCCGTCAATTCCATCAGCTCCAAAGTATAGAACTTGGTCTAGGAGAATTTATGGAATTCAATTTGAAGTTGTAACGAAGATTTGAGGTCCTAAGTTGAAAATTACTGAAATTTTGATCGTAGAGTTGACTTTGGTCATCATTTGGAGATCCGATGTTCAAAATGAAATTCTGACGACTCCATTGGATTTGGGGGATGGTTTGAGTTCTGGAGTGGTCTTGGTTGAATTTTTGGAGGTATCGAGCTCATTTTGGTATTTTGAGGCTTAAAGTTAGTTTAGTTGCAATTTTTCGAGTTTCGGATCAAGATTACCTCGAATTCGAATTTCATGGTTCCAATGAGTCCGGAACATCAAATTTAGTAGTGTAGCATATAAAGTTTGTGTGAATGGGATTTCAAACGAATTCCGAGGATTCGATCGATGATTTTTTACTTCCTTATTTTACTGTGTTGCTGAAGCTGTTGCATGGGGCAAATCACCCTTCGCGTTTGCGACAACTTTTTCCACGTTCGCAAAGGGCAGATAAATTAACCTTCGCGATCGCGTGGTCAGGGTCGTGATCACGGAAGGTGGGGGTAGGATTGCCTTTGCGTTCGCGAAACCTCTCCCGCGTTCGCAAAGGTTCAGATTGATGCTCTCCGCGATCACGAAGGTAAAGGGACGCGATCGTGATGAAGAACCATCTGACAGCTTAATGAAATTCCCAAAGTCGGGTTTTAGCCATTTTCCACCATTTTTTAGGTAGCTCGGTAGAGGCAATCTTGAAGGGATAACTTTGTGGAATTTCAGTGGGTAAGTCTTTTTAACTCAAAATCATCATTTTCCATTGATAAATTGTTGTTTTTAACTCGAATTTGAGGATTTTAAGTTGAGGAAATTGGGGTTTCTTTTCAAGAACATTGAATTTTTAGTAAATTGATGATTGTGAACTAATTTTAATTTCTTTTTCGAAAAGGTTTTCACTAAATGTTTCCAAATATTCCAAGGAACGTTTTCATGCAAAGAATTCCAAATTTTTTCTTCGTTTTCAGAATTGAGTTTTTGGAACGATTTTGGTCCAATTTTCAAAAAGTATGATTTGGGTGTTGTTAGACTCGTATTCTTATTGGAATTGTATATTTGAATAGATTTTATGGATTCAGAGCGTCGATGTAAGGTCAAGGCTCAAATTTCGGAGTAGTTAGGGTTAAATTCGAGGAAAGTGAACTTCTAATCCTTTGTTTAATCTTGTAGGATCTTGTATTATTATTTTGTATGTTCGAAAGTGAAGAAAAGCGGTTTGAGACTATTTGATTTTGTGATTGAACTTGATAACAACGAAATGGGGTAATAAATGGCAAATTTGATGAGTTATAATGATGTGGTCGACATGATTAAGTCTTGACTAATTGTGAATATGTGAATGGATTGTTGTGACATGAATTATGACTTCTTGCTGAGATTATTCCATTATTGTGATTTACATGAACATTGTCTATTTGCATTGGCTCTGATGTATTGAGATGGAAATGTGAATAGATTGTGATGACATGAGTTATGACTTGTTGATATCATTCCATTGTTGTGATTTATCTGAACATTGCTTATTTGCATTGGTTCTGATATATTGAGATAAATTTGATTCAAGGATTATGTCGAAGGGAAATAGTTCTGACAATGTCGAAGGAAAATGGTTCTGGCGATGCCGAATGAAAATGATTTCGGCGATTGATATTTATGCCGAATGGAAATGGTTTTGATGGATACATGGTCCATGTGTGGCCCCATGGGTTCCAACCTTCTAGTCAGCGGATGTGTATTATTAGGACAAACATGCATCACTATAGGTGATATTTCATTGCACTACATTGCATCACACATCTTTTGCCATTTGTGGACTGTTTTTATCCCTGATATTCATGTAATTTATACTATTGATTGTTGTAATTTGACTGAGACTTAGGTTGTATTGTTGATGATATATGTATATATATACATACGCACACACACTTGTGTTGTTAGAACTGTTAAACTGGGTTAATTTCTACGCAAGTTGTAGTATGAGGGGTTCGGTTAGTATGACAATAGTACTTGCATTCTATTAGCTTTGCTTAGTCTTAGTTGTTTACTTGTTGGGTACCGCGTTATCGGTACTCACTCCTTGCTAACTACACTTGTGTAGGTTCTGAGCCCGGACAGTGACCAATTTTATTTCGTTCATCCGGGGCTTATTAGAGGAGACTTGAGAGGTAGCTGTTGATGACAACTATCTTTCTTGTTCATCTTTACTTTACTTTGTTCCATTAGAGAGACAAAGATTTGAGATTTTTATTTAAATTAGTATCGTTGTATTTAGAGACTTGTAAATGTGACAATCAGTCTATGGAGATTTTGTAATTGACTAAGATTTCCATTTTTGCCTTGTATTTATCTATTTTAAATTATTTCCGCATTTTATTCTGCAAATATTGGGTTTAGGCTGACTTATCCGATGAAAATGGACTAGTGCCATCACACTCGAATTCGGATCGTGACAATAAACTTACCAAATATCCTTTAAAGAAAAAAAACAAAAGCAAAAACAACTAAAAATTACACTAACATGTCCCTGAGTTAGAAAATTAGAGCTCAAATACAAATTAATTGACTCATCAAATGCGCTCTTTTCAATTGCGTTGAATGTTAACTTGCTTGGTTAACTTCTTTAGATGAAAATTGCTTGGCATACAATAGATGAAAGTTAAATTGCATTTATAGTTAAAATCTACTAAAAAATACTTTAAAAAATTATGAATGATAAAAATTGTAAGTAAAATAGGATTCAGATCAAGATTTTCCATTACATACAGGTATTTAGAGGTTATTTGATAGGTTGCTAGGAGTTAAGTTTTTCATGCATTAAATTTTGCATAAGTAATACAACGTTTGGTAGCATTCTTTTTCTCTGTATAAAATCCAACACACCTAATACAATATTTTGTTTGCAAATTAAAAATCCGTATAACTAATATATATATATATACAAGTTATTAGAGAATCAGTCTAGACTCTACAAGGTTTAGGCAAGTGGCTTAAGTCCCCAAATTAGAACGCCCCCCCCCCCCCCCCCCTTTTTTTTTTAGCAATAATAGATTAGCAAATGCTTACCGGTTTATAGATATATAAGTTGAGATGGCATATAGCTGCCCTGTTGCATGTCGGAAATGCCCATCTTCACCAAATTTCCAATGCCCGGGTTCATGATATCTCACTCCCGTACAAGTAAACGGGAACAAAAATGAAATAAATATAGGACATTCCTTAAGCACAAGTTCTGGTAATTCCTCTGCTTACTTCTGCGCAAGGACAGGACCAGATTTCATGCAACCACTATATACCCTTTGTTTTGAATGATGTGTAGCTGGAGTTGCTGCAAGTGTTCCTGAAGTTTTGAATACATGCAGGTTAATAGTGTGAGCAAAGATAGTTCAGTTGTCGCAATAGAAACATGGTATTTAGAATCCAAAAGGCTGCATTTACCTATATTTACATGCTCATCGTCATCAACTTTGACATAGAAATCTGCATCCCAGAGTGCAATAGCAGTAGTAAAATAGCTCTTTGTCTTCGCTGATAATTTAAGGTATCCCTCAACATGTTCCAATGAAGTTCAATTGCAAGTCAACTTTTGAGGAACAACAAGCTGTCTCCCCTTTTCACTGACATTACCAACAAATACAACATACCCAGTGTAATCCCAAATGAGGTCTGGAGAGGGTAGAGTATACGCACACCTTACCCCTACCTCGTAGGGATAGAGAGGTTGTTGAAAGACAGTCAACAAAGGAGGCCAACAGAATCAAAAAGGGAGGCCAACAAAGTCAAAAAGGCTGCCTCCCTAATGACTTTGTTGCAGCCTTCCTTTGTTGAATTGAACATACGCGTTTTGAAAACGCGTAAAATAATTTTACGCGTTTTCATTCTCCTGTAAATAGAGGACCTCTTTCCCTCATTTAAATTATCCAGAAAGAGAGTAAGAATACAAAAAGAGTTATACACCAAGATAAATATTTTAGTCTTGAGTGTCCTCTTTAGTAGTTGTTCCTTTTACAAGAGAGAAGTGTTAATGGTTGTTTTCTCCTTGTATTTGAGAGTTGTGTACTCCATATTATAATAGTGAGATCCTTCTACCCCGTGTTTTTTCTCCTCTATCAGTTAGAGGGGTTTCCACATAAATTTCTCGTGTCCAATTTATTTTCATTATTCTCATCATATCAAACTTTATTTGTGGTGCTTCCTCACCCCAACAGTGATATCAGAGCCCTCGGTTATTCTGTCTATTTTATGCAAAGGTACTATCTATGAATAGTAACTTTTCGTGAATAGTAAAATTCGATGAATAGTACTATTCACGTGAATAGTAAATTTCGGTGACGGTACAGTTTGTCATGATTGTTCGCAAAAATATTCAGAAATGATCTAGAAGGGTGTGAAGCAAATAAAAATGTCGAGTACAATAAAGTTTGACGTTGAGAAATTCAATGGGACTAATTTCTCATTGTGGAAAATGAAAATAAAAGCAATACTGAGAAAAGACAATTGATTAGCTGCAATTGAAGGCAGGCCCACAGACTTTGTTGATGACAGCAAGTGGAACGACATAGACAACAACGCAGTTGCTGATCTACACTTGGCACTAGCTGATCAAGTGTTGTCTAGTGTAGCGGAAAAGCGGACGGCGAAGGAAATATGGGATACTCTTACAGGGTTGTATGAGGCCAAGTCTTTACATAATAAAATCTTCTTAAAAAGAAAATTGTATACTCTTCGAATGTCAGAGTCCATGTCAGTTACTGAACATATCAATACTTTGAATACTCTGTTTTCGCAACTTACAACAATGGGTTGCAAAAGAGAGGGGACTGAACGTGCGGAGCTTCTACTTCAAAGTCTATCTGACTCGTATGATCAACTCATCATCAACCTGACGAACGATACTGACAGTCTAGTTTTCGATGAAATTACAGCCGCTGTCTTGGAAGAAGAAAATCGGCGCAAAAATAAGAAAGACAGACAAGCAAGTTCGCAACAAGCTGAAGCTTTGATGATGGTGAGAGGAAGACCAACGGAACGTGGCCCCAGTGGGAGTCACAATCATGGCAGATCTCAATCAAGAAGTAAGAAGAATATCAAGTGCTACAACTGTGGCAAGAAAGGGCACTTCAAGAAAGATTGTCGGTTCAAGAAGAAGAGTGAACACCCTGAGCCATCAAATGCTCAAGGGAATGTTGCATGTACCTCGGATGATGGCGATATTTTATGTAGTGAGGCAATATCAAATAATGAAGGCAGAAAACGTTTCGCTGATGTCTGGATCATGGACACAGGAGCAACATGGCACATGACTTCCAGGAGAGAATGGTTCCATCAATATAATCCTATCTCAGGAGGGTCTGTGTTCATGGGAAATGATCATGCTTTGGATGTTATTGGTATTGGGTCCATCAAAATAAAGATGTATGATGGCACGGTTCGCACCATCCAAGAGGTACGACATGTAAAAGACTTGAAGAAGAATCTATTGTCTTTAGGACAACTAGATGATAATGGATGTTCGTATAAGACTCATGGTGGAGTCATGAGAATATCCAAAGGAGCGCTTGTAGTGATGAAAGCAGGAAAAACTTGTTGCAAATCTATATGTGCTTAAAGGTGAAACACACCAAGAAGGAGAAGCATCAACCACGTCAGCAAGTTCATTTGAAGAATCAACGATGATATGGCATCGTAAACTTGGCCATATGTCGGAACGAAGTTTGAAGATTCTTGCTGAGCAAAAACTTCTTCCAAGGCTCAAAAAGGTTTCACTACCCTTTTGTGAGCATTGTGTTACCAGTAAGCAAAATAGACTGAAGTTTAGCAGTTCCTCTGCTAAAAGCAAGGAAATACTAGATCTAGTCCACTCTGATGTCTGGCAAGCATCGGTGGAGTCTCTAGGAGGAGCGAAATATTTCGTTTCATTTATCGACAATTACTCTAGGAAAAGTTGGGTGTATCCAATCAAGAGGAAGGCAAATGTTTTTTCAGTTTTCAAAGAATTCAAAAAGGCTGCCTCCCTAATGACTTTGTTGCAGCCTTCCTTTGTTGAATTGAACATACGCGTTTTGAAAACGCGTAAAATAATTTTACGCGTTTTCATTCTCCTATAAATAGAGGGCCTCTTGCCCTCATTTAAATTATCCAGAAAGAGAGAGTAAGAATACAAAGAGAGTTATACACCAAGATAAATATTTTAGTCTTGAGTGTCCTCTTTAGTAGTTGTTCCTTTTACAAGAGAGAAGTGTTAATTGTTGTTTTCTCCTTGTATTTGAGAGCTGTGTACTCCATATTATAATAGTGAGATCCTTCTACCCCGTGGTTTTTCTCCTCTATCAGTTAGAGGGGTTTCCACGTAAAATTCTCGTGTCCAATTTATTTTCATTATTTTCATCATATCAAACTTTATTTGTGGTGCTTCCTCACCCCAACAGTTGTTTCTGATATACCCTCGGCTTAAAGAAAAAAAATAACATTTCAGAACAGTTTGGAAAAGGAAAACAAGAAATGAAAGAAGTAACAACAACGAAATATTCTGAAATTGAAAACAGTACACAACATAGGAAAGAAAGAACAGTAACAACAATGAAATAAGGCAATAACCGAATCACCAACAAACACAGGTGATCAAGCAATTGCCATTACCAGCCTCAAGAAATCTCCATGCTTCTTCTCTTCAGCTTCAATTGCTCTATCAAGAATGCCACCTGATGTTGCACTGGTGAAATGATAATTAAATGAGTAATAATATAAATGACAATAGATAAGAGAAACATACAAATAACTTATCTAACATGTTTGATAATTATGGAGTTCTGAACTATTCAAGAAATTATGAACTCCATCTTTTCATCATCAACACATTCATTTTCTTTCTTTCTCTCTCTCTCTTTTTTTTTTTTGAGAAAAGTAATAGTAAATCATCAACACATTTTCGAAGAAACTTCTGTGGTTAATTCAAAGAAATATGTTCATGGAGTAGCCTCTCCCTGACATTGAGACAAATAGAAGAATGGGAAATGAAGATTATATGTTGCCCGATACTGGAAAATCATTACCAGCTACAACATGAAGTTTGGTAAAAGTACCTGAAGGACATCAGGCCTAGTCCAGTGATCACATACCTGTGTCCTATTACAAACCGCATCACAAAGCCCTTTTCCTCCTCAAGCTTCTTTAGCTTATCACCTGCTTTACCACAAGTAAATAACAAAATTTTCAGTAGGTACCTCGTTGTAATAGATGCACACAAATAAGTCAGAACACACCGTTAATGAAGTTTCAAGCACCTTGAGGCATCCAGGTAGCACGAACTGAGTTTCTTCTCTTTCAGCTACTAAAGGCAGTGTTTATCCCTATGACCATGAGATATTTTCTATTTTCAGAGATCTTTAGATCTTCGGTAATTGGAGAGCAACTCTTTTATAGAATCCTGCAACGCCCTTGCTGCTTCTAATTCCGTCTCCAGATTTGAGATTGTTGTATCCAGGGTTCTGCATTTTGTTAAATAAAAAATGTAATGAACAGCTCTTACTCTTTAAAGATTTATGTCAAAGCGTGATTCTCATAAAATATATAAATAACAAGCATAAGTAACATACTGTACAGCATAATGCATCCTCGAAGCATCCCCAGGAATATACTTGGATTCACTTTTTACATCCTCCTGCTGAAAACAACAAGACCAAAGCCATTAACGCCCGAAAAATTGAATACCAGAGTACCTAAGATTACATTGCTGTCTGCTTTTCTTGCATATAATACTTTAAAAGTTGTAGGATCACCGTCTTTCCAGACTAACCCTACCTTTTGATCATCACTATGTGTTGTCCTTGATATGCCTTTAGCTTCAGATACTGTCCACACTCTACAGCCAAAATAACACAGTTAACAGTGAAGACAGACATGCTCACGGCATATTGAATAAATTAGAGAAAGTTGCAAAGGGGGAAGCTGCTAGAAAGAACCGTTCTAAAGAAAATTCCATGAATAGATAGAGTCAACGGTATGACAGACAACGCTGCCTATACACGAATTAACTTCCGAGGTTTATATGAATATTTTTGTTAAATGGTTTCCCCTTGCCATCTTCTTTGTTAAAATGAATGTGGATGGGTGTCTACTTTCTTTGAGAATTTGGATTGTATAACCGCAACACCACATTATTGAAATTAAGGAATAATAAGTCTCTCTTACAAATCTCTAACCCTTCAATGTGCTCAAATCTTTTCAGACAACCAAACATTTACGCTAACGACTGTGCAGCTGTGGTGCATTTAAACACCGATATCAATAAACTTTCTTAAAACTTGAAAAGCATAACTTCCATTAAGAAACAAGCTTAACTCTAATGCAATGTCTCTGCCCAGCTCTAACTTTTCCTGAATGACCACCTTTGTCAACATGTCTGCTCGATTCTTCGTATGGATCTTCACTAGTTTTAGCAGTTCTTGATCCATCACCTCGCATATCCAGTGATATTGAATGTCGATATGCTTTTTCCTAGAATGATACATTGAGTATTTGCTTAAATCAATAGCACTTTGACTATCATAATGTATCTTATACTCCGTTTGATTCATCCCTAGTTCTTGGAGAAATCGCTTTAACCACAACATTTCTTTACCAGCTTCCGTTACAGCAATATACTCTGCTTCAGTTGTGGATAGTGCAACACACTTCTGTAATCTTGACTGCCATGACACAACTCCCCCAGCAAAAGTATAAAGATATCCTGAAGTTGATTTTCTACCATCGGGATCTCCGACCATATTTGAATCTGCATAGCCTTCCAAGCTTGGATCAACTCCCCCAAAGCAAAGACTTGATTTTGATGTACCCTTAAGATACCTGAGAATCCACTTAACTGCCTCCCAATGTTTCTTTCCATGGTTAGAAAGAAAATGACTCACCACACCTACTGCATGTGTGATATCTGGCCTCGTGCAAACCATGGCATACATCAGACTTCCAACTGCTGAAGAATAGAGAATTGTAGACATCTCATCAATCTCTTTCTTGGATGAGGTGCACGAACTCTTGCTCAACTTGGAATGATTTTCCAAAGGGACACCTACTGATTTGGCATTACTCATGTTGAACCATTTGATCACCCGTTCAATATAATTTTCTTGAGATAGCCATAACTTTTTGTTTCTCCTATATCAAGTTATCTGCAATTAAAAAAATTGATGAGCTGGACCTAAGTTTTTCATTTCATAGGACTTAGAGAGTTCTTTCTTCAACTGTCTGATTTTTGTTACATCTTTTCCAACGATCAACATGTCGTCCACATAAAGTAGAAGTACAACAAAATTGCCATCCGAAAATCTCTGAATGTAAACACACTAATCTGCAGTAGTCCTTTTATATCCTTGACTTACCATGAATGAGCCAAACTTCTTGTACCACTGCCTTGGTGCTTGCTTCAGGCCATATAAGCTTTACGCAAGCTTATAGATGAGGTTTTCTTTTCTTGAAACCTCAAAACCTTCTGGCTGCTCCATATAGATTTTTTTATTTAGATCACCATGAAGAAATATTGCCTTGATATCTATTTGTTCAAGCTTCAAATTGAAAGTGGATACCAATCCAAGGATGATACAGATTGAAGTCAATTTTACAACTGGTGAAAATATTTCATCAAAGTCAATTCCCTTTTTATATAGGAATCCTTTGACTACTAAGCAGTGTTTGTGCTTCACCACCTTTCCACTGTCATCTTTCTTGAGCTTGAATAACTATTTGCTCTTCAGTGCCTTCTTTCCTTGTGGAAGTTTCACAATCTCATAAGTGTTGTTTTTCTATAAAGAGTTCATCTCTTCGGTCATTGCTTGCAAGCATTTTTCTTTATCCTTATGAGATATAGCTTCATGGAAACTCTCTAGTTCTCCATCTTTAATAAAAAGAATATACTTGGATTCTGAGTATCGAGTTGATAGAATTTGACCTCGTTTAGATGGATGAAATTATTGATTATTGGCTTCAGCAAGTGTACCATCATTGTTTCCCTATGATGGTTTTGGAGCTTCTAGAGGGGTTTGTGCCCCCCTCCCCCCTCCAAACATCCTCCTGTTTTGCTTCTGGTAATGTTTCATGCTCTCTCATGCTATTTGTGGAAAACTACATTGGTAGTGGATCTAGACCAACTTGCTAGGCACTGGAACTTCTTTCATGAGACATTGTGGGTTTTTCAATGTCTTCTATTGTCTGATTTTCGTGGAATACAACATCCTTACTTTTGATCACCATCTTCTATATTAGATACCATAATCTATATCCAAATTCTTCATCTCCATAGCTTATGAAGATACACAGTATAGTTCTACCATCAAGATTCTTTTTGAGCTCCTTGGATACATGTGCATGTGCATGTGCTAAACAACCGAATACCCTTAAGTGAGAATATGAGGGATTCTTACCGGACCATATTTTCTATGGAACCTAAAAATGCAATGGGGCTGATGGTGACCGGTTGATTAGGTAGTAGGCGGCGCGAACAACTTCTCCCCAGAATGGCTTAGGCAACTTTGCCATACTGATCATACTTCTGACTCTTTCCATGATTGTCAGGTTTATTCTCTCGGCTACTCCATTGTGTTGTGGGGTGTGTGGGACCGTCTTCTCATGTCAAATCCCTTATCTCTTGCAATAAAAATTGAACTCCTTGGAAGTATACTCACCTCTATTATCTGAGAGAAAGCATTTTAATTTCTTTTCCGTTTCACGCTCTACCGTGGCATGAAATATCTTGAAATAGTCAAAAGCTTGGTCCTTTTTCTTTAAGAATTACACCCATATATTTTGAAAAAAATCATCAATGAAAGTCAAAAAATACCTATTACCGCCAACTGATTTCTCCTTCATGGGACCACAAATGTCAGAGTGTACCAAATTGAGTAACTCTAATCTTCTGGTTGAAGAAAATGTAAATGAGACTCTGTGTTGCTTTCTGAATAAGCAATGGTTACAAGGGCCTAAAGAAGCATTCTTGTCCATTCTGATAACCTGCTTTTTCAATAGAATTGATATCCTATTTTCACTCATGTAACCGAGTCTTTGGTGCCACAGGTTTTGAGACGCCTCTTTTTCCATAACATTGAGGTTGTCTGAGCATACCTTCACATCAGTTTTATATAGGTTGCCAAAAATATGTCCTCGAGCGAGAACTATAACTCCTTACAACAATTTCCATGTGCCTTTTCTGAAATGACTTTCATAGCCCTATTTCTCAAGAGCTATACCTGATATTAGATTTAGCTGAAGATCTGGCACATGACAGACATCCTTCAGTATCATTGTACAACCAATATCTGTTTGTATTTTGATATCACCAATTCCAACTATCTCACGAGTAGAAGTTTTCCCAATCTTCACTGCTCCAAAGTCTCTTGCTTTGTATATTGTGAAGAAATCTTTTCGAGATGTGGCATGGTATGATGTTGTAGTATCTTACACCTATTCATTATCTTCTTAACTTGAGACATGAAGGCATGTCTCTTCTTAGATGGAACAAATGGCTACCTCTCCTCAGGTAATGACTAATGCATTTCCATCCTTCTTCTTCAACTTCGCCTTCTCCTTCGTTCTTCTCTAAATAGCCCTTTATTCCACAGTGGTAGCACTCATATGATGGCTTCTTACCATCTGTGGATTTTCCCCTACTCTTGTTTCTGCCTCTCCTTTTATCTTGACTTCTTCCTTATTTTCTCCCCCTTTCTGTAATAAGGACATGCGACTCACCATGATCGATGTCCTTTCTTCTTGCTTCTTTATTAAATAAGACATCATTGATCATAGACATGTTCAAATTTCCACTAGGAGCTAAATTACTTAGAGAGACTACCAGCGTCGCCCAGCTATCAGGAAAAAGAACTAAGAAGTAGTAAGGCTTGCATCTCATCCCCAAGCGGCATGTCAATAGACGGTAATTGATTTATCAGCTCTGAAACTCACTGGTGTGCTCGGCAACTAAAGTTCCGTGCTTTAACTTCAAATTTACCAAACACCTCATCAATAGGGCTTTGTTCCGAGCAGTCTTGGCTTGATACATACCTTCTAACTTAGTCTAGAGGGCATACGTGTCTGTTTCTTGTGCAATATAATGGAAAATGCAATCGTCAATGCATTGTCGAATTTGACCGATAGTTTTTCTATTTAATTTCTTCCACTCTGCTTCTTTGGTGGAATCGGGGTTCTTTTTTTTTCTATGGGATCATACAAATCTTTACAACTGAGGAGATCTTCCATCCGAGGTCTTCACAATGTATAATTTATGGCAGTAAGCTTTATCATAGATCCAGATAATGATGATGACGACTCTTGTATTATATCTTAAAAAATGGCTTGGTAAAAATTTTGGAGTAGAATCTCACCAAACCAAACTCACCAATGTATTCAAAATGGTGAAAATGATGGGATTGACCCTTCTTGGCCAAAATTGGGCCTCTAGAAATTTTTCAAATTTACACCAAATAATTGGGGTTAGATTGAAAATATACTAAACTTTTGGGATAGAATTATAATTTCAGTAACTTCAAGGGTTATTTTATAAATTTCAAAAAAATTATGATGACTGGGCGCTAATTGGGCATGACGTGGCTCTGACTAAGTACTGACGTGGTGCGGACTGGGCGCTGATGTAGCACTGACTGAATGTTGATGTGGCTACTTTTTATTGGTTGGAGTTGGATGATGGGGAAGGTACTATTCATTTTTTTCTTCCTCTAGACAGAAAATACACCAAAAATAGAGCAAATTTTAAACGACCATAACTTCTTTGTTTTAACTCTGCTTTGCCTCCAAAAAGTTGTGTTGAATTCATATCGATGCAAAGAATCCAATGAATGACCGAAACACACTGACAATCATGTTTTCAAAGAAAAGCAGCTCCGACTTGAAATTTTCATATTTCGATATTTCTCGATGAACACAGAACCGAAGGCTTTGATACCACTTATTGTGATTATCTGATCACTATGAAGAATATTTAGGAGGAAAAACAACTCTATTTCACAAGAATAGAATTACAGAGAACACACCAAGAATTTCTCTCACAAAAACCTCACCAAACACTCTCTTCTTCTAATACAGAGAATTTACACCAAAAATTTCTCTTTTAAAAAAACCTCACCAAATACTTTCTTCTTCTCACAATCTCTTCCTAGATTGTATTTTTGTGTGTTTTTGTGTTGAGAGAAAATTCTTGGTGTAATTCTATTCTTGTAAAATAAAATTACTTTTCCTCCTAAATATTCTTCATAGTGATTAGAGAATCATAGCAAGTGGTATTAGAGCCTTCGGTTCTATGTTCATCGAGAAATATCAAAACACTAAAACTTCAAGACGGAGCTGCATTTCTTTGAAAACTTGATCGTCGGTGTTTTTCAATTACTTCATTAAATTCCTTGCGTCGATACGAATTCAACGCAACTTTCTAGAGGCAAAATGGAGCTAAAAGGAAGAAATTATGGTCATTTAAAGTTTGCTCTATTGTTGGTGTATTTTCTGTCGAGGGGAAAAAGAAAATAATCAGTACCCGCCACATCATCCAACTCTAACCAATCCAAAGCATCCATATCAGTTCCACGTCAGTGCCCAGTCATCATAAATTTTCTAAAATTTATGGAATAACCCCTGGAGTACTAAAATTATAATTCTTCCCCAAAATTCAGTATATTTTCAATTTAAGCTCAATATTTTGGTATAAATTTGAAAATTTTCTGGAGGCCCAATTTTTGCCCAAGAAGAGTGGATCTTACTATTTTTCACCATTTTGGGCGCATTGGTGAGTTCTGTTTGGTGAGATGTTGCTTCAAACTTTTGACCAAACCATCTTTTAAGATATAATGGAAGAGTCGTCATCATCATCATCTGGAGCTATTATAAAGCTTATTGCCACAAATTATACATTGTGGAGACCTCAGATGGAAGATCTCCTCGATTGTAAAGATTTTTATGATTCCATAGAAATAAAGGGAAAGAACCCCGATTCCACCAAAGAAGCAAAGTGGAAGAAATTAAATAGAAAAATTATCGGTCAAATTCATCAATGGATTGACCATAGAATTTTTCATCATATTGCACAAGAAACAAACGTGTATTCCCTCTTGATGAAGTTAGAAGGGATGTATTAAGTCAAGACCACTCGAAATGAAGCCTTGTTGATGAGGCATTCGATAAATTTGAAGTTAAAGAACTGAACTTCAGTTGCCGAGCATACTAGTGAGTTTCAGAGCTTGATAAATCAATTATCTTCTGTTGACATGCCGCTCGGGGATGATATGCAAGCCCTACTACTTCTTAGTTCTCTTCTTGATAGTTGGGAGATCACAAAGGGGAATGCTTAGCCGGCTCCAATACATGCTTTAAGTATGGCAAGCTGGGCCACCATGCTAGGGATTGTAGAAATGGTGGTGGTAGGCCTCAAGAAAAAAATTCTCATGGTCAACAAGCTCAAGGAGGTATCTAATGCACCAACTACTTTTACGCCTTGCATTGGAGACGAGAGGTTGGGACGTATTCAATGCCATCATCGGTATGTTAAAGGTCTTTTCTTTTGATGTGTATGCATTATTAGATCCAGGTGCAAATTTATCGTTTGTTAATCCATTTCTTTCTAATAGGTTTGATGTGTCACCCGAAATGTTATTAGAGCCCTATTTGGTGTCTACCCCCATTGGTAAGTTGATTATTGCTAGAAAGGTCTATAGGGGTTATCCCGTGTCTATCTTGCATAAAGTTATTCCTTGTGATCTCATTGAGCTTGACATGGTAGATTTCGATGTCATTCTTGGGATGGATTGGTTACATGTATCTTATGCTTCCATAGATTGTAGGACTCATCGAGTTAAGTTCCAATTTCCAAATGAGTCCGTTATTGAATGGAATAGTCATGATTCGGTGGTGAAAGGTAAGTTCATTTCTTATCTTAAGGCTCGGAAAATAATTTCTAAAGATTGAATTTACTACACTATGAGGTTTAGGGATGTCGACTCCAAAAGTCCTCCTCTTCAGTCGGATCCCATAGTCAATGAGTTCTCGATATCTTTCCTGATGACCTTCTCAGTGTCCCTCCCTAAAGGGAAGTTGATTTTGGTATTGATATCCTCCCCAATACCCAACCAATCTCTATTCCTCCTTACTGGATAGCCCTGATAGAATTTAAAGAGTTGAAGGAACAATTAAATAAGTTGTTAGAAAAGGGGTTCATAAGATAAAGTATTTCTCCATGGGGTGCTCCCGTGTTATTTATGAGAAAGAAGGATGGTACTCTTCGAATGTGCATAGACTACCGGTAATTAAATAAGATGACCATTAAGAACAAGTACCCACTCCCTAGAATAGATGACTTTTTTGATCAATTGCAAGGGGCAAGTCACTTCTCCAAGATCGACCTTGGTCCGGCTATCGCTAACTACAGGTGAGGGAGTGTGACATTCCCAAAATGTCTTTCCGATCAAGGTATGGTCACTTCGAGTTTGTGGTGATGAGTTTTGGGTTGACGAATGCATCAATGGCGTTCATGGACTTGATGAATAGGGTGTTCAAACCTTACCTTGATACTTTTGTGGTGTGCTTCTTTGATGATATTTTGATTTACTCTTGGGGTGAGGAAGAACAATAAAATAACTTGAGAGTTGTGCTTCAAACATTGAGGGATAGGCAATTATTTGCAAAATTTAGTAAGGGTGATTTTTTGTTGAAGGAGGTGGCATTTCTTGGTCACATTGTGTCCAATGATGGGATCAAGGTTGATCCTAAGAAAATGGAGGCAGTCAAGAATTGGCCTAGACCGCTGTCTCTTTTAGACATTAGGAGCTTCTTGGGTCAATCTAGGTACTATAGAAGGTTTGTCAAAGGGTTTTCTTCCATCTCATCTCCTTTGACGAAATTGACCCAAAAGAAAGATAAATTCATATGGACGAATGAGTGTGAGAAGAGTTTCTAGACCTTGAAAGATCGACTTACCTCCGCTCTTATTTTGACTCTACCAGAAGGATTATAAGGGTTTGTGGTTAATTGTGATGGTTCAAAGATTGGTTTAGGTTGTGTCTTCATGCAAAACAGCAAGGTCATAGCCTAAAGTATTTTGATTATATGAGAGTATTCCAGGTATGTACGGCTTCAATGAGAGTATTCCTTCCACTTTCATGCCTAAAGTATTTTGATTATATGATAAATTATGTTTATTTTCTTTAAGCTTTACTCTATGGTATGTGGGTGTTCATCCATGGGTTCTTTCACTCATGTAGTCCAAAACTCTTTCAACTAAATCTCTTGATTTCAAGTAAAATTTTCTTATGGGTAATTCTTATTTCAAATTAATAGCATGAATTATGGTTAAACTAATGGTTATTGGTCTATTTTGATGTAAAATGATTTCATATGTATGAATTGATGGTTTGCAAGTATTTTCTTTATTTAGCACTTTAAAAGTTCTTGAAATTCATGGTGAGTTGTTTAAAGTATAATTTTTAATTGATGGATTTCAAAGTATTTATGCATAATTTCATTTACATTCTTGTTTGAAAGTGAAGTAATTTGAACCCACCTAGTTTTACTATGTTTTCAATGAAGTTTGACTTGAAAACTTTAACTCCAAATGAATATTTACGAAAATAATGTCTATGATGAAAAGGGAGTCTCATGAAATGAAAGAATGATAAAATGATATGAATGATGGTTCTTTATGCAATAAGGACAATTCTTGCATATTTGAATTACCAAAGGTTTTAATGACCAATTCTACTGAATATGATGTTTTGAATTCTCAAGCTATATACTATGACTATTTTGAAGTATTAAACTATTCTGTGGGATTGACTTAGCACCGAATAGATCATTGAGATGGGATTCAGTAAGGGAATACTACTTACCTCTGCTCTTATTTTGACTCTACCAGAAGGATTAGAAGGGTTTGTGGTTAATTGTGATGGTTCAAAGATTGGTTTAGGTTATGTCTTAATGCAAAACGGCAAGGTCATAGCCTATGCTTCTAGGAAATTAAAGATGCATGAGCGTAACTACCCTACCCATGACCTTGAATTGGTGGCCATTATTTTTGCTTTGAAGATTTGGTGGCATTACCTCTATGGGGTGTATGCGGATATATATACCGATCATAAAAGTCTTCAATATGTGTTCACCCAAAAGGACCTTACTATAAGGCAAATAAGGTGGCTAGAACTCTTTAAGGACTATGACATGAGTGTGCACTATCATCCGGGTAAAGGCAATATGGTTGTCGATGCACTTAGTAGAGTGTCTATGGGGAGTATGGCCCATGTGGATGAAGAGAAAAGGGAGTTGGTGAAACATGTTCTTCGGTTAGCTAAATTAGAGGTGAAGTTATGTGGTACTGATGATGGTGGTATGGTTGTTCAAAATAGGTCTGAATCCTCTTTGGTGGTGAATGTTAAATCAAAGCAAGATCTTGACCCGACATTTATTGAGTTGAAGAAGTTGGTGAAGGAAACGAAGATAGAGGTTTTTTCCCAAGGGGGAGATGGGGTGCTATACTACCAAGGTCGGCTATATGTTTCAGATGTTAATGGCCTAAGGAGTTTGATCTTGATGGAGGCTCATAATTCTACATACTCCATTCATCCCGGTTCGACAAAAATGTACCGAGACTTAAAAGAGTTCTATTGGTGGGGTGGCATGAAGAAGGACATAGCAAGGTTCTTGTCTGAATGTTCGAATTTCCAACAAGTGAAGGCCGAACATCAAAGCCCGGGTGGCCTAGCCCAAGACATTGAAATCCCTACATGGAAGTGGAAAGATGTGAATATGGATTTTGTAGTGAGTTTGCCTTATACTCAGAAGCGTCATGATTCGATTTGGATAATTATTGATAGAATGACTAAGTTGGCTCATTTCCTACCAGTTAAGACCTTCTATAGTATCGAAGACTATGCCAAGTTGTATATTCGGGAGTTGGTGAGGTTGTATGGTGTGCCGTTATTCATTATTTTGGATTGTGGTACCTAACACTTTTGGAGATCGTTTCAAAAAGACCTCGGTACTAAGGTAAAATTGAGCACCGCATTCCATCCTCAAATAGATGGGTAAGCTGAAAGGACGATTCAAACACTAGAGGATATGTTAAGGGCTTGTGTATTGGAGTTTAAAGGAAATTAGGATGATCATCTACTGCTCATCGAGTTTGCCTATAATAATAGTTACCACTCAAGTATTTAGATGGCGCTGTTTGAGGCTTTATATAGGAGACGATGTAGATCCCCGGTTAGTTGGTTTGAAGTAGATGATATGACCTTGTTGGGATCCGATTTGGTACTTGATGCTTTAGAGAATGTGAAGATCATTGGAGAAAGATTGAAGATGGCTCAAATTTGTCAAAAGTCCTATTTCGACACTAGAAGAAGGGATCTTGAGTTTAATGTGGACGATTGGGTGTATCTGAAGGTTTCACTCATGAAGGGTGTGGTTCTATTTGGTAAGAAAGGAAAATTGAGCCCTAGGTATGTAGGGCCTTATAGAATCATGAGACGTGTTGGAAAGGTTGCATATGAGTTGGAGTTGCCACTCGAAATGGCCATGGTTCATCCAGTATTCCATATGTCTATGTTGAGAAAATGTGTGGGTGATCCAAGTTTCATTCTTTCTTTGAGAGTAGTGAATGTTGAAGAAAATTTGACCTATGAAGAAATTCCGGTTGAAATTTTGGACCGGCAAGTTAAGAGATTGAGGAACAAAGAAGTTTCATCTATTAAAGTCCTTTGGAGGAATCAACAAATCAAAAGTGCCACATGGGAAGAGGAATCGGATATGATTAAGCTATACCCTCATCTTTTTCCCTCTACCCAACCTAAGGTATTAAGCTGTCCTTTCTCAATTACTTGAAATCCTTGCATTTCAACTTTTCTTGTTATATGCTTGCAAAATTATGAAATATGTTTCGAGCGATATTTTAAATTGCACTATTGCATTATCGATGGGTTGTTGGTTTACTCTCTACTCTACTCAAGCTAAGTCTTTCCTCATTTGAGGATGAATGTTCCCAAGGGGGAGACCATATTTTAAGTTTCGGAGGTTAAGTAGGTCAAATAAATTAATTTTTTTGCAATACATAGTGTTGTGACGGAATAGACTGTTTGTAGAAGAAAAATCATATCTCATTGTAGGATACTCCAAATCAATTGATTCTTGAATGATATGAAAGTAGACTTCTAGAGCAATAATTATATGAAGACATAATATCTTAATAAGGAAGTTATCTATTTCAAACGCAGCTCTGAAAAAGGGTATTCTGTTAAAAGAAGGTTCATCTCACAAACCATGGAAAGATCTAGATCCATTTGACATCACCCATGACATCAATAGTCCTCCATTTGACATGACAATCTTCCATTAAATTTTTAGATTTTTCTTTATAATTATTTTAATTATTGTTAGGTCCCTCCTTCACACCTATAAATACTCACCTTATTTCATTATTTTGTTCATCAAGCTTTCTTAAGCAACTCTTCTCTCTATACACTCTTTTACTCATTCTCAAAATATAGTTTTAGTTCTTAGTAGTGTATAAATACTATTCCGGTGATTTATATATTCTTGAAATTCATGGTGAGTTGTTTAAAGTATGATTTTTAATTGATGGATTTTAAAGTATTTATGCATAATTTCATTTACATTCTTGTTTGAAAGTTGAAGTAATTTGAACCCACCTAGTTTTACTATGTTTTCAATGAAGTTTGACTTGAAAGCTTTAACTCCAAATGAATATTTACGAAAATAATGTCTATGATGAAAAGGGAGTCTTATGAAATGAAAGAATGATGAAATGATATGAATGATGGTTCTTTATGCAATAAGGACAATTTTTGCATATTTGAATTACCAAAGTTTTAATGAGCAATTCTACCGAATATGATGTTTTGAATTCTCAAGCTACATACTATGACTATTTTGAAGTATTAAACTATTCTGTGGGATTGACTTAGCATCGAATGGATCATTGAGGTGGGATTCAGTAAGGGAATACTAGTAGCAACCCTTTGTCTCATTAACTATGTGCCAACATAGGAGCCCTTGTAGGCTTAGGCTAATGAATCCACAAATAGCCCTTGATGTTAAAGTTAAAGAAATGAATGAAGTTGATGAAATTCTACCCGACAAGTAGTCTCTCCGACCAACGTAGGGGGTTATGTTGGATTCCATGTAATAGCTAGCATGGTCTTAAATGTCGGTTATGGTCATTTTTCCACAAAATGTATGTTTTAAAAGATATATATATATATATATATATATATGCATTATGTTTCATATTACATAAGTATTTTAATGTTCCCTCAATGTCCATACATGCTTACATACTTAGTACATTCAAAGTACTAACGCATACTCTTTTGCTTACATGATATCACCATATAGGGTCCGGAGCTCCTCCTCGTTCTTCTCCACGTGGCTAGTTGAGATTTCGTTTGAAGACTACTTTTGGTGAATTCCCATGTTCTAGGAACAATACTCCTTTATCTTTCTAGCTTATGATATGTTGAGATCTTTAGACACTTACTATGACATTTCTTTCTATTATGATTGAGGGTGAGCTACGGACTTATCTTAGCCCCGTTAAATCTAAAAGTTAGAGGTATTGTTGGACATATGTTTAAGATTTACTATTATGATTTCTTCTTGTTTATTTATTGTCATTACCTATGAAAGTCTAAAAGAATGCTAAGAGGCTTATTTGAGGTACTTTCGGGTTCCTCATTGGTTATGTCACGTCTAGGCCCTATGCTTGGATCATGACATTTTATCCTCAATTAACTTCCCTAATTCTATTTTATAGCCTAATAACCTCCCTATTCATACCCAACCCTTAGAAAAAAAATTAAATTCGCACGTTCTAAATTCACTCAAAGAAGAAGAAGGTTTCTTCACCTTCAAGCCTTAGTTCAAGGTTTCAAGTCAGTATTTTTCTTCCAGGTATGTAAGACTTCAATGAGAGTATTCATTCCACTCTCATGCCTAAATTATTTTGATTATATGATAAATTATGTTTAAATCTAAGGTTTTACCCAATCTTCCTCAAGCTATGAGTTTTATGAAAAAGTTAGAGTTTTCATGAAATATTTCTCATGCATATCAATGAATTACTATAAACTACATATTTTATTTTATGATTATGATTCTCCAAGCATGTGTCAATATTATATATGAAGTTATGAAAGCTACTCAAGTATTTTCAAGTTTAGCAAGATTTTATATGCTCCCTTATGCATTCATGACATTTAAGCATGAAAGCAAGCATGATATGATTTACAACCTAAATATAGGTTATTTTAAGGTATGATTTTTAAGTTAGTCTCACTTATGATTTAAGATATGACTTTTGAGCTTAGTCTCACATATGATTCAGATATATGGACAATTTTAATACTTATGAACATTAATATGTATTTATGTTATTTTGGGAGGACTATTTAGCACCTAGTGGACTTTAGGGATGAAGGTTTCTATTAGAGTCTGTGGACCTTTAGTAGTAATCCCAAAGTCTCATAACTATGTGCCACTGTAGGATTTGAGTATACCGCCTTATCGGACAACTCCATATGACCTTGAGAAGCACAGACTACTGGATGTACATAGATATGGTATGGTCCTATACCCTGGCAAAGTATAGGGCAGCTTGCCCAACTGGGTTAGTTGTTGGACATCATGAGCTCACATGGTGTATGTCGGTTATAAGAAACTCCCCAATTGTATATTTTTATGATACATTCTTCACATATTATAGTTAATTTTAAGTATGCTATGTTATGTATATGTTTATGCAAGATTTCTGAAATAGACTTATCTCTATATATGCTTTAAAAGAAGATTTTTAATGGTGTTTAGACATGAACTCCAATTGTTTTCTCTTCAAGTTCTCTCACTATGTATATGATTTTTGAAAATCTTATTTCACTGTCCTCGTTGTGCTATTTTCATAATTATGTTAGTGTTTCTTACTTACTCAGTACATTCCACGTACTGATGTATACTTTTCTAGGCTGCATCCTTTTATGATGTAGACATCGATAATCATTTTCAGACTTATGGGTAGTGAGGTTTTATCAGTTCCCACTCAGCAGTTGGTGAGTCCTCCTTATTCGAGGACTTTATGGAGTAGTTTCAGTTAGCTTTTTAACTAAGTTATGGCAGACGGGGGTCATGTCGCAACAAACTTATGCCCAAGCTCAAAAATATCAAAGATCTTGACACATATTCACCAGATCGCGAAGTTTTAACTTCCCATTGACCGCGATCGCGATAGGTTGACTTCGTGGTCGCGAAGATCATTTTACTGCCAGTTCCAATTCTTCAGTTTTATCCCTCTTTTTGCTTCGATTTCACTTGGTTTCTTCAATTATTCTGCCAATAAACTTATATTTCATTTTCTTGAAAAATATGAAGAAACCACATCAAATGTACCCATTGTCACATAAATATGGCAATAACATGAGTTTAAAGACAAGAAATATGGGTAAAATTACCTACTCATCAATACCCCCAACTTAAAAACTTTGCTTGTCCTCAAGAAAAAAAATCCAAAGCACAAGAGGCAATCGAACCAAGCTCAACAAACTTTCATTTTAACTAAAGATCATGATCATGACTTCGGTTGGTACTAACAAATAGTCCTAATGCAAACTTTTACTAAAGCAACCTCCTCATTCTCATGGTACATTTTTCAAGAACTAAGAATCATTAAGTGACAACAACTCAAACTCAAGAAGTGACTCAATTCTTTAGCTCTTTTACATACTCACTTGATTCAATTAAGCATTTTTAAAATCACCACTTAATCAACTTATATTCCCTCATAAAAAATGTCCCAAAACACTCACAAGGTATTTACAAACGTGGGACAAAAGCACGAACACTCGTACTCAAAATAGAACATCTTATGAACATAAATGCCACACCATAGGCTTGCCCATATTTTCAATCAACATTTACTCATCTTCATTTAGTTAGAAATCTCAAAGGACTTTGTTAAGCTTGTAATGTAGTAGGATATCATTTAGTTACAACTGAATACACGCTTCTTGAACTACTCAACAACTCATCATTTCCCAACTTTTCCACCTTTTCTTCACTTTTCAAACCAATGCACTTTTCACATTTTCATACTATTTTCAACTATTGGAGAATTCAAGTCTCATTTATTCACTTCATTTCTTTCTTTTTCAAAACTTTTTCTTTCTTTATGATTTTTTCCTCTATTCGTCGTTCTATTTTTTTTATCAAGCTCTTATGTGATCAGCATCCCTTCTATGAGTTTCCCATAACACCTCCAACTTAGGCTTTTATCCTCTACTTTCATAATTTCAAGTTCAAGAAGGGAAAGGGTTCAAAAGAGGAATGTCTTTTCAAAATGGGTAAGGCTTGTAATTAGGTTGCCAATAAAAGGGATTAGGCTCAAATGGAACAACTAAGGATAAATTTAGTGCAAAGGTGGGATTTGTTTAGCCAAGTGGAATTCAAGGACAATCAAAGAATGCCTAAAATTATTTTTTCAATCAAACTCAATTTAGACCAACATTTCAAGACCAACCGGGCAAGTTCTTGGTAGCACAAGTGAACATAAGGCATTATTCAATAACTCACCACACATGGCATGCAAATTAATATGGTTCAAAATCTTATTTCCTTTTCAACATACAAGTGGTATTTAACATTCGAACCTCTAGCGAATGAAAAGTCACAAAAAGAGTTACAAGAGTTCTCACAAAATCATTCATAATATGCTCAACTTTCAAAATGAAGGGGTATACTAGACTGTGTTCTTAGTACCAACCAATCCACAACCTCCAAAAAAAACAATAATTTTACCCTTAAAAAAGCCGTCAACCAATCCCTAATTGCGTTGTTATTTGAAATATGGGAATAAAAGAACTTGTATTTTACTATGTTTAGAAGTACATGTATATATACAATCACTAGAGGTTCTATCAAAGGTAAGTAAATATCCTACACATCTCTTCTATGATTTAGCTAAGCTATATAAAACAAGAGAATATATTTACAATATCCTATAGTATTCTGTAACACTCCTCCTTCAGCTGGAGCATAGATATTGATCATGCCCAACTTGTTACATAGATAATTAACTAGATCCATTCAATGCCTTTATGAACAAATCAACTAGTTGCTATCCCATATTCACATAGGTTAGTGGAAATCAAGTTTTCCTGAATCTTCTCAATAATGAAATGATAGTCAACCTCAATATGTTTATTTCTTTCATGATAGGACGGATTTGAGACAATATAAGAAGAAGCTTGATTATCACACCAAAGGTTTGCTAGCGTATGATGTTTCAATCTTAATTTCAGTTAAAAGATGATGTATCCACACAATCTCAGATGTAGAATGTGACATAGCTCTGTACTCAGATTCAGCAATGGATCAAGATACAACATTTTCCTTCTCACTCCTCCATGATATTAAGTTTCCTCCAACAAAGGCACAATAGCTTGTAGTAGATCCTCTATCAATTTTGGATCCATTCCAATCAACATCTGCAAAATGCTCAACCCGAGTATGTTCATGATTTTTAAAAAATAAGTCGAGCCTAGGAGCTCCTCTCAAGTAACATAAAGTCTATTACAAATTTTCCCAATGTTTGACCATAGACACAAACATGAATTTACTAACAATACTTACAACAAATACAATATCTAGATGAGTCATAGTGAGGTAGTTTAACTTCCCAACTATCCTCTTGTATCTCTCTGGATCATCAAAAGGATCACCATCATCTTTCATGAGATGCATATTAGGAATTATTAGGGTACTGCAAGGTTTGGATGCCAACTTTCCAATTTCTATAAGTAGGTCAAGAATATACCTTCTCTGAGATAGAAGAATTCCATTCTTTCTTTGATTTACTTCTACTCCTAGAAAGTATTTTAGCCAACCCAAGTCCTTTGTATAAAGTCTAGTATGCAGGAAAGACTTTAGGGATGAGATCCGTGAATAATCACTTCTTGTGATGACAATGTCATCAACCTATATAACAGGGAGGAAAATGCCAGTTGCTGATTGTTGATAGAAGATTGAGTGATCACATTTGCTCATTTTCAAACCAAACTCTTGAACCACCTCACTAAATATTTTCCAAACCAAGCCCTAGGGCTCTGTTTCAAGCCATACAAAGACATCTTCAAATGAAAAACTCTCCCATACTCCACTAAGCAACAAAACCAAGTGGTTGCTCTATATACACTTTCTCATGAAGATTACTATGAAGGAATGCATTCTTGATGTCCAATTGATGTAAGGGACAATTCTCGTAAGCGGCTAGAGAAATAAATAAGCAAAAATAAGTGAGTTTGGAAATCAGAGATAAGGTATCTAAGTAATCCACCCCACAAGTCTAAGCAAACCTTTTAGCCACAAGTCTTGCCTTAAGTCTTGCCACGAAACCATCAGGATTAACTTTAACAAGAAAAATGCACTTACATCCCACTGATTTCTTCCCTTAGGGGTAAATCCACCAAATCCCACGTGTAGTTTTCCTCTAAGGCATGTATTTCCTTAAGCATTGCATTAAACCATCCTGGATGACTCAAATCCTCCTTCACTGTTTTGGGTACAAAGATGGAGTCTATAGAAGGAATCAAAGATTTAGAAGTGGACAACAAGCGATCATAGGAAACAAAATTAACAATTGAATATGTGTATTTGCACGTATGTGTACCTTTATGAAGAGCAATAGGCAGGTCAATGTTTTCAGAAGGATCAAGCAAAGGAGGATCCAATAATGAAGGAACTGGTGCAGGACATGTATCACTAGTATCTCTTCTCCTCGAGTAAACTTGAACAATTGGTAGTCTTGCTAGAGCAGGTGTTAAAGGCACAAAAGTTGATTGGTGTTCAATAGGAGAACTGGGAGATGGAGGAACATAATGGGTAACCTGATAGACTAACCATTCATATTCCTCCCCTTGACTCGTACAAATGGGAGGTGTGTAGAAAAATGGTGTTGTCTCTGAAAATATTGCATTACTTGATGCCATATATTTACCAAGTACACTAGAATAACATCGATACCCCTTATGAAGGTGCAAATATCCTAGAAAAATATATTTTAATGCCTTGGAATCCAACTTGGTAACATATGGCCGAAGATCTCGAACATAATATATGCTTCAAAATACCTTAGGTTCCACCAAAAATAATGACTTGTTTGGAAAAAGAACACTATAAGGCATATCAACATTAAGCACAGTAGATGGCTTGCAATTAATTAGAAAACAATCCGTTGAGACTGCATCGGCCAAAAACTATTTAGGCAACTTTATTTGGAATAAGAGGGCTCGAGTTGTTTCAAGTAAACGTCTATTCTTCTTCTCAGCAACTCCATTTTGAGAGGGTGTATCAACACAAGAAGACTGATGGAGAATACCGTGTTGTCTCATATAGGACCAAAATAATACTGACATGTATTCTTTAGCATTATCACTCCTTAAAATATGCACAGAAGCATTGAATTGTGTCTTGATTTCATCACAAAAGGCACTAAAGTGAGTAAACACTTCAGAGCAACTCATATAAAATAAATCCTAGTCATTTGAGAAAAGTCATCCCAAATGTGACAAAATACTTGTACCCAGTTTTAGAGATGACTGGACATGGTCCCCAAACATCTGAATGAACTAACTCACAAGCCGACTCAACTCGCTTATTAATTCTTGGACTTAATGAGCTACAATGATGTTTTGCAAATTGATATGAATCACATTCTAATAAAGAAATAATTTGGAATTGAGGACTTCACCACAAATGGTTACTCAGTCATCACCATATACATGTGGCTACTTAGACTTCACCATAAAACAACACTCAAACACAGTCAAAACCAACCGACAATTTTCCCTTAAGAAAGTCACCACTCTACCCATTATAGGGCATCTTCATTCAACAACACCATCAAAACAAAGAAACTACCAAATGAAATAGGAAAAATCAAACAAAGTAAAAGCAAAAATGAGTAGTCCTTCATAATTAAAATAAAAAACCCGATAAGGGCACATTATCTACATAATCATCGTGGCCCTACAAGGGTACACAAATCCATAACAAGCCCAACAAGGATGAAATAAGAATAATCAACAACAAATAATCACAAGGGAGGCACCCCTAATTGAAAATAAAATTGTGTCCTCACAGTACAAATATCAAAACACAGAACACGTGGCGCTCCCTAAGATGCCTCAATAAGAACTAGAGATACAAGGTCCCGAAAGGACATTGTCATTATCATCTCCAGAACTGAAAAACCTCCGGAGCATGTCCATCATCTTGGTTAGGAATTTACTTTTCTTCTTCTCATGCTTCCTCATCTTCTTCTGCCTCCTCTCGATTTTGGCCAATCTGTCTTTAGTCTACTAGAACTCACACACTATAGTAGACAAGGTCTAAGACATAAAACCTAAGGTGGAGGAAGAGGTCTCTCCAAGTCCTGTGGGGAGGTATTGTACAAGCTCTCGAATATGTGAATCCATGCTATGCACTAGGCCGGATATGTGCACCAAATGTGAAGGCCAAATTTGTAGTGGCCTCACAAATGAAGAAGTGGATTGTGGATCAAGGATAACACTACCCTCGACGAATGTCCCAAATGCCCGATCAAGTGTATCAATCTTGCTTTTCTTCATTACATTCCCCGACCCCTTCTTCTTTAAAGGATGAATATACTTTTCAAAACTTTTCATGCTATTCATCTCCTTGTGTTGAACTACAGCTGTTTGGTAGAGACTTTTTATACCTCTAGTGACTACTTCTTGGATTTGTTGCACAATCAACTTGCCAACATTGATTTCAATACCCTCCATAATGGCACAAATAAGCATCGTCCTATAAAGAGATGCATTGTTCTCATTCCTTGAAGGTACGATTCGATTGCAAATAATGGAGTGCTATGTTTGGCCTCGGTGGTGAATTATGAAGAATCAATCCTAAGATTCAAAGTAATTCATTGTGGCCTATGGACATCATGTAGATGCCTCACAAACCATTCTTTCCCTTCTTCCCTTAATCTTGCCTTATGCACATCATTGTCCGCATCGGAAAGCCCATAGTGGGAAATAATAGTAGCAGAGTCAAAAAGGACTTATTTTCCTCAAACCATGACATCACATCACTGACAAAGTCCATTTTAGCAGCATTTGCATAGAATTCGCAAACCACTGAGTGATTCTTCTTGAGAGGATTAGGTACAAAGCACATCCAGCCGCTGGCATCCAATTGCCATAAAAATTAGGCACTTTGACTTGAAGGTTGTCCAAAATAATTCCCCTCTTTTTGGTAATATTTTCTGATGTGAGGCAGTTATTCAATCGGTGACACTTTGCTGAAACAAATAGCTCTTGGTTTGTAACTAACTTACCAATATATTGGGTTTGATTCTCGCCCAAACTTTGAATTTGAAATTGAGTTTAAATGTTGAATTATGGGGTGTTGGAGTATTATTAATGTTGTGTTTGCTGAAAACTGTAGTTTGGGGCTCTGTTAAGAAAGATTTTAGTTGAAAAATTTGCTTGAAAACTTAATACCCTCAACCCGTTCGACAAAATGCCCGACTGAATTTTTTCTCTGAAGCTAACTGACCTTCACGATCGCGATTCTCCATTTCGCATTTGCAAAGAGTAAAAATAAGGGTGGGCCACATTTGTACATCACGATCGTGAGGGTCAATGCCGCAATCGCGATGAGTTAAATCACTGGCTGTGAAATTTGCCCCAAAACAGTGGTTGTGTCCTGACTTCCTCGATTCATTTTTCACTCTTTTTGGCCTAAATTAATGCTAATATATTGTTTTACATGCCTACATTCTTGCTTAACATGTTTGAATCATTTGTAGGTAATTCACTCATCAAAAATGGCCCCGGACTCCATTCTAAATGCTTAACAAGTTGAGGAACAAATAGTTGAGGAAGAATACTACAACTAGGAATTATTTGTATCAACCAAGTATCACCTATTATATGACCGTCTCACGTCAAACAATATTACTATGGAGAGGGGAATTCATTTGGACAACCTTCAAGCCAAAATGCTCGATTTTTATGGGCTATTGGAGGCAAGCAGCTGGATGTTCTTTGCACCTAATCCTGTCAAGGCGAATCACTCTATGGTTTGCAAATTCTATGCAAAGGCCACCGAAATGGACTTTGCCAGTGACTTGTTAGTCATGGTTCGAGGAAAAAAACTCTGTTTTAATTCCACTACTATTAATGCCTACTTTGACCTTCTCAATGCGGACAACGATGTGCATAAGCAAGGTAAGAAGGGAAATAATGGTTTGTGAGGCACCTACATGACGACCATATTTCAGATCTTAGGATTGATTCTTTAGATTCACCCCCGAGTCCAATACATGGCTATCAATTATTTGCAGATGAATCATACCTTCAAGGAATAAGACCGATGTGTCTCTTGAGAGGGAGATGCTTATTTTTTCCATTATAGAGGGTATTGAAATTAATGTTGGTGAGTTGATTGTGCAACAAATCTCGGAAGTAGTCATTGGATGTACAAAAAGTCTCTACTTCCCTTCTTTGATTACATATCTGTGGTAGACAATTGCAGTTGAACACAAGGAAATGAATAGCATGAAAAGTTTAGAAAAGCCAATTTATTCTTTGAAGAAGAAGGAATCAGGGAATGTAATAATGAAAAGAAAGATTGATATACTTGATATGATGTTTGGTACAATTGCCGAGGGTAGTGCTCCCCTTGACCCACAATCCACTTCTTCATTTGTCGAGCCACTATAGATTGGGCCTCCATCTTTGGTGCACATATCAGGACAAGTGCATGTGGTGGATTCACAGATTCAGAAGTTTGTACAACACTTCCCCACCGGCCCTAGAGAGACCTCCTACTCAACCTCAAGTATTGTGTCTACGACCTTGTTTACTATAGTGCGTGAGCAACATCAGATTAAAGATATGTTGGCCAAAATTGAGAGGAGGCAGAAGAAGATGAGGAAGCATGAGAAGAAGAAAGGTAAATACCTAACCAAGATGAAGGACACCCTTCAGAGGTTCTGTTGTTCTGTAGATGATGATGATGTCCTTCCGAACCCTAGTAGCTCCAGTTTTTATTGAGGAATCTCAAGGAGCCCCTCGTATTCTGTTTTTTTATATTTTACTATAAGGACACAATTTTATTTTTAGTCGGGGTGCCCCAATTGTGATTATTTGTTGTTGATTAATATTATTTTTCTCTTGTCGAGCTTGTTATGGATTTATGTGCCCTTGCCGGGCCTTGATGATTATGTAGATGATGTGCCCTTTTTGGGTTTTTAATTTTAATTGTGATGGATTAGTTGGGTTTTTTTTTACTTTGTTAGATTTTTCTTATTTTTTTTGGTAGTCTAATTAGTCGGTCCTGAATAGATGTAAGTTTTTCCAATGATGGATTAGTTAACAACTTTATTAAGGAAAAAATTGTCATCTTTTTGAAGGTTGTGGCTTGGTTGGTACTAAGCACATAGTCTAGCATACCCCTCCATTTTGAAAATTGAGCCTATTTTGAATGATTATGTGACAACTCATGTAACTCTTTTTGTGACTTTTGATTCGTTAGCAGTTTGAATGTTCGATACCACTTGTATGTTGAAAAGGAAATATGATTTTGAACCATCTTGATTGATTTGCATGCATTGTGTGGTGAGTTGTCGAATAATGCCTTATGTTTGCTTATGCTACCGACAACTTGCTCGGTTTCTTAAAATGTTGGTCTTAATTGAGTTTGGTTGAAAAAAAGATCTTAGGCATTCTTTGGTTTTCCTTGAAGTCCACTTGGCCTAAAAATCTCACCTTTGCACTAAATATATCCTTAGTTTTCCCCTTTGAGCCTAATTTCTTTTATTTGCAACCTTATTTCAAGCCTTACCAATTTTGAAAAGACATTCCTCTTTTGAATCCTTTCCCTCCTTGAACTTGGTGAAAGTAGAGGCTAAAAGACTAAGTTAGTGGTGTTATAGAAAATTCATAGAAGGAATGCCTATGAAATAAGAACTTGATAAAAGAAAATAAAAGAGAGAACGATGAATGGAGGAAAAAGTCAAAAAGAAAGAAAAAATTTTAAAAAAGAAGGAACGGAAGTGAATAAATGAGACTTGAATCCTCCAAAAGTTGAAAATGATTGAATGTGGGGCATCTAGAGTGGAAATAAAAATGTAAAATGTGCATTGATTTGAAAAGTGAAGAAAATGTGGAAAAATTGGAAAATGATGAGTTGTTGAGTAGTTCAAGGAGGGTGTAATCACTTATACCTAAATGATATCCTAACCTTCCCTAAGCCTACATAACTAGCTTAACAAAGTCCTTTGAGATTTCTAACCAAATGAAGTTGAGTCAATGTTGATTGAAAATATGGGCAAGTCAATGGTGTGACATTTTTTTCATAAGATGTTCTACTGTGAGTGTGAGTGTTTTTACTTTTGTCCCACATTTGTAAATACCTTGTGAGTGTTTTGGGACATTTCTTTTTTATGAGGGCATGTAAGTTGATTAAGTGGTGATTTTGAAAATTCCTAATTGAATCAATTGAGTATGTAAAAGAGCTAAAGAGTTGAGTTACTTCTTGAGTTTGAGTTGTTGTCACTTAATGATTCTTAGTTCTTGAAAAATGTACCATGAGAATGAGGAGGTTGCTTTTGTGAAAGTTTGCATTAGGACTATTTGTTAGTACCAACCAAAGTCATGACCATGATTCTTAGTTAAAATGAAAGTGTGTTGAGCTTTGTTTGATTGTCTCTTGTGCTTTGTTTTTTGTTTTGCTTGAGGACAAACAAAGTTTTTAAGTTGGGGGTGTTGATGAGTAGGTATCTTTACCCATATTTCTTGTCTTTAAATTCATATTATTGTGTTGTTTATATGAGAATGAGTGCATTTGATGTGGTTTTCTTCTTATTCTGCAGGAAAATAAAATATAGGTTGATTGTCGAAATAATTGAAGAAACCAAGTGAAATCCAGGCAAAAAGGGCGCTAAAACTGTTAAATAGGAACTGGCAGCAACATGGTCTTCGCAACCACGAAGTAAACCTATCGCGATCGCGGTCAACCCGAAGTTAAGGCTCTGAGATCTCGTGAACATGTGTCATGATCGCGATGGTACAGTCAATATTGACTTCGCGATCGCGGTCAATAGGTCGTGACCGCGATGAAGGCATTAGGGACAGTTCTGGAAATTTACATTTCAATCCCAAATTTGATAATACACTCATGCGCAACCATTTTGGGGAATATATATAAAAATTATGCTTGGATAGTTTTGAGCTTGGGCATAGATTTGAGAGCAAGTTTCCACAAAAAACACCATTAGAGTGAAGATTGAAAGATTAATTTGTAATTAGGTTTCATCCTTTCTTTAACTCTTTGCTTTGTAATGCTTAAATTCTCGGCGTAGTTGTTTATTGGTGACTTGGATTTTGTGTTAGAGATAAACACTTTCTTGGTTATTGATTTTAATCTTGTGCTTTTGTAATTAGTTCGAATATGTTCTCATATATGAAATAGATTTTTGATTATCTAATCAATTTCATACTTAAATTGCTTTCCTATGGATTTGATCACTCCTTGGACTTGCCCATTTATTTTGATTGAGTTTGAGATAGTCAATTGAGGTTGGAAAAAGTTGATTGAAGCTTAATTTGACGTGTAGCAACTCATGTATCGGATTTTAGCTAGAAATAGTGAATCCATGCAATGCCTATAATTGAATTAATTGTGTTGTCACTTAACTAGGTTCGATAGAACTTGTTGAGAAATATTTTCTTGTATTCAATAGAAATAGGGAGATAATTTAGATTCTAAGGTATATATGAATTTACCCATGATTAATTGAGATTGTATGAAGCTAGTTTACAATGGGCCGTATAGATGTTGATTGATTTTCCATTACCAAATCACATTGGTATCCTTGCTTGAAAGAGTTTTGGTCCTTGTTCTTTCCTATCTCCCTATTCTAAATTGTTGCCAATATCTTCATATTATCATTGTATCTTTTATTTCGAATTCAAACTAGTAGCTTCTAATTCTTTATTTCTTCAATAGCCTACACATTGTTTCTTGTGGGATTCGACCCCGACCTTATACGATGGGTTTATATTGCTAACAACCGCCTATACTTCGATTCATAAGGGTGTAGTTGAGCGTTATCAATATCACAAGCACCAACATTACATTAAGCTCGAGCTCAAACTCAACCTATCAAACCAATGCATCTACAATTGGAGCTTTTCCTGCAGCAAGCAGTGCTTCTACTACTAGTACAACTGATGCAACAGAACCAGATGTTGGTGCTGTTCCCAATCACTTCCTTGGAATTACGCCTGCATATTTATAGCAAACTCAACTACATCAGATGTCGTCAGTGGTATAATACCTATTTGATTGACGTAGATAACCTCATGGTCTTGTGGGGAAATCTTTTCTGTTTTCCCATTAATTCTTCAATGGGTTGGTGCAGTTGTCTTCATGGCTGTCTTATTTGTATACTTCTATTGATGTGTCCGATTGCTTGTTACCTACAAATGCGGAATCACTGTTCATCTGGTTATTAAGTGTTAGTTCTACATGTCCATAGATGCTTATATATCTGCTATGGTAGGATGTGGCAGAATACCAGAGATTGCTTTCACGGGAGATTAGTAGTCAGTTAGATGGTAAATGTGATAAGTTAGCTGATGCAGTTGCTATTGATGACATTTGTAAGTTTAAGTTGCTAATTTCTCTTCGTTTATCTTCCCTTGGTTCTTTTCCTTTCAATATGTTTGTTGGTTGACGAATTTCTACTTGTTTTCCTCTTAAACAAAACCAGCATTTATGCATAGGACCTGGACATCTATGTCAGTTTTATAATTAGCCTCTAGATACAGATTATTATTTGAATGGGTATAATATATAGTCAATTGCATTGTAAAGTTTCAAATGTGGTTTAAATAGGAAAAATCTACTGCTGAGGTGCATAAGTTCTAGATTTACTAGTTATCCATTGATACACAACTGTGCCCCATTGCCCCTCAGGGATTTCTTTGTTATAATTTTTTTTTCTAGATTTACTCATGTCAGTGTATTCTTCAAAGGCTGGTTGAGTAGTTCTCTTTCTATTTAAATAACAGAAAACTTTTCTTTATCAAAATAAATAGCAGAACTTTTGGAAGTTGTTGTTCTCAATTCTCATATCAAAATTTATGTAAGAATATAACCCCTCCTTGATTCTACAGATATATCTGCTGCCAGTCAAAGTTCAGCTGCCCGACTTCCAGAGAGTTTTCTCTCTCTGAATTAATGTTTCTAAGTTGTATGATTTATGTGAATCATTCATAAAACAGGCTGTGCATGTTTTTTTAGCTTGTTAATTTCAACAGAGCATTCCTCCTAGTTCCATGAAAGAATAGACTCTACATTGGGTTTACGTTAAGAATAAATCATTTGGCAAAAAGAAAATTTATATTCCGAAGAATGGATTGACTTGTCATGTTGTTCAATATTCAAAAACCATGTATTACAGTCCCCCTCACCCCCACTCCACCCTAGGAGGTGATCTAGCGGTTGAAGAGTTGGAGTAACAACCATAGGAGGTTGAATGTAGCAGAGATGGGTATAGGGAACTCCTTCCCCTCAATTTATGTTTTGGTGGGTAGTGTTAACCTGTACCTGCGTAGGAGGTAATAAATAAGCAATGCTAGTGTGTTCTATTGGTTTTTTTTCTTTCGTACAAAAGGATGTCATTTCTTGAGAAATCTCACATAGTAGTGTATTACTTTCAATGAGAGTATATTCTCTTTCATGTGAAATACGCAGAAATTAATTTAGCATAATAGGGTCACCATCAACTTCAATAGATCTTCTTATATCCTGTTATTCTCTTACTAAAGAATAGGATCTCTTGCTTTGAGACTTATGTCTTAGAAATACTAATATTATGGTCTTATTCTCAAAAAAAAATGTAAATAATACTATGGTTATGGTCATCAAGTGTAACAGCTTCCATGATTTTCTATTGTTCACCAAACATCTGCAACACACTCTCCTATTTCAGGCTTATGCCTCAAAAACAATTTTATTTATTTAACGGAGTAACAGGATGTAAAAGTGCTATTAAAGTTGATTACAAAACTGGTGATGCTAATTAGTTTCTGGGGTTTTGACATTAAAAAGACACTACTCTCATTGAACTTAACACATTACTAAGTGAATTTTTCAAGAAATTTCAAAATTTGGTTGACATTAATGTCTAGTATCCTGCTTCTATACTTGTGTCTTTGACATACTAATGTCATGGTCATAAGTATACCATAAACTATAAGAAAATAGTTTGTGAAGAAAAAAAAATAGAGTGAGCGATATTTTTAGTAAGGTGAAAAATCAAAAGTGTTATTCTTTTGAGTGTGTTGTTTTCACTTTGAGTATTGTACTCGTGACTATCGAGTATAAAATTCATTACTACAGTGATATCAGTTGCTCCTCTTGTCTTGTGGTTTTTCTCTTATTTGAAAGAGTTTCCACGTAAAATTCTTGGTGTCAATATTTTTCTATTTTATTTCTATTATTGAACATATATATTTTTGTGTTAGTTCGCATTTTTTTGCCAACAAACCGGTATCAGAGCGAGGTTTTGTGAGTATGGTCTATGGTTGTAGCACAGTTGAACTTCCATATCAGAAAATATTTACTTTGATTTGCAATAGCTATATATATTTGGGAAAAACGATGAAAACCAACACAAGTAGAATGATTATTTTGAATGATTTTAATTATGTCATTTGAAAGGGAAAAATGGAAGATCTACTTTATGTCAAAAAAAATTATCAACTAGTCTTTGCCACTATAAAACTTGATAATAAAACAGATGAAAAGTAAAATATGTTGCACAGACAGGTTTGTGGATTTATTAGGTAATGCGTTGAGGATAATGTGTTGAACCATATTTTTGGGGAGATACATGCTCGTACTCTATGGAAGCATATTGAAAGCTTATATGCTCGGAAGACTGGCAACAATAAAATATTCTTAATAAAGTAAATATTAAGTTTAAAATATCATGATGGTTCTCCGATGACATATCACCTGAATAATTTTCAGGGGATTATGAACTAGTTATTTGGTATGGACATTAAATTTGACAAAGAAATTCAAGGCTCGCTTCTACTTGGTTTCCTTCTAAACTCTTGAGAAACATTTAGAACTTCATTGTCAAATTCTGTTCTGGATGGTGCAATCTCTATGAATTTTGCCAAGAACAACGTCTTGAATGAAGAGATGAGAAGAAAATCTCAAGGTTCTTCTTTATCGGATGTTTTGGTGACTGTCCCTAGGGGGAGAAACAAGAATCGTAGTTCTCAGAATAGAGAACATAACAGAAGAAAATACACAGGAAGACTTAAGGATATTGAGTGTTATCATTATGGCATGAAAGGAACCACAAAGAAGTTTTACCGAAAGTTGAAGAGGGAGAACAAAGACAAAGAGGAAAATAAAGAAGATGGCAATGAAAATTTCCTAGCCACCGTATCCACCGAAGATCTTGTTACAGTCCTTGATGCGGATTTGATAAATATTACTTGTGATGAATCAAGCTGTGTTGTGGACATTGGTGCTGCATCTCACGTGACATCAATGAATAATTTTTTCTCTTCCTATACTCCTGGTGACTTTGAAACCTTGAATATGAGTAATGAGATTGTATCTAGGGTGGTTGGTGTTGGTACAATTTGTTAGGAAACTAGTGTTGGAACTAAACTAGTTTTGAATAATGTAAACATACACCTAATGTTTGTCTGCACTTTATTTCTATTGGTGTTTTAGATGATGAAGGATATGTTAGTACCAATGGTGGAGGAAAATGGAAACTCATTAAGAGTTCCTTAGTTATGGCTCATGGTAACAAACGTCGTGGTCTATGCTGGATTACGACTTCTACTTGTACCAATATGGTGAATGCTGTTGAGAGTTAGCTCTTCAACATTATGGCACAAGAGGCTTAGCCACATAAGTGAAAAAAGTCTTAATGTTCTAGCATAGAAGAAATCATTGTTAGATTTCCAAAGTGCTAAATTAGAAAAGTGTAAGCATTGCTTGGCTGGAAAACAAAATAGAGTTTTCTTTAAGTCTAATCGTCCTTCAAGAAAGATAGAGTTTTTAGAGTTGGTGCACTCTCATTTATGTGGTCCAATGAAGACAAGGACTCTGGGTGGTGCACTCTACTTTGTCACTCTCATTGATGACTGCTCAAGAAAGCTTTGGGTCTATGTCTTGAAGACTAAAGACCAAGTGTTAGATGTCTTTAAAGGAGTTTTAGGCTTCAGTTGAAAGCGAAATTGGAAAGAAGCTGAAATGTATTCTTACTGATAACGGTGGTGAATACTGTGGACCGTTTGATGTATATTGCAAGAATCAAGGTATTAGAAACTAGAAGACTCCTCCTAAGACTCCTCAACTTAATGGATTGGCAGAGAAGATGAACAAGACCTTATGGAAAGAGTTAGATATTTGCTTTCTAAAGCAAAATTGTCGAACTCCTTTTGGAGTGAGGCTTTATTGACCGCTGCACATGTTATTAACTTATTTCCTGCTGATACTTAGCAAAGTGATGTTCCAAATAGAGTTTGGTATGGCAAGGATGTTTCTTATGACCATTTGAGAGTATTTGGTTTCAAAGCTTTTGTATATGCAACAAAAGATGAGAGGTCAAAGTTAGATGCCAAGACAAGACAGTGCATCTTCATTGGATATGACCTTGATGAATTTGGTTACAACATTTATGATCCATTTGAGAAGAAGCTTATGAGAAGCAGTGATATCGTCTTTCATGAGGAATCAAATCATTGAAGATATTGACAAAGAGGAGAAGTTAGAATCTTCAAGTTCTAATGATGTAGTTCATTTTGATTAAGTTCCTCATACAAGTTTGTATGATGTTAGTGGTCTTGATGGTCATGGTGATTCCTAGAATCATATCCCAGATCAATATGTTGATGTTGCTAATAATAATGATATTGTTATTGATGATGCTCCTGCTCATGAAGTTGTGGATGAATCAAATATTTCTCTTAGGAGGTCTACAAGACAACATATTCTTTTTTCTCTCTATTTAGCTAATGAGTATGTGATACTCACTGACGGGGTGAACCTCAATGTTATGAGGAATCCATAGAAAATGAGTACAAAGATGAATGGATTAATGCCATGCAAGATGAGATAAAATTTTTGCATCAGAACCACGTGTTTGAGTTGGTGAAATGGCCTAAGGGCATGAGAGCTTTCAAGAATAAGCAAGTGTTCAAATTTAAAATTGAAGAACACAATTTGAATCGCATATACAAATCTTGGTTGGTTGTTAAGGAATTTGATCAAAGGAAGGGTATTGACTTTGATGAAATATTTTCTCCTATTGTGCAAATGTCCTCCATTTGTACAGTTCTTGGTTTGGCTGCTAATCTTAATTTAGAGATTGATCAGATGGATGTGAAGACGACTTTTCTTTACGGTGACTTAAAAGAGGAGATTTATATGGAACAACCTGAGGGCTTCGAAGTAAATGGTGGAACAACCTAAGGGATTCAAAGTAAATGTTAAAGAAAATTTTGTGTGCAAACTCAAAAAGAGTCTCCATGGACTAAAGTAAGCTCCTAGACAGTGGTACAAAAAGTTTGAATCTGTTATAAGGGAGCAATGCTACAAGAAGACTTCTTCAGATCATTGTGTGTTTGTAAAAACTTTTTCTAATGATGAATTTATCATCCTCTTGCTATATGTGGATGGTATGTTGATTGTGGACATGAATACTTCCAAGATTGATGAGTTGAAGAAATATTTAATAAGTCTTTCGCTATGAAAGACTTGGGTTATGCCAAGTAAATTTTGGTCATGAGAATTACTCATCTCAGAGATGAAAGAAAGATTTCTTTGTCAGAAAAAGTACATTGAACATGTACTAGAGTGCTTCAATATGACGAATGATAAGCCTGTTAACACACGACTTGCTAGTCGTATGAAGTTGAGCAAGAAAATATTTCCTACAGCTAGGGAGGAAAAATAGAGCATGGCCAAAGTTTCATATTCCTCCATCGTCGGAAGTTTAATATATTCAATGGTATGCACTAGACCTAATATTGCTCATGCAGTTGATGTTTCCCCCAGGTTTCTCGACAATCTAGGAAAAGAGCATTGAGAAGCTATAAAGTGGATACTCAGATATCTGAGAGGAAACTTAGATGAATGCTTGTGTTTTGGAGGATCAAATTCAATCTTGAAGGGCTATACAAATATTGATATGACAGGTGACCTTGGTAATAGAAAATGCACTATTGGATATTTATTTACTTTTTTAGAGGGATCTATATAATGACAGTCGAAGTTGCAGAAGTTTGTTGCATTGTTTACAACTGAAATTGAGTATATTGAGGCTACTGAAGCTGGCAATGAGATGATATGGCTCAAACAATTTCTTCCAGATCTTGGCTTGCATCAAAAGGAGTATGTCATCTATTGTGATAGTCGAAGTGCAATAGACTTGAGGAAGAACTCCATGTACCATGAAAGGAAAAAACACTTAGACGTGACATATCACTAGATTTGAAAAAGGATAGAAGACGAATCTATACAGGTTTAAAGGATCTCTATAAATGAGAATTCTGCAGATATGCTAACCAAATTGATAACAAAGAACAAGTTCAAATTGTGCAAAGAACTTGTTGGCATGAGCTATTTTTGATAAGATGAAGATACCTCATTTTGGTATATGAGATTGGAGGGGGAGATGTGTAGAGGTCCATCCATGCCACAAATATTTTTTACTTTATTGCAAGATTTAAATTAGAGAGTCAAAAATATAGATTTTGTAGTTAGCAAATCTCAACAACCAAAACATCACCATTTTTGTCAAATCAAATTTCACCATAAACCTACCGAAGTTTGAAGTATTTGTTGTTTAAATGGTCACTGATTACATCATAGGAACAAAATTTTTCTATAAGTAGAGCACTCTTGCTCATTTGTAAGAACACACCAAGATAGGTAGAAAAAAAATATTAAAGAGCAAAGTGAGGCTATAAGAAAATAGTCTGTGAAAAAAATTAGAGTGTGAATAATATTTTTAGTAAGGTAGAAAATCAAAAGAGTGTTATTTCTTTTGAGTGTGTTGTGGTCATTATGAGTATTGTACTCATGACTATCCAGTGTAAAATTCCTTACTATAGTGATATCAGTTGCAACTCTTGACCTATGATTTTCCCTTATTCTAAAGGGTTTACACGTAAAATTCTGGGTGTCATTGTTTTTCCATTTTATTTCTATTATTTTGAGCATATATATATATATATATATATATATATATATATATATATATATATATATATATATATTGTGTTAGTCTATATTTTTCCAACAATGGTCATTAAGTTTAATAGCTCCCGACCTATCCTATTCTTTTCCAAAGTATTGGAACATATTCTGTTGGAAGTTTGGAAAAGAAATACAACACAAATAATACTCAATACTTAGTAGAAGAGAAGTGGAGGAAAGATGATTCTCTATTCAAATTTTCTTACATTAATATGTTAGATTACATGACTATTTATAGGCGAATTCATCCTTGTATCTAGCCTAACATACATGTATCATAATTAATACTTCACATCCTCCAAGTTCATGAATAAAACTAACAAGACTTAATCTAGACTTTTCCACCAATTCATATATTTCCTAATACATTAATCTACTATTTTATGAACTAAATTAAATATAATATGAATAAAGTAAATAATGTGAAAAAGTTTAGTTTTCAACATCCCCCCTTAAACTTGATTCACTACTCCAAGAACCATTCGCAGCTTCTGAAAAATATCAACCTTCAAAGGCTTGGTGAAAATATCCGCAACTCGGTCTTGAAATTTCACAAACTCAAGCTCTACCTCCTTCTTCGATATGAAATCTCTAATGATATGATACTTAGTATCAATATGTTTGCTCCTTTCATGAAACACCGAGTTCTTGGCCAACGCAATGTCCGATTGGTTATCAATAAAAATATTAGTTGTATTTTCTTATGGTTAGTGAAGTTCTTCCAACAAGCTCCATAGCTAAATTGCATGACAAACAGAAGAAAAAGCTGCTACATACTCTTCTTCACATGTTGACAAAGTCACAATTGGTTGCTTCTTGGAATTTCATGTAAATGCAGAATTTCTAAAAAGAAACAAATTCGATGGTACTTTTTCGATCATCAACATCACCGGCCCAATCACTATCACAATAGCCAACAAGCTTGAAGTCCTTGGAAGATGCATAAAAATTTTATAATCAAGTGTACCTTTGATGTACCGGAGTATTCTTTTGGCTGCTTTTAAATGGAAAGTTGTTGGATTTTCCATAAAGCGACTAATAAATCCAACACCAAAAAGAATATTGGGGTCTCGTACAAGTTAAGTACCTTAAGTTTCCAACAAGACTCTTGAAATATGTGGAATTGATATTTTCTCCATTTTCACGCTTGGACAGTTTAATTCCACAATCCATGGGGGTGCTAACAGACTTGAAATTTTCCAACTCAAATTTCTTGAGAATCGCCTTTGCATATTCTCCTTGAGAAATAAAGATGACATCATTCTTCTTCTCTACTTTAATGCCAAGATATTATGACATTAGGCCAATGTCGTCATCTCAAATTTTCTTGTTATTGACTTCTTGAATTCTTCAAACATCTTTGGATTATTTCTTGTCAAGATCAAATCATCCACATACAAAAAAAACAAGTAATGTGTCACCATCTTCATTAATTTTTACATAAAGTGCATGCTCATGTGGATACTTTAAAACACTATTTGCTTGAAAGTATTTGTCAATTCTACAATTCCAAGCTTGTGGGGCTTGTTTCAAGCCATAAAGAGCCTTATTCAATTTCAACACTTTATTTTCATCTCCTTCAACCTTATAGCCCAAAGGTTGATCAATATATACTTCTTCCTCCAAAATTCCATTCAAGAAAGCCGACTTCACATCCATTTGATGGATTTTCCACTGATTCTGAGCTACCAAAGAAATAATCAAGCAGATTGTCTCCAAACGAGCAACTAGTGCAAACACATCATCATAATCAATATCAGCCTTTTTCTTGTACCCCTTTGCTACCAATCTTGCTTTGTACCTCTCTACTTCACCTTTGGAATTTTTCTTTAGCTTGTAAACCCATTTGATTCCATTGGTGCTTTTTCCTTCTAAAGGTTTTGCCAACTCCCAAGTGTTGTTATTTTTGATTGCCTTGATTTCTTAATCCATCACATCTCTCCATTTTAGATTACCAGCAACATCTTCATAACTTATAGGTTCGTTGCCCATAAGTAAACAAAAGTGAGTTAAATCACATAAATTTTTTGTTACTTCTTCCATTGCATCATACAAGTCTCGAAGACTTCTAGACTTTCGAGGTACATTGCTTGAATTTGATTCTCCAACTTCTTAAACTTGCGAAGGAGGTGTTGTAGGCGGTGTAGTAGGATGATCCACCACTTCTTAATCATGTTCATCATCAAGGAATGGACTAAAAGTGTAATCTTTTTCTTTAGATTTCCATTCCCAAGCACTATCTTCATCCACTTCTACATCTCTACTTATGGTAACCTTGTCATTTCTTGAGTTATATAACTTATAACCTTTAGATATTTGTTCATAATCAACGAAAACATACCTCTCACTTTTTCCATGAAGCTTAGATCTCTTCTCATCTGGCACATGTACGTAAGTGATTCTTCCAAACACTCGCAAGTGAGAAACTTTTGGTCTTAAACCACTCCAAACTTCTTGCGGTGTTTTTCCACAGACACTTTTGGTATGACAATGATCTGATAAATACACTGTACAGGCAACTGCTTTAGCCCAAAACTCCTTTGGCATATTTTTTCTCTTCAACATACTTCTTTCCATGTTGAGAATAATTCGATTCTTCCTCTCCACCACACAATTTTGTTGAGGTGATCTTGGAACTGTAAAAAAAATGACGTATTCCATTTTCCTCACAAAAAGTCTTGAATTCATTTGAAGTGAACTCTCCATCATTATCGGACCGAAGTGACTTTATTTTGTAGCTACTTTGTTTCTCTATCATTCTCTTAAAATTCTTGAAGTTTTCGAACACCTCAAATTTTTTCTTCAAAAAATACACCTAAGTTTTTCAAGAATAATCTTCAATCAAGAGAAGGAAATAATTACTTTTACCAAGTGAGGCTGATTTGATATGTCCGTACACATCCATATGAATCAATTCTAAAAGACACTGTGCACTTGTCAATGGCTCTTTGGGAAAGATTTTCCTTGATAGCTTTCCAAAAGGACATCCTTCACAAAGCTGATTAGGATGGTTAATGGTTGGCAACCCTTTCACCATATTTTTCTTTTTCATCAATCTTAGACTATCAAAGTTCAAATGGCTAAATCTCATATGCCAAAGCCAATGCCAAAGCCAAGATGAATTTTTGACACATGAAAATAAGCACTTTGGTACATCACTTTGAAGATTCAACACAAACATTTTATTTTTATCCATGGAAACTTTAGCTAACAATTTCCCATTTTCATCTTTCATGGTCAACTTTTTATCTTTCAAATGAATGTCATAACTTTTTTCCAAAAGTTATGCTAAAATCAGAATATTACTTTTCATGTCCGGTATATACATGACAATAGAGATAAATTGATGACTTTCTTTTTTCAAATGAACTAAAATCGTATATTTTACTTTGATTTAAACTTTTGAAGAGTTTTCAAGAGTGATGTTGCCACCATTAAACTCCTCAATCTTAGCAAATTCATGCTTCTTCACATAAATATGACTACTTGCATCAGAATCAAGGTACCATTTATTTCTTTCTACACTTTCTTCTTCTTTACATGCCATGAGTAAAGTGTCATCTTTATCTTCATATTTCCTCTTCACAAAATTATTCAACTCCTCCAATGTTTTTTAAATTCCCATAAAAAAATGACCATATTTATGACAAGTATAACACTCAATATTTGATTTGTCATACCTTCCTTGATTTGACATCCATCCTCTACCTCTTCCATGACCTCTTTCTTGGTTGGAGTCTTGACTTCTTTTTTCTTTGGTCATTGACTACCACCTCTTCCTCTTGTACCACGGCCTCTTCCACATCCACGACCTTTGTTGTGAGCCACGCCTTTCATCTTTCTCCTTCAAAGAAAATTTCGCTTGCAAAGCTTGTTCAACCGACTCTTGTTTCAGTTTCTTCAACTTTTCTTCATGTGCTTTCAAAGAACCCATGATTTTTTCTATGGTCATGGTGTCCAAGTCCTTGGACTCTTCAATAGAAACAACAATATAATTAAATTTTGAATCTAGAGATCGTAATATTTTTGCAATGACCCTATCATCATTCAACACTTTACCATATCTCTTCATTTGATTGACAACCACCAAGACTCTTGAAATATAATCCAAAACTGATTCATATTCCTTCATTAGCAGCGATTCAAATTTTTCCCTTAAGATTTGGAGACAAAACTTTTTCACCTTGTCGGCGGTTTGAAGAATATCACATGCTTGCTTAGAGTTGGTTGCATTTGCAACCTTCTCGAACATCTTTTTATCCAAACATTGATGGATGAATGTGAGTTCCTTTTGGTTTTTCTTCTTTGTGGTAGCACATCCTCTTCTTCTTTAACACCACTCTCCATAATTTCCTATACATCATAGGCTCCAAGCAAAGTCTTCATTCAGATGCACCAACTTCCATAATTTTCTTTGGTGAACATCGGAACTTGAAATGGAATTCCATTGGTGTTACTCATTTTCTCTCTATATTTTGTTGTCTTTCAAACACACTGGCTCTGATACCAAATATTGGAAATTTGAGAGAGAAAGATAACATAAATAATACTCAATACTTAGTAAAATAGAATTGGAGGAAAGATGGTTTTCTATTCAACTTTTCTTACATTAATGTGGCTACATTACGTGACTATTTATAGTTGTATTCATCCTTGTATCTAGCCTAGTATACATGCATCATAGTTAATACTTCACATTCTACAAGTTCATGAATAAAACTAATTAGACTTAATCTAGACTTTTCCACCAATTCATGTATCTCCTAATACATTAATCTATTAGTTCATGAACTAAATTAAATATGATGTGAATCGGTCGGTTTGATTCGATTTTAAGTATTATCAATTCGGTTTATCAGTTTTCAGTTTTTAAATACACTAAACCGTTAACCAAACCAATAAGATATTTGTTATCAATTTTTGGTTTGACGGTTTTTGATCTTTAACAGTTTGGTTTTCGGCTTAACCAATAAGAAAATGCTTTCAAAACAAATATACGACTTCTCCAACAATTTTTGAAAATCTTGAATATTACTGAAAAAGAAAAAAGAGTTTCTTAAGGAAAATATTCAAATGCTCATCAGATTTAACCCCAATTAGAATGAATAATCTCCTAATTGTTTATAAGTGAAGTCAAATTTACCAGCGAAGTTGAACTTTTTGAAAAAATGGGTGCGGAAAAGACGAAAAATCAGAAAAAGGTGAAGAAGGGAAGTAAAAAAAGAGAGAAATCAAACTTGCAATTCACAACTCGCCTTCGCCTAACCCTTGTTGTCGTCGTTGCAACTTGCAAACCATAGCCGCAGCCGTTCTTAGTTCTTTCAGTTTGGAGTTTTGACGTTGTGAACCTAAAGCGGCTAAGCCTAAAGGATAAATACTGTGTGAACCGTGAAATAGTGTGAACTGTGAATTGTATAGGGCATTGATAGTATGATTTAGTGATTATATATTTATATTAATATTTTTTTTTGATATTTGTGTATGAGTTAATATTAAAATAGAAAATTATTACCGTCTTAATGATTATCGATTTACCCGATTACCAATATTAAAAAACAAATATCGAACCGATAATTTAATAATTTATTTTAATAAAATCATTAAATAACCATTAACCCAATAATCCAATAGCAATAAACTTATAATACTTTTTTTTGGTTTGATTTATCGGTAGGTTCAATTTTTGCACAATCATATTTGGGAGAATCATGGAATCGTGATCAGTCAAAGATTATATAACACTATTTAGCTCCATGGCTTTGGTCTAGTGGTAAAAGGTCAAGTGGATTAGGCACATGTTAGAAGTTTGAACCTTGCTAGATATGTTCTGGTATTTAAGTGAGGGGTAGAGGGACGGGCCAGACCATTTTCTATTGAGCTTCGAACCAGGTGCCAACTAGCACCGAGATTTGTTGGTTGTAAAAAAATAATCTGTTATATGCAATAGGAAGATAGCCTGATATCATAATATTGATCTTCATAAATATGCCTCAATTCAGATTGTTCATTGGCAGTTTTCATTTTCCATGTAAATTATGTCATCGGTGGTGGAGGACCTTGATGATAAAAAAAATTATCTCTTGGGAAATTGAAGCAATTAAATTGGACTTCACTAAAATATGATCTCTTTCCTGCATATTTTTGCTTGTCCTCACTATTTCATTAGACAAAATTAGCTAAATACTTGAGCAAATGCCATCACTATAGGTCTCCATGTGTTTGGTTTGGTGTTGAATAAGTATGAAATTATAGCTTTGCCTTCAAACTAGTTTATTAATTAGTCTAATGCTGTGGGGGTATGGATTTTGATACTAACCATTTATTCCTGTATTTTCTCTTCTATAAGGTTTTTCGTTTCTCTGTTCATTGTATGCTGAACTGTAAGTCGAAAAGAAAAGAGTGCATCTGCGTCATGAAGTTAAATAGACTAGAGTCATTAAGAAAGTAGAATAAACTAGCTCTGTTTAGTGCTTGGCACCACAAGACTGATATGTACTTATCTGTGAAATATGTTAGGCTTCCCGCCTTCATGAGTATCAAGGAATTGATCCTCATTTTGACGAAATTGCTAGGCAGTACCATGACATTATAAAGGAAAAGAAAAGTCCCTGCGAGTTTTATTAAATTATTGTAGTTCATTACTTTTCTTTTGTGGAGATAAAGGCTAACTTTGACTCATATCCAAGGATAAATAGGAAAGCATGCAGTGGACCATTAACCAAGTTGAAATGGACTTGAATCTTTTTCCTACTCACTCCAGCACCTAATCCATCTCTCTTCATATTCTGGACAAAGTTTCATGTAATATCCATAGGGTTTTTTATATTTTAGGAACATATATAAAATTCTTTATCTCATATTTGCATTTATTAACACTTGAATGTCGACATGTATGATATTCTATATCTTCACTTGCTATGCCGTTTAAAAGTTCATCTTGCATCCATTGTAAAGAACCTACCAAGGAAGGAAAATATTTTCGTTATTGCAATCTTTTGAGTTGACTACTCTCAATAGTTCTCTGGATTTTTAGTTCCATCCCTAAAGTATGAACTTTGCTTAAGAAAAGAACTAATTCGATATGAATTTAATGTTCTTTTATTTACTTAATCTCTTTGATAGAATTTCCTCATTGATAAGTAAAATACAAGAAGCAAATAAAAAAGATTACCACTCAAAAGGTTAAATTAAAATTTTAATAATTTTTGAAAATTGACTTCTTTGAGGTGAAGTTTCTTCTTTAAAAATGAAAAAAAAAGTCCGGCAACTACCTATCTTGGGCCTACGGCAAATTAATAATCAAGCTCTAGCATTGTAAGACTCCGGAAGTTGAAAAGTCGAAATAAAGTAAAGAATTTGGAAAATGGCTGGTTCAGAGTCTACGACTCAGCCTACGATTTGTAGGAACTCGTATGAGTCGTAGGGGGGACTCGTAGATTAGAGGTTGAGGTTAGAAATTGGCTAAGTTAGGAGGTGAGTCTATGAGTCAAGTTACGATTCATAGAAGTAAATATGACTAGTAGAAGTGAGTCATAATCGCAAAGCCTGAATTCTACACATAACAAGCCTTATTACTTTTTCTACGACTCAATAGGACGAGTTGTAGAACTTTTGATGAGTCGTAATGATCAGTCGTAGGGAACTTCAGAGACTCAGAGGTTGTAGGGTTTTAGGAAGTCTGCAGGACGAGTTGGGTCTACGCCCCGTAAACATTTTGACAACTCGTGGACACAAGTCGTAGGTCCCTCCGGCCAGGTTTAATGAAGGGTGTTTTCATCTTTTCCTATTATCCTAGCAATGTACCTAGTCTTTTTAGGACCTAATTCAACTCTATAAACTAACTCTAAGTATTCCTAAACCTATCATTCTCTCATTAAATCTCAAAAATCACAAGTCTTCTTTCTCAAGGCTCCTCTCAAAGGTTTTTTTTTTCATCAAGGAATTTGCTAGAGTTTCTTCAAGATGAAGTCTCCTTTTCCAATCTCAAGGTCAAATTTTCACCAAGGTATATGGGTCTTCATCCATGGATACCTTTCACCCATGGAATCCCAAAGTTTTGTCTACAAAATTCTGTAAGATTTTACTACCCAAAGACCCTAACTTTATGATTATGCATTCAGTCTTTTTACTCATGGTATATTATATGATTATTGATTAAATTATCTGTCTAATTGACATTATTTTCATGAATCATGTATGGGTTGGTATAAGTAATATGAGCATGCATGTTTCAATCCATATTTTATGATTTTCAATCAAATTGGTTATGTATTCAAAGTTTCTACCCTAATTTCAAGTATAAGCTATGATTACAGATTTCAATTATGATCAAGACATGCATTTCATGCAAGTTATGAAAGAGGTGACTTAGGATCCTTAATTGGTGACCTAGGAACCTACTGACACGTATTATGAAGTATGATTTATAATGTTGAAGGCTTTTACTCACACTGCAATTATGATATGAAAATGAGCTACTTCATGAGTATTGAAACCTATGAACAAGTTTATGAATATATATTAAGTATGATTACTATGTTATGTATTTCATGGGATTTGACTTAGCACTGAAGAGGTTTGAGGTGGTCGGGGGAGGGGGGGGGAGAGGGGCGCGACCATGTGGTCCTTATAAAAAGTCTCTAGTGTCATAACTATGTGCCACCATAGGATTTATCTTTATGGCCTAGCTAGTGGATCAACATATAACACATGTTCATGATTTACCTTACGGGGCAGATTCTACCTTGGCAAGTAAATTCCCCTTTCTTCTGTTGTATGGGGAGACATCGTGATTTCCATTGTATGGGGAGACATCGCGATTCCATGTTATAACTCACATGGTCTTATTGTCGATTATAGTTCTATCCCACATATGTATACTCTCTTTATGTACTTATGATCTCACTTATGTCTTTTAAATGCTTTGATCAACTATGGTTTTCTCATGACTCTACTTATCATCTTGTATAGCATGTATGTTGTTCAATCATTTCACCTTATGTTTTATATTGCATAGAATGCCCGTATACTTTGTACAATTAAACGTACTAATACATACTTTATTGCCTACACTGTATCATAATGTAGGGGTCAAAAAGTGGCTAGTTGAGTTCCTATACATCGAAGATTGGTGAGCCCTCATCTATTCGAGGGTGAGTTATGAGTTTACTACTTTCAAAAGACAATTATTATTTTATGATGAGGGTGAGCTAGAGACATGTCTTATCCCCCATCCATATTTACTAGTAGAGGCTTGTTGGACACACTAGGTATAATTTATTTTATCGTATTCCTTACTTTCTATGGTATATGTTTTGAGACTTTTTTATGTTGTTTCTTCTTAATTATACCTTATGCATACTTACGATACATCAAGAGGCTTGGTTGGAGCCTTTTGAGTTTTTGATCATTGTGTCACATCTAGGGCCAAGTCTGGGTCATAAGAAACTTTGCATAAGATCACAAGGTTCAAGAGTGTCCTAGGGAGTCCAACATGCAGCGTCAAGTAGATTCTAATTCATGGGTGTGAAGTGTTCCACATCTATGAATAGGAGGCTATAAGGCAATTTTACAAAATTCTCACTTCTTTCATGATCTATGTTGTGCAATAGAGTATACTCTAAGACTTCCTCTCCCTAATGATTGTTCTTTGCGATTTTAAGAAAATGCCTCCAAGAAGAGCACCTATTCAAAGAGGGGTTAATGCTAATGGAGACCAAGCTCCTCTGGTTGCCCAAGCCAATAGTCCTTTGCCCGACCAAGTGACTAATGCATAGTTTTGGACCGTTATCACTATCTAACTCATGTTATGGCCAACCAAGCAGTCTACTATGGCCTCTAGAATGAGGGATTTTGCAAGGATGAACCCTCCCAAATTCCATGGTTCGAAAATTGATAAAAATCCCCAAGAGTTCATTGATAAGGTTTATAAGGTGATGGATATTATAGGGTGACTTCAAAAGAAAAAGCGGAGTTGGCGGCCTACCAACTCAAGAGTGTTGCCCAAGTTGGGTATACTCAATAGAAGTCCGAGAGAGTTGATGAAGGTCCTATTGGTTGGGAAGCCTTCAAGCTTGCCTTTGTTGATCATTTCTTCCCAATTGAGCTAAGGGAGGAAAATGTGTTGGAGTTCATAAACCTCAAACAACGCAACATGGGTATGAGGGATTATTCTCTCAAGTTCACCAAGCTATCCAAGTATGCTCCTTCTTAGGTTGTCAATCCATATGCCTGAAAGAGCCAATTCATATTAGGGGTGTTCAACTTGGTTACAAAGGAATGCCGAACCTCCATGCTTATTAAGGAAATGGACATATCTCAGATCATGACTTTTTCCAAATAAATTAAAGGAGAGAAACTTAAGAAGATGAAAATGAGAAACTCTTAAAGAGCTCAGTTTGAAGGTAGGGTCTCAAATACTAGGACTGGTGGTGGTAATTGTTGTTCTCAGTAAGACCAAATATTCCAAGGTCAAGGTTCTTCTCAAGGTTTGGGAAAAATATTTGACAAGGATAGGATGTTATATCCTAATGTTCAAGGTGGAGGTGTAAATTCTAGTGGTACTACTTTTCCCAAGTGTGCTAGGTGTGGGAAAAATCATGGAGGAAGGTATTTGATGGGAACTAGTGCTTGCTATGGATGTCCCAAGATAGGCCACAAGCAATCTGAATGCCCTAATATTGCTAATAGAGGTAGTGAAGGTCTTCCTCCAGGCCAAGTTTCTCAAGGAGGACAAGTGAAACAATTTTCCCAAGCTCAACCAAAAGGTGGTCAATGTAATAACCAATTCTATGCTCTTCATGCTAGGCAAGATGTGAATGAGACTCCCAATGTTGTTATGGGTATGTTGCAGATCTTTAACTTTAATGTTTATGCATTGCTTGATCTGGGTGCTAAATTTTCTTTTGTTACTACTGATCTTTTTATGAGATTTGATATGTGTCCTAAAACTTTGTTAGAGCATTTTTTGGTTTATACTCCCGTTGGTGATTCGATGTTAGCAAAGATAGTCTATAGAAATTGTCCCGTGTCAGTTTTGCATAAAGTTATTCATTGTTATCTTGTTGAACTTGACATAACCAATTTTGACATTATTCTTGGTATGAATTTGTTATGTGCCTCATATGCATCTATTGATTGTAGAACCTGTAGGGTCAAGTTTCAATTTACTAATGAACCGGTTCTTGAATGGAAGGATGATTTGATGGTTAAGGTTCGATTCATCTCATGTCTTAAGGCCCAAACAATTATTTCTAAGGGGTGTATCTATCATATAGTGCGAGTTAGGGATGTTGATTCTAAAACTCCTACTCTTGATTCAGTCCCCATCGTAATAAGTTTTTCGATGTGTTTCCTAATGATTTGCCCGGTTATCCTCCTGAAAGGATAATTGAATTTGGCATAGATATTCTTCACGATACTTAAACTATTTCTATTCCTCCTTACCGCATGGGTTCGACGGAACATTAGGAGTTGAAGGAGCAATTGAAGGATTTATTGTATAAGGGCTAAGTATTTCACCATAGAGTGCTCCTATGTTGTTTGTTAGGAAGAAGGATGACTCACTCCAAATGTGTATAGACTACCGACAATAAGTTTATTATAAATAACAAGTACCTAATTCTGAGGATAGATTATTTGTTTGACCAATTTCAAGGGGCTAGTTACTTTTCAAAGATTGATCTCCATCCCAGTTATCACCAATTAAGGGTAAGGGAGTGTGATTATCCCAAGATGGCATTTCAAACAAGGTATGACCATTTTGAATTCTTAGTCATGTCATTTGAGTTAACTAGTGCTCCCACTATCTTTGTGGATTTGATGAATTATATTTTCAAACCATACTTAGATATGTTTGTGATAGTGTTCATTGATGATATCTTGATTTACTCTCGAAATGAGGAAGAACATGTGGGTCACTTGAGAATTATGTTACAAACTTTGAGGGACAAGAAATTGTTCGCCAAGTTTAGTAAATGTGAATTTTGGTTGAAGTCCGTGGCATTCCTTAGTCACATTATTTCCGGCGATGGTATCATGGTTGATCCAAAGAAAATGGAGGCAGTGAAGAATTATTCTAGACCTTTGTCTCATTTGGATATTAGAAGCTTTTTAGGCTTAGCTAGATACTATAAAAGGTTTATTGAAGGGTTTTCATCTATTACTTCACCTTTGACTAAGTTGACCAAAAAATAAAATAAAGTTTCAATGGTCGGATAAGTGTGAGAAGCATTTTCAAATATTGAAGGATTGTCTTACGTCGGCTCCTATTTTGACATTGACATAAGTTTTAGATGGGTTTGTTGTCTTTTGTGATGACTCACGTATTGGTTTGGGTTGTGTCTTGATGCAACATGGTAAGGTTATAGCATATGCCTCTAGGCAACTCAAAGTGCATGAACGGAATTATCTAACCCATTATCTTGAACTTGCATTGGTTTTGTTTGCATTAAAAATTTAGCGTCATTATCTTTATGGGGTGCATGTTGATGTGTTCACTGACCACAAAAGCTTGCAATATGTGTTTAGCTAAAGGGACTTAAACCTTATGCAAAGTCAGTGGCTTGAACTACTAAAGGATTATGATATGAGTGTGTTATACCATCCAGGTAAAGTAAATGTTATAGACAATGCTCTTAGTCGGTTGTCCATGGATAGTGTTGCTCATTTTGAGGAAGGTAAGAAAGAGTTGGTTGAAGATGTTCATAGATTGGCCCGTTTAGGTGTTCATTTGGTTGATTCTAAGGATGGGGGTTTTCTTTTGCATAATGACTTAGAATCGTCTCTTGTGGCAGATGTTAAGGCCAAACAAGACCATGATCCGATTTTGGTTAAATTGAAAAAGTCAATTTCTGAAAAGACCATTGCATCTTTCTCTCAAGGGGGAGATGGAGAACTTCATTACTAAGGTTGTTAGTGTGTGCCTAATGTGGATGGTCTATGAGAGTTGATATTGTATGAGGCCCATAGTTCTCTGTATTCCATTCATCTGGGATTCACCAAAATGTATCATGATTTGAGAGAAGTATATTGGTGGAATGACATGAAGAAGGACATAACGGAGTTTTAGGCTAAGTGTCCGAATTGTCGACAAGTGAAAGTTGAGTATAAAACACTGGAAGGTTTAGCTCAATACATTTTGATTCCTACTTGGAAATGGGAAGATGTGAATATAGATTTTGTGATGGGTTTTTCTCGTACTAGTAGGAAACATGATTCTATTTGGGTTGTTGTGGACAAAATGGCTAAGTCGACATATTTTCTACCAGTCAAGACATCTTATAGTGTCGAAGATTATGCTAAGTTGTATATTTGTGAATTGGTAAAGCTTCATGGTGTTCCCTTGTCTATTATATCGGATCGAGGTACTCGATTTACTTCACATTTTTGGAAGTCATTCCAAAAGGGTCTTAGTATGAAAGTCAAGTTAAGTACCACTTTTCATCCTCAAACCAATAGACAAGTTGAAAAAACATTTCAAACATTGGAGGATATATTGAGGGCACGTGTCATTGATTTCAAAGGATGTTGGGATAAGCATCTACCATTGATTGAGTTTGCCTGCAACAATAGTTATCATTCCAGCATATAAATGGCTTCTTTTGAAGCCTTGTATAAGAGAAGATGTCCCCGATTGGGTGGTTTGAAGTGGGTGGATGGAATTGATTGGTCCCGATTTGGTATTAGATATAATGGAGAAAGTAAGGCTCATAAGAGAAAGATTGAAGATGGCTCGATGTCGCCAAAACTCATATTCGTACATAATGAAAAGAAACCTTGAATTTGATGTGGATGATTGGGTTTATTTGAAGGTTTTTACCATAAAGGGTGTAATATGCTTTGGTAAAAAAGGTAAATTAATTCTTAGGTACGTGGGACCCTATAGGATCTTGAAGCATATTGGCAAGGTGGCATACGAGTTAGACTTGCTCTTTGAATTGGCTATGGTTCCTCTAGTATTTTATGTGTCAATGTTGAGGAAGTTTGTGGGTGATTCAAATTGTATTGTGCCATTGGAAAATATGAATGTTGAAGAGAACTTGACTTATGAGGAGATTCCAATGGAAATCTTAGACTGGCAAGTGAAGAGGTTAAGAAATAAAGAAGTTGTGTCCGTCAAAGTATTGTGTAGAAATCAACAAATAGAGAGTGCTACATAGGAAGCGGAAGCAGATATGATGAAGCGATACCCGTATATCTTTCCTTCCACTCAAGCCTAAGGTATTAGATGGGTCTCGCTCAAATCACCTAAATTCCTACGTTTCAGATCCCTATGTGTCATATACACATGCATGTTTGTGAGGTTGATTTTAAAGTCATGTTTTATGTTAAGTTTGAAAATTTCATGGTTTATGTATCTCTATATGTCATTTCATCCACGTTGGGTTGCTAGTCCTCTTTCCGTATATTTTCATGCTAGTTGAATCTCATTCGAGGATGAATGTTCCTAAGGAGAAGATATTGTAAGACCCTAGAAGTTAAAAAGTCGACAAAAAGTAAAGAATTTGGAAAATGGACTGGTTCAAAGTCAATGACTCAACCTACGATTTGTAGGTACTTGTACGAGTCGTAGAAGGAATACGTAGTTTGGAGGTTGAGGTTATAGGTAGTCGTAGGAGGAATATACAAGTCAAGTTACAACTTGTAGAAGTAAAGATGACTCATACAAGTGAGTTATTGTCACGACCTGATTCCTCAGGTCATAATGACACCTACTATGACCCACTAGTAGGCAACCCTACCTATATCCCAGAACTATAAGTAATGGGATGTCAAGGTAAAAGACCCACAATTTAATCTAAAATAGTAAAGCAATAACAGGAGCATACATGAATAGACGGAAGCAACTAAATATATATACAAACAAAAAGGATCCCTCCCAAAGCCTAGAAGTCACATGTATAGAGTTGCTAGTAAAAGAGTACAAGTCCCAAAATGAGTAGATAATTATGAAATCTTACCTCAAAAAAAGCCTCCCCTCGAGTTTCCAATCTCAGCACTGGATTACCCACGAAATTATCTTGAATTTGGAACTTTAAATCCCCTAAATTGAGCTTGAAATGAAGGAAACATCGATGTTTGAAGCTGCTGAAGTGAGCTAAAAATTCTTACTTGGTCTTTTAATAAAAGACCAAGATTTAACCTTCGCGAACGCGGCTATAGTGCTCCGCAAATGCGGAGTCCAAGAAGCTTGGCCTTCGGGAACGCAGCCAGAGGCCTAGGATCGCGGAGGCCAAAGACTTACACCTTGGCGAACGCGACCATGGCGCTGCGAATGCAGAGAAAAACTTTATGGACCTCCATGAATGCGGCCAAGGGCCCACAATCATAGAGAGAAATTTTTTCTACACTGGGTATTAGCTATAAAGCTGATATTTCACTTAGTTCAAATACTCTAATGGGTGCTCGAAATTCGTTCGGAATTCCGTACATACAAATGAGTATGCTACCTCACAAAATTTGATGTTCCAAACTCAATGGTGTAGTCAAAATTTTCATACGAGGTCGTTACCCTAAAAGTGGGTCCCACACCCAAGGGCCATTTTGAGCAAAAATTTACAACAGACCTCAAGATTACATCGGAATCCTCAAGAAGGGAAAGAAGGGTCGTTTTAGACCAAACTCGATATTTAAAAACTAACTGTGCAGTCAGAATTTTCATCCGAGTGATTTTTCAAAGAATGTTGACAACTTAGGCCAAATTTCAAAGACATAAGCGCTAAATGATCCTAAACACGTACCAATTGCCTCGGTTTTTGTGTTGACTATGCTACTGGCCTAATTTGGTCATTCTGAAGCTGACAGAACCATTAAAATTCTATTCTAACGTTGTTTTTCTAAAGTAATGACCAAAGTCAACTTTTCAAGTTATAAAAGCTCTAAAATAGAGAAATGGGCCTAAAACCCAAATGAACAACTAGGCGACTGAACAGTCGGTGCCAGCAAGTCATAAATGACATGGGGTCTTTACAAGAATTCTCTAAACGATGGAATGAATGCTTTAATTCAAAAATGACATGGAGTGTCTTTACAATCATAGTTATAGAGCCTAAGTTCTGCACATAACAAGTTGCAGTACTTTTTTTGCCACTCAATAGGATGAGTTGTAGAACGATTCATGAGTCATAAAGATGAGTCAAAGGGAAACTTCTGAGACTCAAAGTTTGCAGGGTTTTGGGAAGTCAGCAGTATAAGTTGGGTCTACGACCCATAAATGTTTTGATGACTCATGGACACGAGTCATAGGTCCCTTCTGCCAGATTTAATGAAGGGTGTTTTCATCTTTTCCTATTATCCTAGCAATGTACCTAGACGTCTTTCAGACCTATTCAATTCTAAAAACTAACCCTAATATTCCTAAACCTATCATTCTCTCATTAACTCTGGAAAATCACAAGTCTTCTCTCCCAAGTCTTCTTTCAAAAGTGTTCTTTTTCATCAACAAATTTGCCAGGGTCTCTTCAAGATCAAGTCTCCATTTTCAATCTCAAGGTCAAAATTTCATCAAGGTATATAGGTATTCATCCATGGGTACCTTTAACCCATGTAATCCTAAAGTTTTATCTCCAAAATTCTCTATGATTTTACCACCCAAAAGCCGTAACTTTATTATTATGCATTGGGTCGACTTATTCATGGTATATTATATGATTATTGATTAAACTATGCATCTAATTGACATTATTTTTATGAATCATGTATGGGTTGGTATAAGTAATATGAGCATACATGTTTCAATCCAATTTTCATGATTTTCAATCAAATTGGTTATGTATTGAAAGTTTCTACACTAATTTCAAGTATTAGCTATGATTATAAATTTTAATTATGAACAAGATATGAATTTCATTCAAGTTTTGAGAGAGGTGACTTAGGATCCTTAATTGGTGATCTAGGAACCTAATAACATGTATTATGTAAGTATGATTTGTGATGTTGAATTCTTTTACTCACATTGTAATTATGATATGAAAATAAACTACTCTATGAGTTTTGAAACCTATGAACATATTTGTGGATATATGTTATGTTATGTATTCCATGGAATTTGACTTTGCACTAAATGAGGATTGAAGTGGGGGCTCGACCTACGGGGTCCTTATAAAAAGTCTCTATAATGACCCTCAAGGTTATTTTCATCTTTTTCTTATCTTTTTTGCATTTAGAGCTTTCCTGTAGCGATCACAAGTCATTTATAACTTGCTGGAATAGACAGTTCGGTCGCCTGGTCATTCGTTTGGGTTTTATACCAGTGTTTCTGTTTAGGAGCTTTTGGGGTTTGAATGGTTGAATTCAGTCAAAACTCTAGTAATATGACTTTAGAATGAAATTTTGATGATTACATCAAATCCGAAATGGCTAAATTAGGGTAGTAGCATGATCGACATAAGTATCGAGGCAATTAATGTGAGTTTAAGGCCATTTAGTGCTTTAGTCTTTGAAATTTTACCTAAAGTTGACTTTGGTCAACATTCTTGGTAAACACACTCAGATTAAAATTTTGTCAGTATGATTAGCTTTGGAATATTGAGTTTGATCTAGAATGATCTTTCGTTCATCTCTCGAGGATTCTGATCTCATTCTGAGCCCTTTTATAGATTTTAGATTACTATGACGCTTGGATGTGGGACCCAATTTTTGTCGAGATGACCTTGGATTGAAATTTTGACTGAACCATTGAGTTTGTAACATCAAATTTGGTGGGATAGCATGGTTCATTTGCATGCACGGGATTTTAAATGAATCTCGAGCACCCCATCAGAGACTTTGGAATTTGCAAATATCAGATGTTATAGCAAAATCTGTTTCTAACCCATTTTGGTCTTCACATTTGTGCCATCTAGGCTGTATTTTTGGAAGCCATAGTCATTGGTCGCCACATTCGTGGCAATTAGGCCGCGTTCGTGAAGGCCTAACGGATTGGCCTCTGCATTTTCTAGGTCCCTACCATATTTAAAGAGATTTGGGGGCTTAGCTTCCGCATTCGCGGACCTTTTCCTTCGCATTTGTGGAGAGCATTCAACTGGTCTTTTAAATAAGACTGGTGAAGTGAACCGGACCCGACCCTTTTTTTCCTTAAATTTTGGGAGTTGGGGAGCTTTGTTTTGAACAATTCAAAGTGCTACATATTCGTATTGATTGTGTCTATGTATTGGTGTGTTTTGGGGATGTGCAAGACAATGGATTGAGGTAATCTCCTCCCCAAAGAGGCTACCCTAGCTTAACTTTAATCTTTAATGGTAATTTTAATTGTTTGCCTGATTTCACTTCTTTTGAGCATTAAGTTTTGCCCTATTGTGGGGTACAAGATCAATAATGTGTTTAGAACCTCTTCATGGAGTTTTTTTTTTGGGATTCCCATCGCAGGTGCCATAATTCTGTTTTTCACCCAATTTTGGTTCCGTCTATAGAAAATACAATTTTAGTGTCAAAACGTTTGTATTGATGAGGAGATCAATATTTTGATAGTGTGGAGGCAATTGGAGTTGATTTTGGAGTGGAAAGCTGCCTAAAAGTGGACTTAGAGTGCGCGTGTTCGGTTACGAGATAGGCTATTGTCTTTTTTCTTTTTATATGAGGTAGTGTATAGTATAAATTGCTTATGGTTTGGATTGTATGTGGCGGATTAGGCTGGATTCCTAGTTTATTATTTCTCTATCCCAGCATGAGTCTTAGGCTAGGTTGCCTTTATGAGACTTTCAATCTAGTTGGTAAGATTATTGATTATGCCTTAGTTGGGACTTGATTAACCTATTCTTGGTGGCTTGTTCGATGTTTATGGGGGTTGGTGGATTTGTTCCTCAGAATTGAGTTTGGAATGACCCTTAGTTGATGTTGCTGTTGTGGGTAGGAATCTCTAAGACATAGTGTCCTTCTCTATTATAACACCTATTTTGGGACCTTGGTGTAGTAGTTTTCACCCAGTTAGGCTTGTGAATTACTGTTGGACCCCATTCCTAGATTTAGAGATAAAATCCTCTATGTTTCCTTTTTGCTGTTTGTCGGGGCTAGATGTGTTAAAATCTCGAGGTTTTACTCTTAGTTAGATCTGGAGGTATTAATTGACTAGCTGAGCACCTGTTTTCTAATTTCCTCTTTCTGGTTACCTAGTTAGGGTTGAGTTCCCTTTGGGCTTTGTTGTTGAGTTAAAGGAGTAGATTTGAGCCCTAGGCCTTGGTTAGAGGTCGGTTACATGTTCTAGTCCTCTTTTGATGCTCTAGAGGGTAAGGTGCTTGTGAAGTCATTATTATATGTGATTGTGCATGTTGTTTGGGTGCTGATGATGGCATGCATTGAATTGGATCATTATTTTCTCACGGATGTAGTCGACCCCGATGTATGCATTGGTTCTTGGTATTGATTTGAGAAAGCTAGGTTGTAACCCAAACTATTTTAGATTGATTTTTGAATGGGTCCGTACTACCTTTATTACTACTATTTTTAGTGGACTAGAGACATAGAGGATGCGCTCATTTTATGATATTGGTTTGAGGCATCGAGGATGTGCTTATTTTATGATTTTGGTTCGGTTTGAGAGAATTCTCGACCCTTTCAATACTGATTTGACTCTTTATCTCCAGTCACCATGACAGAGTTGATTTTTGATGATAGGACATATAGATTGATATATATCTATATTGATATAAGACCTGGATTAGGACCAGACAGTTCTATAGAGGCATTTCTGAGCCCCCCATGGTGATCTCTGAGAGGCGCATGGGTCCTACTTCATGGCCGAGATTGGAAGTAGGTATATATATCTTGGTATGAGGAACTTGGAACTGTTGGTATAATTGGTTTTACTGCATGACTTTTATTTATATATGCATTGCCTCTCTCCAGCATAGTTGTTTGTACCTGTCCAGGCTGAGCACAACATCCTTATGCACCCATTTCACATCTTAGGCCTAGCTGGTGTAAAAGACGGCTCCCTATTCAGTGTTGTATGGGATACCGTACGGGTTTACCTATTTGTGAGTGAACCTCCTGGGCACACAGGGGCTCAGGAGGTATTTTCTAAATATTAGAGAACTTGTGGCAGTATAAATGGTAGTCTTTTGTTTGAACGTAGTTACCACCCTTGTTCTTATTTATCTAACCTTTTGAGCAGGGATTTAGTTAATACGGTCCTTTGGGCCTTTATGTGATATGTGTATTTACTTCTGTTAGTAGGTTGTCACTTAGTTTTACTCCTTCATAGTGTGTTGTCACGTTTAGGTCTGGGTTGGCGTCACTAGTACATGTTTTGGTTCCTTGCTTGTTTCACATCCTCTCCCTTTCTTGTATCAGATGATTCTTATTGCACGCTTTTGTGTTATTCTTGTTAGTTACTTATGATATATACTCCTTGCTTACATGTTCTTTATACTGACATTATCTTGGAGCTGAACCAATCAATACCTATTGAGTGCCATTTGTTGGTACTCATACTATACTTCTGCATCCTTCAGATCATAGTATGGGGTTTCTTTGTTGATTTAGATATCGTGTGGAGCAACTCTTAGATTTGTGAGACTTGGGTGAGCTCTTGGCGTTTAGAGTTGCCTACCTCCTTCTATTTTGGACATGAACTAGTCTTTATTTTATATTCAAAGATAGCATGTATTACTATTATTATCATTGTATCTGTATAAAACTTGTACTTCCTTATTTGGATTAGTAGCTCGACTACCGACTGATACCAGATCTTAGGCGCTATCTTGTTGTATTAGTCTCATTCTTTTTTTCTTCTTATTCTTCTTCTTATTATTATTCATTTCTTTTCTTCCACTTGTGATGGTCCATTGCCTATGGTTCCAGATTGTGGGGTTAGGCTTACCTACTGGTGGGTTGGTAGTATGTGCCATTATGACTTGAGAAATCAGATCATGATAAAGTGGTATCAGAGCTTAGGTTTGTCAATATCGTTGGTATAAGAGCAAATGCCTATTATAGTGCTACAGATTGGTGTAGAGACGTTCCTATTCTATCTTCGAGAGACTATAGGGCATTTTAGGGAAGCTCTATTCTTGATTGCTTATCATGTGAAATTTCTTTGATCAATGTGCTTGTAGTGCTTGGGTGTTGGGGTCTTCGTACCTATCTGTGATTACTTGGCTTGTTAGATTAATTTTTTAATTCTAGTTATTACTTTACTTAGACTTATGTAGGCATGCTTACTTAACTTGATTACTCACCTATTATTTGTTATGACAGCTTGACTTCAAACTATGTGTATATGTTTATCTTTCCTAGGTGATTTCTGTTAGTAGTGGATCAAATTGGTTTTACTATGATGTGGCAGTAGTGGTAGAGTTAGACTTTGTGGATGTTGAGTTAGTTGATTACTCTGGTGGATTTCCATTTAGCCATTCTTGAGTTTTCTTGCATTGTCCCTTTCCCCTTTTTAGTTTGCCACCTTAGTGTGCTTAGCTGGTGTGAGATTGCTGCCAAGAGAAGGGTATGTCAGTAGTTATGGCCCTTTGCCTACTACAGATTCCAATCGCTATTTCCTTCTTTGTCGATTTTCCATTCTTAGTTTCTAAGGTGGAGAAGTTAAGGTTTACCCTTTGGATTGGCTTGGTTGTCTCTTCAAGGTAAGTTAGTTTAATTATCATTCCTACAAGTTATGTGATCTAGTGTTAGATGGCAATATTGAGTTGGGAAAACTGAGAATGATTTGTCTCTAGTTATTCTAAGTATAGTGATGTTTTAGGTTGAAGTATCATGTAAAAAGGGTTCTATTGGGTTCATGGAAATTATGGTCTTCTTATGCTTATGGCCGACCAATAATTAGTTGGAAGGGTGATTATGGAGCGAAGAGCGTTCATATTGATAAGTCATATTTATCATAATTTCCTTGGTGTCCCATTGTGACGTATAGATTTTAAGGTGGTTAGTCAATACATTTTGGAAATTTCAGTTACAGGTTTGTTTTAACTTACAACTAAGGCTACCTTCAATCTCGGTGATTCTGTGTTGTGCCTTGGTTTTACTGGTAAGCTACAGCGGGTATGTTCATTGTTCGAAGAATCAGATTATTGATATGGGTCTTCTGTTGTGGTGTGCTTTAACTAATTCAAACCTCGGCTTCCATGGGCAGATGGAATTTCTCTTAGAAGGCTCAGCCTCAGGATGGAGTCAAAGTAATTCGTGGAATCATATCCTAAATTCTTGTTTAGGGTGTGAGGTTCGTGTGCGCCATTGTGGTTAGCTGGCAGTGTTCCTTGGGGTGTACCTTGCGGTGGTTCAACTTTATTTGGGTTGCTCTTAGTGGGTCGAGATGTTTATTCACTACCTCACAACTTAGTTACTATTAAATTAGGGTGGTTAGCTCACTTTTGAACTCGAGGAGTGGTATATGGACTCATGACATCAATTTATATTGCTTTTGGGGTCTGATTCTCATATTGGTTCATTTTTTAGAAGTTTTGTTGGTAGAATAGTAATAATGAAGTTGGTCTCGGTGCGGTTCTTCTTCTATGGATTTGGTTGTCCCTTGGAGCAGGCAGTCTTGAAAGATAGAATTCAGACTAAAGTTCTGGGTTTTGGGAATCATTGGGTTAGAACTTTGGGTTTGTGCCATGGGAAGAGTTATTTATTTGGAGTTCTTGCCTCTCTTCAATGTTCAGATGGTGCGGGGAATTGTTATTGTGGTTTAGGATAGGTAAGATACCCATGATGACTAAACAGTCTTGAGATTTGAGTATAAAGCAAGGAATTCAACTTGGAAGTTATTCAACACCTTCTCTTGTCTGTTGGTCGCCAAATTTTGAGGTATTTGTGTGATTTTGGTTTATCTCAAGTTAGTTTTTTGCATTCAGTTGAGTTTGTTCTTTTTGGATGGAAGTCATTATAAAAATGGAGGAATTGGAAGTTGGTTTGAGTTATGAAGAAGAGAAGTGAATTTGAGATTTTTCCCTTAGCTTGAGTTCTAGGTTGGTGTTGCTCAACCCGAGAAGGTGCCTATATATTCTACAAAGCGTGTAGGCCTAGAGTTCTCATCTTTTCGTGCCCTTGGGTTCATTTCTAACTTTGACTTTTAAGGATAAAAGTCCTTCTATTAGTGGATGTTGTAATGAACATCAAGGTCATTTTCATCTTTTTCCAATCTTTTCAGTGTTAAGATCTTTCCAATAGTGACCCCAATCCATTTATGACTTGCTAGCACTAACAGTTTGGTTGCTTAGTCATTCATTTGGGTTTTATGCCTGTCTCGCTATTTAGGAGCTCTTGGAGTTTGAATGGGTGACTTCAGTCAAAATACCAGGAAGATGACCTCAGAATGGAATTCTAATGATTTTATCAGCTCTGTAATGGCCAAATTATGCTAGTAGCATAGTCGACATGAGTCTTGAGGCAGTCGGTGCGAGTTTGAGGCCATTTGGCGCTTTAGTCTTCAAAATTTGGCCTAAGGTTGACTTTGGTCAACATTCTTGGTAAACGCACTTGAATTGTAATTTTTTCAGCATGATTAGCTCCAGAGTATCAAATTTGGTCTAGAATGACCTTTTGTTCATCTCTCGAGGCTTCTGATCTCATTTTGAGCCCTTTTGTGGATTTTGGTTTAATATACATAGGTGTGGGACCCATTTTTTATCGAGATGACCTCAAATGGAAATTTTGACTGTGCCATTAGTTTGGAACATCAAATTTAATGGGGTAGCATAGTTCATTTGAGAGCACAATATTCTGAATGAATCCCAAGCACTCTATCGGAGACTTTGGACTTTGCCAAAATCTGATGTTGCAACCAAATCTTATGCTGGCCCATTTTGGTCTTCGCATTTATGGATTCCATAGTCCTTGGTCTCCGCATTCGGGGGAATTGGGTTGCACTCCCGAAGGCCTAACAGATTAGCCTCTGCGTTCGCGAGGTCCTTATCTAGTTCAAAGAGCTTTGGGGGCTTAGCCTCTGTGTTCGCGAACATTTTCCACCGCTTTCATGGAGAGCATTTCATTGGTCTTTTAATAATGACCAGTGGCGTGAACCAGCCCTGTGCCTTTTTTTTTGCTTCTATTTTGGGAGCTAAGGACCTCTTTTTTGAGCGATTCCAAGTGCTACATATTCGTATTGATCGGGGCAATGTGTTAGTGTGTTTGGGGGAGCGTTCAAGGCGGCGGTTTGAGGTAATTTTTGCCCCAAAGGGGATTCCCTAGCTTAAATTTAAGATTTAATGGTGATTTTAATTGTTGGGCTGATTTCTCTCATTTTGAGCATCAAGTTGTGCCCCATTTTGGGATACAAGATCAATAATGTTGTTAGAACCTCTTCACGGAGTCAGTTTTTTTATTCCCATCAAGAGTCTCACAATCCCCTTTTTGACCCTATTTTGGGTCTGCCTCTGAAAAATATAATTTTAGTATCAAAATATTCATATTGATGAGGAGATTAATATTTTGATAGCATGGAAGCAATTGGAGTTGATTTTATAGCGAACGCTATCGGTAAATGGACTTAGAGCGCGCGTGTTTGGCTTCGAAATTGGCTACGATCTCCTTTCTTTTGATTTAGCTTTATGAGTTAGTGTATAATATAAATTTCTTGTGGTTTGCATTGTATGTGATGGGGTAGGCTCGATTCCGAGTTTATTATTTCTTTGTACCTATATGAGCCTTAGGCTAGGTTGCCTTTATGAGACTTTCAATCTAGTTGGTAATATTATTGTTTATGCCTTAGTTGGGCCTTGATTAACCTATTCTTGGTGTCTTGTTCGATATTTATGGGGGTTGGTGGATTTGTTCCTCAGAATTGAGTTTGGAATGACCCTTAGTGAATGTTGTCGTTGTGGGTAGGAATCTTTGAGACATAGTGTTGTTCTCTGTTATAGCACCTATTTTGGAGCCTTGGTGTAGTAGTTTTCACCCAGTTAGGCTTGTGAATTACTGTTGGACCCCATTCCTGGATTTAGAGATAGAATCCTCTATGTTTCCTTTTTGCCATTTGTCGGGGCTAGATGTGTTAAAATCTCGAGGTTGAATTCATAGTTGGATCTGGAGGTATTAATTGACTAGCTGAGCACCTGTTTTCTCATTTCCTCCTTATGGTTACCTAGTTAGGTTTGAGTTCCCTTTTGGGCTTTTTTTTATCAAAATTTTCATCTTATATATATAAAAGTAGGCTTACAAGTACAAGGAGGGGGACGTGAAAGGCCTTACCTCCGAAAATAAAATGGAAGATATCTAATGAGAGGACTCTTCTCAACTAGGAAGATCAAGTATATGAAACTAGTTCTATTCAACTAAGGTACAGAACCTAGCTAAATTGAAGAAAATCAAGTATACCCAATTTCCTTTGCATGGGTCGAGATCGGTCATATCTTCTGTGATGCTCGACTAAAGTTTCCGAGAATCTAATCGGGCTTTAAATTCTTGGGTCTATATAATAGCTAACTTACAAGTTGTTGAAAGTTGTTAAAATTTGGATTTTGCCAAAGAAGAAGAAACAAAGGGGTTCCATAACAATCGACTATCTTTTTCAAGGTCGCTCGACTAACGTCTCTAATTCTCCGTTTGGGCTAAAATTTCTTAGGCTCTACAATTGTTGGAGTTGCTGTATTCCTGCAAAATTTGGAGCATTTTTGATGATGTATACTGTTTCTCCTCTTGAGAGTTATTATTCTGCCTGCAACATCGGCTGTCTTTTTCAATATCACTCGACTAATGTCTCCGGTTATCCGTTCAAGCTGAAATTTCTTGGGCTCAACCATCTTTGGGGATGCTATTATCTTACAAAATGTGGAGGATTTTGGATGTTGCATGATGCATGTTGTTGAGGGCTGATGGCTATTGCTGAGGTGGTGTGCTGTTTCTGGCATCTGCTTCTCCTTAGTTTGGACAACTTGTTGCAAGGAACAGCTCCTCTTATTTTTGATCTTGGGATCTTGCTAAATCTGTAGAGCTGCATGTCTGCAAGTTGTTCAAATTATCACAGCTGGAGTGTGTTGTGAATCTGTACTGATAAACAAACAAACACAAATGGCTCAAGAGGTGCAATTTCAGGTTGGTAGGAGTTGTTGAGAGGTGTTCCCGATGAATGCTTTTGGATTATTGTAACTGCTATAATCTTGGAAGAGGTTGGAATGTTGTTCATGCTGTAGTTTGTAACCTGCACAGAAGAAAAAACAAAAAGCAAAGTCTGGAAACAATTCTGTAACCCCAAAACAAAGAAGCACTTCCATTGTGGCTCCTCTTGTTGTTACTGACCAGCAAACAAAAACAAAAACAAGAACTTGAATGTGTCTCATGTGTGGTGCAAGGAAACCAGCCTGGGCTTCCAATCAAGATTCCTATACCTCTTAAACCAAGAAAGAAGAGAAGACAAAATATAAACTACTCTACTCCTTACCTCTAAAGTTAGACTGGTTATTCTAAGAAAATAATAAAGATAGTAATAAGGAAGGGAGATTTTCCCTTGTACAGGAGTTCTAACTATGAGATCTTCAAGCTATTTATAGCTATGCATAAATAAAACCATGTTGAAGTTTGAGTTAGAACCAAAATGGAATGAGTTAGGGAGGTTTCTTGATTCTTCTGAGTTTCTTTCTTCTGAAAGAAGGCATTTCCAGCTTGTCCATCTTAAGGTATGCCTTAGCTTGTTTGGGGAGATCATGCACAGTGAAATAGAGTTCAGGAGATTTATATTTGTGGCTGTGTTTGGATAAGACATCAGCTGTGTAGTTTTGCTTCTCTAAGGATGTGTTTACAGCTGAAAGTTTGGAATTGGTTGATGATGTTGTTTAAACTGTCCAGCAGCTCCTTGATTGACCAAGGGGGTTTTGCTTCTTGTTGTAACCACCTGATTAGGAGTTGAGAATCTACCTCTAACTTTACCTATAAATAACCAAGCTGAATACACTAAGATAGACCAAAGATAGCAGCCCTGATTTCTGCTTGGTTGTTAGTTCTTTCCCCCAATGGAACTGCATAGGCAAAGATAAGGTCACTATGAGTATTTCTAAGTATTCCTCCTCCACCAATGTTGCCTGGGTTTTTAAGGGCACTACCATCTGTATTTAGCTTTACCATGTGATCACCTGGTTTGATCCAGCATACAGGGGTAATTTTGGTGTCATGGTAGCATTGTTCCACTGAAATGACTAGGTCCTTCCAGTTATTTGGCCACTCAATATAAGGAAAAGCTGTGATGAGCAGGTTAGAGATGTCTTTATAGACAGAAAATTAGACTCTTGAAAGGTTAGATTTCTTCCCTACATATTTGGAAGCACATCTATTCTTCCATAAGTTCCAACAAATAAAGACAGGGACTGCTTGTAACAGGAGCTTATGGGCTTCATTCTTGTATTTAGATGTCCACCATCTCATAAGCATATTTCTAACAGGTGTGTAATCTTTTTTTATGCCCAAAGAATCAGCAAACACCCTCCAAGTATTCTTGGCAAAGGTTCCTGCAACAAAGGTGTGATCAATGGTGTCTTGGCCAGGTCTATCACAACAATGGCACTGAGAGGGGGCTTTGCCAAAGCTGGTTATTGTCTCATTGGTAGGTAATTTCCTTCTAAGAGCTCTCTAAACAAGAAAGGAGCATTTGAAAGGTATTAGTTGGTGCCAAGTAATGCATTCAACATAGTATTTGTCCTCTTGTCTCTAATGAGCTCCCAGGCAGAAGAACAACTGAACTCCCCATTGGTATTAGGAATCCAGCAAGGATGGTCCTGTTTGAGAGGATGGTAGCTGAATTGAGTTGCTGAAATGGTAGGAACAAATTGAGGAGGGGCTTTTTGGATAATGAGATCAACATTCCATTGGCCATTAGTTAGAAAAGCTGAAACTTGGGTGTGGTTAAACCTACAGCTGTTAGCAGAAAAGTGAGCTAAAGGGCCAACACCTAGCCAGTTGTCCCACTTAAAAAGGGAAGAGCCAGACTTAATTTGCCACTGAATGTGAGGATCAATGTTGTGTTTATTGTTCATGAGGTGCTTCCAAATTAAGGACTGACCAGTGTCCCATTTTTTTGTAATAATATTGGCCCTCTAACAGTATTTGGATTTAAGGAATTCTCCCCACAAGGTGTTCTTGGTTCTAAGGGTCCACCACTGCTTGTATTGAAAAGATTTAACCACATCAGTGATTTGTCTAAACCCTATGACCCCTTCATCATAAGGATAGCTAAGGTTCTTCCATGAGGACCAGTGGTACTTCCTCTTGTCATTTTTCCATCCCTAGAAGAAGTTAGCAGTGATGCTCTGAATCTGCTTAATGATGGTTGAGGGAGGGATGCTGGCTGAAAGCAAATGTATTGGCATGGCTTGAATAACATGCTTCACAAGAATAGCTCTACCCCCATAGCTCAGGATTTTAGCATGCTAACCAGTGATCCTGCTTACAACTTTTGCAATAAGATCAGAGTAGTAAATAACTCTTTGCCTACCAATATAAATAGGACATCCCAAGTATGTTATAGGACTACTCTTTTAGTTGAAACCAGTGATTTTCTTGATTCTCAGTACAGTAGACTTGAAAGCATTGGAGGGAACCATGAAATGACTTTTTTGCTTGTTGATCAATTTTCGAGAAACTCTTTCATAGGTAGCTAATGTTTCCATAATGAGAGCTAAGGTGTGCCTTCTTCCAGAAGTAAAGATGATGATATCATCTGCAAAACTCAGATGATTGATCTGAGGTCCCTTTTTTGCCATAAAGAAACCATGGAATTGGGGATGCTGATGAAGATTATTCAGTAGTCTGGACAGCACTTCAGCACCTAGGACAAATAAAGCAGGGGAGAGAGGATCACCTTGTTTGAGACCCCTTATGGAGTGAAAGAAACCATGTCTTGAACCATTGACTATAACAGAGTACCAGTTATCAGCCATGATTCTCCAAACCATGTCAATGAAAGTTTTTTTAAACCCCATTCTTCTAATCACAAGACAAGTGTAAGTCCAAGAGACCCTATCATAAGCCTTGGTCATGTCAAGTTTTATCACAACATTGCCTCCAACATTTGGGTTTTTGATCTGGTGGATTATTTCCTGGGGAAGCATGATATTTTCAGAGATGTTTCTATTCTTGACAAAGCCAGATTGGTTCAAGGAAATGAGGTTGGGGAGAATAGGAGCAAGTCTTAGGTAAAGGAGTTTGGAAATGATTTTGTTAGTGAAGTTGCTAAGGCTTATGGGTCTGAACTCAGAGATTTTTGTAGGATGGTTTACTTTTGGGAGTAGAACCAAACAAGTATGGGTGAAATATTTAGGCATAGTTTGTCCAAAAAAAAGGATGTGATCACTCTAAGGAGGTCTTCTTTGATGATGTCCCAGCACACCTGCAAGAAAGTTCCATTCATCCCATCTGGGCCAATAGCAGAGTGAGGATTCATAGTAAAAACAACAGTTTTCACTTCTTCCATAGTAGGCATGGCTTGTAAATCTTCATTGTCTTTGTCAGTCACCATTGTAGGGATGCAATAGAGTGTTTGCTGTTGGATGTGCTCCTTCTTTCCAGTAAAAATTTATTGGAAATATTCACAAGCAGCATCAGCTATCTCTTTATCACCTTACACCCAAGAGCCTTCTTCATTTTGGATCCTGTGGATGTAAAGCTTTCTTCTCCTGCCTCTGATGAGAGCATGAAAATAGCTAGAGTTCCTATCACCTTCTTTGAACCAGTGAAGTTGAGACTTTTGTCTGAGAATAGAATCCTCCATCTTCATGTATCTAATATACTCAACATTGATAGCATGCAGTTGAGACCTATTTTCATTGGAGTTTATACTGATCAGATTTTCTTCAACTTGTCTAGCCTTCTCCTCATATTCTTTGACTTTAGCATAGATATCTCCAAACTAATTTCTTGACCAGGAGCTAAGAGTAGCAATAAGTCTCTTTATTTTCTGATGAAAACTCTACATTGGATTTCCTTCAGAAGGTCTGCTCCAGTAATTCTTGACAGTATCCATGAAAAAAGGTTGCTCAGGCCAGCAGTTCAAGAATTTGAACTACTTGATGGGGTTGTATTGTTGGTTAATTATTTCCAAGAGAAAGGGGCAGTGATCAGAACCCACAAAAGGAAGATGAGTGATGCTGGTATGGGGCATGGTCTCTAGCCAGTTATCATTACCCATCCCTCTATCAAGTCTCTTCCAAATTCTAAAGTTAATACCCCTCAGGTTGGACTAGGTGTATTTCTGACCTGAGAAACTAAGGTCTTGAAGACCTGAGGCCTCAATAATGCTAATGAACTCAAAACTCTTTCTCATATTATAGGGGACACCCCCTAGTTTTTCTTCAGGGTCTACAATAACATTAAAGTCTTCTATAGTGCACCATGGATTGGATGTAGTAGACTACTGTAGAAGGCTATCCCATAAAGGTCTTCTGAGAGATCTTTACATTTAGCATAGACAAAGGTAGTGATGAATTGATTTGGGATCATGACATGATTGAGCTCACAAGTGATTAGTTGCTCATCATTTTCCAAAATCTTGCAATTCACATCTTTGGTCCAAAATATCCAAATCTTACCATTGGGATTATGGATGGCATGGTCCATATTGAGCTGGTTTCTGAAGTATTGTAACTGAGAGTTATCAGAAAAAGGTTCCATTAGAGCTATAAAAGAAATTTGATGGATATTTTTGAGAAGTTTTATTCTATCCATGGCTCCTTAGGTATTAATACCCTTTACATTCCAGCTAAAAGTACTAATCATTGAGAAATTCTTGAAGTATGGGACCTGGTACTTGGTCTGCCTGTGGGGGCAGTTTTTGTAGACATTTTTGCCTTGTTGCTAAATCTGGTCCTATGTATCCCTCTAGGAGATAGACCCTGTGAACTAGCCACCTGTTGGATGTCTTCCTCATATATATTCTCAGAAGAGGGGTTGATGGTTTTGATTAAATTCTCACTTATAATATTATCTTCCTCCTGATCATGCAAGGGATGATAATTATTATCTTCTTTATTTTCTGAATCACATACAGCATACTCATCAGTAGGGTACTGTATGTTGGTGTTGAGGGTGAAGTGATCTGTAGCTACCTCTGGAGTTTGAAAAGGAGTGATATCTATACCCACCTGATCATCATCAAGTACAAATTGTTGACATCCCGGTTCACTTTGCTGCATTGCAACACTGTCAGTTAAAGGAGTTTGGCATTTCTCAGAAAGGTTTGTTTTCTTTTTGATGGCCTCTCTCCTTTTCTTGCTTAACTTGTTCTTTTTAGCATTAGAGTCTTTGCCACTACTGCTTGCAATGGATCCCAAATCCTTGGCCATAGAGCCTAAGATGTTTTGCATGGTAGAGTCATTAGTAGGGGGATTTCTTCTGATGGATTCAGGATTTGGTATGTCATTTTGAGCCTTGTGTGCAGGGGTAGCAGGGGCTGTAAGGTCACTCCTAAGGTCAGTGATATTCTCATGCAGAACATGAGACAAAATCCCCCCCCTTTGGGTTCCCCATCCTACAGATTAGTGGGGTTCTCCATTACTCCTCCAACCATTCCTCCATCAACTACACAGCCAACAGCAGCAGAGATATGATGTGGGGGTGTAAGGGGTATGGGGAGTAATAAGTCAATACCTGCATTCCTTGTTACATTGCTCCCTTGAGTAATACCTTGTTGTTGAATTATGGTGTTTTCCTGCATTTTTGCTGAATTCTTCAAAGTAGAATTCCTTTGGTTACTTGGTTCTCCAGCATCTTGGTTATTGGTTTGATTCTAGGTAACAAGATCAACATAATTATTGGAAGTATAAATAGGAGTAGAGGGCTTACCTGGACCTGTGATATTTTGCTGAGGTTTATCAACTCCCCTGTTCTACTGTGGTTGAATAGAGCTGATCACATTTGTTTGTTAGGGCTTGTTTTGTCCCTTAGACTATTTCTTCCTCTGAACTTTCCACAACAGTTCTTTTGCATTATCAAGTGTTTGTTGTGGCTGAGCAGGAGCATCTTTTACAGATGTATTGATATGTGTGTCATCATGATCCTTGGTTATCATGCCCTCCTTGTTTTTGTTCATTTTTGTTGTTTCCTCTTCTTCTTTTTTTGTTCTTCATCCCTTCTTTGAATATTACAAGCATGTATCAAGTGACCCTGATGTTTGCAATACATGCAGTAATCAAGTACATTTTCATATAAAATAGCTTGCCACCTCCCTAGAGTTTTATCAGTTTTGTCATATCCCAGCCAAACATGGGGAGGTCTTTTATTGGTGAGGTTCACTTGAAGTCTCATCTTCGCTATACTTCCCCTTGTTTTTTGTATGAAAGCAGTGTCTAGATAAAGTACCTTCCCTACAGAGGCTAGCAGGGCAGTGGTAAACTCCATGTTATAACAATGCCAAGGTAGTTCTGGTAAGGCTACCCAGATTGGCACTATTGGGGTTTTTTCATCAGGTTTAAAAGTAGGTGTTCATGTCTGAATCCTTATGAGTTGGCCCTCTATTTTCATTCTCTGTTTGGTCCAGACAGTATTATAATCCAACTCATTGTCCAAGTCAATATAGACATGTCTAGCATTGAAATAAGCAATTTTTATACCTCCTGAGAGCTGAGTTTGAATGATAAAGCTCCTTCTTGTCAACTCTATCTTTGGCATGGTGTGGGTAAATTTTCCAACCAAGGTGTATTTGCATCTTTGAGCTAGTTTGTGCATGAAGTCTTCTTTTTCAAAAAACACAGCAGGCAGGCTCTGTTTGGTTGTGTATTCAGAGGTGGCTAATTCAATAGGAGCCTCATTCTGATTTCTGAGTTTGGCAGCAAAGGTCTGAACTACAGTGTAAGGGGCAGGCTGAGGGACCTGGTCCTTTAAGTTGGGAAAAATATTTTACTGGGGGTTTTAGTTAGTGGAATTTTGTTGAGGTTGGGTATTGACTGATTTAGTTCCAACATATCTAGGACCAACATTAGCATAGCTGCTGGGCACCTTAGGTTGACTAGTCTGAACCTGGATGTCAAAATTACTAGACACCTTAGGGAAGCTATTGTGGGTGGTGGTAGGCTGTTGAGTGTGTAGCTGGTTGCTAGTTTGAGGAATAGAATTGTTAGGCATTTTGGTAGGAATTTCAGGGCTGCTTTTAGAATTGATTTTGGTATGATCTGTGCCCAGCAATGAGTTACCTACAACATTACTAGGGATTACATTTGCATGAGGTTGCAAAAGAACTCCACTGGATTTCAAATTGGCAGTCTCAGAGTATATCAAGTTGGAAGGATTGGTCTTACCTTGAAGGTCTGCAACATTAGCACTGTTACATTGTTGTAAAGTTCCTGAGGCATGTTTATCATTTTTGGAAAAAGGATGCATCGACTTTGCATTATCAATTGTGTGTATATCATCCTTTAGTTGATTGAATTGATCATATTGTTGATATTGGTCTTGAACCAATGCGTGTTCTTTAGCTTGATTATCAGCGAAAATGTGCATATCACCTTGACGAGTGTCTCGATGACTTTTTGAATTTGAATTTGTTGTTGATGATTCGAGACACCTCTTGTGGATGGGAAGTTGCGCATTGCCCTTAGGGACATTTTGGATTTAATCTTGTGACAAATGGTTCACTGAAGCTCCGGCGCCGGCACTCTGATAGTGACCCTATTGATTTGGCAAATTTGAGCTAATTTGAGAGGATTTGATTCCTTCTCTAGTGTTTGTGAGTTTCTGAAACTTGTTTTCATTAGGATGTAGTCTAATAACTTAAACATTATCCAAATTCGAAACTTGAATTTTTATTTCCAAAAAATCGACTGTGGCACCTCTAGTAGCACCAAATTTGAAATTCGAATTGCTGGGCATATATTCGAGAGAGTTCACCTGGTGGGGTGTATTTGTATCATTGAAACGCCCTATTTTGCATTGGTTTCCACCTGAAAATGTCGCCTGAGCTCTGGTAACCTTGCCGGTACCATCATCCCCAATGATTTCACCGTCCATTTGGGTTGAAATTTTTGTGGTAGGAGCGCCATGAGGTGGGGAACAAACCCCAGGGGGTCCGCCGTCTCGAATGTCGCCGGAGCCCCTTAAAATATGAAGGCGCAACTCCGGCGACTCTGCGATGTTTCTTTTAGAAGTCTCTTGATCAGTGCTCTCAAATAGTGCGGTGGTTTGATCCAATTTTTGGACTGTATGTAGTCCAAACGATAAGGAATCATCTACCACAACTCTTGATACTCGAATCAAACCATGTTTCTGAAAATTGATGATCTTGTGTGCAATTCTCAGCTTCTCTTCAGAGATAGTGATTGCATCAGTATTTTGTTGATCGATCGATTGTTGTTGATTCAAACCAGCTTCACTTGAAATTGCTACTGTGTTTTCAGTGTTATTTTGCAGATTCAGAGTGTCATTAGCTGGATGAAGGGGTGCGCTCATTTTATGATTTTTGTTCATTCAAAGAGAGTTCCCGACCCTTTTTATACTAATTTGAATATTTTCCTATTTTGGAGCTTTTATAACTTGAAAAGTTGACTTCGGTCATAACTGTTATACCCCGTACTTTTGTACCTTGGAATATGTTCTTAAGCTTCTTAAGTTTCTTAAGCTTCTTAAGCTTTTGTAGTTTCTTGAAAGGTTCTTAGGCTTCTTAGAAGGCACCATGTGAGCTGGATAATCTATAACGCTATCAAGTAACTCTAAGGAAAGGAGAATATGATGCCCTATAATAGAGAAGATCAGAAATAGGGTTATAAGAATCTAGAAGAAGTTGGAGGCCAAGTAATGAGTCATAGGACTCGACTTACTTACGTAAGTTACCAACTTAAAAATCCTACATACTCAAGCTACTTGAGTTCATACCAAGCTTATGTAGTAGACGAGATTATGAACCCACGAGGAGGAAAAGAAAGTGACATATGGCAGCAAGATAGAGTGCCACATGGCAGAAGCTGGAAATGCCATGTGATAACAACTAAAGCAGGGGGTGGACCCCACCTACCATGTGGCAGCCCATGTTTGGAGGAGGGGTGCAATGGCCTAATAAGGGCTTGACTAGTGTCACCACTTAGGGGTTGACATGTGTCACCCCCTAAGGTGGCCTATATATATATATATATATATATATATGTTTTATGGTCATATTTATCCAAACAAGTCATCCTTATCAAGAAAATTCTAGAAACAAAAAAGAAGAGAAACCTTGAGCTAGAGAGAGAGCGCCACAGATTTGGGAGAAAAAAAGGTAAGTTCTCCGATTTCGTTCCATAAATTAATTATATAGGGTATACCATGAGGGTATTAAGGTGTTATTAATGTAAATTTATGTTTTGGATCAACACCAAGAGGATAACAAACAACCACGAAGTTTCAGCCGCGCTAAAAGAGCTTCCGAGGTGAGTTTTGGCAAGTTTCGAGCAAGGTAAAGATTTCCCTTTCAAATCGGAGTTTATGATGTTGTTATACAGTGTAATACATGTCTTAAATGAGGCTGGAAGTGTAAAAATTGTATAAGAATGCTTGCTGTTAGAAACAAACTAAATTGAAGTCGTTAGAGTTAAATCGAAGTCGAGTAGTGTGTTGTGATTGTGGTGCTGCAGTTTCAGATGGGTTGGTTGTGTGTTGCAGGGATGGAAAGTGTTCTAAAAAAGGTGTGGGTTCTTCTGGTTGTATCCACACGACCCTCCGTTTCATATGGTTAAAGATTTTATAAAACAAAGATTAAAAACTCTATTTTGGTATCGTAGTTTTGAGCGAGGTTGTTGGAGTTTGTATTGTGTAATATTGAAGTGATTTACTTGTATATATAGCTTCTAGTTGTTGTTGGTAATATTTCTTCCAATATTAGAATTAGGATAGGGCAAGTTACAGAGGAGATGCAGCCCGATTTCCGCCAATTTTGGAACTAGTAATGAACTAGTAGAGGGAAATGGATAGGGAAACGATTTCTATGGATACTTGGTTATAGAGTTGGAAATTGGAAAGTGAAAGGGTATTAACCTTAGTATTTCTTTCATGTTAAATAGGTTCAAAAGACGACGAGGCGACCTTGGTTAAGGGTAATCCATAAGAGGTATGTAAAGCTACCTTCTTTCTCTAGGCATGTTTTTGGCATAAGTATGTAAATCTACCCTCCTTCTCTCTTGATATGTCTTTGACATAAGTTATGATGTTATGATAAAATGTTTATGGTATCGAGTCCCTTGATGGTCCAAGTACGATATATGTTACTATCTAAGGATCGGGTCAAACATTCCTCGGCATATGTTACTATCTAAAGATCGGGCCAAATGTTCCTCGGCATATGTTACTATCTAAGGATCGGGCCAAATGTTCCATGACACATATGTATATGATGACTACATGAGGGAAATTAGAGAGTATGTCAAGCAGTACCTTGTTTCTTTTGGCATGTCTTAGAATTAAGTAAGGATCAATATGAGCTTTGGGGGTAATTCCGTTCATAAGTCTCGAGGGTGATTCATGATTCCTATTCTTAGAGATTCTCCGATAATTAATGTCCTTAAATTTTATAAGTTATTTTGTATCTTCTTGATTCACGCCTATGGTTTCTAAGGCTCTTTTAATATAACCAATAGTGCTATTTGAGGGATGACTGATATGACTATCGTCCTTATTTTCAAATGACAGTTCGTTTTTATTACTTTATTGAGTCTTGGACAATGTTTTAAATTGCATATGGTTACTCACTATTCTACTCGTGTATATTGTAACCCCTCCTATCACTGAGTCCCAAACCAAGTACATAATTGTGTGCAGTTCACTGCATTATCCATCGAGTCCCTACTAAAGGGCCGAGTATGATATACGAGGACATGATAATGCAATGACATGAACAACTCACTAAGTCCCTCACTAAAGGGCCGAATACGCTATGCGAGAACATGATAATGCAATGACATGAACAACTCACTGAGTCCCTCACTAGAGGGCCGGGTATGTATATATATATATATATATATATATATATATATATATATATATATGTATAATGATGTGATGTGATAAGGTAATGATGGCACCGGACCCTATGATGGTCCTACAGATATAATTCACCGAGTCTCGGAAGGTGCCGGCTATATTGTATTATATGAGCATGCATATTTTTTATATGATTCACCAGTATAGGTACAGTGGTTCCTTAAGTAACACCGACATCTCCTGACTCTCTATTTCAGAAATTCTCCAAGTTATACAATATTATGCTTTACATACTCAGTACATATATCGTACTGACCCCTTTTCTTGGAAGGGTTGCATTTCATGCCCGTAGGTACAAATACACACTTTGGGGATCCGCCAGTGTAGGAGTCCCACTCAGTAGTTCAGAAGTGATCTATTATGCCGGAGCCTAGATTTCGGTACTAACTCTCGATGTATATATTTATTTGTTTACGGATACGGTAGGGGCCCTATCCCACCTTATGTTACTGTTCTTACTCTTAGAGGTCGGTGGATATGTATGTGGGTTGTATATGTATGTATGTTCAATTATGCCTATAAGACGGATGTTTTGGGACGTCCCCTTTGTCATGACATCCTTTTCAGCTCGCACGAGTTATATTATGGGATGATCCTATATATTATGATAGCCCCATTGGCTTATACGTTATCGAACCTGTTGATACATTATAACTCAAACAGGGGATAGGTTTACTTATAAGTAGCAGGGGTATATGCGAGTGTCCAGTTCAAGTACCCATCACGGCCTATGGGGTTGGGTCATGACAATAACGTTAGGAAAATGATATCAAAATAGAATTCTGATGGTTCTATCAGATCTGAAATGGCCAAATTAGGCTACTAGCACAATCGGCTTGAGTACTGAGGCAATCAGTGTGAGTTTAAGACTATTTGGTGGTTTTGCCTTTGAAATTTAGCCTATAGTTGACTTTGGTCAACATTCTTGGAAAACACCTTGGATGAAAATTCTGGCAATGCGGTTAGTTTTGGAATTTTGAGTTTGGTCTAGAACAACCCTTCATCCACTTTCTGAGGCTTCCACTATAATCCCAAGGCCCGTTGTGGAATTTTGCTTAAAATGGCCTTAGGTGTGGGAGCCACTATAAGTCGTAACGACCTCGTATGGAAATTTCAACTATGCCATTAAGTTTGAAACATCAAATTTGGTAGGGTAGCATATCTCATTTACATGCTCAGAATTATAAATGAATTTTGAGCACCCCATCAGAGTTTGAACTTGCTGAAATATCAACTTTTTAGTTGATATTTGGTGAAACAACAATTTCTCTCCACGATCGTGGGCCCTTGACCGTGTTCACGGAGGTCCATGACATTTTTCTCTGCGTTTGCGCAGGTGTAAGTCTTTCACCTCTGCGATTGCGGGCCTCTAGCCGCCTTCGTGAAGGCCAAGTTTCTTGGAGCACTGTAGCAGCATTCACAAAGTTCAAATATTGGTCTTTTAATAAAAGACCAAGTACGAATTTTCATCCCACTTCTTCATCTTCAAACATCGATATTTCCTTTATTTCAATCTCTATTTAGGTGATTCAAAGTACCAAATTCAAGAGAATTTTGTGGGAAATCCAATAGTGAGCTCGGAAACTCGAGGGGAAGCTTTGTGTGAGGTAAGATTTCGTAATAGCTAACTGATTTGATTATTTTTAGATTTATTTTTCTGAATTTGTAGAGATTGTATCTTGATCATATGAGCTCCATTTTTAGTTATTTTTGAGGCTAGATTATGGGGTTTTTTGTAAGGAACATCTTGGTATGTTATTTGGTTCGTGGGGGTCATTTGTCAAAACTAGCTACGTAAAGTTGCTGCCATTTTTATCTTCTAAGTCTGAATTATGAGAATTTTGGTTGCATTCTAGTTTAGCATAGTTTCCCAAACCCATACTATTTATCAAATTGATTTGTGAGTTTGGGGTCCTGTTTGGAACCCATTTTTGGGGTCATTTGCAGAATTCCAGACGCGGGTCTCAAATTTCCTATTTTAGGCCCCAAAATTGTTCTTTCTCCAAATTCAATGATTTTGGGTTATAATGACCGTATTAACATTGTGATTCTATTGTTGATATGGGGGCAGCATTCAAAGACCACTCGAAAGGGAAAAGCTCTAATTTCATGAGTTGGATTGCGTGTGGTTGTCTTACAGGTAGGCTATGATTTTCCCCTCTTAAGATTGAGCATGTTTAGGAAATTGTACATTGGTTTGTATGACTTTGGTGGGGTTGGGTGTCGAGCATGCTAAATTCCTAGAATCCATGACCTAGGTATTATTTCGGGTAATTGTTGGACTGTTTAAGCATAACTCCTAAGGTTATTGGTTGTTCCTATCTTATAATGAATGTTGTGCATGTGGTTATATGTATGGAAGTATGTATGGCCTTAGTCTAGGCTTAGACTAGTGTTGCCTTATACTTGCATGATTTTGGTATCGTTGAGCCTTAGAACTTCTCCGATATTATTTTGGATAGTTAGCTCCCTGTAGACTGATATAACAAATTTGAGCCTGATAGTCTGAGAATTACCTAGGCAGTAACCTAGCTTGGGACCTTACCTCCATAAGCCCTATTCTCCTATCTTTCTTATATCACTTGGTTCTTGATTTTTGGAAGTTTTCTCGGTGATTCGAGTTATATTTTGTTTGAGATGGAGTGGTGCATTAATGACACTCAATTTGGGGGTACTCTCTGTAACCCACAGTTTGTCGTTGATTCTAATTTGCTCTGATCCTTTAGCTACAAATAGCTGGTCAAAGTCTGTGGTTTAGCTTACTTGTGTTTGGCTCCTTTGCTATAGATACCTGATCAAAGTCTGTGGTCTAGCTTACTTGTGTTCAGGATTCCTAGCTATAGTTACCCGGCTAAAGTTCGCAATTCAGCTTACCCATGCTTGACCTTTAGCTACAGTTACTTGGTTAAATTCCGTGGTCTAGCCTACTCATGTCGACTCATTAGCTACAGTTACTTGGTTGCAGTTCGTGGTCCATCTTGCACGTCGTTAAATTTTTAATTCCCTAAAGTATCTTCAGTTTAAGTCTTCATGTACTCTCAGCTATGGGTTGAGGTGTTAGGATTTGAAACGTGTTCGGTTCAAGTCCGGGAAATGGTGATATCATTGAAATCCTTTGGCTCCGCTCTTTTTCTTTCAGCTATTCTTGCAGCTGTCAGGCTTATAAGAGTCCGTGTAGGTGTTTAATCTTTACTTGTGCACGAGAGTACCTGTCGTGTTTATGAGAGCCCGACAGATTTAGTTAGAATCTATCTTTTTGTTTATTAGTACACTCGTGTACATACCTTGATTTGCTTCTTGCCCTGTCTTTGGTTGTGATCTTTTACTTGTATTTAAATTTAATTTTTCTTACCTTGCTTAGTAGGCCTATCATGCCTACTGGGTACCTATTTTTTGGAATTCAAACTACACTCTGCATCTGTTTTCATGATGAAGGTCCAAGTACTAGCTACCAGTATTGATTCAAGCCAGCTGTGGTCGTGATCGGAGGTGAGGGTGATCACGTTGTATTTCAGATTTACCTGTCTCCCTCTGTTCATATATTTTGCCTGTCTTTTGATTTTTAAGACAACGCTGTTTTCCGTGGTCCACTTTTAGGACTTGTACTCTTTTACTAGCAGCTTTGTACATGTGACTTTTAGGTTCTGGGACAGATCCTTTTTGTTTGTATATATATTTATTTGCTTCCGCCTATTCATGTATGTTCCTGTTATTGCATTACTGTTTTATATTAAATTGTTGGTCTTCTACCCTGACATTCTATGACTTACAGTTTTGGGATATGGGTCGGCTTGCCTACTAGTAGGTCATAGTAGGCATCATAATGACCTGAGGAATCAGGTCGTGACAAGTTGGTATCATAGCCCAGGTTTATCGGTCTCACTTATATAGAGCGAACGTCTTGTAGAGTCCTACGAATCGGCATAGAGACATCCGTCACTTATCTTTGGGAGGCTACATGATTTTTTTAAGAATGTATCTCTTTTTGTATTGTTGTCGTGTAGTGTGTATCTTGTTGGTTCTTGATATCTCACTTGGTTCTCTTTTTTACAAGATGGATTGCACGCGTGCAGGAGATACAAGGCGATCGTAGGGTCATGCCGAGGTTGCAGTACCTGCTTGGGATCAAGAGCAACACCTCTGGAGTTGGAGGTGGCACCCCTAGTAGCTCAAGCACATCAGCAGCCGATGGGCCTAAGTCTAGCCCAGCACTGTTTGAGCCAGCCGCAGCTCCGTACCTACAGGCGATGTTCGCCCATATTTTAGTTGTCATTCGGGGTATTCAGCAGGCCCCATCTCCCACCACTCTAGTACCATAGGACCATCCTGCACCAACAACATCAGTTGTACAGCAGCCACTAGTACGGGTTGCTTAGCCTGATGATTTGGAGGGTATCATGCCACTCTAGGAACAGAAGATGCTCGGGGTGTTCATTAGAATATCACCGCTGAGATTTTTTGGGGCTGTGGGTGAGGATGTCTATGAGTTTATACTTAATTTCCATGAGTGGTTGCAGACCTTAGGTTTAGTGGAGTCGATAGGAGCTGACTTCACCGCTTATCAACTAGACGGTCCCACCCGATAGTGGTGGCATACATATTTGGAGACTAGGATAGCTGGGTCTCTATCGATGACATGGGATGAGTTTTAAAAGGCCTTCTTAGCCCTGTTTACTCTAAGAGTGTCAGAGATCATCTTCAAGTTTAGTTTTCATGGTTAGATCAAGGCTCCATAACTGTATTAGAGTACAAGGCCCAATTCCATGTGCTCTCCAGGCATGCTCCCATGATATTACCCACAAAGGAGGAGAGAGTTTAGTGTTTCGTCAGTTGATTAAGGATCCAACTATAAATTGAGACTTAGTCTTTAGTCTCAATGGGCTGCTTATTTCTAGAGGTGGTAGACTATGCCTGTACACTCAAACAACTCTATTGTGAGGCTTAAGAGAGTAGCGGCAAAAGAGCTACACAAGAGGATAGCCAGTATGGGCGCTGCTTTAGATGGAGGAGTCTTATTATAGATATGGCTAGAGATTTCAGTCGGGTCAGTAAAACTACCCCTTCCAAGCTTCTCTTTAGACTTCCAAGTATGATCAGCACCATTAGATTGGTTCTAGTGCCCTTCCAAGTCAAGGCTGAGGTGGTTCGCAGGTAGGTTCTTCTGGCCGAGGTGGTAGACCTCTATCTTTCAGGTTATATTCAAAGGGGTGCTATGAGTATAGGGAGCTAGATCATTGGTCCCATGAGTTCCCTCAATGCAGGCTAGCCTTACTAACTCTAGAGGCAGATAGACCTGCGCCAGCACCAGCACCTCCAGTCAGAGGTGGTGGCCAGGGTCAGGACCATATGGGTAGTCATCAGGGTGTACGGGGAATTCTATAGGGAGCCAGGTTAGGAGACAGGGTCGATGCATATGGTAGAAGAGCCTAGGCCCATGTCTATGTAGCCCAGATAGAGCGGAGGCTAAGGCCTCGGACGATGTGATCACAATTATAGTTTCATTATGCCATTAGCCCACATCTGCTTTATTTAATATAGGCTCTACATATTCTTATATATCTGTATATTGAGCCCCTCGACTAATTATGAGTCCGGAACCATTAGCTTAGTCGTTGCGTATTTTGACCCTAGTAGGTGATTCTTTAGTAGTGGATCTGGTCTTTAGATCTTATATTGTGACTATTCAGGGGAGTGACACTAGGGTTGATCTTATTTTTCTTTATATGGTGGATTTTAATTTGATTATAGGCATGGACTAGCTATCCCCTCACCATGCGGTCTTGGATTGCTATGCCAAGACTGTTACCTTAGCCATGCCTGGTATTCTACTAGTGGTTAGTGACTAGCAGGTGTTTGGCACACTTGGCTTATGTTAGAGATGTTAATAGGGAGGGACCTATAGTTGATTCAGTACCTAGTCCGAGAGTTTGTAGATGTGTTTCCTATCTATCTGTCTGCCTCTCTCTTGACTGCGATATTGACTTTGCCATTGATGTAGAGCTGGTTACTCATCCTATTTCTAACCCACCATACTGTATTGTCCATGTAGAGCTCAAGGAGCTTAGTGTTCAGCTTTAGGATCTCTTAGATAAGGGATCCATTTGGCCTAGTATATCATCTTGGGTACTCTAGTCCTATTTGTTAAGAAGAAGGACAGTACTATAAAGATGTGCATCGATTACAAGAAGTTGAACAAGGTGATGATAAAGAACTGTTATCCCATGCCTAGGATTGATGACCTATTATACCTGCTTCAGAGAGTCATGGTGTTTTTTAAGATTGATTTGAGATCTGGCTACCACCAGTTGATAATTAGGGTAGTGAATGTCCCTAAGACCATATTTATGACTCTTACGACCACTATGAGTTCCTAGTGATGTCTTTTGGGTTGAATAACACCCCTTCCCTATTCATGGACTTGATGACCCGGGTGTTTAGTTTCATCGATGACATTTTAGTATACTCACAGATCTGGTTGGAGCATGGGTAGTATTTGAGAGTAGTGCTCCAACCTTTGAGAGATCAGTGACTTTATGCCAACTTCTCAAAGTGTGAGTTTTGGCTTGAGTCTGTAGCATTCTTGGGGCACGTGGTGTCCAAGGATGGCATTATGGTGGATCTGGCGAAGATTGAGGCTATTCATAGCTTCGTTGGATTGGCAAGGTACTATAGGTGCTTTGTTGAGGGGTTTTCTACTATAAAGGTGCCTCTAACTCGGTTGAATCGCCAGGATGTCCCATTTTTGTGGTCAGAGGAGTGTGAGAGGAGCTTTATGAGGCTTAAGGAGTTGCTTACCACCACTCCTATATTAACTCTTCCAGTTGAAGGCGAGGGATTCACCATTTATTGTGATGCATTCGGCATTGGTTTGGGTTGTGTACTGATGCAGCAGGGTTGGGTTATTACTTATGCATCAAGGCAACTTAAGATATATGAGCGCAACTACCTTACTCATGACTTAGAGTTGGCGGCGATAGTTTTTCCTCTTAAGATCTAGAAGCACTACCTTTATGGAGTTCGATGCAAGATTTAAACTGATCACATGAGCCTTTAGTACACTATGAGCTAAAGAGGTCTTAACTCGAGGCAATGCCCCTATATTGAGCTCCTAATGAACTATGAAATCTCTATTCTCTACCATCCGGGCAAGGCGAATGTAGTAACAGACATCTTGAGTTGGAAGGAGGTGAGTATGGGTAGTCTAGCCCTCTTTTCTACTATGGAGCGACCATTGGCTTTGGATATCTATTCCTTATCTAATTGGATGATTCAACTTGATATCTCCAATTCTCGGTATATGTTAGCTTATGTGGGAGCTCATTCATCTTTGTTGGACCGGATTCGCAATTATCAGTTTGAGGATAAAAAGTTAGTTGCACTACAATATTGGATCTTGAAAGGTGACGCTGGCCTGGCTACCTTAGATTCAGATGGGGTTTTAAGGTTTGGTGGTTGACTTTGTGTACCAAGAGTTTGGGGTTTAATTCAGTTGATCCTTAGCGAGACCCATGATTCCAAGTACTCTATTCATTCGGGCACCGCTAAGATGTATCATAACCTAAGGTAGAACTACTAGTGGAGTGACATGAGGAGAGATATTGCGGATTATATGTCGCATTATTTGAGTTGTCAGCAGATTAAGGTCGGGCATTTGAGGCCTAGTGGTAAGGTTCATAGATTACCCATTCCTGAGTGGAAATGGGAGCAGATTACCATGGATTTTATTATGTGGTTGCTTTACACTTTTAGTGGTCTTAATAGTATTTGGGTCATCATGGATCGATTGACCAAGTCATTACACATCCTTTGCAATCTTACTTCTTACTTTGATGAGAGTTTAGACCATATCTATATTCGGGAGGTGGTTCGACTTTATGGTATGCCTATTTCTATCATCTCAGACTGGGGCTCATAGTTCACATCTAGCTTTTGGAGGCCTTTCTAGGAGGAGTTGGGTACCTGTGTTGAACTTAGCATAACTTTCCACCCGCAAACTGATGGTCAGTCGGAGAACACTACACAGGTTCTCGAGGATATGTTGCAGGCTTGTGTTATGGATTTTGGAGGTTAGAGGGAACATATCTTGCCCTTGGCGGAGTTTGCGTACAACAACAGCTACCACTCTAGTATTCAGATATTCTTATTTGAGGCTTTATATGGTAGGCGTTGTCGCTCTCTAGTTGGTTGGTTTGAGTCTACAGAGCCTAGGCCATGCTGTATAGACTTGACGCAGGAGGCCTTAGATCATATAAGGGTGATTTAAGATAGGCTCACGAAAGCTCAGAGTAGACACTGGAGCTATGCAGATCGTAGGCGTCGGCCATTGAGATTTGTTATTGGTGATAGAGTATTCCTCCGTGTATCGCCTATGAAGGGCATAGTGAGATTTGGGCAGCGGGTCAAGCTTAGCCCCAGGTATATTGGTCCTTTGGAGATATTAAAGACAGTTGGTGAGGTTGTATATGATTTACCTTTGGCCTCGGCCTTTTCATCTATCCATCCAATTTTTCATGCTTCGATGCTGCACTGGTATGTTCCAGATGAGTCCTATGTGCACCAGTATGATGCAGTTGAGTTGGATGATCGGTTGAGCTATATTGAGGAACCAGTAGCTATTTTGCCCATAGATGTTAGGCAGTTACATTACTGAGTCATTCATGTGGTTAAGGTCCATTAGAGGCGTTGTTCAATTGAGAAGGCTACCTGGGAGACCGAGCATGAGATATGGGCATAGTTTCTCGGCTTATTTGAGTCTTCAAGTACTTCTTGACTCTTACTTTTGTGGATGAAAGTTCTTTTAATAGTGGATGTTGTAATGATGCTCTAGTTCATTTTTGAATTAAAGCATTCATTCCATCGTTTATAGCAATTCCATAGCAAATCCAAGTCATTTTTGACTTGCTGGCACTGATTGTTTGATTGCCTAGTCGTTCATTTGGGTTTTAGGTTTCCCTGCTTTGGAGCTTTTATAGCTTCCAAAGTTGACTTCATTTATAACTTCAAGAAAATGACCTTAGAATGGAATGTTGATGGTTCCATCAACTTCGGAATTGCCAAATTTGGCTAGTAGCATGGTCGGCATAAGTACCGAGGTAATCGGTCCAAGTTTAGGACCATTTGTCATTTTTGGCTTTGAAATTTGGCCTATAGTTGACTTTGGTCAACATTCTTGAAAAACACACTTGGATTAAAATTTTGATAATGCGGTAAGTTTTAAAATGTCGAGTTTGGTCTAGAACAATCCTTCATTTCCTTCCCAAGGAATCTGGTGTAATCCCGAGACCCGTTGTGGAATTTGGCTCAAAATGGCCCTTAGGTGTGGGACCCACTTTCAGTTGTAACAACTTCATATGAAAATTTTGACTGTGCCATTAAGTCTGGAACATCGAATTGGTGGGGTAGCATATCTCATTTGCACGCACAGGATTCCTAACGAATTCTGAGCACCCCATCAGAGTATTTGTACTTAGTGAAAAATAAGCTTTTTAGTAGATATCTAGTGCAACAACAATTACTCTCCGCAATCGCGGGCCTTTGCCCGCGTTTGCGGAGGTCCATGAAGTTGTTCTGTATATTCGCGGAGCCATGGAGACGTTCGCGAAGGTGTAAGTCTTTGCCCTCCGCGATCATGGCCCTCTCGCTGCGTTCGCAAAGACTAAGCTTCTTGGCCTTCACATTCATTGAGCACTGTAGCCGCATTCACGAAGGTCAAATCTTGGTCTTTTAATAAAAGACCAAGTATGAATTTTTAGCTTACTTCTTCAACTTCAAACATCAATATTTCCTTCATTTCAAGCTCAATTTAGGCGATTCAAAGTTCCAAATTCAAGAGAATTTTGTGAGAAATCTAATGGTGAGCTCAAAAACTCGAAGGGAAGCTTTGTGTGAGGTAAGATTTCTTAATTAGCTACTGATTTGGTTGTTTTTGGAGTGTTATTTTGTTGAATTTGTGGAGATTGTATCTTGATCATATGAGCTCCATTTTTTAGTGATATTTGAGGCTAGATTATGTCATTATTCGTAAGAAACATCATGGTATATTTAGTTTGGGTCGTGGGGGTGTCATTTGTTAGAAATAGCTGCGTAAAGTTGTTGCTATTTTCATTGTCTTAGTCCGAATTATGAGAATTTTTGTTGCATGCTCATTTTGCATAGTTTCCCAATCCTGTATTGTTTATCAAATTGATTTTTGAGGTTGGGGTGCTTTTTAGAACTCATTTTTGGAGTCAATTCTAGAATTTTAGATGTAGGTCCCACATATCCTATTTTAGACCCTGAAATTTTTTCGTCTCCAAATTAGATGATTTTAATGTCATAACGACTATATTAACATTATTATTATATTGTTAATAGCGTGGCAGCATTTGAAGGCTGCTCGAAAGGGAAAAGCTCTGGTTTCATGAGTTGGAGCATGCCTGGTCGGCATACAGTAGTCTACGGTTTTCCTCTAGTAAAACTGAGCATGTTTAGGCAATTGTACATTGGTTTGTATGACTTTGGTGGGGTTGGGTGTCGAGCATGCTAAATTTCTAGAAATTATGATTGGGCATTATTTCTGGTAATTGTTGGACTTTTCAGCATGACTCCTATGGTTGTTGGTTGTTCCTATACTATAATGAATGTTGTGCCTGTGGTTATACGTTTGGAAGTATGTTTGGCTTTAGTCTAGGCTTAGACTAGTGTTTCCTTAGACTTGCATGATTTCTGTGTCGTTGGGCTTTAGAAATTCTCCGACGTCATTTTGGACGGTTAGCTCCCTATAGACTAATATAGTAGACTTGAGTCTGATATTCTGAGCCTTAGCTAGGAAGTAACTCAGCTTAAGACCTTACCTCTATAATTCTCTATTCTCCTATCGGTCCTGTAACGCTCGGTTCTTGATTTTTGGAAGTTTTCTCAGCGATTTAGGTTATATTTTATTCTGGCTGGAGCGGTGCATTGATGACACTCGATTTAGGGGTACTCCCCATAATACACGGTTGGTTGCTGATTCTAATTCAGTCCGATCCCTTAGCTACAGGTACTCGGTCAAAGTCTGTGGTCTAGCTTAATTGTGTTCGGCTTTTTAGCTACAGATACCCGGTCAAAGTTCGTGGTCTAGCCTACTTGTATTAAGTCTTCTTATCTATAGTTACCCAGTTAAAGTTCGCGGTGCATCTTACCTATGCTCGACCTTTGGCTACAGTTACCTGGTTAAAGTCTGTGGTCTAGCCTACTCATGTCGACTCATTAGCTCTGGTTACCTAGTTTCAGTCTGTGGTCCAGCTTGCATATGGTTAAATTCCTGATTCTCTGATAAATCTTCAGTTTAAGTCTTCATCTACTCTCAGCTGTGGGTTGAGGTGTTAGAGTTTGAAAAGGGTTCGATTCAAGTCGGTGAAATGGTGATATCATTGAAATCCTTTGGTTCCGTTCTTTTTCCTTCAGCTATTCTTGCATCTGTCGGGCTTATGTGAGTCCACGCAGGTGGTAACTCTTTACTTGTGCATGAGCGTACCCGTTGGGTTTATGGGAGCCCAGTGGACTTAGTTAGATTCTATCTCTTTATTTGTTAGTATGTTCGTGTACATACCTATATTTGCTTCTTGCCCTGTCTGTGGTTGTGATCTTTCACTCGCATTTTGATTTACGTTTGCTTACATTGCTTAGTCAGGCTATGATGCCTACTAGGTACTTGTTGTTTTGATACTCATACTATACTATGCATCTATTTTTGTGATGCAGGTCCGAGTACTAGCTATTGGCATTGATTAGAGCCAGTTGCGGTCGTGATCAAAGGCGAGAGTGAGCACATTGCGTTCTGGATTTACCCGTCTCCTTCTATACATATATTTTTCCTGTCTTTTGCTTTTTGAGACAATTTTGTTTTCCATGGTACACTTTTGGGACTTGTACTCTTTTACTAGCAGCTATATACATGTGACTTCTAGGTTCTAGGAGGGATCCTTTTTGTTTGTATATATATTTAGTTGCTTCCACCCGCTCATGTATGCTCCTATTATTGCTTTACTGTTTTAGATTAAATTGTGGGTCTTCTACCCTAACATCCCATTACTTACAGTTCTGGTATATGGGGCAGCTCGCTTACTGGTGGGTCATAGTAGGCGCCATCATGAACTGAGGAATCAGATCAAGACAGAGGGTGAGCTAGGGACATGTCTTAGCCCCCACCAATATTGACCAGTACAGGCTTGTTGGACACTTTATGTAGAATCTATGTTGTCATAGGCCTTACTTTCTATGATATATGTTTTGAGACTTTCTTATGTTGTTTTACGCTTAATTATACCTTATGCATGCTTACAATACATCAAGAGGTTTGATTAGAGCCCTTCAGGGTTTCGATCACCGTGTCACATCTAGGACCGAGTTCGGATCGTGACGAGCATGTATTATCTTTAAAGTTATGGATAACTTACAGAAATTTTATTAGTTCAGTACCCATTTACTTCCTCCCCTTCACTTTTTATTATTACGAAATTTACCAGAATTTAGACTTTAGATATATGTATCTGGTGCGTCAAGATACATATATCTCGGATAAATGGGTCAAAATTCGATGTAATTTATTCTAGATATATTATATCCAAGTGGATTCGCATATATCGAATTTTCTCGCTCATCTCTTTCCTATCTCGCTCACCACTCTCCTCTCTTGCTCATCTCTCTATGTATCTGGTATTCTAGATACATTTATCTAGTACCCCAGATACATATATCTAGTGTGATTCACATGTATCTGGGATATATAGACTATCTCGCTCTCCTCTCTCCCTATTTAAGTGTATCTGATAGCAAAAATACATGTATTTAGGTGTATATGACTTGAAATTTGGTATGAAATAAATAATTAATGAAATACTTTGTAATTATTTCAAAACTATAGGAAGAATTAGTAAATATGGTAGGATTGTTTGTCTAAATAGGTAGTTTTTCCTAAAGTTAATTGGTGTTTAATTTTGGCTCTCGTAAATTAGGTGTTTAATTTTTTTTTGTGCAACTTAATTAATAAAAAATTGTGGATCCAAATTTTCTTATCTATTCAGATTTGCTCGACATAAATTTTGTAGGAATTATGTTATGTAACACAAATTGGGTGGTATCTTTTTGAATTTATTGTAGTGTTCAAAAATTGAAGTTATGATTTTTGGGTCATGTCTGAGTTTTTCTTTTTTTATGAAATACATTATGTCTTCCCGGCATATGACATAACTTGTTATCCCTTACGGCATAATCTCTGGATATTATGATACGAACATATAAATTTATACTATGAAAAGAGTTGTTTGTTATTATTTTTTACATAAATTATATAAATACTTTCTCTATCAGGTTCATTTCTTTTCTTGTATAAATAGACAAATGATACCTACTATATCTTTAATGTCAAATATATAATGGAGCTTAACCCACTTTTTGTTTATTGTGCCTCTCCCAAAATCAAGTCATGCTATTTGACACCCCTAGTCTTATTTGTTGTATTGAGTTTGTGTACGTAATTGTTTTTACTCCTTCTTTGGGCGTGACTTGTGAGGTATGAGTGACAATATTTTGATGACAAATAGTATTTATCAAATAATAAAAATAAACCGATGAGTGATGATGAGGTTTATAATTTACTGCACGAAAATCAATCAGTTAGCCACAGTAGATAGCAACAACGTAGCACTAGAGCATTTAATAATTCAAGAGAGATTCTCTGTGTTGTCCAGCAAGTGTCTACACATAAATGATTTATCGTACTTAAATAATTTTGATTGTCTGGAGTACCATTTAATCCAAATTTGAATATCAAACACATTATTTTTAAGGAGTCATCTTTCGCTAGATGGTTAATAATATTTTTTATAAATGTTTTTTTTTAATATTTTTTTTTCAATTGATAATACAACCAATACATTTAATTTTTCTTGAGACATAATACTCAAGATATGTCAAACTTCTTCTATAAGTTTTTCCTTTCATATGAAAATTTCACCCTTCTCTACAAATATATGCAATATTACTTTTTTCTTTTAAAAAAGAGTAGCTTATCTATTATTGCTAAAAAAAATGAGCCTCGAATTTGGGGGACTAAAGCCCGTGCCTTTTTTTTCTTAAACCTTATTGATCAGACATTGTTTCCCTAATAACTTATATATGTATTATTTATATGGGATTTTAAATTATCAAGTAAACACTGTATTAGGTGCGTTGAATTTTATACATAGCAAAAGAATGCTACTAAACATGGTATTACTTATGCAAAATTTAATGCATGAATAACTTTGCTCCTAACCACCTATCAAATGACCCCTAAATATTTATATGTAATAAAAATCTTGACCAAGATCATATTTTACTTAAATTTTCTATTATTCAGAAGTTTTTAGTGAATTTTAAATATAAATGAAATTTAACTGCCAAATATTGTACGACAAACAAATTTCAACTAAACAAGTTAACAACAAAATTTTGTGTAAGCAAATTAACATTCAATCCAATCGAAAGAGGCATTCAATGAATCAATTAATTTGTATTAGAGCTCCAATTTTCTAACTCACCTTATAAATATTAATTTCTTGCAATAATATTTTCTGTTGCTAAAGAATCACATAATCCACAAACGTGTGAGTCTATACCAATAAATGTTGATATATGACAACAATAATTTTTATTGCATAAGGTTGCTTTTAGCAATAACTTTTTTTTATTGTTACATAAACATTCCTAACAATATTTACACCAATTTTTTTCTTGTTGCCAAAATACTCTTGGACCTCTCGAGGTAGTGATAAGGTCTACGTACATTCTATTCTCTCCCTATTTGGCTTTTTGGAATTTTACTGGGTATGTTTTTGTTGTTGTTATTGCCAAAAGTACTCTTGGCATGACAACAACATTGATATTGCAACAAGAATAAATTAGTTCAAATTACCTACTTTCTTGCAGTTAATTTACTCATAATTTTACGTAATACTTTATCACTCATATTATATGTAAAAGATAGTATTTTCTATAGGGATAATGTACAAGTACCCCCTTGAACTATATCTGAAATTTCAGCGACATAGCTTAACTTAACTAGGATCCTATTACCCACCCCCCACCCCCAAACTCATTTTTTCGCATTTTTGTTCACCCTTTGTGTTGACGTGGCACCTTCAACCAACTAAGGTGACTGCACACTGCGACTCAGCAAATTTATTTTTTATTTTTTATATTAAATTTATTTTAATTTTTTATTCTTTTTAAATCTTTTTATTTTCTTTATCTTGTATTTAAATTAAGTTAATACACGTAATTTTTCTTTTAAAAATATTTCCTTGTATTTAAAATTTTTAAAAAATGTTATTACCTTCATTAATTCTCTTTTCTCTTTTATTTTTCTATTGATTTCATTTACTAATTTTATTTTTTTTATCTTTCCTTTTGATTTGATTTCAAATTTAATTCCAAATGTCTTGTATTTAAAATAAGTTAATTTCGAATGAATATCACAATAAGTGAAAAAAATCAAACAAAACATAAAAAAATCAAAACATTAAAACTAAAGGACACTTTTTAATTATTTTTTAAAAAAATCCGCATAAGTTTTAAAAAATAATTAAAAGTTAAAAGATAAAAAATTAATGAAAGAAAAAAATAAAAATTTTAAAGCGAGGAAGAAATTAAAATAAATATTTTACATTGAAAAAAATAAAAATAATTCAATATATATAAGTTTTAATATCAATAATTATGCGTACTAACTAATTATAAAGTTACTAATTAAAAAGGGATATGTGTCAATTTGTTTCACTCATCACTTGCCTTCAAGAGAGTGTGCACACTCTCTGTGTCATGTCAGCATTTAAGGTGTATTTATTTCATTTTAAAATAGTTTAGGAGGTAATAGGACCTTAGTTAAGTTAAAGTGTGTTACAGAAATTTCGATCATAATTCAGGGGGTACTTATGCGTTATTCCTTTTCTATATTACATTATTATTATATCTATTTTTGAAAAATTTTAATTTCATTTTTGGTTCTCACAAAACTATATATATATTTATCATCACGAATTTAACTAATAAAAATAAAGTAGTTTATATCACATTAAAATTACAAATTATTTTTTCCATATCATTTTACGTTGTAGTAATGTATTTAAATAACAATCCATAATACAATTTTCATTTTTTTAAAAAAAACATTTAACTAGATTATCTCAATTTTAGCCAAAATTCACATCTAATTTCAACCCCTTAAATTGATTCTTTTTACAACCCGACAAAACAATCCATAACCTAACCCATTTGAGTGTAATGTCCCAACTATTGAGAAATTACTTTTTCATGTAAAATGACCATTTTGTCATTCTCCTTAGGGGTTTCATGCTTTGTTTGTGTTTCGGGAATGGTTTGTGTGGTCCCCAATGTGATTGAGAGAGATTTTGGTGATTTTGAGACTTTGGGTGGAATTTTAATGAGATAGTGGAATTTGATCAACATTTCAAGATGGAAGCTTCCGAAGGTGATTCCATCAGTTCCTTGCATTCGAAATGTCAAGTTTGATCGAGTATGGTGGTTGGTTAGAGCCCCGAGATCTTACAGTTCATTTTGAGTATTTAGGCTAAAAGTTGAGTTTTAGGCCTAAGAGAGGTCTGTGGAGTAATTTTGGTTATAAAATGTCACGACCCAATTTCGCAAGTCATGATGGCACCTACTATAACCCACCATTAGGTAAGCCAACTCGTAAACCCGAAACAACAAGTAATGGATTTGAGGGTAGAAACTAATCAAGAATGGAAAATTCTGAAATAAACAGAATAGATAAGCAGAGAAAACCAAAACATGATATATACAACTAAAGATCCCTCCGAGAACCTGGAGGTCACAAGTACAAAGATACTACAAAATAAAAGATAATTAGAAGTCCCAAAAGTGGACCAAAAATATATACAACAACTGGCTAGTCTCAAAAAGGCAAAGACGGGTCATCCAAGCTGAAAGAGACAAAAATGATCTCAAAAGAACAAGTGCTCACCCGGTCTTCGGAGCTGACTGCAACAAGCTTGATCTATCCACGACGGTAGCTGGTGCCCAGTCCTACATCACGAAAGTTGATGCAGAATGTAGTATGAGTACCAAGACGACATGTACCCAATAGGCATCATAAGCCGACTGAGCAGAAAAGGTAAAGACAATATGAGAAAGAGGAATAAGCCTAAATAAGAGTAATAATAAACATCTAAGGTTGGAAAAGTACTAGCTAAGAAAACTACAACTAACTATAACTGGGTCCCCATATGCCCAGTCGGGACACTCGTGTACAAGTTAAAATAAAAATCCGAACAAACCCCCATAAGTCCGAGGAGTACACAGAGTAGTTATAACTATCGAGACTAGGAACCAAGAATTTATGATGCCAAGAATCGAAGAACCATGTCATTTTTGAACCAATAATCGATGAACCAGGAATGCTTTAGGGGTCGAGACTGGGAAGTACGCCCGAGTAGTCAAGGTGGTAGAGGCCGGGGTTGGGTACTTGGATCCTCTTTATAATGTATTAGTACGATCAAGGTCGGGGTTGGGTACCCGGATGCTTTCTATAACATATCGGTATGTTTGAGGCCTAGGCTTAGTACCCAGATGCTCTCCATACTAGTAAGTCGGTAGAGGCCGGGGCTAGGTACCCAAATGCTCACAAATGATTATTCCAAGGTGCCAACTATACTCATTTCCAACTGGAAAATAATTATTCCGAGAATCTCCCTTCCAATGAGTCAACTAGTATGTCGCCAAACTCGAACCAGAGCCGAAACCGAACGCTCACAAAGTCTAGTATCGCCGATGCATCTTGAAAGTCGTAATCATGCTGGGGTATGGATGGAGAAGAGTATTCTTAAGAGCAAGGTTATCGCCAAGCTAAGGCCAAACTACCAGGAACTAGTCCGCTACACTGCTCTACAAGGATCTAAGTCCGCCGCAGCGACGTCGGGAAACTAAGGCAAGTTTATAACCTATACTAAGGCCAACATACTCCAAAATATCAACAATATAATCATTCAACCCATGTTATGATACTAAAAAATAATGGAAAGGGACACATGCTTCCAATTACTCGATAAACCCGATAAAAGCCTAAATCATGATTTCTAACACCTAAAATATACAAATAAGATACCCAACCCAAATTCTATCTATTTCAACATGTTTGCACACATTTCAGCTCAATCTAAAGAAAGGAAAGTTGTAGCCTACCTGTAGGGTGCTCACACACACTCAAAATCAATGTGTCATAGCTTTTCCTTGTCGAACGGCCTCAAAATACTGCGACGCTGTCAAAAAAATCATAACTTTGGTACGGTCGTTTATACACTAGTTTCATAATTTTTAAAGATGGACCAATTTCAAGGTCTAAAATAGGAATTATGGGACCCGCATCCAGAATTCTGGAATTGACCCCAAAATGAGATTCTAAACAACACCTCAATCTCAAAGATGAAATTACAACACAATTCGAGGTGAAAAAACAAAGCAAGACAATCATGCGACTAATTCCCAAATTTTAAGCTGAAGAGATGAACATGGAAGCACCTTTACACAGTTATTTCTCCCAAAGGACACCCCCCACGACCCAAACTAAATATACCACGATATTTCTTGCAAAAATCCCTACAATTTAGCCTGAAAATATACTAAAAACGGAGCTCATATAATCAAGATACAATCTCCCAAAGTTCAACAAAATATCAATATGAAAATGACGAAGGCAGCAACTAGTTTCATAAATTTACCTCACACAAAGCCTCCCCTTAAGTTTCCAAATCACCAACGTATTCCCCATGAAATTCTATTTAATTTAGACCTTTACATCGCCAATTTTGGTTGTGAAATGGAGGAGAAATCGAAGTTTGAAGTTATAGGCTACGGCTGAAATTGCCCCTTGGCCTTCGCGAACGTGGCCTAGGTGGCCCACAAACGCAGAGGTCACCAAGCTTGGACTTCGCGATTGTGGCCAGATGCCCCCGAACGTGGAGGCAAAACACTTACACCTCTATGAACGTGGCCAAGGCCCCGTAACGTAGAGGCAAAAGAGGTATACTTCCGCGATCACTGCCATGGCTTTGCGAAAGAGAAGAACAAATTCCTAGACCTCCACGAATGCAGCCATAGGCCCGTGATTGTGGAGAAAAAAATTCTCCTGCACCAGATATCAGCTGAAAAGCTGAGTTTTCTGAAGTTCAAATATTCCAATAGTGTGCTTGGAATTCATCTATAATCCCATGTGTGCAAATAAGATATGCTACCCCACCAAATTAGACATTTTGGACTCAATGGCGCAGTCAAAATTTCTATACGAGGTCTTTATGACTGAAAGTGGGTCCCATACCCAATGTCTATTTTGAGCTAAATTCTACAACGGGCCTCGAGATTAGATCGAAAGCCTCGAGAAGTAAACAAAGGGTCATTCTAGACCAAACTCGACATTCTAGAGCTAACCGCTCTGTTAGAATTTTTATCCGAGTGCATTTTCCAAGAATGTTGACCAAACTCTACTATGGGTCAAATTTCAAAGGCAAAAGCGCCAAATGGTCTGAAACTCATATTGGTTGCCACGGTACTCGTGCTGACCATGCTACTAGCCTAATTTGGCCATTCCAGAGTTGATGAACAGTCAGAATTCCATTCTGAGGTCTTTTTCCTGAAGTTATGACCTAAGTCAACTTTTTAAGTTATAAAAGCTTCGAATAAGGGAAATGGGTCTAAAACCCAAATGAACGACTAGGCAACCGCGCTACTGGCGCAGAAAGTCATAAATGACATAGGGTTGCTACAAAAATGCTCTAAACGACAAAATGGAACTAGTATTAGGAAAATGACCTGTAGGCTCATTATAACATCCACTACTAAAAGAACCTTCATTCGCGAAAGTAAAGACAAGGAAATATCTGGAGTCTTAAATAAGCTAAGGAACTGCTCCAGCATCTCCTACTCGGTCTCCCAGGTAGCCTCCTCGATCGGACAATAGCGCCATTAGACCTTAACCACAAGAATGGACTTATAATGAAGCAGCCAAACATCTCGGGGTAGAGTATCAACCGACTCCTCAACAAAAGTCAAGCAATCATCCAAATCTACAGAATTATATTGAAAAACATGGGACTCATCTGGAATGTACCGGCACCAGATAGAAACATGGAAAACAGGGTGTATAGCTAAAAATATTAGAGGAAAAGCCAACTCATAAGCAACCTCTCTAACTCTTCTCAAAATCTCAAAAGGCCTGATATACTTGGGGCTAAGATTACTCTATCTTCCGAATCTCACCACACCATTCAATGGTGAAACTCGCAAGAACACCCACTATCCAACCTCAAAGCACAAGGGCCGAGGCCTGCGATCAGCATAACTCTAGTGCCTACTCTGAGCTGTCCTCAGCCTATCCTGGATAACCCAAACCCTAGCTACGACATCCTAAAGTAAATTGGTATTGTGCGGCCCAAGATCTAAAAACTCAAACCAACTAACCTGAGTGCGACAATGTCTACGATATAAGGCCTCGATGAGGCCATCAGAATACTAGAGTGGTAGCTGTTGTTGTATGCAAACTCCTCCAAAGGCAAGTACTGCTCCCATTAACCCTTAAACTCCGGTACACAAGGTCGAAGTATATCCTCCAAATCTTGAATAGTATGCTTTGAATGACCATTAGTCTGTGGATAAGATGTCATGCTAAGATCAACCTGAGTGCCCAACTCTCTCTGAAAGACCCTCTAGAAATTGGAAGTAAACTAATATCCCCTGTCTGATATAATGGACACCGGTACCCCATACAAATGGACCACCTCCTGAATATAGATCCGAGCTAGGTGATCTGTAGTAAAACTGGACCGCACTAGCAGGAAATATGTTGACTTGGTCAATCGATCAATGATGACCCAAAGACCATCATTACCTCTAGGTGGCCAAGGTAATACCATCATAAATTCCATGGTAATCCGCTTCTATTTCCACTCGGGAATGGGTAATCTTTGAAATACTCCATCGGGTCAATGATGCTCAGCCTTAACCTATTAGCAATTAAAACAACAGGATATATACTCAGTTATATCTCTCCTCATGCCGCACCACCACTAATAATGTTTCAAATCCCGATATATCTCTGTGGTGCCTAGATGAATGGAGTACCTAGAATCTTGGGCCTCATGAAGGATCAACTGAATAAAGTCTCTAACTTTGGAACACAAAGGCGACCATCAAACCGTAGTTCCCATCTGAATCAATAGAAGCATGGCCACACTCTCTTCATAATACCAACTCTAAAAGATCTACCAATGCTCCATCCTCAAATTACCATCCACAAATCTGATCTAATAGAGATGACCGAGCTTCTATAAAAGCCAAAATTAGTCCAGAATATGAGATGTCCAACCTGACCATCCTATTAGCCAAACACTGAATGTCTAAGGCTAGGGGTCACTCCATAGTAGGAAAGTAATCTAAACTATCTATACTCCCCACCTTTCTGCTCAAGGCATCTGCTACTACAGTCGCCTTACTCGGAAAGTAGAGGATAGAGATGTCATAATCGGCTAATAGCTTAATCCAGCACCGCTGTCTAGAATTAATGTTGCTTTGACTCATAATGTACTACAGGCTGCGATGATATGTATATATCTCACAATAGACCCCGTACAAGTAGTGCCTCCACATCTTGAGCGCAAAAACTGTAGTCGCCAAGTCTAGGTCATGAGTGGGGTAGTTTTACTCGTGATCTCTTAACTGTCTGGAAGAATAAGTAATAACTAGGCCCATCTACATCAGTACATATACCAAGACCTACACTAGAAGCATCACACTATACTGAAAATCTCTCACCCTCAATTAGAAGAGTCTGAACAAAAGAAGTGGTAAGCAACTCCTTGAGCTTCCAAAAGCTCAACTCACACTCCTATGAACATACAAAGGGAACATCCTGATGGGTCAAATGGGTCAATGGGGCTGTAATAGTGGAGCAACCCTCAATGAAATGCCTATAATACCCAACCAATCCGATGAAGCTCCAAATCTCTGTAAAAGATGTGTAGCCCAACCACGATTAACCTCAATCTTTGTTGGATCCACCATGATATCCTCCTTGGATACCACATGTCGGAGTAACACCACAGACTCTAACCAAAACTCTCACTTTGAGAATTTAGCATAAAGCTGCTAATCTCTCAAAGTCTGGAGCACAACCCTCAAATGCTGTGCATTATCCTTTCTAATATGTGAGTATACTAGTATATCATCGATAAATACGATCATGAAGGAGTCAAGATAAGGCCTGCATACTCGATTCATAAGGTCAATAGAAGCTACGGGGGCATTAATCTGAGGAATGTCGGCAGCTCTAATCCATAATTTATGGTAGCTAGACCTCAAGTCATTCTTAGAAAACACAGTTGTACCCTGAAGCTGGAAAACAGATCATTGATACGAGGCATGGGGTAATAATTTTTCATAGTCACCTTGTTCAGCATCCTATAATCAATATACATCCCCATAGTCCAATCATTCTTGTTAACAAACAGGATGGGTGCACCCATGGGACACACTCGGGTGAATAAATCCTTTAACTAGAAGAACCTCAAGCTACAAACTGAGTTCCTTGAGCTCTGCAGGGGCCATACAGTATGGTGGTATAGAAATGGGCGTAGTGCCCAGCTCTAAATCTATGGCAAAGTCAATATCTCTCTCTAGGGGTAGGTCATATAGGTTAGTAAGGAAGACATCAGTAAAATCCTTAACCATAGGAACTAAATCAAAAGTAGGGGCCTCGCTAGACATTTTACGGACATATGCTAAGTACGCCAAACATTTGGATACAACTAGCTGTCGGGCTCTCATAAAAGATATGATCCCAGTCAGTGAGTGACTATAAGCACCGTGAAATAAGATCGGGAGAATGCCAGGCATGGCTAATGTAACAATCTTGGCATAACAATCCAAACTGTATGGTGAGGGGATATCCAATCCATGCCAAGAATAACATCAAAGTACAGTGAGGGGATATCCAATCCATGCCTATCATAAGATTGAAGTCCAGCATATCAAGTAAAATAGTTACCACACAGGATCTACAGCCTCTCCCCCGTCGTCCTCTTTTTTCAGAGGACTTTGGGACATGTCCCCTGCACCGGACCTGATCCACTACTAAAGAATCCCCTACCAGGGTCGAAACATGCAACGGCACCTCAAGTGACTCATAACGATACCCATATGGGGAGAAAAATATATAGATACATAGGAATACGTGAAACCTGAAGTTGTTTGATGACAAATAAGGATAGTGCCTGTGATAACATCATTTGATGCCTCAGCCTCTATCCTCGGTGGAGCAGCATAGAAATGGCCCTGTCAGCCTACCCCATGACCGTCTGCCCTCCCACTTGACATGCATCCTCGAGGACCACTTTGAACACTCTGTTGACCATGACCCCGATATCCACCTTTGGGTGGAGGTTCCACTGCTGCTAATGATCTAGCCCGACTGGAACACTCTCTAGCCTAGTGCTCTAGTGAGACACAATCAAAGCATCCTGAAGTTGAGCGGCCTGTGCTAACTCGTCTGTGGTAGAAATAAAGTGTACCAGATATCCTTGAGCTCTACCCTGTAGTGGAACCCCCGAACGAGGCTAACTACCCTCAACTGCTAGTAAGGCAGGCTGAACTGGCCGTCTGGTTTGACCCTGTTGATACCTATCTTACTGGAATCGCTTGCGGGGTCTGTCATGACTATTATCTCCTCTAGACTAGGATCGATTATAACTACCCTGATGTCTGGGTATCTTATCTTTTCCCCCTTGGGCCTGATGAAGAATAATCTCAATAGAGCGGGAATGATCCACCACATCTTGAAAAGAGCAGCCCGCAAAAACCAAGTGTTCGGTCCCCAACCTCAGGTAGGAACTCAATTTACACACAAAACATCGTACCTGCTCCTCCTCAATGGGTAGAATCATAGTAGCATGCCAGGATAGTTAATGAAATCTGGCCTCATACTCGGCAATCATTATCTAACCCTGCTCCAACCAAGTAAATAGGTCCCACAGTTTGACCCTAACGCTCCTAGAGATGTATCAAGCTAGAAAGGCCTCTAAGAACTGGGCCCATATCAACGATAGTGACCTAGGTGGCCTAGACAGCAAATAGGAATGCCATCACTTCCTAGCTAACCCTTTGAATTAGGGAGTGGTGAAGTCGACGTCTCTGGACTACACAAGACCCAAGAAGGGGAGCTTCTCCTGGCAGGTAGCTAAAAACTCCATGACATCCTCACCAATGACTCTAGAAAATGTCGAGGGTGATAGCCTCTAAAATACCCCCAACATCTTTTGCTCATATAGCAATATGACACCATCGGGAACTATGGGGAGAGAGGTAAAACAACTGGCTCGGCAAGTAGATCCTTGGTACTGGTAATGTCCGCCGCTGGAGCTGGGGCTAGTGGTATAATCCCAATAGCCATGAGGAGTTGTACAATTGGTGCTTATAGTGCTGGGGTCATAACTGGTACAGCTGGAGGCTGGTGCTACTATTGGTGGGCCCTCTGGCTGAGAAGGAATATGAGCATCGTGATGCTCCTCTATAAGCTCTAAAACTACCTCTGGGTTGGGAGCTGGTGCTGCTACCCTGCCTATGCTACGGGGACGGCCTCTAGGCCTGCCTGGCCCTAGTAGGTTATCACTAATGGTGGTACTAAGCGTATGAACCATCCTTGTGAAAAAGTGAAATAAATGAGATTATAGGAAACAAATAAGACATAAAACTGCACGAAATAATACAATATAGAGAATGTTCCTAAGGACATCCTGTAGCCTCCCAAAGATAAGTTACGGACGTACCTGCACCCATCCACGGGACTCTACTAGACCTTAGCTCTGTACAAGTGAGACCAACCAACCTAGGCTCTGATACCAACTTTTTATGACCTAATTTCTCAGGTCATGAGGGAACCTACTATAACCCACTAATAGATAAGTCAACCCATAATCTTGAATGATAAGTAATGGGTTTGAAGGAAGAAACTAATCATGAAAAGGGAATTTTTAACCAAAGAAAAATAAATAAGCAGAAAAAAGCCAAAACTTGATAAATACAAGTAAGGATCCCTCCCAGAACCTGGAGATCACAAGTACAGAGCTGCTACAATATAAAAGACGAGTACAAGTCCCAAAAGTTGACCAAAAATATATACATCAATTGACTAGTCTGAGAAAGCAAAAGACGGTCCATCTAAGATGAAGGAGACAAAAATGATCTCAAAATGGAAAGTGCTCACCCTAATCTCTAGAGTTGACTACAACAGGCTCGATCTATCTGCGACAGTAGCTGGTGCTCGGTCCTGCATCATAAAAGTAGATGCAGAGTGCAGTATGAGTACCAAAATATCAAGAAAAAGATGGAAAAGCCTAAACAATAGTCATAAAAAGAATCTAAGGTGGGAAAAGTATTAGCTAAGAGAACTACATCTAACAACACCCAACTTTCCCCCTATAAGCCCAGCTAGGACACTTGTGCGCATGTCAAAATAAAAATCTGAACGAACCTCAATAAGCCTGTCGAGTACATAGAGTATCTAAAACTACCTAGACTAGGAACAAAGAATCTGCAATACGAAGAATCAAAAAACCATGTCATTTCTAAACCAACAATCTCCAATAATCGACAAATCAAGAATGCTTTAGGGTTCGAGGCCAGGACTAGGACCTATATTCTCTCTCGAGTAGTCAAGGCAATCGAGGCTGGGTCTAGGTACCTAGATGCTTGCCATAATACATCAGTATGGTCAAGGACAGGGATGGGTACCTGGATATTTGCCATAACTTATCGGCACAGTCGAGGTTAGGGATGGGTACCCGAATGCTCGTCATACTAGTAAGTAAGTAGAGGATGGGGATGGGTACCCAAATGCTCCTCGATGGAAATTCAGAATGGAGGTCGGGGATAGGTACCCGGATTCTCAGAGATGATTATCCCAAGGTGCCCAATATACTCCTTTTCAACTAGATGATAATAGTTTCGAGAATCTCATTTCCAATGAGTCAATTGGTATGCTGCCAAAGATCAAACTGGAGCCAAAACCAAACATTCACAAATTCTAGTATAGCCTATGTATATTGAAAGTCGCAATCATTCTAGGGTATGGATAAGCGTATTCTTAACAGCAAGGTTATCACCTAGATAAGGCCAAACTACCAGGCACTAGCCCGCTGCACTATTTTATAAGGATCTAAGTCCGCTGGAGCGATGCTGGGAAACTAAGGGAAGTTTAAAACCTATACTAAGGCCAACATACTCCACAATATCAAAAATATAATCATTCAACCCATCTTATGATATAACAAAAACAGAAAGGGACACATGCTTCCAATTACCCGTTAAACCCGATAAAAGCCTAAAATATGATTTCTAACAGCTAAGATATACAAATAAGCTACTCAACCCAAATTTTATCTATTTTAATATGCTTTTACACATTCCAGCTCAATTTAAAAAAAGGAAAGTCGTAGCCTACCTGTAGGTGCGCTCCAAATCACAGTGCCTAAGCTTTTCCTTTCTGACCAACCTCAGAATGCTGCCACGCTATCAAAAATGGGATCACAATATCATTATGGTCGTTTATACACTAGTTTCATAATTTTTAAAGATAGACCAATTTCGAAGTCTGAAATGGGAATTGTGGGACCCGCATACAGAATTCTGGAATTGACCCCAAAAATAGGTTCTAAACAACACCTCAATCTCAAATATGAAATTACAACATAATTCTGGGTGGAAAAACAATGCAAGACAATCATGCAAAAAACTCTCAAATTTTAAGCTAAAGAGATGAACATGGAAGCACCTTTATGTAGTTATTTCTAACAAACGATACCCCAACAACCCAAACCAAACATACCATGATGTTCCTTGTAAGAAACCCCATAATTTAGCATTAAATATTACTTAAAATGGAGCTCATATGATCAAGATACAATCTACCAAAGTTAAACAAAATACCAATCTGAATATGACTAAGGCAACAACTTGTTTCATAAATTTACCTCACACGAAGCCTTCTCTCAAGTTTACATGCTTACCACAGATTTCCCATGAAATTATCTTGAATTTAGACCTTTAAATTGCCAATTTTGGTTGAGAAATAGCAGAGAAATCGAAGTTGGAAGTTCGAGGCTATGGCTAAAATCGTCCTTGGTCTTTTATTAAAAGACTAAGACCTTGACCTTCGTGAACGCGGAGGTTAGCAAGCTTGGCCTTCGCGAACGCGACTAGATGCCCGCGAATGCAGAGGCAAAAAGAGCATACCTCCGCGAACACAGAGAATAAATTCCTAGACCTCCGCGAATGCGGCACAGGGCCCGCAATCGTGGAGAACAAATTCTCCTGCACCAGATATCAGCTAAAAAGCTGAGTTTTCTCAAGTTCAAATATTTTGATGGGTTGCTCGAAATTCATTCAAAATCCCATGCGTGCATATGAGTTATGCTACCCCATAAAATTCGATGTTTCAGACTTAATGGCGCAGTCAAAATTTCCATACAAGGTCGTTATGACTAAAATTTGGTCCCATACTAAAGGGCTATTTTGAGCCAAATTCCACAACGGGCATCGAGATTAGACTAGAAGCCTCGGGAAGCAAATGAAAGATTGTTCTAGATCAAACTCGACATTCTGGAGCTAACCACGGTTTAAATTTTTTTATTTGAGTGCATTTTCCAAGAATGTTGAACAAAGTCAACAATAGGCCAAATTTCAAAGGCAAAAGTGTCAAATGGTCTCAAACCCATACTGGTTGCCTCCGTACTCGTGTCGACCATGCTACTAATCTAATTTGTCCATTCCAGACCTGATGGAACCATTAGAATTCCATGTTGAGATTGTTTTTCCTGAATTTATGACCAAAGTCAATTTTTCAAGCTACAAAAACTCCAAAATAGGGAAATCAGTCTAAAATCTAAACGAACGACCAGGCGACCGCGCTATCGGCGCTAGCATGACCTGGGTCACTATAGTAATTCTCTAAATAATGAAATGGAAGTATTATTAGGAAAATGACCTGGAGGGTCATTACATCCACACAGAAGGAGACAGAAATGACCCCAAAATATCAAGTGGTCACCTTAGTCTCCGACGCTGACTACAATAAGCTCAATCTATCTGCCACGGTAGATGGTGCTCTGTCCTGCATCACGAAAGTAGATACAGAGTGTAGTATGAGTACCAAGACAACAGATACCTAGTAGGCATCATAGGCCTACTGAGCAGGAAAGGTAAAAACAATATGACAAAAAGGAATAAGCTAAAATAAGAATCATAATAAAAATCTAAAGTGGAAAGAGTACCATCTAAGAGAACTACAACTAATAATACCCAACTGGGCTCCCGTAAGCCTAGACGGAACACTCGTGTTCAAGTTTAAATAAAAACCTAGATGAACCCCCATAAGTACGTTGGGTACACAAAGTAGCTACAACTACCGAGGCTAGGAATCAAGAAGATGTGATGCCAAGAACTGAAGAACCATGTCATTTCCAAACCAAAATCTCCATAAATCGAAGAATCAAGAATTGTTTAGGGATCTAGGTCTGGACTGGCTATTCAGAAGCTTACCCGAGTTCCCAATGTAGTCAAGGCCAGGGATGGAACCCGGATGCTTCCCTGAGATGTCAATATGGTCAAGGCCGGGCCTGGAACTAGGTTGCTTGCCTGAATTCATCGGTACGATCGAGGCCAGGACTGGGTCCTCGAATGCTCGTCATTCTAGCAAGTCGATAGAGGCCAAGACTAGCTACCAGAATGCTCCCCGATGAAAGCTTAGAATGGAGGCCAGAAGTAGAGACTCGGATGCTCACAGATATTTTATCTAAGGGTGCCGATCATTCTCCTTTCCAACTAGATGCCGATACTTACCAAAAATCTCTTCCTAGTAAATCAACCGATATACTACCAAAGCTTGAACCAGAGCTAAAATAGAACGATCATAAAGTATGGCATCGGTGACGCATCTTGAAAGTTTCAATCATGCAGATTTATGGATAAAGATATTCATAAGAGCAACGTTACTGCCTAGCTAAGGACAAATTACGAGACACTAGCCTGCTACACCATTCTACAAGAATCTAAGTCCGCCGGGGCAACTAAAGCAAGTTTACAACCTATACTAAGGCCAACATGCTCCACAATATCAACATCATAAGCATTCAACTCCTCTTACAACACTAGCAAATAACGGAAAGGATCACATGCTTCCAATTACCTGAAAAACCCAATGAAAGCCTAAGATATATAAAAATAAGCTATCCAACCCAAAATCTAGCAATCTCAACATGCTTTCACATATTCTAGTTCAATCTAAGGAAGAGAAAGTTGTAGCCTACCTGTAGGCTGAACATGCGCACTCCAAAATCACTATACTAGAGCTTTTCCTTTTCAAACGCCCTCGAAATGCTTCCATACTATCAAAAAAAGAATTACAACATCATTATTGTTGTTTAGACACTAATTTTACAATCTTTAAAGACAGACTAATTTTGAGGTCCAAAATGGGAAATGTGGGAACCGCATTTAGAATTCTGAAATTGACTCCAAAAATAGGTTCTAAATACTACCCACAGCTTATCTTCCACAAAGGGGACACAATTCTCACACAAAATCCGATAAACACCACACATGAAATACAAGCCCAAGCTTAAGCTAGAAAATAAAAAGAAATAGCACTAAGGGATGGTGAATTACCAAAAACGAAGCTCCCATAATCCAAAAAAGTTACACCATAATGTTCCTTGCGAAAAACCCTATAACGTATCCCCAAGATTGCTGGAAACGGAGTCAAAATGATTACAAACTTGCACTTCAAAATCCAGAGAATTCTTAATTCAAAAATGTTAAGGAAAGAGGCTATATTACCAAATTTACCTTCAACGAAGCTTCTACTTCCCTCCCCGAGCTTATGAACATGTTCCACTCAAAATTATCTTGAACATTGACCCTTAAATCACCAATTTTGAGCAAATATTGAGAGAGATATAAGCAATTGAACTTCCAAGTCCAAATTTGATCGCTTCTGGTCTTTTGAATAAAGACTAGATGGAGTTTCTAATCGCGATCGCAGAAGAGGGAGTCACAATCGGGACCTGCTGGGAAAAGGTCCCTCACGATCACTGAGGTTTGACCTCATGATCGTGATAACCAAAAAGTGGTCATTATGGCCATTGCTCTTTGGGATTGCGAGAGGCTACCACGCGATCAAGAGGGGTAAGGGACGCGACCCTCATGATCGTGGCCAAAGGCCTCGTGAATACGAAGGCCATAGTGGCCTGCATCAGCATCAACTGAATCTTATGCGTGCAAACGAGATATGTTACCCATACCAATTTCCATAGGAGGTCATTATAACTGAAAGTGGGTCCCATACCCAAGTGTCATTTTGATCCTAATTCCACAATAAGACTCGGCATTAGATCGAAAGCCTCGAGAAGTTAATGAAGGGCCGTTCTAGACCAAAATCAACATTTCAAAGCTAACCGTGATGTCAAAATTTTCATCTGAGCGCGTTTTCTAAGAATGTTGATCAAAGTCAATCATTGACCAAATTTCAAAGGCAAAAGAGCCAAATGACTCCAAATTCATATTGATTGCCTCAATACTCGTGTCGTCCATGGTACTAGCCTAATTTGGCCATTCTAGAGTTGATGGAATCGTTAAAATTCCATTCTTTGGTTATTTTCCTGAAGTTATGGCCGAAATCAACTTTTTAAGTTATAAAAGCTCCAAAATAGGGAAACGTGTGTAACACCCAAATGAATGACTAGGCGACCAAGCTATCGATGCCAATAGGTCACAAATGACTTAGGGTCTCTATAGGAATTCTCTAAACAATGAAATGGTAGTAGTATTAGGAAAATGACCTGGAAGGTCATTACAACATCCACTACAAAAAAAACTTTCATCCGCAAAAGTAAAGACAAAATTCTACCTGAATGCTCAAATAAGCTGGGGAACTACTTTTGCATCTCCTGTTTGGTATCCCATGTAGGCTCATTGATCAGATGGTGTCTCCACTGGACCTTAACAATAGGGATGGACCTTGAAAGAAGCTGGAGAATATCTCTAGATAATATAGCAATCGGTTCTTCAACAAAGGTCAGGCGATCATCCATCTCAACAGAATCATATCAAAGCACGTGGGGCTCATCTGGAATATACCGGCGTATCATAAAAACATGGAAAACTGGATGTATAGCCGAATATATTAGAGGTAGAACCAATTCATAAGCAATCTCTCCAACTCTCCTCAGAAACTCAAAAGGCCCCAATATACCTAGGGCTAAGCTTAGCCCGCCTGCCGAATCTCATCACACCCTTCAAGGGAGATACCCGCAAGAATACATGATCCCTAACCTAAAAGTACAAAGGTTGGCGCCTCCAATCAGCATAACTCTGGTGTCTACTCTGAGCCGTCCGTAGTCTAGGCTACTATAGTAAATCAGTACCGTGAGGCCCAGGCTTTGAAGACTCGAATGAACCAACTGGATGTGACAATACCTACCATATAAGGCCTCAAATGGGGCCATCTGAATACCAGAGTGGTTGTTGTTATTGTACACAAACTCCACCAGAGCCAAGAACTGCTCCCAATAACAACTCCAACATACAAGCTCATAACATATCCTCCAAAACCAAAATAGTATGCTCTGACTGACTATCGATTTGTTGATGAAATATTGTACTAAGATCAACTTGGGTACCCAACTCTCTCTAAAACATTTTATAGAAACTGAAAGTAAATTGAGACCCCCTATCTGATATAATAGACAGCGGTACCCTCTAAAGATGTACCACCTTCTGAAAATAGACTCGAGCTAGATGTTGTGCACTAAAAGTAGAGCATACCAGCAAAAAGTATGTTGACTTGGTCAATCGGTCAAAGATGACCCAAATACCATCACTACCTGTGGATGTTCGAGGTAATCCCGTCATGAAGTCCATGGTAAAATGCTCCCATTTCCACTTAGGAATAGGTAATCTCTAAAATACCCCACTAGGCCTCTGATGATTGGCCTTAACCTACTGGCAACTCAAGCAATGGGACACATACTCTATTATATCTCTCATCATGCCACACCACCAGTAATGCTGTCATAAATCTCGATACATCTTCGTTGTACCCGAATAAATAGAGTGCCTAGAATGGTGGGCCTCACATAGAATCCACTGAATAAAGTCTCAAACTCTAAGAATACAAAGGCGACCATCAAACTGTAGTACCCCATCTGAATCTATAGAAGAATATCCACCCTTGCCTCATAATACCAACTCTCGAAGATTTACCAATGCTCCATCCTCAAACTGTTGGCCATGCATCTGATCCAATAGAGATGACCGACCTCCCACAAAAGACAAAATCGATCTAGAATCTGATATGTCCAACCTAATTATCCTATTAGCCAAAGACTGGATATCCAAGGCTAGGGGTCACTCCACAGTAGGAAAGTAATCTAAACTACCCATACTTCCTGCCTTTTGGCTTAAGGCGTCCGCTACTACATTCACCTTGCCCGGATGGTAGAGGATAGAGATGTCATAATATGCTAAAAGCTCAATCCAGTGCCGCTATCTAGAATTAAGGTCTCTCTGAATCATAATGTACTGTAGGCTACGGTGATCTGTATATATATCTCACAATGGACTCCATTTAAGTAATGCCTTTATATCTTGAGAGCAAAAACTACCATCCACAACTTTAAATCATGAGTGGGACAGTTGCGCTCGTGCACTCTCAACTTCCTATAAGCATAAGTAATAACTCAGCCCCGCTACATCATAACACACCTAAGACCTATACTAAAAGCATCACAATATACTAAAAATCTTTTTTCCTCAACTAAAAGAGTCAAAACAGGAGCGGTGGTAAGCAATTCCTTTAGCCTCCGAAAGCTCGACTTACCCTACTCAAACCATACAAAGAGAACATCCTGATAGGTCAAATGAGTTGATAGGGTTGCAATAGTGAAGAAACCCTTGATGAAGCGCCTGTAATAACTAGCCAATCCGACTAAACTCTAAATCTTTATAACAGATGTGGGCCTAGCCTAACCAAAAATAGCCTCAATCTTCACTGAATCTACCATGATACCCTCCTTGGACACTACATGTCCCAGGAATGCCACAGACACCAACCAAAACTCGCACTTTGAGTACTTAATATAAAGCTGCTGATCTCTCAAAGTCTAGAGCATAATCCTCAAATATTGCACGTGCTCCTCTCTCGTTTGCAAGTATACTAATATATCATCTATGAATATGATTATGAAGGAGTCAATATAAGGCTTGAATACTCAATTCATAAGGTCCATAAAAGTTGTGGGGGCATTATTAAGCCCAAAAGACATCAATAAACTCCCATACCACTAGAAACAAATCAACAAAAGGGCCTCGCTGGACACAGCATAGACATATGCCAAGTAGGCCAAACACCCAGAAGCAACTAGCCGTCGGGCCTTCTTAAAGGATATAATTCCCGTTGATAAGCTGCTATAAGCACTTTGCCATAAGATCAGGGGAATTCCAGGCAGGGATAAGGTAATAGTTTTGGCATAACAGTCCAAAACCGCATAGTGAGGGGATAGCCAATTCATGCCTAGAATAACATCAAAGTCCAGCATATAGAGTAAAATAAGATCCGTCCAGGTCTTATGCCCCTGAATAGTCACCACACAGTATCTACAAACCTGATCCACAACTAAAGAAACCCCTACTGGGGTCGAAATATGAAATGACACCTCAAGTGACTCATATAAAATACAAGATGAGGAGAAAAATATATAGACACAAAAGAATACTTGGAACCTGTATCAAATAAAGTTGTAGTGGTCTGCTGATATATGAGGATAGTACATATAATGACATCATCTGATGCCTCAATCTCTACCCTCATTGGAGCTGCATAGAAATGAACCTGTAAGCCTTCACCATGATTATCTGACCTACCACCCAACCTGCCTCCTCGAGGACCTCATTGAATACCCTGCTAGCCATTGCCACAGCCCTGACCCTGATCTTTACCTCTAGGTGTAAATGGTACTACTACTAATGGTCTAGCCCGTCTTGGGTACTCTCTGTCCCAGTGCTCTAGTGAACAACAATTATAACACCCTACAGTTGAGCACCCTGTAATGAACTGTTCGCAATAGAAAAGAAGTAGACCTGATCCGCTCGAGCTATGCTCTGAGGTGGAACCCCCCGAATAGGGCTGACAACCCTCAACTGCTGGCAGGGATGCCTGAACCAGCCAACTAGATTGACCTTTCTTGTATATTTCATGCTTGGGCAAATAACGGGGCTATCATATTATCCAGGACCCTAGAGCGGGACCCACTAAAATTGCCCTAATGCTTGGGCCTCTCATAGCTGCCTCCTTGGGCCTAGCAATGAATAATCTCTATAGTGCGGGCATGGTCCACCACATTCAAGAAAGAGCAGCCCGCAGAAAATAAGTGCTCCATCCCTAATCTCAAGTAGGGCCTCAATGCACTCACAAAACTCTGTACCCGCTCCTTCTCGATGGGTAGAATCGTAGTAGAATGCCAAGATAACTGGTGGAATATAGCCTCATACTCAATGATTTTTATGTGACCATGCTCTAACCATGAAATCTAATCACAGACTCAGTCCCTAATGCTCATTGGAATGTATTTAGTCAGAAAGTCCTTTGAGAATTGAGCCCGTGAAAATGGAGGCAATCCAGCGGGCTTGGTCTATAAATAAGAGCACCATCACTATATAGCTGGCCCACAAAACTGATGAATGGTGAATTTGGCTTCTCTAGACTCCATAAGACTCAAAGACAGAAGCTTTTTCCTATAGGTAGTCAAAAACTCCATGGAATCCTTGCCAATAGCTTAAAAGAATATTGGGGGCGACAACCTTTACTCTTGAAAAGACATAACACCCTTCGGAACTGCTGGCTGAGGTGCAATATGTGGTAGGGGTGGGTAAACCTTAAGAACTACAGGGATGGTCCTGTGGTGCTAGCATAGTGGGAGATGGTGTCGAGGCTTATGGTATAACCACAATGGGCATAAGCAAGTTAGGAATAATCGCCTGTAGAGTTAGATTTATGATCGGTGTGGCTGGTGGCTGAGCTAAAACTGGCCCCTCTGGCTGAGGAGAAATAAGGGCGTCTTGATGCTCCTCTATGTGCTCAGGAGCTATATCTCCATTAGGAGTTAGTGCTGCACCCTACCTCTACCTCGAGGCCTCTCCAGGGTCCTATCTGCTGGTCCTAGCAGATTATCACCACCAGTAGTAATGCGTGTATGAACCATCCCCGCAAAAGAGTGGAGAAAATGAAATTTCATGAAACCAATAACACACACGTTGCACAAAAGTGAGACAAAAGAGGAAATTTTCCTAACAAAATCCTGTAGCCTCCCGAAGATAAGTCACAGATGTATTTTCATCGATCTATAGGACTCTATTGGATGTTAGCTCTGTATAAGTGAGACTAGTAAACCTGGAGCTATGAGATACCCAATTTTTCAAATCATGATGGCACCTACTATAACCCACCAGTAGGTATGCAAACCCACAAATCCGTCCTGAAAAATAATGGGTTTGAGGGAAGAAACTAATCAAGAATGTAAAATTCTAAAATAAATAGAATAGATAAGAAGAAGCATATCAAAACATGATACACACAACTAAATATCCCTCCCAAAACTTGGAGGTCACAAGTACAAAGCAACTACAAAATAAAAGATAAGTACATGTTCTAAAAGTGGACCAAAAATATATACAACAACTAGCTAGTCTCAAAAAGGCAAAAGAAAGTACATCTATACTGAAGGAAATAGAAATGACCCCAAAACGTCAAGTGCTTACCCTAGTCTACGACGATGACTATAATAGGCTCGATCTATCTGCGATGGTAGCTGGTGCTCGATCTTGCATCACAAAAGTAGATGCAGAGTATAGTATGAGTACCAAGACAATATGTACCTAGTAGGCATCATTGGCAAACTGAGCAAGAAAGGTAAAAACAATATGATAAAGAGGATTAAGCCTAAATAGGAATCATAATAAGCATCTAAAGTGAAAAGGGTACCATCTAAGAGAACTACAACTAACTATACCCAACTGGCCTCTATAAGCCCAGCCGGGACACAAATGCGCAAGTTTAAATAAAAACCTGGACGAAACCCCATAAGCATGTCAGGTACACAGAGTAGCTACAACCACAGAGAATAGGAATTAAGAAGCCATGATGATATGAACTGAAGAACCATGTTAGGTCTGAAACAAAATCTGCCAAAATTGAAGACCAAGACTGCTTTAGGGATCGATGTCGGGACTGGCTACGCAGATGCTCTCCCGAGATCTTAATGTGTTCAAGTCCATAGATGGAACTCGGGTGCTTGCCGGAGACATCAATATGATCAAGGCAGGGCCTAGAACCCAGATGTATACCTGAATTCATCAGTACGGTAAATATTGAGACTAGGTACCTGGATGCTCGCCATGATAGGAGGTCATTAGAGTCTGGGACTGGCTACCCGAATACTCTCCAATGAAATCTTAGAACGAAGCCTGGGACTGGGGATCCGGATACTCACAGATATTTTATCCAAGGGTGTCGATCATTCTTCTTTCCAACTAGATGCTAATACTTACCAAAAATCTCCTCCTAGTGAATCAACCAATAAACCACCAAAGCTTGAACCAGAGCTAAAATAGAACGATCATAAAGTAGTATCATCGATGCATCTCAACAGTCACAGTAATGCCGAGTTATGGATAAGGGTATTCATAATAGAAAGGTTACCGCCTAACTAAAGCCAAACTACCAGGCACTAGCCTGCTACACCGTTTTACAAGGATCTAAGCCCATCGGGGGAACACCGGGGCAACTAAAACAAGTTTACAACCTATACTAAGGCCAATATGCTCCACAATATCAAAATCATAAGCATTCTACTCCTCTTACAATACTAAAAAATAACAGAAAGGATCATATACTTCCAATTACCCAAAAAACCCAATAAAAGACTAAACATTATTTCTAACACCTAAGATATATAAAAATAAGCTACTCAACCCAAATTCCAACAATCTCAAATTTCTTTCATGCATTCTTGCTCAATCTAAGGAAGGGAAAGTCATAACTTACCTGTAGGCTAAACACGCGCACTTTAAATCAATATGCTAGAGCTTTTCCTTTTCGAACGGCTTTGAAACACTACCATGCTGTCAAAAATAAAATCACAATATCATTACGGTCGTTTAGACATTAGTTTTATAATTTTTGAAGATGGACCAATTTTGGCATCCAAAACTAAAAATGTGGGACCCACCTCCGTAATGCTGAAATTGACTCCAAAAATAGGTTCTAAATATAATCACAACTTATGTTCAACAAAAGGGACATAATTCTCACATAAAATTCGATAAACACCACACATGCAACACAAGCCCAATATTAAGCTAGAAAACGAAAAGGAACAACATTTAGGGATAGAAAATTATCAAAAACAAATCTCCCACAATCCAAAAAAATTGTGCACGATTCTCCTTGCGAAAAACCCTAAAACTTAGCCCCAAGAATCGCTGGAAACAAAGCTAAAGCGATTATAAACTAGTACTTCAAAATCCAAAGAATTCTTAATTCAAAAATGTTAAGGACAACGGCTAAATCACCAAATTTACCTCCAATGAAGCTTCTACTGCCCTCTCACCAACACATTCCCCATGAAAATCTCTTGAACTTGGACCCTTAAATCACCAATTTTGAGCTGATATTGAGAGAGAAATAACCAATAGAACTTCCAAGTCCAAATTTGATTGCCTTTGGTCTTTTAAATAAAAACTAAATGGAGTTGCTAATCGCGATTGCGGAAGAGAAAGTCGCGATCGCGACCTACTGGGAAAAACTCCCTCGCGATTACGATTACCAAAAAGTGGTCAACGTGGCCACTCTTCTTCGTGATCATGATAGGCTACCATCCATTCGCAATGGGCAAGGTACTAGACCCTCGCAATATTAGCCAAAGGCCTTGCGAATGCGAAAGCCATGGTGTCCTGCACCAACATCATCTACAACAACTTATTTTCATCAAGTTCAAATACTCCTACGGGGTTCTCGGAATTCATTCTAAATCTCGTGCGTGCAAATAAGATACGCCACCCTAACAAATTTGCCATTTCAGACTCAATGGCATAGTTAAAATTTCCATATGAGGTCATTACGAATGAAAGTGGGTCCCACACACAATTTCCATGTTTAACCTAATTTCACAACGGGCCTCAAATTAGACTGAAAGCCTCGGAAAGTGAACGAAGGGTCATTCTGGACCAACCTTAACATTTTGGAGCTAACGCGCTATTAGAATCTTTATCCGAACACATTTTTCAAGAATGTTGATCAAAGTCAACCATGACTAAATTTCAAAGGCAAAAGCTTCAAATATCTCCAAACTCATATCCATTGCCTCGATACTTGTGCCGACTATGCTACTAGCCTAATTTGGTCATTCCGGAGCTGATGAAACTATCAGAATTCCATTCTGGGGTTATTTTCCTAAAGTTATGATTGAAGTCAACTTTTTAAATTATAAAAGCTCCAAAAAAAATAAACGGGTCTAAAACCCAAACAAACGACTAGACAACCGAGCTACTGGTGCTAGCAGGTCACAAATGACCTGGGATCGCTATAGGAATGCTCTAAATAATGAAACAAAAGCAATATTAAGAAAATGACCTAGAGGGTCATTGAATAAAAACCTCTCTCCAAAAATCCAACAATTCCATTGGCCCTGAAACATATTTTATGATCAATTTGCACTATTGTTTCATTTTTATAGGGTTCGGAATAAGTTATGAGGGTCAAAAACATGTTTGAATGGTGCTGGTGGAACTTGACCGCGGTCAACATACCCTTTTTGGTTGAAAATAGCTCATATTTTGGGTTTCTTCCTCCTTTTCTTTCTCATTTCCACCATTGTTATTTAATTTGAGCTTACGTGAGGAGATTTTTGAAGCAATCTTTTGAGGGAATTCATTGGGGTAAGTATCTTTATCATTTCTAAATCATTTTCTAACGATTTCATCTTCCAAAAACATTTCAAAATCAAGATTTCAATGTGGGTTATGGGATTTTACTCTAAAATTTCAAAATTAGTAATTTTATATTTTTGAACTTGATATCTACTCAATTTTAATGGGGTTTTCAACTATGAACTTCTCTTGATGTGTAGAACTTGATTTTCAAGTAAAATTCTATTTTTACCATTTTTATTTTCGAGGTAATTTTTTGATAATTTTGACGCCGGTTCTTAAACCTTGCAATATGGGGATCGCTGAACTTCTTTTGATGAACTTTCCATTCTTGATTGTTGGGGATCATTTCAGATTCTGTATTTGAGGTTAAAGCTCCAGTAGAGTATTCGGGTAAAGTTTTTGACCATCTAGGTAGGTTTGGCTTTAATTGTTTGAGATTGGATTGTGTTATTGATTGTTCTTATGTCATAGGATTTTGGATGGGATTGCAATATGATTTGGGATTGTTTATTAAATTATGATGCTCGTGTGGGGGCTTGATTATATTGTGTTGCTAGTGTATGGGATTATTCCTGTAGTTTAGCCTATGTGGGGACCTTTTTTGTTATTCTATTTTCTTTGTAAGCTTGTGATTCATGATTTATCTGTGAGAGAGGCTTGTAACACTATTTGACTTGTAATGTCCGAGTGAAGGGTTGAGTTGGGGTTTTGTATCACGACTCAATCCAGTAGGCTGTGACTAGTGCCCGAGTTAGGCACCCATAAGTACTCTTAGCTCCACTTAGCATCTTAGAAGAAGAAACAAGTGTAGAAATCAAAAGAGGTCGCTAGAGAGTACATAAAAGCAGATGTACCACATGAAGGTCGTAAGGCCGTCACAGAACATAAAAGTCCAAAACACATATATAGGACCCACAGAACATATATAGAACCCACAAAACAAGTCTACAAACCTCTACATAATGGTAGTCTACTCATATGACAGGACAGCGTACCCCTGACCAATGTGTACAAATATGCAATAGAAAAGTTAGTACCAAAATAGGGCTCCGGATAAAGTAGCACTATTAAACAACAAAGTGGATGTCCTAAGCAAGTAGATTGGCAAATCGAGCGTCTGTACCTGTGGGCATGTAATATAGCCCCCCAAAGAAAGGGGGTCAGTACAGAAAATGTACTAAGTATGTAAAGCATGGGTTGTAATAAATAAAGTCATCACCAGAACAGAATGTGCAAAACAAATGAGCAAAATATCTATAAATATCAAAATGCTTATCACAACCCCTGATAATACATGCAGAAAAACATATGTCATATCCAGCCCCATTATAGGATTTGGTGAACAAAACGTGGTCGTCATCCCATCACCGGCGCCACAGCACAGCATAACTCCAGAGTAGGGAATATCTCTATAATAGATCATATCATATCAGATGACCATATCATATTATATCATCATATATTATTATATGTGTAGATGGCACAGCATAACTCCACAAACCCATATACAGGGCGTACCTTCTCCCTCACATTAGGGCACGGCAAACAAGGCAGAAAAGTACGCACGATCATGTATATCCTGGCCCGAGCTTAATAAAAAAAAGCATTGAGGCATCCACAAGTAGAGTAGTGAGAAACTAAATGCAATGTAAATCATATTTGAGACTCGATGGAATGATCAAAATGAGCTATCATTCAAAAATCATGACAAACACCATATCAAGTACCTTTTGAATGTTACTATGGATTGTATCAAAATAGAACCTCTGGAAATCTAAAACATTGGCCATCCAAGTGGCTCTAAGAATAGGAACTTACTTGGAAACATATAAAAATCACCTATCTGTTTCATAAAGACCATGCCAAATAAGGGAAGATAGCTTCAAATTTTTTTACTACTCTCCATCATATAAAAGGCTTGAGAGCCATAGCTCCATTATTATGGAAGTTCTAACATTAGGAAGTAGATAAGAGTCATAAATCATGCTCGAAGATTTATAGATGGGATAACCCCCAAAACTTACATCATGTAATACTTATCTAAAAATATACCAAGAGAAGTAAGGGGTAGCTTTACATACCTATGCCAAAAACATGCCAAGAGAAAGAAGGTATCTTCACATACCTCATATGGATTACTCTTAACCACATTCGCCTCGTCGTCTTTTGAACATATTTAACATGAGGGTAATACTAAGATTAATAAACTTTCGCTTTCCAATTTCCAACTCTACAACCACGTATCCATAGAAATCATTTCCTTATCCATTTCCCTTAACTAGCTTATTACTAGCTCCGAAGTTACCGAAAATTAGGCAGTATCTCCCCTATAACTTCAACATCCCTGAGATTTAAACTCGGCCAAAATATCAACAACCATACCAACAACAAAAACCAGCAGCATATTTACAAGTAAATCACTTCAACTTTACAGAATACAAACTCCAAACAACTCGCTTAACTACAATACCAAAATAGAGTTTTTAATCTTTATTTCGTAAAACCTTTAACCATATGAAATAGAGGGTCGTGTGGTGGAAAATAGAAGAACCCACACCCTTATTAGAAAAATTTCCATCCCTGCAACACGCAATCAAACCAGCTGCAACCGCAGCACCACAATCACAACACACTACTCGACTTCGATTTAACTCTACCGACTTCAATTTAGTTTGTTTTTAACTTCAATCATACTTATGCAATTTTTCTACTTCCAGCCTAATTTAAGACATGAAATACACCTCATAAAAACATCATAAACTCCAATTTAAATGGGAAAGCCTTACCTTGTCTGAAACTCACCAAAACTCGCCAAAACTCCCCTCGGAAGCTCTTCTAGCACGACTGAAACTTCGTGGTTGTTTGCTATTCTTTTGGGGATGCTTGAAACCATAAATTTACATTAATAACACATTTATACCATTGTGTTATACCCTATATAATTAATTCACGGAACAAAATAGGAGGGCTTATCTTTTTGGCTCCAAATCCGTGGCTCTCTCTCTCTAGTCTAGAGTTTCTCTTCTCCTTTTTTCTAGAATTTTTTTGGGATAAGAATGACTAAAGGATAAAGATGAACTAATGAGTCATAAAACATATATATAAAGGACATCTTAGGGGGTGACACATATCATCCCCTAAGTGGTGACACATGTCAAGCCCTTAGTGGGCCAACGGATCACCTCCTCCACTTAGGGGATGCCACGTGGTATGTGGGGCCCACCCCTTTGCTTCAGCTGCTGCCACATGACACTTCCAACTGCTGCCACATGGCACTCCCTTTTGCTTCCACGTGTCACCTTATTTTCCTTCTCGTGGGTTCGTAATCTCGTCTTACTTTTCGAACTTATGTAATCCTTGCTATGTAAGCTTGGTATGAACTCAAGTAGCTTAAAAATGTAAGATTATCAAGTTGATAGCTTATGTACGTAAGTTGAGTCCTACGACTTATTACTTGGCCTCCAACTCCTTCCAGATTCTTATAACCATATTTTTAATCTTCCCTACTATGGGGTGTCACATCCTCCCTTCCTTAGAGTTGTTTGGTAGCATTATAGATTATCCGGCCCACATGGTGACTTCTAAGAAGCGTAAGAACCTTTCAAGGTACAAAAGTATGGGGTATAACATTTTGATCACACTTTGAGTAAATAAAACACTTTCTGAAAGGGTGAACACTTACTTCACATGAACTATTTCCACTATTTTCCATATGGTAGTGTATATCATGATTTGGTTGAGTTTTGAGAGTTTTGAACCTTTTGATACTTGTTGAGTTGATTATTGCATTCATGTTTTATGCATTGTGATACATTCATCCTTATTCATCATATCATTGTTCATGGGAAGTTGAGACATGTGAAAATTCTTTTTGAGAAATAAAATAAGACACATCTTTATATCCTTGACCACAAGCTAGGTGGCAAGTTGATGAGACATTGAGATTCTGTGATTGGTTGACCAAATTGGCTCTTTCACTCAGGTGAAAACTAGCTATAATGCGGAACAATTGACTAGGATCTACATATCACGACCTAATTTCTTAGGTCATGATGACACCTGCTAACACGCACCAATAGGTAAGCCTAAACATTGACGCTTAGACTAGAACCATAGGCAACAGGCTGAAAGTGAACAAATAAAGCAGAAAATAAATAGTAATGAGAATAACAAAAACAATATGCAAGGAACCACCCAAGACCTGGCATCAGTCAGTGATCGAGCATCAAAATCAAAATAAGAGTACAAGGCTTTTAAAATATAAATATAAGTATAGACAGTTTTTGAAAGCAAGTAAAGACTAGTCCTCATCCAACATAGATGGAAATCGATAACTACGGATGCTAGGAGTTGACCTAATATCTGAATGCAATCTTCTTCTCACCAAGAGCAAGTCACTGGCGATAACTCATACTATGATCTATGGGGGAAGAAGTATAGAATGAGTACTAAACAAATAAATAGTAGTCAGTAGGCATAGGATGACTGAGCTCCACGGATAAAGTATAGACAATATATAATCCAATAAAGACAACACAGGTAAATACTAACATAAGGTAGTACAGGAAATAAGGCAAAAAGAAAGGATACATAGATAAAAGAGCAGAGTATAGAAACGCACCTAAAAGCGCAAACCAATAGCCTATTTACAATAATAAGGCACTAAAGGAGTCAATTAATCAAGAACAAAGTATGGACTGCCATTGGTAATCAAATTGACACCTAAGGACTAATCCAACTGAACCCAACAGGAAAATACCAACAACAACTATAGACAAAGACACCGTGCAGACCAACTACAAATAAAACAAGAGATAAGTACAACTATAATCAAATAATAACCAATTGGACGCCCATACCCCTGGAAAGTACAAACAATGACAACCATACTCCCGACCCTTATAAAACTGGGGGACCAGACAAAAAATAAGTATACTGGTGATAGGCGATGCTAATGAATGCAAGTTTGTGGTAAAACCAGTAACATCATCGGTGGCTCTTAAAGATCACCAACAAGTGTATAGACTAACCTCAGGCCTCGACCTACCAGATGGGACCCATGCAGCTCCCTTATCTATTTCAATAGTGTACCAAGACAAATGGGCCCATAAGGGATTTGGGAAGTCTGTATACCCGCCAAGGACCGAACCATGTCTTATATAAACATATAACATCTCCGTAGTGGTACCAAAGAGTGAGCATGTAGAAAAGGGTGACACCGCGTTGAATAGTCAAATACAGGCTAAAGGCATCCCAGATGCAACCAATATAGAAAAAGTGTGATACCGTGCCAACTATCAATAAAAATTGAGTGCATCCTCGATGCCTTTGAAACTATCAGTATAAAAAGGAGCACGTCATCGATGCCTCATAAGTCTCAAAACCAGTGTCCAAATAATCCAGGTAGTTCGACTCCTGGTAAAACTAGTTTAAAAGTAGTAAAAGTATGAGAAACTCTTCTAAAAAATAGTTGTGAAAACTCATAAATAAATTGATATCGTACCAAAAAACATGTAAAAATTCTCAATCAATGAAAGCATGCCAACACCATCATCAAAACAAGACAATCACAAATCCAAAAAGAAACATCAAGTCATACTATACTATCAAGGCAAATCAACTAACCTGAGATCCAATCATTCCTCGAATATGGCTTTGGGCCCAACCATAGATAATAGATATAATGGCATCCAAAGCCTACAGCTACACAAAAAGCAAAGTAATTGGGAAAATGCTCAAAATCAGATAGGGGGAGAAAATATCTTTAGGATAGATGCCTTACCCCAAAATATGTCATGTCAGCTCTGACAAGCACAACTAAGACAAACCTATGGGTAAGACGAGCCACATAGGTCTCAGACACTAGCATAAAGGTACACCATCCGAAACAAGCCCTATCGAAAGCTATGCCTAACTATAAAGGCAACAAAGGCATACACTAAAGCACCTAAGGTTCAACCTAGCCTAAGTTCATCAGTATAAATCCTAAAATGGATACTAATGCTAAGGTAATATCCCAAATAAGGCCTATAACCTAAACTAATGGTTTCACAGGGCTATTCTAGTCTAAGTCTCAATCGGGATCTAAGAAAATAGAATAGGATGAGGAGAACTCTAATCTCAGAAATTACCAACATAAATCACATGTAATATATACTAAACAATATCTAATAAAGCTTAGTCAAAGTGGGAGACCATAGCCTACCTCAAAGCTAATTACGTGTGATCTAACTCCACCAATTTGAAGCTTTCAACTTTGAATCCCCTCCAATTGGCGCCATACTAATAAAATATTTATCACCTCATCAATAAAGGTGTTTTGACATCAACAACACATTTTTTGAAAATTGACCTAAAATTGAGTCTAAAATGGGATTCTAAATCCTGCACTGGGAATCCCAAAATTGACTCTATGAAAAGATCCATTTGAGCTTAATGAACTTATGTTCCAAAATACAACACAATTAGATTCTCAAAACCAAAAAAAAATAGTCCATGTTGTAATTTACCATTAATGCTCTAAAGAAAGAGAGAGGGCAATCCCTTTGGTCATGAAATTACATCAATACGATGACTTTCGAAGTCCCCAAAAAACTCCACAATGTAGCTACAATCTACATGAATAAATATCACTTAGAATTGCATAATTTGGAGCTTCTTAGCTTCCAAAATCATAAGAACACTTAATAGAGTTAGGCTGATTCATGACTGGTCTTTATTTAAAAGACCAGTTCCAACAAGCCATTGCGAATGCAGAGCCCAAGGCTCGCGATCGTAGCCTATAGGAGCATATACCTTTGCAATCATGGAAGGCATCCTCACAAATATGAAGGGTCAACAGACTTGACTCTCATAATCGCGTAGGCCTGGATGACTAGGCTTCTCGAACGTGGCACCCAGGCCTCGCGAATGCAAAAGGTAGTTAAGTCTACTCAGCTGGTTTTGGCTAATAGCTTCGATGGGGTGCCTGGGATTCATTTAAACACTGTCCAGGCAAACAAGCTATGCTACCCCTACTAAATTCGATGTTTCGAACTCAACAGCGCACTCAGAGTACCGCAAAAGGTCGCTCTAAACAAAACTTGACATTTCAAAGCTAACTACACTAATGGACTTTCAATCCGAGCATATTTACCAAGAATGCTGATTAAAGTCACACTTAGGCTTAAGATTAAAGGCTAAAATGCAAAATGGCTCAAACGCGCACAGAAAGACTCGAGACTCAAGCTGAACATGCTACTAACCTAAAATAACCATTTTAAAGTTGATAGAACCATTAGAATTCCATTTAGAGGCCATTTTCTCAGAGTTTTGACCAAACTCAACCCTTCAAACTCTAAGAGCTCCAAAATGGGCATAAAACCCACACGAATGACCAGCCGACCAAATTGTCAGTGCTAGAAAGTCATAAAAGACTTGGAGTTGCTACAGGAAAGCTCTAAATGATGAAAAGATCAAAAAATAGAGGAAATGACCTAGAGGGTCATTATAACATCCACTACTAAAAGACCTTTCGTCCGCTAAAGTAGATATATTCAGTTACAGCCTAAAAGTATAAAATATGTGGGATCAGACCCACACTCTCTCCTTACCCTCGGACACCCTTCAGGTCGAATAACATCATCACAAATCTCAAGGTCGGAGGAAAATCATCAAAATCACTTCCAACTCCAAAAACTCCTCCAATTCCTTTTTGGGGTCTAACTTTTGGTCAATTAACCCATACTTGACTGAAAACACTAGATTCATCTAAGGAAGACCAAATTATACCAAAACCATAAAAAAGACACAAAGGAATATGTCAGATGCAACTTAACTCATAATTTGAAATATTTGTCTTGAGCTTCCAACTCCACCTTCTCCTACCCACCAAAGGAGTTCTACCAGTCCTTAGCTATCTTGAATACCTCCAACACCATATGAAACTTTCTTACATGACCATACAATACAACCTCGATGGAGTCACACTCTTTAATTAAACCTCCGGGGATGACAAAAACCCAAACAAAGGAAGTAGCCCAGGGCAAAGCCCAAAATTCCAACCTCGACTTAAAGAAACTAATAATCCAAGCTAAAACTAACCTTCTGAATCTAAACACTCCACTTCAAAGGATGATTATCCTGTGACTGATGAGGCCGTACTACATCAAACTCCAGTGTCTTACTTCTACAATAGGAACTTTTGAAAAACCGCACTATATGCCTACAAACCACTCTGCCACCTCAAATCTGAGCCAACCATCCTAGCCCAAGGGAAACCAAGCCGGTAGGTGGCATACAGACATGGAAAACCAATAAATATTGGTCCAAGGGCACTAACTCCTACTCACAAACACCACAATCTACCAAATATGCCAAAAGAGAACCTCATATCCAACGCCAATTCAAAATTACAAATTTCATGAACTACTTTGATCTCATCCTATAGATGAACCTTCTAAACAACTTTTTCTCCTCTAGATTAGGCTACATCTGAAGTTACTTACGAACACAACTGTCCCAACTCCAAATGACAAACAAGCCTTAAGATCTACCAATATAACCACAAATAACTAATAATAACAATAAAAAGCACAATGGGAGATCATACTAATAAAATTCCCAACCAACCATAGCCTAGCACCAAAACCCTCAAAAGAGATAATATCAAAAGATTGATCGAATGGACCACCACTTCACATCCGAGAATATAACAAAGTAAGGGAAAAAAATGACCAACTAAGATTACCATAATACCACACAAGACACACTACCTTTCTCACAACTCCTATAACCACAAATCTCCCAATTACCATTAAATCCAAACCCCACGACTGCCACTAGGAACTAACCACGTAGGTAAGAAGAGCAAACCTAAACATCACAACCTAAGGACTAAAATAATAATGTCAAGCAACAAAGATAGTCGTCTAAGATAAGAAAACCTAGATGTCAGAAGGGGAATGCTAGTCAAAGCAAATCTAGCCATACACAAAGGTAAGAAGAGTCATCCTACCACTAATTACAGTGGGACTACATGCACTAAGGTGACCCTCTATGCCAATTAGATCCATTAACACTGAAACTTCCAGAACTAACAAAGCTGGTCATGGCACTTATCTAACAAGGATCAGTACTACAACAACATAAACTGGCACAGGAGATAAAAGGGAACAACTAACTAGCCTAGACACAAACTTATAACACAGACACCAAGGCAAAGGCATGGGGAATTGCTTAACAACCACTCTCAATAAGGAAACTCGACCTAGTCGATCTACTACTAAAAAAAATCAGCTACAACTGTAAATCCAAGTAATGCTACTATAAAAATCATGAGATACATAATAAGTCAAATAGGAACGTATGGGTATGGAAACCCCAAAACCATATAATAGAGACATGAAGGGTAACAAGATAAATTGCACAATATAAATAATACCTGGATCCTCGGCCCTTGGCCGGCCTGAATAAGCATAGAATGGATCGTGATCGACCTCATTATGAACACCTATCTAAGCAAATTGATCACCAATCCCACACAAGGGAAACTCTCTAGATCGATGGCCAAGGTCTTCATATATACGACAAGGCCCAACAACTCTAGTCTGGGGAGGATAGAAGCCAGCAATATCTAAATGATCAACTACCACCTGGGACACTCCTTGGACTAGTAGCCAAAATCTCCCTAGACCAATGGTCAAAATCTCCATACCCACAACAACCTTGAGAAGAATGACCAGTAAAAAGATGACCATCACATCCTGCAGAATCCGAAGCTAGACCTCTTAAACTAGAGCTAGGACCACCCGAATAGTGCTAGCTACCCCAAGAAGCATGCAATGTCACCTGAATAGGACGACTATACTAGCCCTACTGGAACCTCTATTGGGATATATCTTAAGAGTCGCTTCCCTTAGTTACCAGCACTAGGGGACCATGACTTGGATGCCAAAAATGCAAACCCCAAGATCCTAAACTTGAATTCTTCCCACCATAAGCTCCATGACCTGCCTCCGAACTCCTAGAATCTGAGGTGCTACTGTCGTAGGCCTGATGGGCCAAAAAGGAATATGGTCGTTGTTGAACTGATACTCACCCTGAAGTTGGTTGTTGCCACTACTGTGCTGATAGCAAGGTCTCTTACCGCTATTTTTGTAAGCCCCAAGACATGCCTTCTCTAAATCCCTAGCATGGATAACCACCAAAAAAAGGTAGACCCAGCCTCTATCAAGTGCTCTAACGCTAAATGGAGTGGCAAAGACAACCCCTAATAAACTCCTAACTCATACCCTGATCCATAGGGGATGATGTGAGGTTATGCCCAGCCCATTGAAAATATCCCATGATGTACTTTGATACTAATGACATACCCTGCTAGGGAAATATAAACTCATCTCTAGCCTGAGAACCATTTGCCAAAACTCAGGTGCAATTTGCTGATGTTCCAACCGTGACCATTGGATATCTTGTGCTATCCATCTAAAAGAGAGTAGATTCCACATGATCATTTATATAGGTTATTCAAAGTAAGGACACATGATAAGGAGTCAAGAATAGAATTTCATAAAAATGCCTTATAACCTATCGAAGATATGAAATGGACTTATCCATACCAATCTATAGGACTTTACAAGGCATTTCCTTCAAACCAATGATGTCATTCAACCTAGAGCTCTGATACCAACTTGTCACCACCTGATTTCTCTGGTCATAATTGCACCTACTAACACCCATAAAGAAGGTAAACCTAACCCTTAACCCTTAGCCCAAAACCAGAGGTAACAAGCTATTAGGTGAAAGATGAACAAATAAAGAAGAAAATAATTAGTAATGAGAACAACAAAAATAATATGCAAGGAACCACCCCAAGACCTTTCATTAGTCAGTGACCGACCATCTAAGTTAAAATAGGAGTACGAGGCTTTTAAAATACAAATATAAGTACATAAATTCTTTGAAATCAAGTAAGTACTAGTCCTAGTCCAACATAGATGGAAATCAACAACTTTGAATGCCAGGAGATCAACCAATCTTTAAATATAAGCTGCTCATCACAAAGACCAACCATCGGTGATAACTCCTGCTATGATCTACATGGTGCACAAGTGTAGTATGAGTACTAAATAAATGATATTCAATAGGCATAGGCCGATTGAGATTCATAGATAAAGTAAGTATAGATAACATATAATCAGGTAAATACAGCATAAGTAAATAATTAAGAGCTAACACAAGGTAGTACATGAAATAAGGCACAGAGGGAGGATACATAGATAAAAGAGAAAAGTCAAGATACGCACTTGAAAGCACAAACCAACAACCTATTTACAGTAAGAAGCCACTAAAGGTGTCAACTAATCAAGAATGAAGTATTGACCCACTGGTAATCATATAGACACCTAAGGACTAATCTAACTGAACCTAGCAGGAAAATACCAATAATAACTATAGACTAAAACACCCTGCAGACCAACTACAACTATAATAAGAAATAAGTACAAATATAATCAAATAATAGCCGACCAGACGCATATACCCTCTGAAGGTTTAAATAATAACAACCATACCCCTGGCCCACATAAAATCGAGGGACCAAATAACAAATAAGTATACTAGTGATAGGTAATGCTATTGAATATAAGTTTGTAGTAAAACCAGTAACATCATCAGTGGCTCTCAAAGATCATTAATAAGTGTATAGACCCACCCCAGTCGTCAGCCTATTAGATGGGACCTATGCAGCTCCCTCATCCAATTCAGTAGTGCACAGACTAGAGATTTCCATAGGGGACGCAAGAAGTCTATATGCACTACCTGGGCCCAAACCAGGTCTTACTTAAGCATTTAGCATCCCCATACAGTAATAAGAGAATGAAAAACCAAGTTATGTAGAAAAAAGCGATGCCATGCCAAATAGTCAAATACAGGCTAAAGGCTTCACATATGCAACCAATGTAGAAAAATGGTGATGCTGTGCCAAATATTAATAAAAATTGAGAACATCCTCGATGCCTCTGAAACTATTAGTATAAAAAGAAGCACGTCCTTGACACCTCATAAGTCTCAAAATCAGTGTCCAAATAATCCAGGTGGTTTGACTTCCATTAAAACTAGTTTAAAAGTAGTAAAAGTGTGAAAAGACTTTTAAAAAATACTTGTAAAAACCCATAAATAAATCGGGATCATATCACAAAATATGTGAAAATGCTCAATCAAACAAGTATGCCATCACCAGCATCTAAAAAGGAAAAACACAATCTGAAAAGTAACATCAAGTCATACCATACTATCAAGGAATAGGAACTAACCTCTGATATAATCTCTCCTCGAATATAGCCTCAGGACCAACCATAGATAATAGATATAATAACCTCACAAGCCTACCACTGAACAAAAAGTGAAGTATTAGGAAACATCTCAAAATCAGATAGGGGAAAAATATCTCTAGGATCGACGCCTTACCCCAAAATATACTTAGCCCCAATGAGCACAGCTAAGCCAAACCTATGGCTTTAACAAGCCACAAAGGTTTTAGGCACTAGAATAAAGGTATACCATTCGAAACAAGCCCTACCAAAAGCTACGCCTATCTATAAGGGAAACAAAGGCATACACTAAATAACCTAAGGCTCAACCTAGCCTATTTCCATCAGTATAAATCCTAAATTTGATACTAATGCTAAGACAATACCCCAAATGAGGCCTATAGCATAAACTAAGGGTTTCACGATGCTATTCTAGTCTAAGTCTCAATCAAGAACCAAGAAAATGGAATAGGATAAGGAGAACTCTAATTTTGGACATTACCAACATAAATAACATGAAATATATGCTAAATAATATTTAATAGAGCTCAGCCAAAGTGGGAGACTGTAGACTACCTCGATGCCGATCACACGAGCTTTATATCCACCAATTTGAAGGTTTAAACCTTCAACTCACCTTTATTTGCTGCCACGCTAACAAAATATTGATCACCTCGTTAATAAGGTTGTTTTGACACTAAAACACATTTTTCAGAGACGGGCCCAAAATTGAGTCTAAAACAAAATTGTATGACCTACACTTGGAATCTAAAAATCGACTCTATGAAAAGGTCCATATGAGCTACATGAACTTGTGTTCCAAAATACAACAAATTTAATGCTCGAAACAAATAAAAATAGTCCATGCAATAATTCACCATTCAATATCAAAAGAAAGAGAGAGGGCAGTCCCTTTGGGCACAAATATATTTCAATACAATGACTTCCAAAGTCCCCTTAACACTCCACAGCGTAACCACGATCCACACCAATAAATAGCATTTGGAATCGCTCAATTTTGAGCTTCCTAGCTCCTAAAATGGCAAGAACACTTATTAGAGTCAAGTTGATTCACGACTGGTCTTTATTTAAAAGACTAGTCCCAATAAGGCATCGCGAACACAAAGCCTAAGGATCACAATCACAGCTCACAATAGTGTAGACCTTCGCCATCGCAGAAGGCATCCTCGCGAACATGAAGGGTCAGTAGACTTGATCCTCGTGATCGTGGACTAGAACTCACAATCTTGTAGGCCTTGATGATGGGGCTTTATAAATATGGTCCCTAGAGCTCGCAAATAAGAAAGGTAGTTGAATCTGAACTAGCTGAGTTGCATCAGCTGGTTTTTGTGAATTTAATAATTTTAGTGTCATAAAGACCGTATTAACGTTGCTATTCTATTATTGATAGCATGGCAGCGTTCAGAGGCCGTTCAAAAGGAAAAATCTTAGATTCCCTAAGTTAGAGCGCACGTGGTCGGCCTACAAGTAGGATACGGTTTCCCCTTATTTAGACTGAGCATGTTTAGGCATTTGTATATTGAATTGTATGAGTTTGGAGGGGTTTGAGTGTGAGCATGCTAAATTTCCTAGATTTCATGCCCTAGGTGTTATTTTTAGGGTATTGTCGGACTACTAAAGCATCTTTCCGGTTATTGTTAATCATCCATACCTTGTGGTGTGTGTTTTATCATTGGTTTATGTATTTGGAAGCATGTTTGGCCTTAGTCTAGGCTTAGATAAGTGTTTCCTTATACTTGCACGATTATGGTGCTATTGGACCTTATAACTTCTCTGACGTCATTTCAGATAAATTAGCTCCCTGTAGACAGATATAGAAGACTTGCGTCTGATAGTCTGAGCTTTATCTAGGAAATAACAAACCTTTGGGACCTTACCTCCATAATTCCTATTCTCCTATCGGAACTATATCACATGGTTCTTGATTTGAGAAGTCTTTTCGATGATTCTAGGTTGATGTAGTTCAACATAGAGTGATTCATTGATGGAGCTTGGTTTGGTAGTACTCCATATGACACTTGGTTGGTTGCTGATCCTAATTCATACCAACTCACCTCTTTTCGTGGTTCAAGTCCTCATTTCACTCTACCGGGCGGGGCTCAAGCCTTTGCCTTGTTATTGTAGCCTCAGTTCAAGTTTGTTGCTCCTCACTTAGGTGTGGTTTGATCCCAATGCCTTTATACAACCTCAGTTCAAGTCCATTGCTCCTTACTCACTTTGGTTTGACTTCTTAGTTATTGTTACCCAGTTCAAGTCAGTGATCTAGCTTACACGTGGTTCAAATCCACAATTATCTATCACCCGGTTCAAGTCCGTGGTTGTTTTCAAATCATGGTATGGTTCCTAGATTCTCTGATGAATCTTTGGTTCAATTCCTTATCCACTTTCATCTTTGGGTTAAATTTTTATGCTTTCGGGATGGCTCTATTCAAGTTCTATAAATTGGTGACATTTCTAGAACTTTATCGTATCTGTTCATTTTACTTTACTATCCTTGCTTTTGTCGGTCTTATGGGAGTCCTCTAGGTTTCTTCTTTTAGACTTTTGCACGAGCGTACCCATGGGGGTTTATGGGAGACCGACAGATTTAACTAATTTTTCTCTCTTTGTATGTTGAGTAGTCTCATGTACATACCTATATTTACTTCTTGTCTGTCTTTGGTTGTGATTACTTTCTCACATTTTAGTTTAGTTTTCGTTATCTTGCTCAATCGGCCTATGATGCCTATTGGATACCTATTATTTTGGTACTCATACTACACTCTGTATATTTTTTCGTGATGCAGGTCCGAGTACTAGCTACTGGCGTCTATTCAAACCAGCTGTTGTCTTGATTGGAGGAGAGGGTGAGCACATAGTGCTTTGGAGTTACCCATCTCACTCTGTACATAGATGTTGCCTGTCTTTTGTTTTTTGAGATAGATCTGTTTCTGTGGTCCACTTTTGAAACTTATATTCTTTTTGGTAGTAACTCTGTACTTATGACTTTCAGTTTCTGGGAGAGATCTTTTTATTTGTATATATTTTGTGTAGCTTCTGCTCGTTCAATTATGTTATTGTTATTTCATTGTAGTTTTTTATTGTATTGTTGGTCTTCTACCCTGGCACCCCATTACTCACAGTTCTGAGATACGGTTTGGCTTGCCTACTAGAGGATCATAGTAGGTGCCATCATGACCTGAAAAATCGGATCGTGACAGTATGTGAGAAGCATACATGAACAATGATAATTGGGCATAGAAAAAATGAACATATGATGCATGACCAATATCTTAAAAACATGAATAAACCTCGAAAGCATTTGAAAGATTATAATCATGTGGTTAATGCATCCTAAAAATAACCATAAGCATATAGATATAGCATATACAAATATGGGATATTAATCTTAACCGACATGTAGGACCATGTGAGCTATAACATGGAATCTAATGTAACTCTCACACTGAGAAGAGATAGTCTACTTGTCAAGGTAGACTCTGTATCATAAACATAACATCATAACATGAGCTATAAGTGGAACAACTAGCTAAGACATAAAGTCAAACCAACAGTGGCATATAGTTTAGGAACTAATGGTTGCTACTAGGATTCCCTAGTGGATCCCCACCATGAAGTTCTCTTAGTTTTAAGTTAATCCCAAAGGAATATATAAAACATAATCATTAGGAAAGGTAAATCAACCAATCCAACATTATAAAAATATAACATAAGAATAGCTCCTTGAAAATCATGATCATACCTTAAACTTGAGGATACTTACCTTTCTAAGCATCCAAACATGATAACTTGCATATTGTGAGAACCCTTTCCCAATTCATGATTTATTACTTGAAATCATACTTGAATCATAATACATAGCTTTCATAAATCATACTTGAGAGTACATAAATTACATGATCATAAATTCATACTTCATACTTGAAATTGATAGAATAATGCATGGGTCATTGTAAAATACCTTGAATACATATAATTATATTGAAATCATGCATGAATAGACTATTATCAATGAATAAGAACAAAATTGAGTTGAACCATATGCAATTTATTCAAACCCCTAGAATTGAGAGAATTGGAATTGATAAAAGAAGAGAAATTCTTAGGACTCCATGGAAGGAAATGATCCATTGATGAATTCCCACATACTTTGATGAAGATCAACTTGAAATTTAGAATAAAAGCTTTGAACCATAGAACCATAGATTTTTGAAGAAGAAGCGCTTTTTCGGAGAAAATCATTAATGCCTTGGAATGATTTTGAGAAAAATAAGAAGGAATGGTAATAATTAAAGGATCTAGGTAATTATAGGCTTAGTATAATTCCCCAAAAACGTCTATGTGCATTGATAGAATAATGGAAAAAGACAAAAACATCCTTTATTTAAACTGCCAAAATGGCCTATGAGTAGGGTCCTATGGGTCTTAGGTCTATTGACGTATCGTAGGAATAGTCTTCAATCAGTCTAACACTTAGCCAAATATCCAAAAATTCAGGATTCATCTTACGAGTGGGGTCTACCGACCATCAATGCTTTTACGAGTCATAAGGACCCCTCATCTAAGAAACCCTTCAAACCCTGAGAATTTGAGTCTATGAACCTCAACCTATGAGTCACTCCTACGATCCGTTCAACCACCTATGGACCATCCTACTTATTCGTAGGAAAAGTTTCAAAACTCAAAAATTTTCCAACTTCTAGGACCCTTCTACGACCCTTTCCTATGGGTTGTAGGACCACTTCGTAGGTCGAGTTTACACTTAGAAATTTTTTTAATTTGTCCAGGTCACCTATGATTGGCCTTATACGGATCATACTACTTTCTATAGACCATAGTTAGACTCGTAGGGTCTACACTAGATCTTATTTTTTTGAAACTTTCGTGCATCATTTTCTTTTGTTTGGCCTTCCAAATTCCAGGGTCTTACAATATCTCTCCCTTGGGAACTTTCGTCCTCGAATGGGAGTCAAGCTAGCATAAATAGAGAAGAGAAAGAGACATAGCAACCCATCATGATTTCAAAACACATCAGGATGCATAAAATCATGGGATATTCAATCCCAAGCTAAAATATGACCTTTAAAATTCATTTCATGAACATGCATGCATATGGAAATACGAGAGTGACTGAAATGCATGAATTTGATAGAGTGAATCAGGAAGGAACTTAACACCTTAACTAGAAACTGAAGGAAAGAGATGAGGATAGTGGTTCATCATATCAGCCTTGGCCTCCCATGTAGCATCTTAAACCTCTTGGTTCCTCCACAACACCTTAATGGATGCAACTTTCTTGTTTCTTATCCTCCTAACTTGCCGGTCTAGAATCTCAACCAAAACCTCCACATAGGAAAAAAATCTCTTTCACACCTATGTTTTCCAAAGGCACAATAGAGATAGGACCACAATAAACTTCTTCAACATGGACATATGAAACACCCGATGCACCGATGCCAACTCTGAGGGCAACTTTAACTCATATGCCACCTTGAAAATCTGCCTTAAGATCTTATATGTGCCTATATATCGGGGACTAAGTTCCCATTTATTACCAAAATGCATCACACCCTTCAGGGTGATATTTTCAAGTAAACCCAATCACTTACCTCAAACTCAACCTCCCTTCTCCTCACATTTAAATAGGACTTTTATCGACTTTGGCGGTCTTCAAACTCTCTTTAATGAGTCTAACCTTTTCCATAGCCTCATGCACCAACGCAGGTCCTATCAAGGCAATTTCACCAACTTCAAACCAACCAGTATAAAACCTACACCTCCTACCATACAAAGCCTCAAATAGAGCCATTTGAATACTAGAATGGTAATTGTTGTAATAAGAAGACTACATCAATGACAAATGATCATCCCAATTACCCTTAAAATCAATCACACACTCGTAACATGTCTTTCAAGGTCTGAATAGTACACCCAGTCTGACCATCCATTTGAGGGTGAAAAGTTGTTCTATGCTTGATTACCAAGGCCCTTTCTGAAAGATCCTCAAAACTGAGATGTGAATTGAGTACCTCGATTTGAAATGGTAGATAATGGTACCCCATGAAACTTAACCAACTCACGAACATAAAGTCTATCATAATCCTTGTCTAAATAGAAAGTCTTAATGAGAAGAAAATAAACCGACTTAGTCATTCATTCAATAACCACCCAAATCGAATCATGTTGCCTAAGGGTACGAGGCAAACCCGTAATGAATTCCACATTCAATTCCTCTCACTTCCAAGTAGGAATGTCAATATCTTGAGCTAAACCTCCTTTTTTTTATGCGCAACCTTTACTTGTTGATAATTAGGACATTTAGCCAAAACTCCATGATATCCCTTTTCATGCTATTCCACCAATACACCTCCCTCAAATCTTGATACATCTTTGTGCAATCCGAATGAATAGAGTATCACAAACTACCCTTTCTATTACTGATCTAGTTTCTCTTGTTATAAGCCTCAGAAAATATCATTTCCCTTAAGCCATCAACATCGGAAACACATAACTAGCCATGATATCTAAGCCCAACATCTCCCCCCAGGGAGAAATCCTCAATGTCATTTTTGGAAACCGCTTTCTTCAACTCAACTAAAGTAGGATCACTATCTTTCTTTGCTTTGACGTTTGCCACAAGAGATGATATAGAACTATTTAGAAAAAATAAACCACCATCCTCGGAGTCAACTAAGCAAAAATCCAAATGAGCTAGTCTATGCACATCACGAACTAACTCCTTCTTTTCATCCTCAACATGAGCTATGCTATTCATGGACAACCTATTAAGAGAATCGACAACCATATTCTCTTTATACGAATGGTACAACACACTCATATCATAGTCCTTCAGCTATTCAATCCACCTTCTTTATCGAAGGTTCAAGTCTTTTTGATTGAGTACATATTACAAACTCTTATGGTCCATGAACACAACAATATGGACACCATAGAGATAGTGTTTCCAAATCTTCAAAGCAAATACCACCACCGCTAACTCCAAGTCATGAGTCAAATAATTATTTTCATGCACTTTAATTTGACTAGAAGCATAGGCTACCACCTTACATTTTTTCATCAAGACACAACCGAGACCAACCCTTGAAGTGGCGCATTAAACAACAAACCCATCGGAACCTTCTAATAAAGTCAATACCGGAGCAGAATTAAGCCTATCTTTCAACTCTTGGAAACTTTTCTCACATGCCTCGGACTATTGAAATTTCATCTTCTTTTGAATCAAACTAGTCAAGGGCGATACAATGTAAGAAAAACATTCCACAATCCGTCTATAATAACCGGCTAAGCCCAAGAAACTCTGAATATTGGAAGGGACAAAGGTCTAGGCCAATTCTTAACCACTTTGGTTTTCTTAGGATCAACTATAATATATTCACTGGAGAAAATATGTCAAATGAAGGCAACTGACCTCACTCAAAACTCACACTTGCTAAAATTAGCAAATAATTGACAGTCCTTGAGGACTTGCAAGACAATCCTTAAATGATTGGCATGCTCATCCTCACTCTGAGAACAAACTAAAATATCATCAATAAACACAATCACAAACATATCCAAATATTATTTGAATATCTTGTTTATCAAATTCATAAAATCTGCAAGATCATTCGTTAGTCTAAATGACATAACCGAGAATTCGAAGTGACCATACCGAGTTCTAAAATCCATCTTTGGAATGTCACATCCCTTATCGAAGTTGATGATAACCTGATCAAAGATTAATCTTTGAAAAGTAGCTTGCTCCTTGAAGTTGATCAAACAAGTCATCAATCCTTGGAATGACATACTTATTCTTAATTGTGACTTTGTTCAATTGCTGATAATTAATACACATCTAAAGAGAACCATCCTTCTTTCTGAAAAATAGAATTGGAGCACCCCATAAAGGTGTACTCGGTCTAATAAAACCCTTATCCAATAAATCCTTTAACCAATCCTTTAACTCCTTAAGCTCACCAAGGTCGTACGATATAGAGGAATGAAGGTAGGTTGGGTATCAAGGAGAAGATCAATACCGAAGTCTATCTTCCTTTTGGAAGGGATACGTGGGAGATCATCCAGAAATACTTTCGGGAAATCATTAACAACCAAAACTGATTCAAGAATGGGAGCTTCGGAATTCATAACCCTAACCCATACTAGATGATAAATACAACCTTTGGAAATTATTTTCCGAGCTTTAAGGCACAAGATAAATTAACCTTTAAATGCGGAATTATTACCTTTCCATTATAGGACTAGAACATAAGGAAACTAAAACTTCACCACATGGGTTCTATAACATATATAAGCGTAACATGCATCCAGTCAATCCATACCAAGAATAATATCAAAATTAGTCATATCTAGCTCTACAAGATCAACTGAGGTGAATTTATGAAAAACTATTACTGGGCAACCTTTTTAGACTATTTTAGACAAAATTGAATTTCCAATATGAGTATAGACTAAAGAAGACTCTAACAAGATTTCAAGATTAACAACAAATTTCATAGCAAGATAAGGAGTAATAAAAGGATAGAGTAGCACCCGAATCTAACAATGCCTAAACATCAAATTCAAAGACTTTCAACATACCAATCACAACATCGAGTGACTCCTCTAACTCCTGATGAGTCTGTAGGACATAAAATTTGTTTTGGCACTGCTCGTAACCCAAAGTAGTACCATGCTGAGTTGTTCGGCCTTTAGTAGTCTAAGTCTAGGTTCGAACATCTCTACCTCTAGTAGAAATTGAAAGGCAATCCTTCACTTGGTGATTAATCTTACCACAACCAAGGAAAGCACCTTAACCCACTAGACATTCTCCAAGATGCTTCTTCCCCACACTTCTTGAATGGGGGAATAGGTTGACTGCTCAGAGCTCCTCCTTGAGGCTTAGGGTTATACACCCTATCTTTGTTAAACTTCGGTGCTGGAGTGTTGGAAGGATTTTAGTTGGATTACTTTTGGCAAAACTGAGGATGACCCCCATTTCCCGACTTACCATATAAAAATCCATCACCATCGATTCGAGCCCTCTTGGAATCTCTTCTAGACCTCTCCTTAAACTTCTCCTCTTCTATTTGTTTGGCATGTGTCATAAGTCTAAATATGTCCATCTTGGCGGTTTTACATTTCTTGACCACCAAACCTGACACACCCAAAATAAACTTGTTCATACAAGATCTTGGATTCACAACCATGGAAGGAGAATATTTTGACAACTTAGTAAACTTAAGAGCATACTCTCTTACACTCATATTACCATGACTCAGATTTATAAATCTTGCACTTTGTCTTCCCTCAACTCCAAAGGAAAGAACCAGTCAAGAAAAGCACTTTTAAACTCCTCTCATTTAACGAGACCATCATATCTACCCTTTTCACCCTTCTATTGATCATACCAAACTTGTGTCACTCCCTTGAGCTGGTACACCGCTAGGTACGCCTTCTCCATCGGGCCAATTCCTATGATATCCACAACCTTAGCAATTCACTCCATAAATTCTTGTAGATCTTTATCTACCTTAAAGCCATGAAATTTATGAGGGTTCATGCTGGTGAAATCATGAACTCAACTAACTATCATACCCATTAGGTTCACAGAAGCTACAACCTCTCTATTTTCTTGAGCCGCCATAGCTTGAGCAAGAACTTGGAAAGCGACTCGAAACTCTGCATGAGAGACTTGTTTGTTCAAGGGGTCATTTAGAGCTTGTTGCTTCTCCTTAACATTCCTTTACATGGAAATTCTTTATGGAGGCATATTTCTATAATCACAAAGAGAAAGTGTTAGAAGGAAAAAATTTAGTGTTCAACTCTATCGCATGATATAAGAATGATGAAACAGTAAAGTTTCCTAATCGTCTCATAGCCTCCTATTTATAGATGTGGCATGTTTCACACTGATGAACAAGAATTTACTTGACACAGCATGTTAGACTCCCAGTATACTTTAACCTTTTTTGCTCTGATACCAAGTTTATCACGACACAAGCTAGGCTCTAGGTGCAACACGGTAATTAGAATCTCAAGAGACCCTAGCTAAGCCTCTTAGCATATCATTCATGAGCATACATAAGATAATTAAAACATGACAAGAAATGTCATAGAGTGGAATAAAGGTTTAAATATAGGTATCTCGATAAAAGATCAATCAAACTCAAACTTCAATAGAGAGAAGACAACATAATCTATATAACATCTAACATGTCTTTACTAGTCTAGATGGGGGCATAAGACATTTGCACTCTATGGGTGGGAGAACCCATGAATGAGACCCACATATCTTGGGGAAATAAACCCTAATGCAAGATATAAAGAAATGGAGACTTGATCTTCTTGGAATGAACCTTAGCTTCCGCAATGGAGAGGAAGACTTTACTGAATTTGAGAGGTTAGGGTTTGGGTCTTAGAACTTGAGTGAGAGTGAATGAGTGTATAAAGGGTTTAAGGTCTTTCAATAGGTGGATTCTGCCTTCAAAATGACCTCACTTTGTGTTACAACATAGGAAAAGACCAAATGCCCCTTTTACAAATCTGGCCGGACTAGCTTCACGGGGACCCTTCACGGTCCGTAGTTCTCACCATGGCTCATGGTGGGGTCCCGTGATGATTTACTTGAGAAATATTTTTGGAAGTTTACAGGGAGGGTTTCTGAACATTCTTCACGGAGACCTTCATGATCTGTGAATGGCATCACGGCCCATAAAATATGGTCATAGTATAGGTCCTATAGAAGACCTGAAGAGTGACCACCACAAAAACACACCATGGTCCGTGAAGAGATCCATGGCCCATGGTGGTCATCCTTGGTCCTTGGCTTTGAATATTTTCTGAGGGTTTTGGGGAGGGGTCACCATGGAGGGCTTCACCGCCCGTGGTGCTCACCAAGGTCCGTGGTCCCTTTCTTACAGGTTTGAGCCTCTGAATCACTACCATGGTAGCTCACCATGAGGCGTGGTGCAAATCACGTCCCATGATGGTATTCCATGGTCGATACCTGGTGCCAGTTTTCTGCATTTTCATTCTTTGTTCCTTATTTTAGGACTTTCCAAATTTACGGGGTCATATAATATCTCCCCCTTGAGAACATTCATCATCGAATAAGAATCATTAGTGTAGAAAAGAATACGGCACAAGGACTAACAACCTAGTATGAATACAACGACACTTGATATGTATAGCACATGAGATGTTTAAGCTTAGCATAAAACATGACTTTTAAAATTCAACTTCATGAACATGCATATATAAAGACTTAGGAAAACCTGAAACGTAAGAGTCTTAAACATTAGAGCATGAATAACTTAGTACCTTAGGCTTAAGTAGAATGGAAGAGATGAGGGTATCATTTTATCATATCCTCTTTCGCTTCTTATGTAACACTTTCAACTTGTTGATTCCTACAAAGGAAACTCCAATTCATAAGCAACCTTGCCAACACGTATCAAGATTCTATAAGGACCTACATATCTAAAGATCAATTTCCCTTTCTTACCAAACCGAATTACTCCCTTCATGGGTAAAACCTTTAAATATACCCAATCATCTACATTAAACTCAAGATCCCTTTTTCTATTCTCGGAATATGACTTTTGACAAATTTGAGCTCTTTTCAACCTTTCTCTAATGACTCTCACCTTCTCTAAAGCATCAAGCTCCAAATTGGGAGTACTTGAGTGATAGTTATTATTATAGGCGAACTCAATAAGCGGTAGATGATCATACCAACTTCCTTTAAACTTCAACATACAAGTCCTTCACATATCCTCTAGTGTTTGAATTGTATGTTCAGCTTGCCCATCGATTTGAGAATGGAATGCGGTACTTAGCTTTACCTTGGTACCAAGACCTTTTTGAAATGATCTCCACAAATGAGAAGTTAATTGGGTACCATGATCTGAAATAATTGACAACAACACACCATATGATCTCAGCAACTCCCGAATATACAACTTAGCATAATTTTTGGCACTATAAGATGTCTTGATTTGTAGGAAGTGAGCCGACTTTATTATTTTATCAACAATTACCCAAATAGAATCATGACTCTTCTGAGTATGAGGTAAACCCATTACAAAATCCGTATTCATATCTTTCCATTTCCAAGTAGGAATTTCAATGTCTTGGGCTAGGCCACTTGGTCTTTGATGTTCCACCTTAATTTGTTGGCAATTTGGACAGTTGGACACAAATCTTGCTATGTCCTTCTTCATGCAACCCACCAATAAATCTCTATTAAGTCTCAGTACATATTAGTCAAACTAGGATGAATAGAGTATGAAGAATTATGAGCCTCCTTCAAAACAAACTCCTTAGGCCATTAACATGAACACATAACTGAACTTGGTAATGTAATACCCTATCTCCCTCTTGTAAAAACACTTCTACCTTCTTTTCTTTCATCAACCCTTCAACTCTAAAAAAGTTGGGTCAATGTCTTGTTTTGACTTAACATTCAACATCAAGGATGATTCGGACCGGTTATGAACAAACATACCACCATCATCGGAACCACTCAACTTCACCCCTAATCTAGCCAACTGATAAACATCTTTAACCAACTCCATCTTCCCTTCATCCACATAAGCCACACTCTCCATAGACACTCTACTAAGTGCATTGGCAACCACATATGCCTTACTAAATAGTAATGCATGCTCATGTCATCTCCTTAAGCAGTTTGAGCCATCTCATTTGCCTTAGATTGAGGTCCTTTTAGGTGAACACATATTGGAGACTTTTGTGATCGGTGAACACATCCACATATACCTCATAGAGGTAATCCCGCCAAATCTTTAAAGCAAATACAATGGCCGCTAACTCAAGATCATGGGTAAGGTAGTTATGCTTATGCACTTTCAATTATCTAGAAGCATATGCTATAACTTTGCCATTTTGCATCAAGAAACAACCCAAACCAATCTTTGAAGTTTCACAATAAACCATAAACCCTTCTAAGCCTTTCGGTAGAGTCAAAATAGGAGTGGAGGTAACTCAATCTTTCAACGTTTGGAAACTTTTTTCACACTTATCTGTCCATATGAATTTCACCTTCTTTTTAGTCAACTTTTTCATAGGAGATGAGACAATAGAGAACCCTTTAACAAACCTTCTATAATAACTGGCTAGACCCAAAAAGCTCCTAATATCCAAAGGACACAATGGTCTAGGTCAATTCTTAACCGCCTCTATTTTCTTACTATGTGGACAAGAAACGCCACCTCTTTCAACCAAAACACACATTTACTAAATTTTACAAATAATTGCCTATCCCTCAAAGTTTAGAGCACAACTCTCAAATGGTTCTTATGTTCTTTCTTATCCCGAGAGTAAATCAAGATATGGTCAATGAAGACCACCACAAAGGTATCCATATAGGGTTTAAAAACCCTATTTATTAGGTCCATAAACACTGCCAACGCATTCATCAACCCAAAAAACATCACTACAAACTCAAAGTGACCATACCTTCTTCGAAAGGTTATATTGGGAATGTCACACTCCCTCACCCTTAGTTGGAGATAGCCAGACCAAAGTTCTATCTTGGAGAAATAATATGCCCCTTACAATTGATCAAACAAAACATTTATCCTAGGGATAGGGTACTTGTTCTTAATAGTCATCATTTTCAATTGACGATAATCTATGCACATTCGAAGCGACCCATACTTATTCCTTATGAATAACACAGGAGCACCCCATGGTGAAATACTTTATTGTATGAACCCCTTCTCTAACAAGTATGTCAATTGTTCCTTCAAATCTTTTAATTCTACCAGGGCAATTTGGTAGGGAGGAATAGGGATAGGCTGAGTTTCGGGAAGGAGATCAATACCAAAATCGGTTGAGTATAGGATAGGAGATCGATACCAAAATCAACTTCCCTCTCGGGAGGGATACTGGGAAAGACATTGGGAAACTCATTGACTACGGGGACTGACTCAAGAGGAGGGCTTTCGGAGTCGACATCCCTAACCCTCATAATGTGATAGATGCAACCATTAGCAATCAACTTCCAGGATTTAAGAAAAGAAATGAACCTATCCTTCACTAATGAATCATGACCCCTTCATTCAATAATAGACTCATTTGGGAATTAAAACTTGACTGAATGAGTTCTATAATCTATGGAAACATAAGATACATATAACCAATCCATCCCAAGGATAATGTCAAAATCTACCATGTCAATCTCTATAAGGTCATAAGGAACCACTTTATGTGATAAAGACATGGGATAACCCTTATAGACCTTTCTAGCAACAATCGTCTTACCAATAGGGGTAAACACCAAATAAGGCTCTACTAAATTTCGGGTAAAACATCAAACCTATTTTCTTTGAATAAAGTAACAAAGGACAAGTTTTCACCCAGATTTAAAAAATGCATACACATCAAAAGAAAAGACCTTTAACATACTGGTAACAATATTGGGTGCTTTCTCAACCTTTTGTCTCCCATACAAGGCATAAAAGCGATTGGTGCATTGGACACCCCCTTGATCTTGTTGACCATGAAAAATTTAGCCTTGAGGCCTACCATCACCACCACCTTCACAATATCTATCATGGTGGCCTGACTTTCCACACTTGAAGCATGCATTGAAGTTGGCTAAGCATTCCTCGTTATGCGTCCTTCCATACTTCTTACAAGTGGGGAAAGCTTGAGTACCAAAATTCTCTCTTGGAGCCACCAGGTTAGAACCCTTGTACTTGTTAAACCTTGTAAGAGAAGTATTGGTGGAACCTTGCCGCATGAATTATTGCCCACCTTGGCTTTCTGCTACCATTATAACTGGACCTTTGAGGATTGAACCCTCCACTATCAACTCCAGCCTTCTTGAACACTCTTGACCTCTTCCTCAACTTCTCATCCTCAATTTGTTCCGCATATGTCATGAGTCAGAAGATGTACATCTCCTTGACCAACATGGCTATCTTTCACTCTTTAGATACTAAGCTAGAAACAATGGAAATAAACTTGCTCATCCTTTCCCTTAGGTCGGAGACCATAAAAGGAGCATACTTAGACAACTTGGTGAACTTGAGGGCATACTCCCTCACACTCATGCTCCCTTGGTAAAGTTTAATGAACTCTTGTATCTTTTCCTCCCTTAGCTCCAAGGGAAAGAAATAGTCTAGGAAGGCACCTTTGAAATCTTCCCATTAGATAAGCTCCATGTATCCACCTCTATCGATGACCTATTATTCATACTAAATCCTTGCCACACCCTTGAGTTAATAGGCCACTAGCTCGGCCTTCTCATGTGGAGGCACACCCATGATGGCCATAATACGATAAACTTCACCAATGAACTCCATTGGGTTTTTATCTACCTTAGAATTATCAAACTTGGGGCGGATTCATTCTCTTGAAGTCTCAAATCCTACAAGCTGGAGTATTCACTTGAGGTGGAGGAGGAACAATGCCTTGGTTATTTTGGTTGGCTACTTCTTGAGCCAACAATGTGATGATATTGTGAAATTCTGCAAGAGTTACCCCTTTCTCATAATATGGAGCATTGGGAATCGGAGGAGCTTGGTCCTCATTATCAACCCTTGCTTTTGGAAGTGCTCTTCCTCAAGGCATTATATATAGAACACAAAATGGTTTGTTAGTTAGAGGAATTCTTAGGACACTCTAGGGCACGACATAAATTTGAAAGAAGTGAAAACTTTTCTAAGCATTCTATAGTCTCCTATTCATAGTTGTGGCATGCTTCACAACCATGAAAAAGACCTTATTCAATGCGATACATTTGACTCCAAGAACCATTCAAAACCTCGAGCTCTGATACTAAGTTTTTCACGACCCAAGCTTAGAGCCTAGATGTAACACGATGAATGATATAACCGTAGGTACCTCACTCAAAGCCTCTTAGTAGTCACATAGCTTCTCATACGTAATTATATTAAAACCATAAGCAAAAATAAGGGAATAATAGGGCTAAGAAAAAAAACATAGAATAAGAGTAATCAACATCAACAAAAATATTATTTACTTGTCCAACGATACCTCTACTACTTTAGAATTGGGGGGCTAATACATGTCCCTAGCTCATCCTCATAATAAGTGTCAAAAGTACCAAAAGATGACAATAATTCTATATATGTCATAAGCTAGAAAAAGGAATGGGATATTATTCTCGAAATATGGGAACTCACCAACTATGTAGCCTTCAACATAATAAACTGGCCACGTAGAGGAGAATATGGACCAACGGCATCCCTACATGGTGATATCATGTGGGAAAAAGATTATGTGTTAGTACTTTCAATGTACTAAGTATGTAGGCATGCATGAACATTAAGAAATATTAGAACATTTATGTAATATGAAATATAATACAATGCATGAGTAATCAATCATATACATAGCATTTGAAACATTTATTTTGCGGGAGGATGACCGTAACTGACATTTAAGACCATGCGAGAAATTAAATAAAATTTAACATAAATACTATGTTGGCACAGGGAGACTACTTGTCAGGTAGAACTCCGTTAACTTTAATTATTATTTTAACTTTAACTTTAAGGGCTATTTGTTGATCCACTAGCCTAAATAGCCTACAAGGACCCCTGCGGTGGTACATAGTTAATGTAACATGAGACTTTACTTAAGGGCACCTTCGGTCGAGTCGCCATCTATATGCTACATTCGGTGCTAGGTCTGTTACACCCCATACTTTTGTACCTTGGAATGCGTTCTTAAGTCTCTTGAAAGGCTCTTAAGTTTCTTGGAAGGATCGTAAGCCTCTTAAGTTTCTTAAGGTTTTCTAAAATTTCTTAAAGCTTCTTAAAGCTTCTTAAGACTTCTTAAGAACTATTAAGCTTCTTAAGGGTTACCATGTGAGCCAGATAATCTATAACGCTATCAAACAACTCTAAGAAAAGGAGAATGTGATACCCTATAGTAGAGAATATTGGAAATAGAGTCAAAAGAATCCAGAAGAAGTTGGAGACCAAACAATGAGTCATAGAACTCAACTTATTTACGTAAGATTCCAATTTGGAAATCTAACATACTTAAGCAACTGGAGTACATACCAAGGTTACATAGCAAGGCTTATATAGATTCGTAAAAGAAGATGAAATTATGAATCCACGAGGGAAAAAGAAAGTGCCACATGGCAGTATGAGAGAGTGCCACGTGGCAGAAGCTGGGAGTGCCATGTGGCAGCAGATAGAGCAAAGGGGGTGGTCCCCACATTCCACATGGCAGCCCGTGATTGGAGGAAGGGATGTGTTGGCCCAATGAGGGCTTGACACGTGTCACCACTTAGGGCTTGACATGTGTCACCACTTAGGAGTTGACATGTATCACCCTCTAAGGTGTCCTCTATATATATATATATATGTTTGATGACTTTAATTCATCCTTATCCTTTAAGCTTCATCTTTATCAAAAAAAAAGGATTCAAGAAAAGAAGAGAAGAGAAAACTTGAAGTTGGAGAGAGAGCTACAGTTTTGGGGGAAACAAGGTGAGTTCTTTGATTTTGCGTGAATTAATTATCTAGGGTATACCACTATGTTATGAAGGTGTTAGTAATGAGAATTTATAGTTTGTAGCAGCCCAAAACGTTAGCAAACAGCCATGAAATTTTATGTGCGCTAAAGAAACTTTTGAGGCAAATTTCGATGAATTTGACAAGTTTTGGGAAAGGTAAGGGCTTCCCTTTCAAATTGGAGTTTATGATGTTTCTATGAGGTATATTAAATTTCTTAAATAAGGTTGGAAGTGGAAAAATTGCATAAGGATACTTGACGTTAGAAACAAACTAAATTGAAGTGGTTATAGCTAAATCAAAGTCGAGTAGTGGGTTGTCGTTGTGGTGCTGTGGGTGCAGCTAGTTGGGTTGTGTGTTGCAGGGATTTAAAGTGTTTTAAAAAGGGTGTGGGTGCTTCTGGTTGCAGCCACACGACTCTCCATTTGATAGGGTTAAAGATTTTGTGAAATAAAGATTAAAAACTCTATTTTCATATCGTAGTTTGGAGCTAGTTGTTTGGAGCTTGTATTGTGTAAGGTTGAAGTGATTTACTTGTAAATATTCTGCTGGTTGTTTGTGGTGGTATGGCTTTTTATATTGTGTCCGAGTTGAAATCTCGAGGATGTTGAAGTTATAGGGGAGATGTTGCCCAATTTTCGGTAGATTCGGAACTAGTAACAAACTAGTCGAGGGTAATGGATAAGGAAATAACTCCTATGAGTACTTGAGTAATTGGAAAGTGAAAGTTCATTAACCTTAGTATTAATTTAATGTTAAATAGGTTCAAGAGATGACGAGGTGAACGTGTAAGAGTAATCCGTAAGAGGTATGTGAAGCTTACCCTTTCTTTCTTTTGGCATGTCTTAGCCTTAAGTGATTGATATACGAAATGTGGGGATAATTCCATTAATATAACCCCAAGTATGAGTCATAAGTCTTATTCACTTCTCGATGGTAGAATTCCTATACTAGTTGAGTTATTGCCTCTCAAGGCTTCTATATAATGGAGAGTAGTAAGTATGTGAAGTTATCTCCTTTCTCTTGGCATGTTTTGGCATAAGTACGCAGAGCTACCCTTTTTTCCTCTTGATATGTCTTTGACATAAGTTTGGTGCTATGATGGTCAGGTAATGCAATAATAAGGTTATAATACCGAGTCCATGACAGGCCGGGTACAATATATGTAAACGATGACTCATTGAGGAAACGTAGAGACTAGGTAAAGCTTATTCTTTCTCTTCCTTTGGCATATCCTAATTGTAAGTAAAATGTGATACGAGCTCTGGGGTAACTCCACTTTTAAGTCCTAAATGTAATCCGTATCTCTTATTCACTTTTGAATGTCAAACTCTTGTAGTAAGTTGAACTACTTTTCTTTAACTCCATAGGTTGAGAAGTACTAGATGCATAAGCTCCTAGTCCTAAGGACTATGTGACGACGGGTATCCCTAATTCTATGAACTGTTAGTATTACTTTAGTACATGTCTAGGGTCCCTGAGATCCTAAGTGATATAGGCCTCAATGGCATTTAGAAGGCACTCGAGATGGCTACACTACTATTCTGGTCCCCGAATGATAGCTTAATCTTCTTACATTGTCGACTCTCTGATAATGATTTAGATTGTATATGTTTACTCACTACTTGATTCATGTATATTGTAATACATCTAAAACCGAGTCCCATAAAGGGCCAAGTATGGTATATGATGATTATGACACCGAGTCCCATAAAGGGTCGGGTACAGTATATGATAATTATGATACCGAGTCCCATAAAGGGCTGAGTACGGTATATGATGATTATGACATCGAGTCCCATAAAGGGTCGGGTATGGTGTATGATGATATGATGACACCGAGTCCCATAAAGGGTCGGGTATAATATATGATGATATGATAAAACTGAGTCCCATATAGGGTTGGGTATGGTATATGATATGTAGATTAGGTCGAATGTTCCTCGGCATTACTATATGATACGTGGATCGGGCCGAACGTTTCTCAGCATTACTATATAATACATGGATTGGGCCAAACATTTCTTGACATTACTATATGATATGTAGATCGAACCGAACATTCCTCAGTATTACTATATGATACGTGGATTAGGCCGAACATTCCTCGACATTACTATATGATATGTGGATCGGACTGAACATTCTTCGGTATTATTATATGATATGCGGATCGGGTCGTACATTCCTCGGCATATACTTACTATATACATGGATTGGGATGTATATTTTACAACGCTAATAATATGTATGTGCTTATAATGACAGAATGATGTAGATGGTACACCGAGTCCCCTAACGGGCCGGGCACAGTACGTGATGGTAACATGTATGACTTTATTTTATACGATGCAAGTACGGTAAATGGTTAAATGTTATACTTTCCCCCTACATCCCTATGCCAACTGTAATCTCCTTATGATGTATATGCTTTACATACTCAGTATATATATTGTACTGACCCCCCTTTCTCGGAGGGGCTGCGTTCATGCCCATAGGTACAGATACACACTTTGGGGATCCATCAACGTAGAGTTCCACTCAGCAGTTCAGAAGTGCTCCATTATGCCGGAGTCTTATTTTGGTATTAACTCTTGATGTATATATTTATTTATTCATGGGTACGGCGGAGGGCCTGTCCCACCTTATGTTACTGTTCTTACTCTTAGAGGTCTGTGGACATGTATGTGGGTTGTATATGGGTTGTATATGCATGTATGTACAGTGGTGCCTATGATAAGCCTCGCCGGCTTATATGTTATCCTGCCTGTTGATGTGCTATAACTTAAATAGGGGACAGATTTACTTACAGATAGCAGGGATATACGCGAGTGCCCAGTTCGGGCACCCGTCATGGCCTATAAAGTTGGGTCGTGACAAGGTCAAATCCCACGAAATAGCATTTAGATATCATAATAACATAAGCATTCATATAACTTTAGACATCAAATTATCATTCGGTAGAATAGCTCAATAAACCTTTCATTTGATTTAAATATGTGAGAATTGTCCTTACCACATAGAATCCATTCATTGGCTAAGAAGCCTTTTTCATCATCATTCAATAATTCTTTCATTTCATAAGAGTACCTTGAAATCATAAACATTTACTTTCATAAACTTTCATTTTGGAGTCAAAGCTTTCAATTCAACTAAATTTCAACATAATGAAACTAGGTGAGTTCATTTCATCCAACCTTCTAAATACATTTAAAACAATGCTAGCATGCATGATGGTAATGCAAGTGCATGAATTTAAAACATCTTGAAATAACCCAACAAAATACCTTAAAACCCTTTTCATGCCTTCATATAAGGACCTATAATAAAATTATCAAACTTTATGCAATTAAGAGTCATTATAGACTCAGATAGATAAATAAAATTTCAATAAACAATAAATCATGCATTTGGAATCATATTATAGAAACCCATAAGATTTCACCATTTGAAATTAAACTATTTAGTTGAGAAAAAATTTGGGCTCCATGGGTGGAAGAACCCATGAATGAGACCCACATACTTTGGGGAAACAAACCCTAATACAAGCTTTAAAGAAATAAAGACTTGATCTTCTTGGAATGAACCTTAGCTTTCTTAATAAAGAGAAAACCTTAAGAGAACTTGAGAGGTTAGGGTTTGGGTCTTAGAACTTCAGTGAGAGTGAATGAGTGTAGAAAGGCTTTAGGGTATGTACATAGGTGAATTCTTCCCTCAAAATGACCTCACTTTGTGTTAAAACACAGAAAAAGATCAAAATGCCCCTTTTAAAAATCTGGATGAACTGGCTTCACGGGGACCCTTCATGGTCCGGTGGTGCTTACCATGGCCCGTGGTGGGGTCCCATGATGATTTACTTGGGAAAGTATTTTGGGAGTTTGCATAGAGGTTCTCTGAACTTTCTTAACGAAAACCTTCACGGTCCGTGAAGGGCATCACGGCCCGTGAAACGTGGTCATGGTGCAGGTTCTGTAGGAGGCCTACAGAGTGAACACCATGAAAATACACCATGGCCCATGGTGGTCGTCTGTTGTCCTTACCTTGGAATGTTTCCTGAGGGCTTTAGGAAGGAGTTACCACAGAGGTGTTTATGGCCCATGGTGCTCACAACAGTCTTTGGTACCTCATCGTGGTACCTTTCCTATAGGTATAAGCCTCTGAATCACCACCATGATGGCTCACTACGAGGTGTGGTGTATACTACAGCCCGAGATGGCCTTCTGTGGTCAACACTTGGTGCCAGTTTTCTACATTTTCATTCTTTGTTCCCCATTTTAGGACTTTCCAAATTTTCGAGGTCATATATGAATCAAGTTTTCAAATAATATTTGGACATGTTTGTGATTGTGTTCATCGATAATATATTGATCCTCTCTAGAAATGAGCAGGAGCATGTCAATCATCTCAAAATCGTTCTTCGTACTCTCAAGGTTAGAGAGTTATATGCTACATTCTCAAAGTGTGAATTTTGGCTTGCTTCGGTGGCATTCCTAGGCCACATTTTATCTGGTGAGGGTATACAAGTTGATTCATAGAAGATTAAGGCGGTAAAGAATTGGCCCAAACCCATATCCCCGATGGACATAAAAAGTTTCTTGGGTTCGGCTGGTTACTACTAGAGGTTTGTTGAGTGGTTTTCATCTATATCATCTCCATTGACTAAGCTAACTTAGAAAAAGTCTAAGTTCCAATGGTTAGACGCTTGCGATAAAAGTTTTCAATAGCTGAAAATTAGGCTGACTACTGCTCTAGTTTTATCCCTACCCGAGGGAATTGATGGTTTTGTGATCTATTATGATGCATCCAAAGTTGGATAGGGATGTGTGTTGATGGAAAAGGGTAAGTTTATTGCATATGCTTCTAGACAACTTAAGATTCATGAGAGAAACTAGCCGACTCACGACCTTAAGTTGGCAGTTGCAGTATTCTCTCTCAAGATTTGGCGTCATTATCTCTATGGCATGCATGTTGATGTGCTCACTGATTATAAGAGATTTCAATGTGTGTTTACTCGAACAGAGCTGAACCTGAGGTAAGACAGATGACTTGAGCTACTCAAGGACTATGATATGAGCATTCTCTACCACCAAGGTAAAGCTAATGTTGTTGCTGATGCTTTTAGCAGGTTATATATGGGGAAAACTGCCCATGTAGAGGAGGGAAAGAAAGAGTTGGCTAAAGAAGTGCATAGGCTTGTATGTTTGAGACTTCAACTTATTGACTCTAGTGAGGGTGGTGTTATTGTTAAAAATGGATATAAATCATGTCTAGTTGTTGAGGTGAAGGTAAAGCAAGATCAAGATCCCATCCTCTTCCAATTGAAAGATGATGTTCACAAGTAGAAGGTAATGGGTTTTTCTAAAGGGGGAGATGGAGTATTGATGTATCAAAGAACATTGTGTTTTCCACGTGTTGATGGCATTTGAGAGAGAATCATGGCAAAGGACCATAGCTCGAAATATTCGATCCATCCAGGTTCTACAAAGATGTACCATAACTTGAGAGAAGTCTATTGGTGGAGTGGTTTAAAGAAAGACATTGCAGACTTTGTGTCCAAGTGCCCAAATTGCTAACAAGTCAAAGTTAAGAACCAAACGCCTTATGGAGTGGCTCAGAATATTAAAATTCCAGAATGGAAGTCGGAGATGATCAATAGGGACTTCATCACAAGATTACCACGATCCTGCATGTAGGATGATTTTATTTGCGTGGTTGTGGATAAGATGACCAAATCAGCTCATTTCTTACCAGTTAAGACTATAGACACTGTAGAGGACTATGCAAGATTGTATCTTAGAGAAATTTTTAGACGTCATGGGGTTCCTTTTTCTATCATCTCAGATAAAGGAGGTCAATTCATTGCTCTATTTTGGAAGTCATTCCTGAAAGGTTTGGGTTCAAGAGTGAACATTAGCACTATTTTCCATCCGTAGATAGACGATCAGACAGAGTGCACAATTTGAACTTTGGAGGATATGTTGAGAGCCTTTTTTCTCAACTTCAAAGGTAATTGGGAAGACCATTTACCTCTTATTGAGTTTGCGTATAGAAATAACTTCTATTTGAGTATTCAGATGGCTCCTTATGAAGCTCTGTATGGAAGGAGATGTAGCTCGCTAATTGGTTGGTTCGAAGTTGGTGAAGCTGAGTTGATTAGACCAGACTTGGTTCACCAAGCCATGTAGAAGGTAAAGATCATCCAAGAGAGGTTTGAGAACTGCTCAAAATCAATAGAAATCCTACACTGATGTTAGAAGGAGAGATTTAAAGTTCAAAGTGAATGAATGGGTATACTTAAAGGTCTTACCCATGAAGGGTGTGATGAGATTTCGAAAGGAAGAGAAGCTTAGTCCATGCTACATTGGTCCTTATCAGATTGTGAAGAGGACTGGTAATGTAGACTATGAGTTGGAGTTGCCATCAGAGTTAGTAGCTATCCATCTTGTATTTCACACCTCTATGCTTAAGAAGTGTTTGGGAGACCCTTCACTTGTTGTTCTGAATAAAAGCATTGGGGTGAAAGAGATTTTGTCTTATGATGAGATTCCATTTCAGATTCTTGATCACCAAGTATGAAAATTGAGAACCAAAGAGGTAGCATCCGTCAAAGTTCTATGGTAAAGCTAGTTTGTTGAAGAGGCCACATGGAAAGCTGGAGAGGATATGAGGTCTAGATACTTGAATCTATTTGTGCTTTCTAATGATGATATTGAGGGTAATGTTCATTTCTCTTATCTTTGAGTTGATGTTCATTTCGAGCTTGAGTATATGATAAGTATTGTTGAGTCCGAGTAGTGAGTATTTGATTATTTGAGTATCCAAGTCTTGACTTGCATTCGTACCTTGAGTAAGTTCCTAGATCAACCATTATTCAAGGACGAATAATCCCAAGGGGAAGATATTATAACACCCCTGAAGTTCCTAGCCTAAACCAACTCTAAGACAATTTGAAACTCTCACCAGGCAAGGACCACGAGACCAACCACAGTCTGTACTCATCTTCACTATCTATGGAGAGGTCCCGTAAAAGGGATGAAATTTAAGGAAGGAGTTCACGAGAGGGACCACGGCTTATGGTGAGGACCACAGCTCGTGGTGAGCACCACGGACCATAGTCTTTTTCGTGAAGTTCATCCCAAAGACTCCTTAGTCTGAGGGACAACCACGATGGGCTTCATAGTTTGTTGTGGCCATCATAGACCGTGGTGACCTCCATGAAGTTGACCTCTCCTGACCCAAACTCAATTCCACCACCACGACCCATGGTAAGCTTCACAAGGCCGTGGTAGCTTTCCGTGAAAGGTGCTCGGACTAATTTTAATAAAGGGCATCCCGATATTTTCCCACTTTTTTCCAATTAAACCCTACATATTTAAGGACTAAATATCAGTCTATTAACTTAGAAAAAAGGGTTTTCCTATCATTCACACTTAGAATTATGAGAGAGGCGATTGGATATAAGAAAGAAAGCTAGGGTTCAATCATTCACTTCCATCTTTCAAGTTTAGATTGTTCTTTGAGTTCTAGTTATGTAAGGCTTATTAGAATGTTGGACTATGTTTATCCACGTGTCGTACATCTTCTTTGAGTTGAATTAATCCTAGAGTCGAATTTGAATGTTCCTACAATTTGAGTTTTCTTGATATATTTATGCTCCTAATGAGTCTTTGCATATACAAATTTGATTATGATTTACTGATGTCGATGAGTTGAGTAATTAAGATACCCATTCATGCATTCATTCCCATGAACCTTAATTGAGTATTATTTTTAATATTTTATAATATGGTTTAGTCTTAAAGGTTTGATTGGTGAATGTTGAATGAGAATGATTCGAACTTGGGTTGAATATCAAAAATCTTTACATTTACTATCATTTGAATTGATTTGTTGGCTTATAGTCTTTCTTCCTTGAGTTAGATTGTTGATTGAAATTACCCACTTATTTGTCTCTTTATTTTAAGTCTTCCACTGAATGAATGAAAGTGTGACTGGACCAAGTTATTAGTTTGGGGACCAGCAATGGTCTTCCAGTGTCGGTCATGCCTAGGGTACCCTCTCAGGGCATGTCACAGCCAAACCTAATAAAAATCTTATATTAGTCGGGGATGTGGGTCTGGGCCAGTTCTTAATAGCTTTGATTTTCTGTGAATCTACTCGAATATCATCACCCGAAATAGAGCCTAAGAATTCGATAGATGCAAGCTAAAACTCACACTTGGTAAAACTTAGCATATAACTCATTTCCTTAAGAGTTTGGAGAACAATTCTGAGATGGTTAGCATGCTCCTCCTTAATCCTCAAATATATCAGAATGTCGTTGATAAACACGATAACAAACATGTCTAGATACTACTTGAACACTCTATTCTTAAGGTCCATAAATGTTGCATGAGCGTTTGTCAACCAAAGGACATAACTAGGAACTGATAATGTCCATACCTGGTTCTGAAGGCTATCTTCAAAATGTAACTTTCACTCATTTTCAATTGATGATAGCCTGAAGTGAGGTCTATCTTAGAGAAGAAAGTGAAACCCTGAATTTGGTTGAACAAGCCATCGATTCTTAGAAGAGGGTACTTATTCTTTATGGTGACCTTGTTCAACTGACGATAGTAAATACACATCCTCAATGAAGCATCTTTCTTTCTCATGAATAGGACAAGATCACCCCAAGGTGAGACATTTGGCCTAATGAACCCCTTATCTAGAATATCTTTCAACTACTATTTTAGTTATTTTAACTCTGCGGGAGCCATTCTATATGGGGGAATAGAAATAGGCTAAGTATCGGGAAGGACATTTATTCTGAACTCTATCTTCCTATCTGGAGGGACTCGGGGAAAACTTCAGGAAACTCACTCACAAATGGAACTAACTGAAGGGATGGTGTCTCCACACTATCATCTCTAACTTGAACAATATGGTAGATACACCCCTTAGAGACTAACTTTCTAGACTTAAGGTATGAAATGAATCTATCCTTAGGCAAATCTAGACTACCCTTCCACTTAATAACTGGATTATTAGGAAATTGAAACTTAACAATTCGATTTCTATAATAAATTGAGGCATAACAAGCATAAAACTAGTCCATGCCAAGATTGACATCGAAGTCAACCATGTCTAACTCAACTAAGTCTGTACAAGTATCTTTATGGTAGATATAGACTATACAATATCAATAGACTCTTTTTGCTAGAATAGACTCACCAACAGAAGTAGAAATACTGAATGGTTCTAAGAGTCGTTCAAGAAGGATTCCAAACATAATAGCTATATAAAGAGTCACAAAAGACAAAGTAGCACTTGGATCAAGTAATGCATAAACCTCATGAGAAAAGAATCGAAGTATAACAATGAAAACATCTAGCGAGTTCTCTTGGTTATGTCGATTAGCATAGCATATAAATAGTTTGGACCTCCGCCTCCTTCTGAATTAGACCCTCTTTGATTACCTAGGTTTGGCGGTGCTGCAGAAAAAGATTGGGCTCTGTTTCCCTCATTACTTTGGTTCTACATAGGACAATCTTTTAGAAAGTGACCCATCTGCCCACACTTGTCACACCTATTGGTGTCGGTAAGACACTCTCTCGAATAAGGTCTCTTACACTTACTACAATGCGGTTTGTGCAAATAACTCAGGACAATACTAACGGGGTCTTCCTATGGTGACATGTAGTTATGGCACAAAGGGATTTCTACTAACAGTCTCACACCTCTACTAACGGGTGAGCCTCTACTGCAAGGTTCACTCGGTGCTAGGTTAACTCTCAACGGAATATCATATATAGTATATCATAAGCTTGTCATAGCTCATACTTCGCAAAACTTATTCATAGGAATAGCTCACTATTATGTGATTCATGTAATATGGGTGTAGGCCTTCCATAATTACGAATCCTTTTTCATAAAAAAATAGTAATGATCTTAAGTCACCCTCTTCATAAAACTTACTTGAAACATCATTAAAACATCATTCAAGACCTTACATGAGTCATTCATAATCATTTTTTGAAAATCTCTTGAAATTCATGATCAAGGCTTATACTTGAAAATAAGGTTAAAACATGAATATATGATCAAGTGACTTGGAAATCATGAAATTTGATTAAAAACATACATAATCATATACTTTACACCAACTCATACATAATTAATGAAAATAATATCAATTGTAAGTATAATTGAAAATACCCATAATCCATATCATGAATCCTAAAGATCAATGCAGGAAAATTCATAGAAAAATTCTTCAATTTCATGCAATAACCATCAATTTATATTAAAATAGATTCATAATCACAATTTGAATCATAATTTATGTAATTGAAATAGAGATCATAAAACCCATAAAAATACATACTTGAATTTATCCAAAAGATGAGAATCTGTTGGACTCCATAGGTGAAAAATAATATATTATCCACATACCTTAAATGAGAAGACCAAAGAAGCTTGAATAAATTTGGACTTTTGATGGAGAACTTGAGAGAATTCCTTGAATGTCTTAAATGGAGTTTTTTGAGAGCTTTTGGAGAGAGAGTTATTTGAATAAATGAATTGTGGTGGAATGAAGAAGAAGAATAGGAGTTTAAGTTAGTTTATAGAGTTGAATTGAGTCCTAAAAACGTCTAGGTTCATTAACTAATAGTTATGGAATGTCTAAAATGTCCCTACTTAAAAACTGAATTCTGATGAAAAACTTAACCCAAGTCCGCGTTCCTTCATAGGCCAATTTTGAGCGAATCAGAATTTGATCAGATTTTGACTTGGGGGAAAATTTGCACTGCGGGGGAGCAGGTCCGCCAAGCGGAGCTATGCGCATCCTGTTGGAAATGCAATTTTTGAAAATAATTATCTTTCGGGATACTTGACCTAAAAATCCACTGAGATCATTTTTGAAATGTTTAACCTTATAATAACATATTCCAACCTTCAAAAACTCATAATACTATGCTAGGGTTGCGTTCACCAAGACTTTATGACTATTTACGGGCAATTAAGAAAATCAATCTTTTAGTTCTAGGTATGCAAGTTTGTCAAACCTTATGCTTCATTTAACCATTTCTCAACCTAATTAAATAAGTACCACTTTTATTCTCCTGAACTAAAAGTGTTGACCTTATGCCAATTGATAATCATACTGAGTTGGTTAATCTTGCCACAACATCAACCATTAAACAAGGTGTAGAAGTCCCAAATTCTCATTGTTAGTTGTTTTCCTTAGTTTTATACTCTTTTTCTTAAATGAGTTAAACCTAGGACAGGTTCCAATAATAGCAAACCATTAAAAATTTATTCAAACAAAAAAAACTAACAATGCATACATTTATACTATAGGATATTCTACCAAAATCACCCTTATTATTGTCAAATTGTCATGGATCCCACAACCCTTAGTTGTGGGGTTTAGCGACTCATTATAATTAAAATAACCAAGAAACTGCATTCATTAAACAAGAATTTACTTACAAAAGTGAAGTCAATCAACCAAGGTTTTGATTTCAAAAACTACGTTAATCTCAGAATTACTTTGGTAGTAGTGTACATTGTCACTGTGTTATTAGCAAAAATAATGATGATAAAATAAATTCTAAAAAATACTATTTATAATGTAGGAAAATTCAAAATTCAAAATAGGAAAAATGAGAACCCGATGTGTGTCTAACTTCTTGGCTGACAACCCGGCATAGGTATGACAGTCTGTTGCTTTGGTCATTTCTCGCTAATAGTGGCTGGCCTTTAAAGGGTCGTTTGCAATGGTAGGCTTGACAACTAGTCATAGGTCTGATGGTCCATCTAATTGGCTATCGTTGACCTCTCAACTTTAGTAGGCTTCTGTTTCACTGTGACGGTGGAGGCGATGGTCCGTCACGCATCCTATTAGAATCTCAGCTACACTTAGTCCATTTTTTTCTTTCTTTCCATATTGGCTTGATTTCTTGTACAAAGCATAAAAACCCCATTAAATGACACAATCACTGCATAAGAACTCACATTTATTCGTAGTAAAAGTGTCAAATGTGTCTTCTAATATCGACAAACCAAATGTGCTACCCAAATAAAAATAATATTCGAGACTCAATGGAATTCACAAAACAACTATCGGAGGTCATCTTGATGAGATATTGACCAAAGTCAACACTTTAACTAAAAACACCACCTAACACCCAAAATGAGTCTTGAAGCCTCGGAACCCAAGCAAAGATACTACTAGGCATAAAAATCCATATTTCAAAGCTAACGATGCTGATGAAAATCTCATTTGAGCCTGTTTACTAAGAATATTGACCAAAGTCAATCATTTCAAATTAAAAGCTCCAAAACTAAAAAAACTTTCCCAAAACTCACATGAACACCTCGAGAATTGTTCCATCCATCTCAGCAACTCAAAAACACAATAAAAAAGCTGTAGAAAGAATCAAAATACTAAAGGAACACAAAAACAAGAAAATAACCTAGAGGATCATTATATGACCTAGAGAAAAAATGTGTTGATAATAAATTATGTTGTTGAAAGAAAGAAAGAAATTATACTTTTTGTGCTTGTGGTAACTCTTAAATCAAGGAGTTGTGTGCTACTTTTTGTGCTAGTGGCAACTCTTAAATTAGGGAGTTGTGTTCAACATAAGTGTGGGGTTTGAGCTTTGATTTTGTACGTATTAAAGTTCTTAGGGAAGTGTAGTCATTATTATCCATATGCATACTACCCGTCCCTTATCTTACATTACAATAAAATTAAGTCCTGCTTGATATTAGACTAAATGAGCTTGAATTAATGGTGTAGTACACCAAGGGCAAGTCAATGGCACATCTTTTGTTGCACATGAAGTTTATTATGAAAGAGTAAATTCTTTGATCTCGAGTCCCTAAGTTTTATTAAATTATATATGTGGAGGACTTTTCTCTATTGTTTGTGTAAGGGGCATATGATTTGCGATGGAAAGTGTTGTTCTTTGACTCCTCTGAGGGAGTGAATGAGAAAGGTGTTTTAAAATGTCTTTAATGTCGAGCCCTGAGGCTAGGTGATTATGAAAATGTGTTTATTTATTTTAAATATTTTTGGCATGACAAGTTAGGGAGAGTAGTTTGAAAATGTCATCTATCTTGGAGTGTAGTTTAATTGCTCAAGGATGAGTAATGGTGGTAGGGGGGAGGTTGATGGTTAGATATTCAACAAATTTTATGAGCTTATTTGATGTGAATTTATTCGAATTTAGAGATTTTAGATGTGAATGTATCTGAATTTTGTTGTTTTATGTACATGCGAAGTACAACATGACTTGAGAATAAGATAAAGGAATCAAGGGAGAAATCCGCAGAAGAAATGCACCGAATGAAGTGTAAAGAATTGCGCAATAGCCAATTTGAAGTTGAGACTGCACAACAAAGGCAGAACTCAGGAAGCCACTGTCAGGGCTACGCGATGAGCCTCACAGTCAGTCTCCTAGGCACGCTTCTCTATCATGCACACACAAGAGGGACCAAAATGGACTAAAAGGGCCTAGTAAATTTACTTCGAATTGGTTTTAGGGCGGAGGGGGTTTAGTATGACTGACAAAGTTAAAGTATCTTTTATAAATAAAGTACAAGTTCAGGGGTAATTGTGTATTATGTTGAAGTATTTTATAATTTATCCCAAGTAAAGAAATGGTGTAATTGTACCAATTGTTTCATACGTGGGAGGGAAAGAGAAATAAGAGAAAGTGAAAGGGCGAGAAGACACAAATCACTAGCAAACCAAAAGGTTTGGAGTTTGGAGCACCACTGAACAGACAAGGTATACCTCTCCTCGTCCTTTAGTGATGGAGCTGGCATTTTCATCCCTCCGATTTTCATCTCACCAAGACAACGCTTTCCGGTACAGAAAGTTAACCGTTCCACCTTCTTGTAATGCTGCTAATTTGGTGCTCAAATCTTCCAACAACTTGTCATCTTCAGCTGGATTGCACAAAATTTTTTCAAAGACTCTTTTGTATAGAAACTACAGGCAAAGTTCAATCCGGGTATGTCTACAAAATTGAGATTATTTCAATAACGTGGTATTTTTTCATATCTAAGCAGACAGTTACCAGAGAGGGCTTGACATTTTATAGGGTAGTCAAGTTCTTGCGTTTATTTAGTCATAAACGGCTAACAAGTGAATAGATTAATTAGCATTTTCTTGCAAGTTTTTCCGGCTTAGTTTTGCTGCATCTTTCTGGTCTTAGTTAAACATGAGAGCAAACAGCTTGAATAGAGAAATTGATAACTCTTTGGAGATATAACCACCACAATTTTGAGCTTTAATTAGCTGAGTGAAGCTTTTCAGAAATTTGACAGTTGCAGCATCTTACCGTTAGCACCAAGTGTCAAAGAGCTCAACTTTCTATTGCTTGCTTAATTATATATCTATCTTACGATACACCAGTTATTGACCACATATATGCGTCATTTATGTTCTTTTCTCTTTGTCGATTGTCTACGGAGATAAGATCTTCTGGCAAGAGGTATTACTAACTTGAAATATTCAATTAGTAGCATTCTCATGAAAGATAAACACTTCCAGGCATGCTCTCAAGTTGGTACTGCTGGATCTGATCCAGTGTTGGATAAATTTTCACAATTTAAGGATGCCTTTTGGAGATTTTTGAGGCCCCACACTATACGTGGGACTGCGCTAGGATCACTGTAAGTGTGTTTATGTGTATGGTACAAGCAGCACTTTCGTGAACTTGCAGCAGGCGCAGTTAACTTGTGTTAACATGATTTCTTTGGCAGCTCATTGGTTACACGAGCGTTAATTGAGAATCCGAATCTAATCAGGTGGTCATTAGTATTTAAGGCCTTTTCTGGTCTTATTGCCCTAATATGCGGGAATGGTTATATAGTCGGCATCAATCAAATATATGACATTGGCATTGACAAGTAAGTGATTGTAGAATAGAAGTATTTGTTAGATATTGATGGATAGACTGTTTCTTTGTTACTTTAACCTGCAAACTACTCTTGCAGGATGGGCATAAATGAATTGCAACCCATAAAATCTCAGTTATTCTGTTTTTTTTTCTCAATTTGATGATGCAATTATTATTTTCCTTTTTCTTTGATTACTCTTTTTCATAATGTTTGCAGGGTAAACAAGCCGTACTTACCCATAGCTGCCGGAGATCTTTCAGTTCAGTCTGCATGGTTCTTGGTGTTATTGTTCGCTGTGGCTGGCCTCCTTATTGTTGGGATGAATTTTGGCCCCTTCATTACTTCTCTTTACTGCCTTGGTCTCTTTCTAGGTACCATCTATTCAGTCCCACCATTTCGGCTGAAGAGATTTGCTGTCATAGCATTCCTAATAATTGCCACGGTATGCTTATTTCTTGATGTATTTGTTTGCTTCTTACTTATCCTTACAGAACATATTGCTTTTCTGAGTTTTTTTAGAAGTCAAGTACCTCTATGGAAGAAGCAATATGCTTGATATTGCGCTTGAATAAACTGTGGACATCGTATGGAAAATTTGAAGTTTCCTTAGGACAATCATATATATATATATATATATATATATATATGATTTTCCTCTTCTGAAGTCCCTCTTTTTATGCATTTTGTTGGCTGAGACTTCTTGATGTTGTGTACTATTTGGACTTGGTGCCTCAATAATTACAAGTACTGATAAGAATCGGGTTACTTAAATAAACAATAAACTAATATGGAAGTGAAAATAAATAGATTAAAGAAAATAATTGAAAGATATGCGCAATTGGAGAATAAAATCCCCAAATTCAAAAGATGTGGTAAGAACCCTAATTAATCTTAGAGCTCGTTTGGATTGGCTTATAAGTTGCTTATAAGCTGTTTTCAGTTTTTTTGGGTGTTTGACTGGCAAACTCAAAACCATTTTGTGCTTAAAATAAGCCCAACAAAATAATTGAGTCTATTTGGCTTAGCTGATCTAAAACAACTTATAAGCTGTTTTTTTCAGCTTATAAGCTGCTTAAAATAAGTAAAGCCAGACAAGCACTTAGTATTCAAAAATTAGCGGATTAAAACTAATTTATGATATTAATAGAGCCAATTCAAGAATTTAGATCAAAAAGTGATCAAGATTCCTATTTCGAAGAAACTAGAGACAATAATTAGTATAAGACTAATTACTTTCTTTAATTTACGAATAAGGATCAAAGATATCTAGTTAAAGAATTAATCTTACCTACTAAGATTTCTTATAAGGTTGTAAGATAAATCCCAAGTAGCCACACTCAAAGGGGTAATGAAGAGAAACTCTCAATTTATAATAATGTTTTTTGCTAAAAATAATAAAACCTCTCCTATACATATAGGGGAAAAACTATCCCAAATAGAATTGGATTAGAATTTACTTTTATGAAAATAATAAATAAAACCTAACTAGGAAACTCTAAATTAGGAAACTTTAAACTAGGAAAGTATATAAATATAATACCAAAAATTCTTCCCTAAGGAAATAAGGTTCCCTAAGGAAATAAGGAAAAGTTTCTAACTTTGACCAAAATATGTGGGCCCTTCCCAAGACTTGCACGTGACTTTTCCTCCGTTTTGGGTGGGGATTTTAAGCTCTTTTTTTGGACAGAAATTCAGCCACCATTTGGGCCCCAATCTTCTTCCATACCATAAAATATATGTAGTACTTAGTCCATTCGTCACCACAATTCTTGGACTCGTTCTTGGGCTTTTCTTCCATGATAATCATCTTCTTGAGTTCTCATTAACCCCAACAATCTTTTCTTGCAACTTCTTATCTTGAGACCTTGATGATTGTCTTCTTAGGGCTTCTGTAGCATCATCCTTGTCCATGGAGCTATCAAATACTATTTGAAAAGATTAAACAAAGCCTTGAAACTTTTGGTGCCTTTGGCTTTGGCATTGTGAGGAAAAGTGAACATGATATAGTTTGTACTCAGATGAAGTGTAAAGTTTCTGATTGTAAGAGAAGGTATAGGGCGGTGGTGGTAGCGTGCTTAGTGCCCAGTATTATTTTTCTTTTACAGTTCTCTTTGGAAATATTTTTGCAGCTAGTTTTGGAGGAGATAGCCAATTGAACATGACTATCAGCCAAGTGTTAATTTGAACCTCCTGGTTACCTACGGCGTATTAAGTTCTCCACTTACTGCAATGGGGTTTATATAGCAGAAAAGTTCTTCATTATAAGGACAATTGTAAGCATGGCTTGTAGGACTTTACTTGGTGATGATGGTCTGAGGGGCATGACCACCTGTGGTACCCGATAGTTGTCTTTCTCCCTAGCATCATGTTTAAGTGGCTGGTGCTCTCTAAGAATCAATTTCAAACCCATAAATACAAAAGGGGCAACCATCCCAAAATGACTCCAATCCAACATAGTGGTGCAGCCTAGTGCCCTTCTTCCTTTTTGGTGAGCACACCCTTTCCATCATTGAGTTAGGAATTTCTAGCAGCTTCTACATGTGACTGCTAGAGGCCATTTTTAATAGCAACGACTATATTGTATCTTGGTCCACACTTATTGCCTTTACAGAGGTACTCAAATTCTCGAAAGTCCAAAGCTTAACCTAAGCCACCTGCTCTCGCAGCTGTTCATAGTTGCATCTGTAGAAGTCCTCATTATTAGTTGCAAGCAGTGTAAATTATGGAACCACTTATGTTATAATGTTTCAAATCATATCCTTTTCTATGGCTTTATCCTCTTTCCTATCAAGAATTATTTTGTTGAACCTTACATTATCTTCAATAAGACTCAAAACAGAAAATTAAACTCTGTTTCTGCAGTAGTCATCAACACTTGAAATATAGGATGGAGCTATCAGGGCAGTTTCTAAGTTTTTAACTTGTTGGGTATTGGGAAATAATGCTGATTAACAATTTTTTTTATCTTTCTTAATCCGGGTATAATCACTCTAGTCATCCATAATAGTCTCACATTTCTCACAATTCTGAACGATTAATGTATGCAGTTATTCATTGCATTTTAAAGTTTCGTGGTGCATATATCTTTTTGCACGGGACACCTAATATCACCTGCTTTAAGATATATTGGTCACACGGAATCAAGAGTTGATATGCATTGCAGGTACGTGGTTTTCTTCTTAATTATGGTGTGTATTATGCCACAAGGGCTGCTTTGGGGCTAAGCTTTGAGTGGAGGTGAATGCTTTTCTGTCATACACTCTATTTCTATGTCAAGATGCATGTTGCCTTTTCTCTCATCTCTCTGTATATTTATCTATATAAAGAAACAAAGCCTGTCAATTAACATATAATCTTGCATTGGGTTAAGCAAATTTATTCCAAACCTAAAAGGCATTGAGTTTTATTGGAAAAATAAGGACTTGATATGAGCGGTATGACCTCTAGTAGTCATCAGAAGGTAGCTACACCCCAGCATTGTCCTACTTTCCAGTCTCTTCCTCATATTTTTTTGAAGCTTTATTGTTATTGTTGTGGGATAATCACATCAATTGTGTGGATGCTGCCGATATCTAAAAGGTACTTAAGGTTTCAAGTAATATCCCTTCACATTCTAACCAAATATATAATAGAAAAACCATTTGTTTAGCTTCATACTATGGGACCCAGATCAGTAATAGTGGGGCAAGAGCTTTAACTGTCCTTGTCAATCTTCTCTTCCTTGCATGCATTTGAAATGACATGCAAAAGTAAATTTAGAGTTGGAAGGGTAATCTTGATACATTGGGTTCACTGGATGAATCCCAGAATTTAGCTAGACCTATTCCTTAACACTTCCATCACATATTGTGTCGACTAATTTTGAGCCAAAAATAATACCTTATAAAAATTGGTGTATCTTTCCAGGTCTCAATTCTGAACCTGCCGGCCCAGCCCCTAGACAAAGATAATTAAGGGAAAAATAGTGATGAATAAAATATCAATAAAAAATGGTCAAATCAGCTTTTAAGCACTTGTTATTTTTTTCCTCATAATTGTGGTGTCCGGGCCAACTTTCGTGCACTTCGACTAATTTCATGGGATACCTTCCTCCTCCCATTAACAAGTACTGGGTAACACTGTCCAGCAATAAGCACTGGTTAGATTATTTGTCTGTTTTGATGGACTATAAAAGTGATTTTAAGCTAAGGTAACCCAAAACAAGCCAAAAGCTATAAGTTGGTGGCTTTTTGGTTTAAAAGTAGTCAGGGTTTGACCAAGTAATTACAATGTTATGCCTTATATTTTTCTAAAAAATTACAAAGATACCAGCTTTTTTCTGCCATGTTTGCTAGATTTGTAAGGTCTTCCTCTCCAATCAACAGAGATTTCCTCTGCTGCAGTATCTTGTATAGACGTGGGAGTTTCCGCGCTGTAATTACTCTTTCTTTCCTCTCTTTACCTCTTTCCTTTGCAAACCAAAAAAAAGAAGAAAATTGGTATATATGCTTCACAGTAGAACATTACTGTATTAGTGCATGAATATACACTGATGATCTGACCAAAGGGAAAAAAAAACCTCTTTTAATTTAAAGTAATCTTAGCTAAGAAATTTAGACTTAAAATTGATTGAAACATAAATTAATTTGTAGGGAGAACAGATTTAGAATAAAAAATCTAGTAATAGTCAATTCATTTTTAGCATCCACCATTTAAGGGCATTTCTCCAAGCTCATCAATTGCTTATTTTTTGCTTTAGAACTTGTAACCAAATACTTAGTTGCTTATTTCACCTCAGCACCTCTTAATGAATCAGCTGCAACACTTAAAGCGTGCTTTTAAGCGCCAAGTGCTTAAAAACTACTTTTTGTTCCACTATGCCTAATGTGCTCTAAGTCAATAAGCAATTCACGTCTATATACAAATGCCACTTCATAATTAGTTTTACACTGGGTTAACTTTTCTTCTACATCCTTATTATTGATTATCTGATTAGTAATACATATTTCACCTGCAGCTCACCTGTTGCATTTATTACTACTTTTGTGACTTTATTTGCACTAGTTATTGCCATCACTAAGGATCTACCAGATGTGGAGGGTGACCGCAAGTAAGTTGTAATACAAATTTTAAAGAAATTTGCTACTTCTTTCCCTACTTTAGTTGGAGCGTTTTATGAACACTGAATTTCCTCGATGAAAAAGTTTTAATTGCTTATACCTTCTGTCAATCTATTTCTCTCAATCCATGCAGCCTTACTTGATCTCCAATATTTTGGTTACAACTGTCAAGTGATTCATCCCATACCCCATTGCTGATTGACATTTCTCCCATCGGCTTATTTTATGAAAATAATTTTATTCAGGATTTGCTGTTGAAATATTCATTCAGTTATTGGTGTTATAATGTGTCTAGATTTGTTGTTTTAGAAAGAAAAAAAAGGAATGTGTCTAGATTTAATCGATATGATATAGTAGAATTATCTGTACTCCATTACAGAGAATAAGTATTTACCTTATTGTAAGTAGAGTACTACTTACTACTAGATCAAAACTCCTATAAAAGAGGAGAACCTCTTGTGTAGTGTCAACAACTAATTCAGTAAGAATTCTTCGTCTTTTTTAGCCTCTTTTTCATAACTGTTGACATCTACAGAGTTCCTCCTTTTCATTTAATGTACTAATCTAGGTTTCAGATATCTACCCTGGCAACAAAGCTTGGTGTGAGAAACATAGCATTCCTCGGCTCCGGTCTATTATTAACAAATTACATTGGTGCAATAGTTGCGGCAATATACATGCCCCAAGTGAGTTGTTTTTTTGATATTTATTTTATGTTTTATATGATATTGGCATTTTCTTTAGGGAAAGAGGTCTCTCAAAAATCCTGATTTTGCTCTCTGTCAGTAATGATTAATAGCATAATTCTCTTTATCGCAGGCATTCAGGAGTAGCTTGATGATACCTGTACATGTCATCTTAGCATTGTGTTTAGTTTTCCAGGTACTCAGTTTGAGATTTGAATCTGATCATGATTGCATCAGGGAGAGACTTTTTTTTGGTTAAACAGTGATTTGCTTATTTATAATATTTACAGATAGAATTGTCTGCACTACTGCCAGCATAAGATTGTTCTGTCCTAATAGGATAGTTACAGACCAAATTACATAAAGGCTTTTTGTACCTTCCAAAAAGAGTTCCTTCCTTGTCTGCTTCCAAAGCCTTCAAAACAAATAAAGGTGGAACCGTTCATTCCGCAAAAAATTCATCATGCGTCAGCTTCTGGCCTTCTTTAGCTGGCAAGTCTGCCACCCTATTTTGTCCTCTGAACTCATGTCTAATTGGGGAGGGGGGGGGGGAGGGGGTTTCCCAGCCTGATGAAAAGCTCTCTACATTCATTTATAATATTAATGTTAGTATCATCGTCAGAATCCAGAAGCTCAATTACCTTTTGCGTGTCTCTTGCAATTGCCAATAATTTCACCTGCATTTTATTGGTTAGATACAGACCATGTAAAAGAGAAAGTAGTTCAGCTTCCATACCAGAGTTTGTGTTGACTTTTGCACAAAAGCCTGCTACCCTGTTACCATTTTTATCTCGAATCAGCCCTCCTGTTCCACCTACTTAATGGTAGCTTGATGATACCTGTACATGTCATCGTAGCATTGTGTTTAGTTTTCCAGGTACTTAGTTTGAGATTTGAATCTGATCATGATTGCGTCAGAGAGACTTACCTAGCTTATTTAAACACTGCTCTGTCATTTTGTTCACACTACTTAATGTTGTGTTGGATAATTTTATGTCCTTTCTACTCTATCGACTATCGTGCATTTCTTCAGTTGGTGAAGAACATAAATGAATTCTTGAGAGAAGTATTCTCAACTTCGCAAGTATTGCTTTGAGATACCATGCCATAATACACTGTTCAACTATTTTGTAATTTTTAAATCTATGGTATAGCGTGAAGAAGCTTTTTAGTGCTGGTAAACTGTTACTCTATCTTATGATGTCTCTGGTTATACCAGGAAAACCAAACCTGACCAATGATAGGATTTGCAAATAGCTCTAGATTCTAAACAACAGTTTGCAAGCTACTTGCCGTTCCTTAATTTACTAAACAGTTTTTTTTTGTCAGTTGAATAAATACATTTTGGCTTCTCTCAAACATAAAAATGGCAAAGGAAGATTAATTAGCTTTTATGCCTTTGGATTAATGTTTTCATTATCAATTATATTCTGGGGATAGTGCTATTGATTTAGCACTTCCTTGTGGAATAAACTGTGGTTTTCAAGTAAGATGTAAAATGCTTTGTTATGTATTTGCAGGCATGGTTGTTGGAGAGAGCAAATTACACTAAGGTAATTTTAACACTTAAGTTTTGCATGATGATCTCATGATTGTGTGTAGTATTCTACTGGTAAACAATTGTAATTTGCAAGGTGATCACTTTGTACTGTCTGATATCTGCATTTTTGCAGGAAGCAATCTCAGCATACTATAGATTTATATGGAATCTTTTCTATGCAGAGTACATCATCTTTCCTTTCGTCTAACAACTACTGGATAAAGGTTTTTGTTCGATGGACCTCAAAGAAATGCAAGTTTTCTTTCTGGTTTGCAAAGGAAAAGTGTCTATAGAGATGGGGGGGGGGGGGGGGAATTTATTTATCCTATTGTTGTATATTCTTAGGAAATTCATCAATCTTTTCTTAGGAAATGGAATGTTTGTTGTATGAGTCAATTTTTTCTATCGTAATTCGTAACACCCTGTATCTCCATGCCAAAGAAAGACTAGTCTACGCCAATGAATTTGTTCAACTCAGGAGGATAAGGTGGTAAGTGGAAATGTATCAAGGATCCAAAATATGAATGTATTTAAAAGGTTAAAATAAGGTTGGAGGTCAACAGAAAGCTTAGGATAAAAGTTGAAGTTGAAGGGTGCGCTGCAATTGATTGCTTAAATGATCTTGGACATGGTTTGAAGTCTTCAAACGAGTGCATCTACCAATCTAAAAGGAATTAAATGGCGTATCAAATTAAAGTTATATGAATCTTCTTTCTAATGCAAATCGCTTTTCACTTTGAGTTTTGAGCAAAAAGTTAATAGCTTTTTTATTGAAGGATTGTGGAGCAGTCCATTGGGCAGATACGCATTTCGCATATCAGAATATGTGGCCGCATATTGTGATATGCGGGCTGCATTTCCACTGCATTTTGGTCAGCAATTGTGAACATTCTGTTTAGAAAGTGTTGTATGCATTTTCTAGTGCATTTTGGTCTAGCAATTGTGAACTTCTGTTTAGCAAGTGTTGTATGCATCCAAATGTTATAAAACTTTAATGATGACACACTCAAATTACACCTCATAATGAAGTATAAAGTGGATGTTGTTCAAATATAGAATCTAACTAGGTTGAGGTTGATCCCATAGGGAATATGGCTAGAAATTAGGTCAATGCGGGGTTTTTTGTCAATTATTTTCTAAGGGATTTTTGTAACAATCCACAATTTATCAAATATTTATTTGAATTAATTATTAGAATGGAGTAGGATTGTGTTCCCCATGATTCATAACTCAACAAGTATATTATATTGGTGATCTATTCTGATGCTTAGCATGCAAAATGAAGTTTAGTACATCTAAATGTTGCTCAGCCCTATTTAGATGAATGTCACTCTAAATACCTTTCGGTCTTTGAATGTTTGAATTCTAACCCTTACTTTTATTTTAGATTAACTTTACCTTTTACAACTCAGGTCATTAGACGAGGGTTGGTAGCCCTGCATCTTCATTGGTAATCTCTTTTCCTATTTTGTACTTTTTTTTATCAAGCAAGTTAAGAATTAAGGTTAGTAATAATGTTTGCAATTGTTACATAGCAATCATTACAAAGAGAATAACAATACATGTATGCACACTGTTCAAGAATTACTTTTTACGCTAACTTACTTTGTTAGTTTATCATGGTGCCCACAACCCTAGTTATGAAATTTAGCTACTCATATTTGCAAGAACACAATCATAATTTATGGTTAAAACATAATTATGAACTTACAAGAAGAATAATCAAAATTTAGAAACTTCATTATCAAACGTAATCAATAGTTGAGAATCAATGTATCGAATTTCTTGAAAAGTCAACCGAAGTATGCTACAAGCAATTTCCAAATTCGAGTTCTCCAAATAAAGTGTGTAACATAGAAAACACAAATTTTATCCTAAACAAACTAGAAAACCAAGCACATCAGTAGTATACGACTCGTGGTCAACATCGATCAATTGGTGGTCTTCAGTAGTCAACTTCCTCCTTCGATACCTATCGTTCATTTCACGACTTGGTAAGAACTTACGATTCATAGTACAGGTCGTGGTAAGATTTTGCCTTCACTAAGCCTCTTTTATATGCCTCATGAATACAACTCATACTATGAGAGTACAATTCATACCTCCACTTGTAATCCAAGTACCCAAATTGCATAGTCTCAGAAGTTTTCCACGGCTGGCTTAATACGGCTACCTTGAAGGTACGCTAGTACATTGTCCCGTACTGCCTGAATCTCAAATTATCAAGGGTTTGAAGTTTTCTACAAATGATAACTATGGCTCATACTTGATAGTACGGCTCGTACATTGGATCGTACTAGCCGATCTTTGATTTGGGACTCTCTGAACTCTTTCATACAAATACAACTCGTACAATCACAGCATGATTCATTCCCATGCCTACTTTTTTCACTGCATTTGCTCTTTTACTTTTGGACCATGCTTTCCTATACAAACATACGAAAAAACATCATATCTGCATAAAATACTTAAGAACGTACAACCCTTGCTAACATTGCTTAGTCGGACAGAGGGTCTAAAAAACCACCCCCACCTCTTGAACTCGATGCTCTCAAGATTGTTTTGAGATAGTCCTTGATTCAGTTATCAAATTGCCACAAGTATTTTTCCTCCTCCCAAACAACAATTGTCGCAGCCTTGCCCTTTCAATGAACTAACAACTCTGTCTTAGTATTCTTCTTGCTTCTACCCACGACCTTGTGGTCAAGTATCTCCTCAATTTCTGCATCAAAGTGAGTTGGTACAAAAGGAGGATCCTTCTTCGATTTGTTTTTTTCCGGATCATCATCATCTGCAAAATAAGGCTTCAAGAAAATCACATGGAAGGTTGGGTGAATCTTCAACCTTTTGGGCAGTTTCAGTTTATAAGCAACCTCACCCACTCGTTGAACTACTTCAAATGGTTCATCGTATTTAGGATCAATATGCCTCGTCTTTCTCACAATCTATTTCTAGATTTGTGGTGTGAGCTTTAGCAGCACTTGGTCACCCACATTAATGTAATGTCTCAATTCTTGAGAAATTACTTTTCGGTGAGAAATGACCATTTTTCCCTTTTCCATAGTATTTTCATACTTTGTATATGATATGGAGATTGTTGGCACAGTTTCTAATGCAATTGAGTGTGAATTTGTCGATTTGAGGCCTTCACTAGAAAGTTTTATTGAGATGGTTGACTTTGGTCACATATTGAGATGAGAGCATCAGATGGAAATTTCGTCAGTTTCTTTGCGTTCGGAACGTTAAGTTTGATCTAGTTTAGTGTTGACTTAGAGCCCCGGAATCTTAGTTTTGTTTTGAAAAATTAGGCTAAAAGTTGAGTTTTGGGCCTAAAAGTGGCCCGGGAGGGTAATTTCATCATAACGATCTTTTTTCAGAAATTTGATAATTTCATTGTGTCTAGAATGTCGAATTTAGTATGGTATCATATCCAGATTATTTTTATCAGACCACAAACGAATTCCCAAGGTCTGTTTGGAAACTTTTCCTAAATTTTGGACTGTTGTTCTGGTGCTAGGAACTTTCTTCTACGCGATCGCGGTGGCCAGGCCCGCGTTCGCGGAGAGCTTCTAGATTGCACTTTGCGTTCGCGGCATGAAGCCCGCCTTAGCGATAAAGGACCTCTTTGTGATCCGTATTCGCTGCACTGTTCACCGCTTTTGGAAAAAGTTGCCTCAGTGTATTTTGCGTTCGCGGAGTTAAGTGTATGCGTTCACATAGTTCAAATTTTGTCTGAGATAGTATAATAGCGGGTTTCTTCCCATTTTTCTCCATTCCACCATTTTCACTTGTTTTTGGATCTTAGGAAAAGGGATTTTTGTGGGGTTTCTTGAGATAAATCATTTGGGTAAGTTCCTTTATCATTAATAAATCTTTCACCCATTTTTATCTTTCAAATTATCTTCAAAATCAAGATTTCAAATGAGTTTTTGGGGGTTTTCGTCCCAATTTCAAAACAAATGATTTGATGATCTCTAACTTGATTCCGAATAATTTTTAATGGGTTTTTCAACCATGAACTCCCTTTGATATGTAGAACATGATTTTCGAATAAAATCCCAGATATTTCCTTTTCATTTTTGAAGTAGTTCTTGGACGATTTTGACTCCAATTTTAAAACCTTGCAATACGAGTATCATTAGACTCGTTTTGATGAACTCTCTTCATCCTTGCAATGGGTAATCATTTCAGAGTCGATGTTTGTGAGTTGAGCTCTGATTAGAGCATTCTTGCGAAGTTTCGGCCTTTGAGGTAGATTTGACTATCCTTCTTTGAGAATGAGATTGGATAATTAGTCATTCATATATTATAGACTTTGGGATGGGGCTATAATGTGACTTGGGAATGTTAAATTCATTGTGATTCCTGTGTGGGGGCTTATTTGTATTATGATGCTCGTGTGGGGGACTTATTTGTGCTGAGTAGCCCATGGGGGGGGAGGGGGGCTTATTTGCTATACTTATTGCTTTGAGAGCTTGAAATTCATGATTTTCTTGTGAGAGATGCATGTGATTCTATTTGACTTGTAATGCCTGCCCGATGGGTTGAGTTGTGAGGTTTTTAGCATACTTGAGTACCAAAACGTTTTCAAAAAGGGTGAAGACTTATTTCAATATATTTCCTTTCCATTACTATCTATTGAGGGTGTATATCATGATTAAGTTGAGTTTTGAGAACTTTGAACCTTATACTACATGTTGAGTTGAATATTGCCTCCATGACATATGTGTTGTGATGTATTCATCCTCATTCATCATATCATTGATCTTGAGAAGTTGAGAAATGTGTAAATTCTTTTTGAGAAAGAAAATGTGACACATTTTTATATCCTTGACCACGATCTAGGCGGCAAGTTGATGAGATATTGAGATTGTGATTTGGTATATGGACTGTGAGTTCCCCATGGGTCATTGTCTAGAAACCTTAGCTAGACATGTGTATGACAGGCTGTGCGACAACCTTGATTCCACTATACCACCACATCATTGCATCATCTCATTATATTGTTATTTGAATTACTTGACTTATTTGATCATACGCGATATTGAACTGTCCTTATGTGTTTACTTTACTTGCGTCGTTTTGTATAAATTGGCGGCACCGGTGCCAGAATAGGACTTTTCTATATGCAGGTAGAAGCGTTCCTTAGTTTATTGCATAAGCTTGATTAATTCCTTATACTCAGTTGGTCAAACCTATTGAGTACATGTATCACCCCTACTTCTGTGTCCTTTTTGATGGAGATCCTAGTCAGGGTATTCCACGTGTCATCTGATCTCTCTAGCGGACTTTGCATTTTCAGATTAGTAGTGAGATCTTGGGATCCCGATCGCCACTAGTTCTATCCTTTATTTTCAGTCTTTATTATCACTCAGAGACTTATAATATTCCTTGCTCATACAATTGTAATTACATTTTGCTATTGCATTTTGCTAACTTTAGACCTTTGAATATTTTATTAGTTCATACGCATTTTTGTGGCTTTGGATAGTGATGGTAGACTAGGGTTATGTTCTCTCTCGAGGATGGGGACGGAGATGAGGGTAAGAAGGGGTAAGCGGGTTAAAGAAGTGTCTATACTGAGAGTAGGTTCTTGGAACATTGGACGTTAACAGGAAAATCCATAGAGATAGTTAAGATTCTAAAGAAGAGAAAGATTAGTATAGCTTGTGTCCAAGAGACCAAATAGGTAGGTTCTAAAGCTAAGAAGGTAAACGGGTATAATCTTTGGTTCTCTAGTAGATCAAAGTATAGGAATGGGGTAGGCATTTTAGTAGACAGTGATTTAAGAGATCAGGTGGTGGAGTTTAGGAGAGTCAATGATAGGATGATGTAGATTAAAGTGGTCATTGAAGGGATCACGTTGAACATTATTATTGCTTATGCACCACAAGTGGGCTTAGGCGAGGAGGATAAGAGGCGCTTTTGGGAGGATTTGGACAAGTTAATGAGAGGTATACCGCCTACTGAGAAGCTTTTCGTGGGAGAGAATTTTAATTGGCACATCAAGTCTATTTCGAGAGGGTATGATGATGTGCATGAAGGCTTTGGCTACGAGGACAAAAATAGAGGAGGAGTTTTACTTTTGGATTTCTCAAGAGCTTTTGGGTTGGTGATAGCTAATTCGAGTTTCCCAAAGAAGGAGGACCAATTGTAACCTTCCGTAGTTCGGTGGCTAAGACTCAGATAGATTTTTTACTTCTTAGAAAGGATGGTAAAGGTTTGTGCAAAGACTGTATGGTCATTCCAATCATCAACCTTATGACCCGATATAAGCTCTTGGTGATGGATTTAGGGATCAAGATGATGAAGAAGAAAAGGGTTGGGGATGACCGACCTAGGATCAGATGGAGGAGTTTGACCACAGCTAGTGCCCTGGAGATGGGAGAGAAATTAAAAGATATGGGGGCTTGGGATAGTAGTGGGGATGCGAATAGTATGTGGGATAGGACGGCTAGTTGTATTAGGGTTGTAGCAAGGGAAGTGTTGGGAGTATCCATAGGTAGCCGTAGTCGGTATCGAGGGGACAGGTGGTGGAATGGAGAAGTGCAAGGGAAGGTGGAAGCAAAGAAGATGGTGTATGCGAAGTTGATAGAAATCAAGGATGAGGTGGAGAAGTAGACAAATAGGGAACTTTATAAGATAGCGAGGAAGGAGGCGAAGTTGGCGATTTCGATGGAAAAAATGGCAGCTTTTGAATGCCTTTATGCTGAACTAGGATAGAAAGGCGGGGATAGGAAATTATTCAGGCTAGACAGGGAGCGGGAGAGAAGGGTACGTGATGTGGATCAAGTAAAGTGTATTAAGGACGAGCATGGTAAAGTATTGGTAGAGGAGACCCTTATTAAATAGAGAAGGCATTCATACTTCCATAAACTCTTGAATGAAGAAGGGGACAAAGAGATTGTGTTGGGAGATTTTGAACATATAGGAAGGCGTCAAGATTTTGGGTGTTGCAGAAGTATTATGGTCGAAGAGGTTAAGAGTGTTGTGCGTAGAATACATTGGGAAAGAGCGATCGAACCTAATGAGATTCTTGAGAAATGTTGGAAGAGCGCGAGCTTGGTAGGTTTAGAGTGGCTGACTAGGTTATTTAATGTCATCTTTAAGACGGTAACAATTCCCAAAGAATCGAGGTCGAGCATAATGATCCCTCTATACAAAAACAAGGGGGATATCCAGAGCTGCAACAATTATAGAGGTATCAAGATTCTAAGCCATACTATGAAAGTGTGGGAAAGAGTGATGAAGATGAGGGTGATGAGAGACGTGTCTATTTCATAGAACCAATTCAGATTTATATCGGGACGCTCAACTATAGAATCCATCCATCTTATGAGGAGACTGGTGGAGCAGTACAGGGAGAAGAAGAGGGACTTACATATGGTATTTATTGACCTAGAAAAGGCTTACGATAAAGTTTCACGAGAGATACCATGGAGATGTTTGGAGGCTAAAGGTGTACCTGTGGCATACATTAGGGTGATCAAGGACATGTATGAGGGTGCCATAACCAGGGTAAGGACAGTAGGAGGAGACTTAGAATACTTTCCAGTTGTGATGGGGTTACATCAAGGATCAGTTCTTAGTCCGTTTTTATTTGTCTTGGTGATGGATGGATTGACGCAATAAATTTAAGATGAGGTGCCATGGTGTATGCTTTTCGCGGATGACATAGTCCCGATCGATGAGACTCGTAGCGGAGTTAACACTAACATGGAGGATTGGAGACATACCTTAGAGTCTAAATGATTTAAGTTGAGTAGGACCAAGACAGAGTACTTAGAATGCAAGTTCTGTGAGATACCTCAGGAGGTTGGCGCGGAAGTTAGGCTTCGTGACCAGGCCATCCAAAAGAAAAGTACTGTCAAGTACCTTGGGTCTATCATACAAGGCAGCGGAGAGATTGATGATGATGTCACACATCGTATTAGGGTAGTGTGGATGAAATGGGGGCTCACTTCCGGTTTGCTATATGACAAGAAGGTGCCACCACAACTTAAGGGCAAGTTCTACAAAGTGGTGGTTAGATCAGCTATGTTATATGGGGTGGAGTGTTGGCCAGTTAAGGTCTCTCATGTTCAAAAGATGAAAATTACCGAGATGAGAATGTTAAGATGGATGTGTGGGCATACCAGGAGCGACAAGATTAGAAATGAGGCTATTCGGGACAAGGTAGGAGTGGCCTCGGTGGAAGACAAGATGTGGGAAGTGCGATTGAGATGGTTTGGGCATGTGAAGAGGAGAGACACAAATGCCCCAGTGCGGAGGTGTGAGAGATTGGCCATGGATGGTTTCATAAGAGGTAGGGGTAGGCCAAAGAAATATTGGGGAGAGGTGATTAGATAGGACATGGCGCAGTTACAGCTTATCGAGGACATGACCTTAGATAGGAGGGTGTGGAGGACCCATATTAGGGTAGAAGGCTAGTACAAAGTCTCATTATTCTTCCTTATTAGTAGGCGTATTAGCGCACTATAATTTCTTGAGCTCTGATTTATGTTATTATATACTACTCTCTATACTTTAATTACTCTATTTTATCTTATCACTTTTGTTATTTATTTTCATATAATGCTTTGAACTTTGTGTACTTCTTAGCAGTATCTAACCTCTTTTTATGCTTCTATTGAGCCGAGGTTCTCTTAGAAACAACCGTTCTACCTTGGTAGGAGTAAGGTCTGCGTACACTTTACCCTCCCAGACTCCATATTGTGGGATTTCACTAGGTTGTTGTTGTTGTATGTGTTTTACACTTATAACACCAGGTTTTAGGATATTTTCTTTGTTGTCCTTCTTTTCATTTATTTTGTGGCTTGACATCCCCTTTGAAAGTCTCGTATAAGTTTTACTTGTAGGCTTACACATCAGGTTGGTTGGTGGGATGTGTGCCACCATGACCTCAGTTTTTGGGTCGTGATAAATTGGTATCAGAGGGCTAGTTTATCGGTCTTATAAGTTAAATTGCAGGTTGTCTAGTAGAGTCTTGCGGATCGGTACGTAGATGTAACACCCCCTAAAAATGTTATATATGGTGTTCCAATTTCTCGATGAAAATGATACAGATTCTGTATTTTGTGTATAAATTATTATAGGATGGTCCAAATTATGTGATTAAAATTTTTATATAACCCCAGCATCATTACCTACAACTTTTGTGGACCATATTTTAAGTTTTAGAGGTTAAGTAGGTCAAATAAATTAATTTTCTTGCAAGACATGGTGCTGTGATGAAATGAATTATTTGTAGAAGAAAAATCACATCTCATTGTAGTATGCTCCAAATTGGTTGATTCTTGAACCAAATAAAATTAGACTTCTAGAGCAACAATTCATATACACCAAATCCTAATGAGGAACTTATCTTGTTCAAAGGCAGCTCCGAAAAAGGATATTCCGTTAAAAGAAGGTTTATCTCACCAATCATGGAAATATCTAGATCCATTTGACATCACCCATGACATCAATAGTCCTCCATTTGACAGTGCCCATGACATCACAATCTTCCATTAAATTTTTAGATTATTATATAATTATTTTAATTATTATTAGGTCCCTCCTTCACACCTATAAATATCCACCTTATTTTATCATTTTGTTCATCAAGCTTTCTCAAACAACTCTTCTCTCTATACACTTCTTTACTCATTCTCAAAATATAATTTTAGTTCTTAATATTTTAGAAATACTATTTCGGTGATTCATATACTCCGGATAGTACACAAAATGCTCCAGTGAGGAGAAAATGCTAGGATTCAAGAGTGTTCATTAAATCCTTCGATTCTGAGTAACGCTTTAGATTCCAGGTATATAAGAGTTCAATGAGAGTATTTCTTCCACTCTCATGCCTAAAGTATTTTGATTATATGATAAATTAAGTTTATTTTCTTTAAGCTTTACTCTACGGTATATGGGTGTTCATCCATGGGTTCTTCCACTTATGTAGTAGTCCAAAACTCTTTCAACTAAATCTCTTGATTTCAAATAAGAATTTTATTATGGGTAATTCTTATTTCTACTTAGTAGCATGAATCATGGTGTAACTTATGATTATGTGTCTATTTTGATGCAAAATGATTTCATATATATGAATTGATGGTTTGCAAGTATTTTCTCTATTTATCTCTTTAAAAGTTCTTGAAATTAACGGTGGGCTATTTACAACATGATTTTTAATTAATGAATTTCAAAATATTTATGCATAATTTTATTTACATACATGTTTGAAAGTTGAAGTGATTTAACATGTTTGAAAGTTGAAGTGATTTAAACCTACCTTGTTTTACTATATTTTTAATGAAGTTTGACTTAAAAGCTTTGACTCTAAATAAATATTTATGAAAGCAATGTCTATGATTAAAAGGGAGTCTTGTTAACTAAAAGAATGATAAAATGCTATGAATGACGAATTCTTTATGCTATAAGTACAATTTTTTCATAGTTGAATCATTAAAGGTTTTAATGAGCAATTCCACCGAATGTGATATTTTGAATTCTCAAGCTATATGTTATGACTATTTTGGAGTATTAAACTATTCAGTAGGATTGAGTTAGCACCGAATGGGTCATTGAGGTGCGATTCGGTAAGGGAATCCTAGTAGCAACCCCTTGTCTCACTAACTATGTACCAACATAGGAGCCCTTGTAGGCTTAGGCTAATGGATCCATGATAGCCTTAAAGTTAAAGTTAAAGAATGAATGTAAAGTCGATGTAGTTCTACCCTAAGCAAGTAGACTCTCCGGCCAACGCAGGGGGTTATGTTGGATTCCACGTAATAGCTCACATGGTCTTAATGTCGGTTATAGTCAACTTACCACAAATGAACATTTCAAATGCTATTTACATGATTACTCATGCATGTATATATCTACATATGCATGATTTAAATGATATCTATTTGTTTACTCATCGATGCACTCATTTATGTAGTTTATCTTATGAATGTCCTAAATGTTTTACTTTGTCATGCATGCCTACATACTTAGTACATTCAAAGTGCTAACACATACTCTTTTACCAACATGATATCACCATGTAGGGATCAGTTCTCCTCCTCGTTCTACTCTACGTGGATAGTTGAGATTTTGTTTGAAGGGTACTTTTGGTGAGTTCCCATATTTTGGAAACAATACTCCTTTATCTTTCTAGCTTATGATATGTTGAGATCTTTATACACTTACTATGTCATTTCTTTCTTTTATGATTGAGGGTGAGCTAAAAACTTATCTTAGCCCCGTTAAATCTAAAAGTTAGAGGTATTATTGGAAATATGTAAGTTGAAGATTTATTATTATGATTTTCTCTTGTTTATTTATTTTCATTACCTATAAAAGGCTAAAAGAATGCTAAGAGGCCTATTTGAGGTATTTTCGGGTTCCACATTCGCCATTTTACGTCTAGGCCCTAGGCTTGAGTCGTGAAAAACTTGATATTAGAGCCAGAGATTTTGAATGGTCCTCGGAATCCAATAGACCGTATCAAATAGGATCTTTTTCATAGTTGTGAATCACACCATAACTATGAATAGGAGACTATGGGACATTTAGAAAAGTTTTCACTTCTTTCAAATTCATGTCGTGCCTTAGAGTGTCCTATGTTTTCCTCTAACTAACAACCCATTTCGTGTTCTCTAGATAATGACTCGTGGAAGAGCACCACCAAGAGCAAGGGTTGACGATAAGGATGAAGCTCCTCTGGTTCCCAATGCCCCACATCATGAGGAAGGGGTAACCCATGCTGAGTTTCGCAATATCATTATGTTGTTGGATCAAGTCATAGACAACCAAGGGTATCAAGGTGTTCCTCCTCCTTAAATGAAAAATCCGGCCTCTAGTATTCGATATTTCCAAAGGATAAATCTACCTGATTTCGATGGTTCTAAACTAGATGAGGACCCTATAGAGTTCATTAATGAGTTGTACTAGATATTGGATATCATGGGTGTGCCACCAAATGAGAAGGCCGAGCTAGTAGTCTATCAACTCAAAGGTGTTGTTCGAGTGAGGTACAAATAATGGGTTGTTGAAAGGGATGAAGAAATTGGGCTGATTGGATGGGAAGAGTTCAAAGGTGCTTTCCTAGACCCTTCTTCCCATTGGAGCTAAGGGAGACCAAAATCCAAGAGTTCATCAATCTCCATCAAGGGAGTATGAGCGTGTGGGAATATGCTCTCAAATAAGTTGTCAAAGTATGCTCCCTTCATAGTTTCTGACCCAAGAGCTAGGATGAGCAAGTTTATTTTTGGTGTCTCAAGCTTGGTGTCCAAGGAGTGCAAAATGGCCATTTTGTTCAAGGATATTGACATCTCTCAGTTAATGACTTACGTAGAATAAATTGAAAAAGAGTAGCTGAAAAAGAGATCAAGGGGGTTCAAAAGGGCTAGAGTGGATGGTGGAGGGTTTAACCCTCAAAGGTCCGGTTATGGTAACAATGGAAAAGGACAAGGTGGGAAACGGTTTGTGGGGAAATGTTCCACCAATACTCCTCCTCCAAGGTTCAACAAAGAAAAGGGTGCTAACCCAATGGTTCAAAGAGAGAATGTTGGTGCTCAAACTTTCCCCTCTTGCAAGAAGTGTGGAAGGACTCACAAAGGGGAATGCTTAGCCGACACTAATGCATGCTTTAAGTGTGTCAAACTAGGACACCATGCTAGGAATAGTAGAGGTGGTGGTGGTAGGAATCAAGGCCAAATTGCTCATGGTCAACAAGCCCAAAGAGGTGTCCAACACACCAACCACTTTTACGCCTTGCATGAGAGACAAGAGGTTGAGGACGCACCAATGTCGTTACCAGTATGTTAAAGATCTTTTCTTTTGATATGTATGTATTATTAGATTTGTATGCAAATTTATCATTTGTTACTCCATTCCTTGGTAATAGGTTTGATGTGTTACCCAAAATATTATTAGAGCCCTATTTGGTGTCTACCCCTATTGGTGAGTCGATTATTGCTAGAAAGGTCTATAGGGGTTGTCCCATGTCTATCTTGCATAAAGTTATTTCTTGTGATCTCATTGAGCTTGACATGGTAGATTTCGATGTCATTCTTGGGATGGACTAGTTTTATGCATCTTATGCTTCCATAGATTATAGGACTCGTCGTGTCAAGTTCCAATTTCCAAATGAGTCCATTATTGAATGGGAGGGTCGTGATTTGGTAGTGAAGGGTAAGTTTATTTCTTATCTTAAGTGCCCAAAAATTAATTGCTAAGGATTGTATTTACCATATTGTGAGGGTTAGAGATGTCGATTCTGAAAGTCCTCCTTTTGGGTCGGTTCCCGTAATCAATGAGTTCCCTAATATTTTTTTGGATGACCTTTACGGTGTCCCTACCAAAAGGGATATTGATTTTGGTATCGATCTCCTCCCTGATACCCAACTTATCTCTATTTCTCTTTACCGAATTGCCCCGGTGGAATTAATAGAGCTGAAGGAAAAATTAAAGAACTTGTTAGAAAAGGGGTTCATAAGGCCAAGTATTTCTCCATAGGGTGCTCCTATGTTATTTGTGAGAAAGAAGGATGGGTCGCTTCGAATGTGCATAGACTACCGATAATTAAATAAGATGACCATTAAGAACAAGTACCCAATCCCTAGAATAGATGACTTGTTTGATCAATTGCAAGGGGCAAGTCACTTCTTCAAGATTGATCTTTGGTTCGGCTATCACCAACTAAGGGTGAGGGAATGTGACATTCTTAAAACAGCTTTCCGAATAAGGTATGGTCACTTCGAGTTTGTGGTGATAAGTTTTGGGCTGACGAATGCACCGACGGTGTTCATGGACTTGATGAATAGGGTGTTCAAACCTTACCTTGATACTTTTGTGGTGGTCTGTATTGACTATATTTTAATTTACTCTTGGGGCGAGGAAGAACATAAGAATCACTTGAGAGTTGTGATTGAAACGTTGAAGGATAGACAATTGTTTGCAAAATTTAGTAAATGTGAATTTTGGTTGAAGGAGGTGGCATTTCTTGGTCACGTAGTATCCGGTGATGGGATCAAGATTGATCCTAAGAAAATGGAGGCAGTCAAAAATTGGCCTAGGTCATTTTCTCCTTCAGGCATTAGGAGCTTCTTAGGTCTAGCCGGGTCCTATAGAAGGTTCGTCGAAGTGTCTTCTTCCATCTCATCTCCTATGATGAAATTGACCTAAAAAAATTCAAATTCATATGGACGGATGAGTGTGAGAAGAGTTTCCTGACCTTGAAAGACCGACTTACCTCTGCTCCTATTTTGACTCTACTGGAAGGATTAGAAGGATTTGTGGTTTATTGTGATGCCTCACAGATTGGTTTAGGTTGTGTCTTAATGCAAACCGTCAAGGTCATAGTCTATGCTTCTAGGCAATTAAAGGTGCATAATCGTAACTATCCTATCCATGACCTTGAATTGGAAGCCATTGTTTTTTCTCCAAAGATTTGGTGGCATTACCTCTTTGGGATGCATGTGGATGTGTGTATATCGATCATAAAAGTCTTCAATTTGTGTTCACCCAAAAGGACCTTAATCTAAGGAAAATGAGGTGGTTAGAACTCCTTAAGGATTATGACATGAGTGTGCACTATCATCCAAGTAAAGTTAATATTGTTGCTGATGCACTTAGTAGAGTATATATGGGGAGTGTGGCCCATGTTGATGATGGGAAGAGGAATTTGGTGAAAGATGTTCACTGGTTGGCTAGATTCGGGGTGAAGTTGTATGGTACCGATGATAGTGGTATGGTTGTTTAAAATAGGTCTGAATCCTCTTTGGTGGTGGATGTTAAATCAAAGCAAAATCTTGACCTGATGTTTATTGAGTTAAAGAAGTTGGTGAAGGAAAAGAAGGTAGAGGTCTTTTCAAAGAGAGAGATGGGGTGTTATACTATCAAGGTCGGCTATGTGTTCTGGATGTGTATGGTCTAAGGAGTTTGATGTTGATGGAGGCTCATAATTCTACATACTCCATTCATCCCGGTTCATCAAAAATGTATCGAGACTTAAAAGAGTTTTATCGGTAGGCTGGCATGAAGAAGGACATAACAAGGTTCATGTCCGAATGTCCAAATTGCCAATAAGTGAAGGCTGAACATCAAAGGCCGGGTGGCCTAGCCCAAAATATTGAAATCCCCACTTGAAAGTGGGAAGATGTGAATGTGGATTTTGTAGTGGGTTTGCCTCATACCCCAAAGCGTCATTATTTGACTTGGGTAATTATTGATAGAATGACTAAGTCAGCTCACTTCCTACCTGTTAAGACTTCCTATAATGCCGAAGACTATGCCAAGTTGTATATTCGAGAGTTGGTAAAGTTTCATGGTGTGCCATTATCTATTATTTCGAATTGTTGTACCTAATTAACTTCTCACTTTTGGAGATCATTTCAAAAGGGCCTCGGTACTAAGGTAAAATTAAGCACCAAATTCCATCCTCAAACAGATGGGCAAGCTAAAAGGATGATTCAAAATACTAGAGGATATGTTAAGGGCTTGTGTGTTAGAGTTTAATGGAAATTAGGATGATCATCTGCCGCTCATTGAGTTTTCCTATAATAATAGATACCATTCAAGTATTAAGATGGCACCGTTTGAGGCTTTGTATGGAAGACAATGTAGATCCCCGGTTGGTTGGTTCGAAGTAGGTGAGATGACCTTGTTGGGCCCTAATTTGGTAATTGATGCTTTAGATAAGGTGAAGATCATTAGATAAAGGTTGAAGACGACTCAAAGTTGTCAAAAGTCCTATTTCGACACTAGAAGAAGGGATCTTAAGTTTAATATGGATGATTGGGTGTATTTGAAGGTTTCACCCATAAAGGGTGTGGTTCAATTCGGTAAGAAAGGGAAATTGAGCCCTAGGTATGTAGGGCCTTATAGAATCGTGAGATATGTTGGCAAGGTTGCAATGAGTTAGAGTTGCCATTGAAAATGACCATGGTTCATCCGATATTCCATGTGTCTATGTTGAAAAAATATGTGGGTGATCCTTATTCCATTGTTCCTTTGGGAGTAGTGAATGTTGAAGAAAACTTGACCTATGAAGAAGTCCCGGTTGAAATTTATGACCGACAAGTTAAGAGATTGAGGAACAAAGAAGTTGCATATGTTAAATTCCTTTGGAGGAATCAACAAGTCAAAAATGTTACATGGGAAGCGGAAGTGGATAGGATTAAGCAGTACCCTCTTCTTTTCCCCTCTACCTAGACCTAAGGTATTAAGTTGTCCTTGCTCAATTACTTGAAATCCTTGCATTTCAACTTTTCTTGTCATATGCTTGCAAAATTATGAAATATATTTCGAATGATGTTTTAAATTGCACTATTGCATTAATGATGGGTTGTTGGTTTACACTCTACTCTACTCAATCTAAGTCTTGCCTCATTCGATGATGAATGTTCTCAAGGGGGAGATAATGTAATACCCCCTAAAATGTTATATATAATGTTCCAATTTCTCGACGAAAATAATACAAATTCTGTATTTTATGTATAAATATTTATAGAATTGTCCAAATTATGTGATTAAAATTTTTGCATAACCCCAACATCATTACCTACAACTTTTGTGAAGATCATATTTTAAGTTTTAGAGGTTAAGTAGGTCAAATAAATTAATTTTCTTGCAAGACATGGTGCTGTGACGAAATAGATTGTTTGTAGAAGAAAAATCATATCTCATTGTAGTATGCTCTAAATTGGTTGATTCTTGAACCAGATGAAACTGGACTTCTAGAGCAACAATTCATATACACCAAATCCTAATGAGGAACTTATCTTGTTCAAAGGAAGCTCCGAAAAAGGATATTCCGTTAAAAAAAGGTTTATCTCACCAACCATGGAAATATCTAGATCCATTTGACATCACCCATGACATCAATAGTCCTCAATTTGACATTACCCATGACATCATTATATTTTATTAAATTTTTAGATTTTTTATAATTATTTTAATTATTGTTAGGTCACTTCTTCACACCTATAAATACTTACCTTATTTCATCATTTTGTTCATCAAGCTTTCTCAAACACCTCTTGTCTCTATACACTTCTTTATTCATTCTCAAAATATAGTTTTAGTTCTTAGTACTTTAGAAATACTATTCCGGTGATTCATATACTCCGGGCAGTACACAAAATGCTCCGGCGATGAGAAAATGCTAGGATTCAAGACTGTTCATTAAATCCTTCGATTCTGGGTAACGCTTCAGATTCCAGGTATATAAGGCTTCAATGAGAGTATTCCTTCCACTCTCATGCCTAAAGTATTTTGACTATATGATAAATTAAGTTTATTTTCTTTAAGCTTTACTCTACGGTATATGGGTGTTCATCAATGGGTTCTTTCACTCATGTAGTAGTCCAAAACTCTTTCAACTAAATCTCTTGATTTCAAATAAGAATTTTATTATGGGTAATTCTTATTTCTACTTAATAGCATGAATCATGGTTAAACTTATGATTATGTGTCTATTTTGATGTAAAATGATTTCATATGTATGAATTGACGGTTTGCAAGTAATTTCTCTATTTATCTCTATAAAGATTCTTGAAATTAATGGTGGATTATTTACAACATGATTTTTAATTAATGAATTTCAAAATATTTATGCATAATTTTATTTACATACATGTTTAAAAGTTGAAGTGATTTAAACCTACCTAAAAAATAGGGCAACCTGGTGCACTAAAGCTTTCGCTATGCGCAGGGTCCAGAGAAGGGCCCGACCACAAGGGTCTATTGTACGCAGCCTTACCTTGTATTTCTGCCAGAGGATTTTTCCAAGGCTTGAAAGCTTTGACTCTAAATAAATATTTATGAAAACAATGTCTATGATTAAAAGGGAGTCTTGTTAAATAAAAGAATGATGAAATGCTATGAATGATGGATTCTTTATGCTATAAGTACAAATTTTGCATATTTGAATCATTAAAGGTTTTAATGAGTGATTCCACCGAATGTGATATTTTGAATTCTCAAGCTATATGTTATAACTATTTTGAAGTATTAAACTATTCTGTGGGATTGACTTAGCATCGAATGGGTCATTAGATGATGTCACGCCCCAGGAGGGTACCCTAGGCCTGGCCGGTACTCGAAGGCCATTTTTGACCTCCGAGCAAACCACCTGGTCCAGTCACACATTCAATCAATCACATTCTCTTAGCGGATATCTCAATTAAAGAAATACTATTCATATATAGGGCCGAAGGCCAAACATTTACAACCTAACAAGGCAATAAAATAAGACTCCTCAAACTAATTGTTCGACCTCCCCACACTCCAGTCTATGAAGCCTCTATCACAGTCTAAGAGGTTCCAATGACAAGTCCATGGCTACCAAAAATCAAAGTAAAGGAAATGTCAACAAAACTGTACATGAAGGCTCAACATCCTCCGGAAACTAGGAGGACTCACCAGTTAGCTGAGAGTGTAGTGGATCTTCAACGGAGCGCCGGTTGATGATGACCTCTGGTACCTGTCTCTGCATCACAAAACGATGCAGGCCAAATGACGTCAGTATATGGAATGTACGAGTATGTAAAATGGCCAAATACAACGAACATCAAGGAAGAATCAATCAACTCGGAAGCTCAACTCAAGAGGAATACCAACTCAATCAAATGTCCTAAGTCTAAACAAGAATATGATTTAGACGGGACAAATCGCATACAATTCCACTCATTCTGACTTAGAGTACTATCAAGATCTATTTGGGAGTTTCTCTTAACCGACAACCATTACTTATGAGCCAGTGAAGGTACAACAAAACGACGTTGTTGCCGCGCCCGTTCATACCTTGCCAGGGTATGAACGAATCAAACACTCATGGATCCAATCCAACCAAGTCCTATAATGTCAGTACAAACTCTCGGGGAAGCATACGACTTAACGGTTCAATCCCCTCTACGTTTGGCAACACAGGTATTGGGTTCGAGTATGGACTATACTCTTGCCCAATTTAGTGCTCGATACTCCTCCCAAGACTCAATGCTCATAAAACTCCATCCCATCAACTCAATCAACTCATATCGACAAGTCTCGTTACAACCTTGTCATCTCATCAACTCTATCACAATCACATCTTTCTCAATCGTACTATCCGATCAATCTCAAGCATATCATTCAAGGAAATTTAAATGCACATATGTAGCATCATCTAGATATAATCAATCATTTCTTTCATCCATTTGAGAAATCTTTTGAGGCTTATCACAATTTCAAGACTTTAAATTGACATTTCATATTGAGCAACATTCTCAAGAAAATAACATCCTTTATCATAATCTACATAGTAAGAAGATAAATAGAACATATTTCACAGCTCATTTCTTCATCACTCATACTCAACTAAGGGCTCATTTTGGAACCTCTTAGCTCAATAACATTGATACATATAGAATCAAATAGATAGGGGACCAAGTTCATACAAACACAAACAATACCAAGAAACTCTATTCTCATGAACATCTAACCTCAAGGCAAGAGTAGGGCACATAGGTGAACTCAACCCATGTTTTAGATAGCCTTACATACCGTAGTGAAGACTTGAAGAAAACCTTGATGTTGGGTCTTCAATGGAGAACTCAAATCTTGAAGCTCTTGGAACTCTTCTTGTTGGAGAAGGATTTGGAGAGGAAGAATAAGAGAGAGAGAGAGAGAAGAGGTTTCTAGGGCTTTTAGAGAGAGAGTGGGAGCTAAAGAAATGATCCCAAAATAGTCTAGGGTGATACATATATAATTTGGGGCAATTCCCAAATTGCCCCTTCTCAAAAGTTCTGAAAAATAGGCAAAAATGCACCTGGCGCGATAGTGGCGCATCGCGCCATTGCAGCGCCAGGCTAAAACACGCCTAAAACCTGTACACCTCGTAGTGGCACGCCGCGCCAGAGACCAAACTACTGAGGCATGTTTCTGGCGCGATAGTGGCGCGTCGCGCCCTTACAGCGCCAAGGCCAATTTTCTGGGTTCTGGAAATTTGGCCTGAAAAACCCTGCACAACTTTTAGTGGCGCGTCGCGCCAAGGACCAAACTACTGAGGCATGTTTCTGGCGCTATAGTGGTGCGTCGCGCCCTTACAGCGCCAATGCCATTTCCCCAGCAGTTGCAACCCAGGACAAAATGAAATTCCTGCCGTGCTAGTTCATCTTAGGATCGTCATATCTTTTGACTCCGAACTCCAAAATTTACGTTCTTGATGGCGTTGGAAAGAAGACTCGATGACCCTTACTTTGATAGGTCGTGGGCCACCTATATTGACATCCTTCAAAAGATAGGGTCATCAAAAGTCGACCCTTATATGAACTCATCCTAAACTTAGTCACGACGGATCTTTTGGGCTTAGCTCGGTCTTAGGGGTCCTTGGTGACCCCACATCACCTCTAACACTGCTCAGTCCCTTAGAGACTCCTCTTAACTCACGAATATATTTCAAGACACTCGGGTTTGACCCTTCCCGAACACAAGAAGGGTTCAAATCTTTGGAAAAATTTGAGGGGTGTTACATTATCTCCCCCTTGGGATCATTCGTCCTCGAATGATGAGAAATCAAAAATAGACTCGGGGTGCAAATTACAATCAAAACTCAGTCATTCAATCAGTCAAATTCTCAATCAAGACTCAAGAAGGCACAAATGAATTCAAGTCAAGGAAATGGTCATTACCTTCAACATTCTCCTCGGTAGGCACGAATAGGTGGGGATATTAGATTTCATGGCTTCCTCCGCTTCCCATGTGGCTTCCTCAACAAATTGGTTTCTCCACAAGACTTTGACTGAGGCGACTTCTTTGTTGCTCAGTTTGCGAACTTGGCGATCAAGAATTTGGACCGGAACCTCTTCATAAGACAAGCTATCCTTAGTTCCAATGCTATCAATGGGGACTACCAACGAGGGATCACCCAAACACTTTTTCAACATCAAAATGTGGAATACCGGATGAATAGGGGCTAGCTCTGAAGGCAACTCTAACTTATAAGCAACACTCCCAATCCGCCTCAAGATCTAGTAAGGACCAATATATCGAGGACTAAGCTTCACCTTCTTTCCAAACCTCATGACACCCTTCATGGGTGATACTCTCAAATACACCCAATCATCCACCTCAAACTCTAAGTCTCTCCTCCTCACATCGGTGTAAGATTTTTGGCGGCTTTGGGCCATCTTTAGCCTCTCTCGAATAACTTGCACCTTCTCCATGGCTTGATGAAAAAGGTCAGGCCCAATCAACTCGGCTTCACCAACTTCAAACCACCCAATGGGAGACCTACACCTCCTCCCATACAAAGCTTCATAAGGAGCCATTTGAATGCTTGCATGATAGCTATTGTTGTATGCAAACTCTATAAGAGGTAAGTGATCATCCCAATTTCCCTTGAAGTCAAGCACACATGCCCTCAACATATCTTCCAATGTCTAGATGGTGCGCTCTGCTTGGCCATCTGTCTGGGGATGGAAGGCTGTACTTAAGTTCACCCTCGAACCTAATCCTTTCTGAAAAGATTTCCAAAATTGGGAAGTGAATTGAGCTCCTCTGTCTGAGATGATAGACAAAGGGACCCCATGCAATCTGACGACCTCCTGCATATACAACTTTGCATAATCTTCTGCGGTATCAGTAGTCTTAACTGCCAAGAAGTGAGCTGATTTCATCATTCTATCCACAATTACCCAAATGGAATCATGTTGCTTTCGGGACTTCGGCAAGCCTGTAATAAAGTCCATGTTGATCATCTCCCACTTCTATTCTGGAATTTCTATGTTTTGGGCTAAACCACATGGCCTTTGATGCTCAACCTTTACCTATTGGCAATTCGGGCACTTGGAAACAAATTCCGCAATATCCTTCTTCATCCCACTCCACCAATAGATTTCCTTCAAGTCATGATACATTTTCGTGGAGCCTGGATGAATGGAGTACCTGGAACTATGCACTTCGGCCATAATCCTCTCTCGAACATCATCAACATCCGGCACACATAATCTATTTTGGTACCTTATCACACCATCTCCCCCTTTGGTGAAAACCATTACCTCTTATTTGTGAACAACTCCCTTCAATTGGAGAAGGATGGGATCTTAGTCTTACTTCTCCTTTACCTCTGCCACAAGTGAGGATGTAGACCCATCCTAAATAGTAACTCTGCCTTTATTGTTCTCTTCCAGATGAACTCCCAATCGGGCTAATCTATGTACCTCCTTCGCCAATTCTCTCCTTCCTTCCTCCACGTGGGCAGTGCTACCCATAGACAACCTGCTAAGAGGATCAGCAACAACAGTAGCTTTACCTGGATGGTAGAGGATGCTCATATCATAGTCCTTGAGTAGCTCAAGCCATCTCCTTTGCCTCAGGTTGAGTTCCTTCTGGCTAAAGACGTATTGCAAGCTCTTGTGATCGGTGAATACATCGATATGCACTCCATACAGGTAGTGGCGCCAGATTTTAAGCGCAAACACCACAACTGCCAGCTCAAGGTCATGAGTTGGGTAATTCCTCTCGTGAACCTTAAGCTGTCTTGAAGCATAGGCTATCACCTTCCCCCTTTGCATCAACACACAACCCAAACTAATTCTGGATGCATCACAATAGATCAAAAAACCCTCTGTACCATCGGGCAAGGTTAGAACAGGGGCAGTGGTTAGCTTAGTCTTCAATTTCTGGAAACTCTCCTCACAAGCCTCGGACCATTGAAACTTAGCCTTCTTTTGAGTCAGCTTAGTCAATAGTGATGATATAGAGGAGAATCCCTCTACGAACCTTTGATAATAGCCAGCCAAACCCAAGAAGCTCCTTATCTCTGTCGGGGATGTGGGTCTGGGCCAACTCTTCACTGCCTCAATTTTCTGAGCATCAACCTGAATACCATCTCCAGATATAATGTGGCCTAGGAAGGCCACTGATGCAAGCCAAAACTCACATTTGGAGAACTTTGCATACAATACCTGGTCTCTCAAAGTTTTCAAGACGACTCTAAGATGATGGGCATGCTCCTCCTCATTCTTGGAGTAAACCAGAATATCATCTATGAACACAATCACAAACATATTAAGATATGGCTTGAATACTCGGTTCATGAGATCCATAAAAGCGGCGGGGGCATTAGTCAACCCAAAGGACATGACCAAAAATTCAAAGTGGCCATAACGAGTCCGAAAAGCAGTCTTCGGAATATCACATTCTCTCACCTTCAATTGGTGGTAACCGGATCTCAAGTTTATCTTTGAGAAGCACGTGTCACCCTGAAGCTGATCAAATAAATCATCTATTTTGGAGAGAGGGTATTTGTTCTTTACGGTGATCTTATTGAGCTGCCTGTAGTCAATACACATCCTAAGGGACCTATCTTTCTTTCGAACAAATAGGACCGTAGCTCCCCATGGCGAGACACTCGGCCTAATAAATCCCTTATCTAACAAGTCCTTCAACTGCTCCTTCAACTCTTTCAACTCGGTTGGGGTCATTCTATAAGGAGGAATTGAGATAGGCTGGGTATCAGGAAGAACATCAATCCCGAAGTCGATCTCTCTATCAGGAGGGACTCCAGGCAGATCTTCAGGAAAGACATCCAGAAACTCATTGACAATCGGAACCGACTCAAAGGATGGAGACTCAATGCTGTCATCTTTCACTCGGACAATGTGATAAACACACCCTTGTGAGATTAGCTTCCTGGCCCTAAGGTATAAAATAAACTTACCCTTAGGTGCAATAGGACTACCCTTCCACTCTATGACAGCCTCATTCAGGAATTTGAATGTGACAATCTGAGTTCTACAATCAATGAAGGCATAACAGACATAGAGCCAGTCCATGCGAAGGATCACGTCAAAGTCAACCATGTCTAACTCAACTAGGTCGGCCAAGGTATCTCTGTGATAAATGGACACAATGCAATCTCTATAGACTCTCTCAACTAAGACAGAATCACCGACAGGAGTGGCCACGCTAAAAGGCTCAAGAAGACGTTCAGGAATTTTATTGAATTTACTAGCCACATAAGGAGTCACAAAAGATAGGGTGGCACCCGGATCCATTAATATATAATAATCAAAAGAAAAGACTCGAATCATACCCGTTACGACGTTTGGAGAGTTCTCCTGATCTTGGCGACTGCCCATAGCATATAAGCGGTTTGTACCTCCACTCGTACCTGAAGTAGTGCCACTATGATTACCCCTAGCTGGCGGTATGGCTGTAGAGAACTGGGCTCTATTCCCCCATGCTGGACACTCCTTCTGAAAATGGTCTACTTGGCCGCATTTATAACAACCAACCCTTCCCGCTCTGCATTCTCCCAAGTGGAGCCTACCACACTTGCCGCAGGATGGCTTCCCCCTCGAACCTTGACTTACACTGGCCTGGGATTGAGAACCCTGGGGGCTGAAATTCTGGCGACTTTGTCCTTGCCGGTCATACTTATTCTGCGGCATAGGTGCACTTGCGGCAGATGAGGTATAATTAGGAGGCCTCTTCTGGAAGAAGGACTTGTTGCTCTTGTTTTGCCTCTGTTCATTCTCATGGCCCGCCGATTTTGCCTTCTTGCTCAGGTGCTCTTCTTTGTCTTTTCTTTTCTCCTCCTCTACCTGTTGAACATACACCATTAATCTGGAAAGATCCATATCCGAGATCAATAATGCTTCTTTGCACTCCTTCTTCACATGCCTCCCTAATCCAGAGACGAACTTCCTTATCTTTGACCTCACATCTAGAATCATTTTTGGAGCATACCTGGACAGCTGGATGAACTTTAGGCCATACTCCTTAACTGACATACCCTCCTGTTTCAGGTTTACAAATTCCTCCACTTTTGCTTCCCTCAATTCTCGGGGAAAGAAGTGGTCAAGGAAGGCTCCCTCAAACTCATCCCACCTAGCAGGTTCAGCATCCTCACCCCTACTCTGTTCCCATTGGTTATACCAAATGTTTGCCACATTTTTGAGTTGATAAGATACCAACTCGACCCCCTTGATTTCCGTAGCATGCATAGCTTTCAGAATCTTCCACATCTCATCGATAAAGTTTTGGGGGTCTTCATCGACCTTAGAACCCGTGAATGCCAGTGGATTCATCCTCAGAAAGTCTCTAATTCTAGTGGAAGCAGATGGCTCCTGGGAACTAGAGCTGAGAGTCGGCGAACTCTGATTACCACTTCGGGCAGCCATTAGTTGCGTGAGCATTGCAATTGCCCCTCGAAATTCAGCCTCTGATGTGGGTGCAGGTGGAGTAGATGGCACTTGAGGTGCATCCGCATATCTCGCGGGTCAGCCTCTAGCCCTTGCTAGGCGTGCCTCTTACTGTGGCATCCCTGCATTATCAATATTCCTCTGGCTAGCGGTACGTTTAGGAGGCATTATCTATAACGTATAAATGCACGAATTAGAAGGGAAGTTTCATAGAGTTTAACTCCATCGCACAAATTCAGAGTATGAAAGAAGTGAAACAATTTCCTAATATCCTATAGCCTCCTGCTTATAAGTGTGGTGCAGAACACACCCATAAGCAAGACTCTACTAGACACGGCTTTATAGACTCCCTAGGACACTTGAACTCTGTGCTCTGATACTATATTTGTCATGCCCTAGGAGGGTACCCTAGGCGTGGCCGGCACTCGAAGGCCATTTCTGACCTCCGAGCGAACCACCTGGTCCAGTCACACATTCAATCAATCACATTCTCTTAGCAGATACCTCAATTAAAGAAATACTATTCATATATAGGCCCAAAGGCCAAACATTTGCAACCCAACAAGGCAATAAAATAAGACTCCTCAAACTAATCGTTCGACCTCCCTACACTCCAGTCTATGAAGCCTCTATCACAATCTAAGAGGTGCCAATGACAAGTCCATGGCTACCAACAATCAAAGTAAAGGAAATGTCAACAAAACTGTACATGAAGGCTTAACATCCTCAATAAACTAGGAGGACTCACCAGCTAGCTGAGAGTGTATGTGGATCTTCAATGGAGCGCTGGTTGATGACCTCTGGTACCTGTCTTTGCATCACGAAATAATGCAGGCCAAATGGCATCAGTACATGGAATGTGCGAGTATGTAAAATGGCCAAATATAATGAACATCAAGGAAGAATCAATCAACTCGGAAGCTCAACTCAAGAGGAGTACCAACTCAATCAAATGTCCTAAGTCTAAACAAGAATATGATTTAGACGGGACCAATCACATACAATTCCACTCATTCTGACTTAGAGTACTATCAAGACCTATTTGGGAGTTTCTCTTAACCGACAACCATCACTTATGAGCCAGTGAAGGTACAACAAAACGACGTTGTTGCCGCGCCCGTTCATACCTTACCAGGGTATGAACGAATCAAACACTCATGGATCCAATCCAACCAAGTCCTATAATGTCAGTACAAACTCTCGGGGAAGCATACGACTTAACGGTTCAATCCCCTCTACGTTTGGCAACACAGGTATTGGGTTCGAGTATGGACTATACTCTTGCCCAATTTAGTGCTCGATACTCCTCCCAAGACTCAATGCTCATAAAACTCCATCCCATCAACTCAATCAACTCATATCGACAAGTCTCGTTACAACCTTGTCATCTCATCAACTCTATCACAATCACATCTTTCTCAATCGTACTATCCGATCAATCTCAAGCATATCATTCAAGGAAATTTAAATGCACATATGTAGCATCATCTAGATATAATCAATCATTTCTTTCATCCATTTGAGAAATCTTTTGAGGCTTATCACAATTTCAAGACTTTAAATTGACATTTCATATTGAGCAACATTCTCAAGAAAATAACATCCTTTATCATAATCTACATAGTAAGAAGATAAATAGTACATATTTCACAGCTCATTTCTTCATCACTCATACTCAACTAAGGGCTCATTTTGGAACCTCTTAGCTCAATAACATTGACCCATATAGAATCAAATAGATAGGGGACCAAGTTCATACAAACACAAACAATACCAAGAAACTCTATTCTCATGAACATCTAACGTCAAGGCAAGAGTAAGGCACATGGGTGAACTCAACCCATGTTTTAGATAACCTTACATACCTTAGTGAAGACTTGAAGAAAACCTTGATGTTGGGTCTTCAATGGAGAACTCAAATCTTGAAGCTCTTGGAACTCTTCTTGTTGGAGAAGGATTTGGAGAGGAAGAAGAAGAGAGAGAGAGAGAGAAGAGGTTTCTAGGGCTTTTAGAGAGAGAGTGGGGGCTGAAGAAATGATCCCAAAATAGTCTAGGGTGATACATATATAATTTGGGGCAATTCCCAAATTGCCCCTTCTCAAAAGTTCTGAAAAATAGGCAAAAATGCACCTGGCGCAATAGTGGCGTATCGCACCATTGCAGCGCCAGGCTAAAACACGCCTAAAACTTGTACACCTCGTAGTGGCACGCCGCGCCAGAGACCAAACTACTGAGGCATGTTTCTGGCGCGATAGTGGCACGTCGCGCCCTTACAGCGCCAAGGCCAATTTTCTTGGTTCTGGAAATTTGGCCTGAAAAACCCTGCACAACTTTTAGTGGCGCGTCGCGCCAAGGACCAAACTACTGAGGCATGTTCCTGGCGCTATAGTGGTGCGTCTCACCCTTACAGCGCCAAGGCCATTTCCTCAGCAGTTGCAACCCAGGCCAAAATAAAATTCCTGTCGTGCTAGTTCATCTTAGGATCGTCATATCTTTTGACTCCGAACTCCAAAATTTATGTTCTTGGTGGCGTTGGAAAGAAGACTCGATGACCCTTACTTTGATAAGTCGTGGGCTACCTAGATTGAAATCCTTCAAAAGATAAGGTCGTCAAAAATCAACCGTTATATGAACTCATCCTAAACTTAGCCACGACGGATCTTTTGGGCTTAGCTCGGTCCTAGGGGTCCTTGGTGACCCCACATTACCTCTAACACTGCTCAGTCCCTTAGAGACTCCTCTTAACTCACGAATATATTTCAAGACACTCGGGTTCGACCCCTCCCGAACACAAGAAGGGTTCGAATCTTTGGAAAAATTTGAGGGGTATTACATAGATTCAGTAAGGAAATCCTTGTAGCAACCCCTTGTATCATTAACTATGTGCCAACATAGAAGCCCCTTTTAGTCCTAGGCTAATGGATCCATTAAATCCCTTAAAGTTAAAGTTAAAGAATAAATGTAAAGTTGATGGAGTTCTACCCTAAGCAAGTATACTTCCCGGCAAACGTAGGAGGTTATGTTGGATTCCACGTAATATCTCACATTGTCTTAATGTCGGTTATAGTCAACTTACCATAAATGAACATTTCAAATGATATTTACATGATTACTCATGCATGTATATATCTACATATGCATAATTTAAATGATATCTATTTGTTTACTCATCTATGCACTCATTTATGTAGTTTATCTTATGAATGTCGTAAATGTTTTACTTTTTCATGCATGCCTACATACTTAGTATATTCAAAGTGCTAACACATACTCTTTTGCCAACATGATATCACCATGTAGGGATCAGTTCTTCTCCTCATTCTACTCTACGTGGATAGTTGAGATTTTGTTTGAAGGGTACTTTTGGTGAGTTCCCATATTCCGGTAATAATACTCCTTTATCTTTCTAGCTTATGATATGTTGAGATCTTTAGACACTTACTATGACATTTCTTTCTATTATGATTGAGAGTGAGCTAGAGACTTGTCTTAGCTCCGTTAAATCTAAAAGTTAGAGGTATTATTGGATATATATAAGTTGAAGATTTACTATTATAATTTTTGCTTGTTTATTTATTATCATTACCTATGAAAGGCTAAAAGAATGCTAAGAGGCCAATTTGAGGTAATTTTAGGTTTCTCATTCACCATGTCATGTTTAGGCCCTAGGATTAGGTGGTGACAGTAGACGTCCATACTTATCTTCGATAGGCTACAAGATACTTAATAGGAGAAATTCCCTCTTTTGATTCCTTTTGTGCGATTTATTCCTATCAAGTGTTGGATACCTCTAATATATTCCTTTTAGGAAGATGGTGAGGACTAGAGACAGAGTCACCAATGGTGAGGCCGCACCTACTACCCAAGCCCTAGTTAGAGGAGGAGGTAGAGGATGTGGTGGAGTTAGGGATCGAGGTCGATGAGAAGAGGAGAAATTGCTTGAGGAAGAGCTAGGGATCCATCACCATATCCTATGTATAAGAATTATAATAATTTTGAGTAGCAGAATGAGGAGCATAGGCCATCCCATCCTCCTGCGGTTCTTGACGGCGCTCTGATGCTTTAGGAGCTACTTGTCCATATATTGGCTAGATTGTATGGTTACCCAACCCCTATTTTTCTTCCACTACTAGTTCAGGGGCTTAATATAGGATTTCCGACTCCTGGTTCTTCTTCGGTGCCCTTTATTGCACCTTCAAGATTTGTAGCTCCACAAGTTTCTACTAGTGCTTCCATGTTAGTGTCTGAGTAGAAGAGTTTTGAAAGGTTTGTTTGATTGGTACCTTTGATATTTAAGAATTTTTGACTGAGTACCAGGATAGGTTGTTCAACCTAGAAATTTTATAGGCACACGGAGTAGCTTATATTTCATACCAGTTTGCGGGAGTGGCCAAAGAGTGGTGGAGGTTGGTTCTTGATCGTATATCTATTGGTTCTTATATGATAAGTTGGGAGCAATTTATTGAGGTATTTCTTCAGAGGTTTATGGCTTATAACCTCCGTGATCAGTGTAGAAATAAGTTCGATGGATTGGAGCAGGGCTTCCTATCATTATCTAAGTACAAGGCTCATTTTCATGAGTTGTATCATTATACTATATTGAGTATTCCTATAGAGTTTGAGCGGGTCCATAAGTTGGTAAAGGGGTTCACCGGTTATATTTATGAGGCTACAACCTCTCTTGTATTATTAGGTGGGACATTTCAGAGTATCATTGATCATGTCAGGATGATAGATAGTACCCGACATGCTAGACAAAGTGGGGCTAAGAGGTTGCATCAGCAGGTTTAGTTCAACATTCATTCCTCCAGAGGTAGGGAGTATTTCGGTCCAGGCACCAAGGGTTGCCAGGGCAGGCCAGAATAGGCAGCGATTCAAGGAACAACTAGTACAAGTGGATCCAGATCGGGGTAGACTAGTTATGGTGGTTCTTCGGGCTTCAGAGGGCGTATAAAACTTTTGGTTATCTTTGATAGGGTTCTGGTCCTCGAGGCTGCTTTATTGTGATGATTTTAGGCATAAGGAAAATGATTTCCCCAAACATGCTTCTTCTACTATCCAGCTCGGGATATCAATTGTTCATTCTACACCCGCCCAGCTGTTTGAAGTGCATCACCAAATGCTAGAGGTGGCACCCAGGGTTCTAAGGGTGGAGCTCTAGGTGGTGCTCGTGATGGTTCATATGCTAGTGGTGACCATCGATTATGCTATGCTATACAGGGTATATTTGAGGTAGAGGCCTCTGATGTAGTTATTAAGGTATTGTTCTAGTTTGTCATTATTACATCAGTATTATTTGATCTAACATCTACCTACTCTTATTTGTTGACTTATTTTGATATGGGCATTGATTATGTGAGTGAGCCCCTAGCATTGCCTATTACTTTTTCTACACTAATAGGTGAATCTTTAGTGGTGGATCAGGTATACTAGGGGTGTATGGTGATATTGTTGGGTAGAAAGACCCAAGCGGACATAATTTTATTAGATATCTTGATTTTGATGTGATATTAGGTATAGACTGGTTATCTCCCTATCATGCTATTCTAGATTGTTATGACAAGACCGGGACCTTAGCTAATCCCGATTTGCCTTGCTTGGTGTTGAATCCGAGTTCGCATCCTAAGGGTGTGATATCTTATATTTGTGCTTTCCATATGATGGATAAAGTTTTCTTATCTTATTGGGCTCATGTACATGATCTTACTAAGAAGTCATCTCATTTAGAGACCATAATGATGGTTAGAGAGTTTATGGATGTATTTTCTACAGACTTGCCGGATGTTCCTCTAGACCATGATATCTATTTTGTGATTGATTATGAGCCGGGCACCAAGCTCATCTCTATTTCTTTTTACTAGATAGCTTCGACAGAATTGAATGAGTTAAAAGAACAATTGAAAGATTTGTTGAAGAAGGGGTTTATTTGACCTAGTATATCACCTTAGGGTGCACCAATCTTATTTGTGAAAAATAAACATGGTACTATGAGAATGTATATTGACTATCAACACTTGAAAAAAGTCACCATTAGGAACAAGTATCCTCTTTCTCGTATTGATGATTTATTTGATTAGCTTCAGGGTGCATCGGTGTTCTCTAAGATTGACTTGAGGTCAGATTACTATTAGTTGAGAGTTTGGAAATTTAATATCCTGAAGACTACTTTCAAGACTCGTTATGGTCATTATGAGTTTGTGGTTATGTCCTTTGGGTTGACTAATGCCCTGACTGCTTTTATGGAGCTAATGAACCTGGTATTTCAGCCTTATTTAAACTACTTTGTGATTGTATTTATTGATGATATCTTGGTTTATTCAAAGAATGAGGTCGACCATGTTAGTCACTTGAGGGTCATACTTGAGAGATTGAGAGAGGAGAAGTTGTATGCAAAATTCTCCAAATGTGAGTTTTGGCTACAGTCTGTGGCATTCTAGGATCATGTGGTGACCAAGGATGGTATTATGGTTGATCCGGCCAAGGTTACAGTGGTTCGTGAGTGGGTTAGACCTACTTCGATTACAGAGATATGGAGCTTTATTGGGTTAGCGGGATATTATCTTCGGTTTGTTTAGAGTTTTTCTTCTATTGCAGCCCCATTGACTAGGCTAACTCAAAAGACCATGGAATTTTTGTGGTCTGATGAGTGTGAGGCGAGCTTTCAAAAGCTTAATATGTTATTGACTTCATCACCTATTCTAGTATTACTCGAGGAGGGTATGGCGTTCATTGTATTTTGTGATGCTTTAGGAGTCGATTTGGGTTGTGTATTAATGCAGAAAAGGAGAGTTATAGACTATGCTTCTCCAAAACTAAAGGTACATGAGAAAACCTACCCTGTTCATGACTTGGAGTTAGAGGCGGTAGTATTTGTCTTAAAGTTGTAGAGGCATTATCTCTATAGTGTATATTGTGAGGTCTTTACAGATCACCATAGCCTTAAGTATATCTTTACTCAATCAAATCTAAATATGAGGCAGTGTAGGTGATTGGAGCTATTGAAAGACTATGAAATCACCATTCTTTATCATTTGGGTATGGCTAATATGGTAGCGGATGCCTTGGGTTAGAAAGCACCTAGTATGGGTAGCTTACACTTTATTAAGGCGGAGAAGGCCTTTGGCTTTGGAGATTTAGTTATTGGCTAGACAGTTGGTCCGACTTGATATTTCTATACCTCATAACATTTTAGCTTTGTGGAGTAAATGTCTACCTTGATGGATTATATTCGTGCCCATTAGTTTGATGATGCCAATTTAAGGACTATTAAGAACATAGTGTTGAGAGGCAAAGCTAAGTCCACTGCTCTTGATCCCGAGGGAGTTTTAAGGATTAGAAGTCGTATTTGTGTGCCCAAGATTGGTGGTTGGGTGGATATGATATTTAAGGAGACTCATTGTTCCTAGTATTATATTCACCCGGGAGCGACAAAGATGTTTCATGACTTGAAACAACACTATTGGTGGTGCGGCATAAAAAAAGATGTTGTTGATTTTCTGGCTAAGTGTTTAAATTGCCAAAAAGTGAAGTATGAGCATCAAAAACTAGGTGGTCCTATGCAATGGATGCCCATTCCTTAGTGGAAGTGGGAACGTAATACCATGGACTTCGTCATGGGATTACCCTTGACTTTGTGTAAGCATGATTTAGTTTGGGTGATTGTGGATCAGTTGATCAAATTAACTCATTTTATTTCGGTGAAAACTAGCTATATGTGGAGCAATTGGCTAGGATCTACATCTATGAGATAGTTCGGTTGTGTGGAGTGCCCATTTCTATTGTGTTTGATAGGGGTACACAGTTTACCTCTCATTTTTGGAGTTCAATGTAGGATCAGATGGGTACAAAGCTTGATTTGAGCATAAATTTTCATATTCAGACCGATGGTTTGTTGGAGAGGACTATTTAGGTTCTTGAGGACATGCTTCAAGCTTGTGTTATAGACTTTGGTGGTCATATGGATTAGCCTCTTCCTCTTATAGAGTTTTCTTATAATAACAGTTACCATTCTAGCATTCAGATGGTGCCATTTGAGGCCTTATATAGGAGGAGATATAGATATCTCGTGGGATGGTTTGATTCTTTTAGGGTATAACCTTGGGCTACCGATTTGTTGACAGATGTCATGGATAGGGTAAAGTTAATTCAGTAGCTCCTTGTGACTACTTAGAATTGGCAGAAAAGTTATGCAGATAGGCGTGTTCGTAATGTGTCATTAGCTATTGGTGAGTGAGTATTGCTCAAGGTGTCACTCACTAAAGGTGTGATGATATTTGGGAGGAAAGGGAAGCTCAGTCCGAGGTTTATTGGACTTTTTGAGGTATTAGGGAAGTATGGGGAGGTGGCCTATAAATAGGCCTTGCCCCAAGCCTTTCAGCTATTCATCATGTGTTTTATGTATCGATAACCGATACCATCATGATAACTCTTATGTGATTCATTGGGACTCAGTTTCTTTGGATTAGGACTTCTTATTCGAGGAGGAGCCTATTGCTATCATGGATAGAAAGACTAGACAGTGGAGATCAAAGCATATTGACTCAGTGAAGGTGAAGTGGAGGCACCAGCCTGTTGAGAAGGCTACATGGAAAGTGGAGTCCGACATACGTCATAGACATCACTATCTTTTTGCCCTTACATGTACTTTACTTTACTTTTCATTCAAGGACGAATGTGTGTTTTAGTGGTGGATGATGTAATATCCTAATTCTTGAAAAATTATTTCTTGGTGAGAAATGATAATTTTCCCCTTCCCCATAACATTTCTATACTTTGTGATATAAGCATGGTTAGCATGATTTTCAATTCAATCAGGTGTGATTTTGGAGATTTGAGGCCTTGAGTTGGAAGTTTTATTGAGATGGTTAACTATAAGACCCCGGAAATTTGAAAAGTCCTAAACCAAGGAATAACGGAGTAAATCTCAGAAAGTTAGAGAAATTGACAAGACCATGGAAGCCATCACGGGCTGTGATAATCATCACGGATCATTGCGAGCAACCGTGGTAAATATTCAGAGGGTCAAACTTGCAAGGAAAGAACTATGATAGAGGACCACGGACCGTGAATCCCTCCATGGTGACCCCTCCTTAAAGCCCTTAGGAATCATGCAAAATCAAGGGAAACAGACAACCACCATAGATTGTGGAGCCCTCCACGGACCATGGTGTGTCCCCGTGGTGGTTACTCAGTAGGCCTCCAACTGGTCCTGTATGACTGCCATGTTTCACGGCCTATCATACCCTTTACGGACCATGAGGGCATTCTCTGAAGAAAGTTTAGAGACCTACCTTGCAGTCTTTCCAAAATATTTTCCAAAGTCCTTTACCACGGGACCCCACCATTGGCCGTGGTGAGCACCACGGACCATGAAGGGTCCTAATAAATCCAATTTTGGTCAGATTTTCAAAGGGATATTTTGGTATTTTCTAGCATTTTATTTCAAAGTGGAGACGTTTTGAGGGTAGAATTCACCATCTAAACCAAATTCACCTATCTAAAGATCCTAAACCCTTCCAAACCCTTATTTCTCACACTTAGACAAGACACACAAGTTCTCTCTTCTTAAATACTCCCAAGAGTTTCAAGCTAAGCTAGGGTTTTGTCTCAAGGCATCTTCAAGTCTCCATTCCTTTTCAAACTTTTATTAGGGATTGTTTCCCCAAGGTATGTAGGTTTCATCCATGGGTTCTTCCACCCATGGAGCCCAAATATTTTCTCAATTTGGTGTTTCAATTCTAAATGATGAAATCTTATGGATCCACAATCATCCTTTAATGTTAAAGTTAAAGAAATGATTAAAGTTGAAGGAGTTCTACCCAGTAAGTAGTCTCCTGGTGCCAATGTAGGGGGTTATGTTGGATTCCATGTAATAGCTCACATGGTCTTAAATTTTGGTTATGGTTATATTCCCACAAAATGTATGTTTTAAGGTTTCATATGATGTTTCTCATGTATGTATTCACATATGCATATTGCTTATAAATATTTTGATGTTCTTCATTTTATAGCATAGTCACATACTTAGTGCAATCAAAGTAGTAACACATAATTTTGCCTATATGATATGACCATGTAGGAACCGGCGTTTCTCTACACAAGTGGATAAGTTCAATCGTTGAAGGCTACAACTTTTGGTGAGTTCCCATTTTCAGGAACAACAATTCTATCTTTCTAAATTTTGTTATGTATAGACTATTGAGTTACTTTTGGTACTTCAGACTTATATCGTGAGGGTGAGCTATGGACATATCTTATCCCCCGCTAAGTCTCTTAAGTAGAAGGTATTATTGGACAAAGTGTATGATATTCAAATCACTTTGACTCTTATTCTATGTGGAATCCCTTAGTCCCATTGTCCCTTACATTTTTTCTTTTTTTTATTATCATTACCGATGAAAGGCTTAATGAATGCTAAAAAGCTTAGGTGAGGTACATCCGGGTGCTTCATTCAACGTGTCATGTCTAGGCCATAGGTTTGGGTACTAACATTGACTTTGGTCAACATATTGATATTCAAGCGTCGGATGGAAATTTTGTCAGTTTCATTTTGTCTAGAACGTTGAGTTTGGTCTAGTTGAGTATTTACTTAGAGCCCTAGTACCTTAGTTTTCATTTTGGAAAATTAGGTTAAAAATTGAATTTTAGGCCTAAAAGAGGTTTGGCAGGTAATCTCATCATAACAATTTTTGGTTTTGGAAATTTGATAATTCCATTGAGTGTGGATGTCAAATTCAGTGTGGTATTATATCCAAATTATTTTTATCGATCTACTAAAAGACTATGACCTCTCTATTCTCTACCATCCAGTCAAGACAAATGCAGTAGCGAATGCCTTGAGTTAGAAGGCAATGAGTATGGGTAGTCTAGCCTTCCTTTTTACTATAGAGCAGCTATTAGATTTGGATATCTAGTCTTTAGCTAATCGAAGGAATCGACTTTATATTTTTGATTCTCGGTGTGTGTTAGCTTATGTATGACCTCGGTCATCTCTATTGGACCGAATTTGCAGCCCTCAGTTTGAGGATGAGGATTTAGTTGCACTTTAAGATAAGGTTTTGGGAGGTGAAGCCGACTTGGCTACCTTAGATTCAGATGGGGTTTTAAGGTTTGGTGGTCGACTTTGTGTTCTAAGCATTAGGGTATTGATTCAGATGATCCTTAGTGAAGCCCAACACTACAGATATTCTATCCACTCGGGCATCGCTAAGATGTATTACGACTTGAGGCAACACTATTGGTGGAGCGGCATGAGGAGAGATATCAAAAATTATGTTTCCCATTGTTTAAGTTGTCAATAGGTTAAGGTCAAGCATTTGAGTCCTAGTGGTGAGCTTTAAAGATTACCCATTCTCGAATGGAAATGAGAGCGGGTCACCATGGATTTTATTATGGTTTGCCTTACACTTCTCGTGGTCTTGATAGTATTTGGGTCATCATAGATCGATTGACCAAGTCAGCACACATATTTCCCATTCATACTTCCTATAATGCTAAGTGACTAGCCTGTACCTATATTTGGGAGATGGTTCTCCTTCATGGTGTGCCTGTTTCTATCATCTCAAATCGGGGCTCACAGTTCACATCTAGTTTTTGGAGGACTTTTTAGGAGGAGCTGGGTACCTGTGTTGACCTTAGCACAACTTTTCACTCGTAGACTGATGGTCAGTTAGAGAGTACTATATAGATTCTAGAGGATATGTTGCAGGTTTTGTTATAGATTTTGGGGGTCAGTGAGATCAGCTTTTTCCTTTGGCAGAGTTTGCGTACAATAGCAACCACTTTAGTATTTAGATGGCCCCATTTGAGGCCTTATATGGTAAGCGTAGTCGCTCTCTAGTTGGTTGGTTTGAGTCTACAAAGCCCAAGATGTGCAGTACAAACTTAATGCAAGAGGCCTTGGATTTTGTGAGGGTGATTTAAGATAGGATCAGGACAACTCAGGGTAGACACCAGAGTTATGTGGATCATAGGCGTCGGCCGTTGATATTTGTCGTTGGTGATAGAATATTCCTCCATGTATCATCCATGAAGGGCGTGATGAGATTTAGGAGGCGGGGCAAGCTTAGCCCTAGGTATATTGGTCCTTTTGATTTATTGAGGATAATTGGTAAGGTTGTATATGAGTTAGCTTTATCCCCAGCCTTTTCAGCTATTCATTAAGTTTTCTATGTTTTGATGCTGCGCCAGTATGTAACAAATGAGTCCCATGTGTTCCAGTATGACGTGGTTGAGTTGGATGATCATTTGAGCTTTATTGAGGAGCCAGTTGCTATTTTTGCGAGACATATCAGACAGTTGCATTCCAAAGACATTCCTATGGTTAAGGTCCGTTGAAGGCATCGTCTAGTTAAGGAGGTTACCTGGGAAACTGAGCATAAGATATGGGTACAGTTCCCCGACTTATTTGAGCCTTCAGGTACTTCTTGACTCTTACTTTTGCGATTGAAAGTTCTTTTAGTAGTGGATGTTGTAATGACCCTCCAGGTCATTTTTAAATTAAATCATTCATTTTGTCGTTTAGAGAATTCCTGTAGTAACCCCAAGTCCTTTATGACTTACTGGCACTGACTGTTCGGTCATCTGGTCGTTCATTTGGGTTGTAGGCTTGTTTCCCTATTTTGGAGCTTTCATTACTTGAAAAGTTGACTTCAGTCATAACTTCAGGAAAAAGACCTCAGATCAGAATTTTGACGGTTCCATCAGCTTTAGAATGACCAAATTAGATTAGTAGCATAGTCGGCATGAGTACCGAGGCAATTAGTTAGAGTTTAAGACCATTTGGCACTTTTGCCTTTAAAATTTGGCTTATATTTAACTTTGGTCAACATTTTTGGAAAATGCAATCGAATGAAAATTCTGACAGTGCGGTTAGTTTTGGAATGTCGAGTTTGTCTAGTCTTGAGGCCTATTGTAGAATTTGGTTCAAAATGGCCTTTAGAAGTGGGACCCACTTTTAGTTGTAACAACCTCATATGGAAATTTTGACTACACCATTGAGTCTGAAACGTCGAATTTGGTAGGGTAGCATATCTCATTTACGCGCACGGGATTCCAAATGAATTTCGAGTACCCTATCGGAGTATTTGAACTTGGTAAAAATCTCAGCTTTTATCTATATCTGGTGCAGGACCATTTAGTCTCCGCGATCACGGGCCTATGGCTGCGTTCCCGAAGGTCATGTTTCTTCGCCTCTGTATTCGCAGAGCACTATAGCCGCGTTCGCGAAGGCCATTGACCTAGTCTTTCAATGAAGACCAAGACGAATTTCAGCTTATTCTTCCAAGTTCAAACATAGTTTTCTCCATCATCTTGAGGTCAAATTAGGTGATGCAAAGGTCTAATTTCAAAGGATTTTCGTAGGGAATCTAGTGGTGAACTCATAAACGCAAGGAAAAGCTTCGGGTGTGGTAATATTTTATTTTTAGCCACTGCTCTTGTGATTTTTGGAGTTGTATTTTATTAAAATTGTGGAGGTTGTAACTTGATCATATGAACTCCATTTTGAGTGATTTTTGGGCTAGACTGGGGTTTTTTTTGGTAAGGACCGTCGTAGTATAATTTTTTTTAGAATGGGAGGGACTCGTGTTTTCAGAATTAGATGATCAAGAAGCTATGATTTTCTTCTTTAGTTTGAATATTTGTGAATTTTAGTTGCATGCTAGTCTCACAATGTTTTCCACCCAAATTGTGTTATAATATTGATTTGTGAGCTTGGGGTTACATTTAAAACTTGTTTTTGGGGTCAATTCTGAAATTTTGGATGCGGGTCCCACACTTCCCACTTTAGACCCCAAAATTGGTCCATCCCCGAATTTGATAATTTTAGTGTCATAAAGATCATATTAATATTTTGATTCTATTGTTGATAGCTTGGCAGCATTCGGAGGACGCTCGAAAGGGAATAGCTCCTGTTTTGTGAGTTGAAGCGTGCGTGGTTAGCTTTCAGGTCGGCTATGGTTTTCCCCTCGTAACACTAAGCATGTTTAGTCAATTGTACATTGATTTGTATGAGTTTGGAGGGGTTTGGGGGTTGAGCATGCTAAATTTCTAGAATCCATGTTCTAGGCCCTATTTTGGAAAATTGTTGGACTGTTTAAGCATGACTCGTGTGGTTGTTGGTTGTTCTTATCCTGTGATAAATATTGTACCTGTTTCTATACATTTGGAAGCATGTTCGGACTTAGTCTAGTCTTTCCTTAGACTTGCGTTAGTTTGGTGTTGTTGGGCTTTTGAACTTATCCAATGTCATTACGGATGATTAGCTCCTTGTAGACTGATATAGCATACTTGAGTTTGATAGTCTGAGCCCTAACTAGAAGGTAACTCATCTTGTGACCTTATCTCCATAATTCCCTATTTTCCTATCGATCCTATATCGCTCGACTCTTGATTTTTGGAAGTTTCCTCGATGATACAAATTATATTTGGTTCGGGATAGAATGAAATATTGATGTCACTCAGTTTGGAGGCACTCTCCACGATTGTTCACTGATTTTTATTCGGCTCGATCCCTTAGCTACAGTCACCCGATGAAAGTCCGCGGTCCAACTTACTGGTGTTCGTCTCTTTAGCTATAGTTACCCAGTCAAAGTCCGTGGTCTAGATTACTTATGATTGCCTCCTTAGCTAAATCTACTAGGTTAAAGTCCGTAGTCTAGATTACTTGTGATCGCCTCCTTAGCTACAGATACCCGGTCAAAGTCTATGGTCCAACTTACTAGTGTTCAGGGTTTCTAGCTATAGTTACCCGATTATAGTCCATGGCCTAGCTTACCTGTGCTCAACCTTTGGCTACAAATACCCAGTTAAAGTCTGTGGTCTAGCTACAGTCTCTAATGCTAGGACTGATGGTGGTTGTGGAAGTGGCGGTTCTCAATAAGGCTAAGGTTCAAGAAAGCAGTTTGATAAGGATAGGGTGCCATACCCTAAGGCTCAAGGAGGAGGTATGAATGCTAGTAGCCTTTCATTTCCCAAGTGTGTAAAATATGGGAAGAATCATGAAGGGAGGTTTTTGATGGGAAAAAATGCTTTTTATAGGTATGGCAAGGTGGGCCATAGGCAATTCGAGTTCCCTCATGTTTCCAATAAAGGTAGAGAAGGTCGTCATCAAGGCCAAGTATCCCAAGGAGGCCAAGTGCAATAAGGTTCCCAAACTCAACCAAAGGGTGGCCAACATAACAACTGTTTCTATGCTCTTCATGCTAGACAAGAGGTGGTTGAGTCTCCCGATGTGGGCATGGGTATTTATGCGTCTTTAACTTTGATGTTAATGAATTGCTTGATCCAGGTGCCAACTTATCTTTTGTTATTCCTTGCCTTGCAATGAGATTTGATGTGTGCCCTAAAATATTGTTAGAGCCTTTTTTAATTTATAATCCCGTTGGTGATTCGGTGTTAGCCAAGAGAGTTTATAAAAATTATCCCATGCATGTTTTGATAAAGTTATTCCTTGTGACCTTGTTGAACTTGACATGAATTATTTTGATATTATTCTTGGTATGGATTAGTTATATGCCTCTTATGCATCCATCGATTGTAGAACCCATAAATTCAAGTTTCAGTTTCCTAATAAGCCTATTCTTGAATAGAAGGGTAATGATTCAGTGGTTAAGGGTCGATTCATTTCATGTCCTAAGGCCCAAAAAATAATTTCCAAAGGGGGCATTTATCACATAGTGCGAGTTAGGGATTTGATTCAGAAACTCCTACTCTTTAGTCGGTCCTTATAGTTAATGAGTTTCTCGATGTGTTTTTTGATGACTTCCCCGGTGTTCCTCCTAAAAGAAAAATTGACTTTGGCATAGATCTCCTTTCCGATACTCAACCTATTTCTATTCCTCCTTATCCTATGGCTCCGGCGGAACTTAAGGAGTTGAAAGAGCAACTAAAGGAATTGTTGGTTAAGTTTTTTATAAGGCCAAGTATTTCACCAAGGGGTGCTCCTATGTTGTTTTTTAGGAACAAGGATAGGTCACTCCAAATGTGTATAGATTACCGGTAATTGAATAAGGTCACCATGAAGAACAAATATCAAATTCTGAGGATAGATGATTTGTTTGATCACTTGCAAGGTGCAAGTTACTTTTCAAATATTGATCTCCACTCCAGTTATCATCAATTAAGGATAAGGGAGTGTGATATTCTCAAGATGGTATTTTTAACTCGGTATGGTCACTTTGAATTCTTGGTTATGTCTTTTGGACTGATGAATGCCCTTGTAGCTTTTTTGGATTTGATGAACAAGATGTTTAAGCAATACTTGGATATGTCCGTGATCGTGTTTATTGATGATATTTTGATTTATTCTCGAAGTGAGAAGGAGCATGCCGATCATTTGAGAATTGTGCAGCAAATTCTCAAGGACAATCAGTTGTATGCAAAGTTTAGCAAATGTGAATTTTGGTTAAGGTCACTCGCTTTCCTTGCTCATATTTGTTTGGAGAGGGAATTATGGTTGATCCAAAGAAGACTGAGGCAGTTAAGAATTGGCCTAGATCATTGAATCCTTCTGATATTCGGAGTTTCTTGGGCTTAGCCGGTTATTATAAACTGTTTGTGGAAGGTTTCTCTTCTATTGCATCGCCTTTGACTACTTTGACTCAAAAGAAGGTGAAATTTCAATGGTCCGAGGCATGTGAGAAATGCTTCAAAGAGTTGAAGGATAGACTTACCTTCGCTCCAGTGTTGACTTTACCAGAAGGGTCCGATGGATTTGTTGTGTATTATGATGCTTCACGAGTTGGTATTGGTTGTGTGCTAATGCAAAATGGTAAAGTGGTAGCTTATGCTTCAACGCAACTCAAGGCACATAAGAAGAATTATCCAACTAATGACTTGGTATTGGCGGTGGTGGTATTTTCTTTGAAGTTGCTGAGATACTATATTTATGGTGTCCATGTAGATGTTTTCATTGATCACAAGAGTTTACAATATGTGTTCATTCAAAAAGACTTGAACTTTCAACAAAGGAGATGGCTTGAGTTGTTGAAGGACTATGTGTGCTATACCATCCGGGTAAGGAAAATGTGTTTGTCAATGCTCTTATAGGTTGTCCATGAATAGTGTTTCTTATATTGAGGATGAGAAGAAAAAGCTAGTTCGGGATGTGCATAGGTTAGCCCTTTTGGGTGTGTGATTAGTTGATTCCAAAGATGGTGGTGTTATTGTGCAAAATAGTTTCGAATTATCTCTTGTAGTGGATGTAAAGGCAAAGCAAGATGATGGTCCCTCTTTGGTTGAATTGAAGAAAGTGGTTGCCGAAAAAGCCATTGAGGATTTCTCCTAAAGGAGAGATGGTGTTTTGAGATATTAACGCCGGTTGTGTGTTTCGAATGTGGATGGTTTGAAAGATATGATATTGTCTAAAGCTCATAGTTCGCAGTATTCTATTCATCCCAATTCTACAAAGATGTATCGAGATTTGAGAGAAATATATTGGTGGAATGGCATGAAGAGGGACATTGCAGAATTTGTAGCTAAGTGTCCTAATTTTCAACAATTAAAAGTTGAATATAAAAAACTGGGAGGTTTGACTCAATACATTGAGATTCCAACTTGGAAGTGGGAAGCCTTGAATATGGACTTTGTTACAGGTTTGCCTCATACTCGTAGGCAATATGATTTTATTTGGGTGATTGTTGATCGAATGACTAAGTCGGCTTATTTTCTTCAAGATAAGACTTCATATTCAGTCGAGGATTATGCTAATTGTATACCCAAGATTTGGTTAGGATTCATGGTGTTCCATTTTCTATCATTTTGGATCGAGAAACTCAGTTTACACTCCGTTTTGGAGATCTTTCCAAAAGGTCTTGGTACCCAAGTAAAACATAGTACAACTTTTCACCCACAAATAGATAGTTAGGCCGAGCGTACAATTCAGACACTAGAGGATATTTTGAGAGCATGCATGATGGATTTTAAAGGAAATTGGGATGATCATTTTCCATTCATAGAGTTTGCTTTTATTAAATGTTATCACTTTAGCATTGAGATGACTCCATTGAAGCTTTATATGGTAGGAGGTATACATCCCCTATCATTTGGTTTGAGGTAGGTGAAGTTTCTTTGATAGGACCCAAGTTGGTATTTGAGGCTATAGAGAAAGTTAGATTTATTAGAGAAAGATTGAAAATCTCCCAAAGCCGACAAAAGTCCTATTCAAATATAAGAAGAAGGGAACTTGAATTTGAAGTTAATGATTGGGTTTACTTGACCATCCGTTGGGATGTTATGTTACTTTCCTATTCCACTCATGCTAGCTTGAGTCGCATTCGAGGATGAATGTTCCCAAAGGGGAGATATTGTAAGACCCCAGAAGTTGTAAAGTCAGAAAATAAGGATCAAAAGGAGAAATCCCAGAAAATTTCAGCATTTGGCACCAGGTGATGACTACGAAGAGCCATCACGGGCCGTAGTGAGCACCACGACTCATGGTAAGCCACTGATGTGGTGTTTCTACAACTCAATCCTGCAGGTAGGGGATCACGGTGAGGGATCGGGTCATGGTGAGTACCACAGATCATAGTGCCTTCGTGGTGAGCCCTCCCCGAAGGCCCTCACAAAATCTTCCAAGGAAGGGACTACGCTTGACCACTATAAGACGTGTAGCCCTTCATAAATCATGTTGGATTTTTTGGTGGCCACTCTTGCAGTTCCTACACCACATTCTATGTTCACGGACCGTTATGACCTTCACGGACCATCATGGTCTCCATGAAGGAGGTTCTAAAACTACCCCTATAATTCCCCAGAAAGCTTGTCTAAGGAAACCACCATGGAAGACCACAACGGATCGTGGTACCCTTCACGGGCCGTGGTGGGTCTTGTGGTGGGTAGCCTTTCTCAAGTCCCTTACAAAGTATAGTACCACAAACTGTGGTGCCTTTTATAGTCTGTGGTGATGGCTCATAATGGGTCCCAATTCTTAGTTAAATGAAGGGTATTTTGGTCAATTTCTATTCTTTCATTAATGTATGTAGATATTTTTAGGGCTAGATTCATTACGTAATTGTCATAAATACTCCTAAGTCTATTTCATTCCCTCAATAACTCCAAAACAACTTTAAGACTTCTCTCTCAAGGTTCCCTCAAGAGATCTTCTTTCTCAAGTTTTGGCTAGGATTTCTTCAAGAATAAGTCTCCTTTCTCTATTCCAAGTCCAAATTCATTCAAGGTATATGGAATTTGATCCCTGAGTTCCTTTCACCCATGGAGTCCCAATGTTTCTACTCAAAATTCCATTAATTTTAATTGGGTTTGTAACCCTAGTTTGATGAATTGCATAGAGATGTTTCAATTATGTTTTATTTTGATGTCAACTATGTTTCTACATAAATTGCATGATTTTAAGTTGAATTATGAATGCCCATGCATGAAGCTATTTTCAATGATGATTTACATGAAGTATGATTATGAAGTTCAATAATTTCAAAATATTCTCACGGTTCTTATCCAAATTGACTATGTATATGAGTTTTACTCTAAATTCAAGTATGACATTTTTATAATGGATTACAATTATGTCAAGTTATAAATTCTATGCAAGCTATAAAGAAAGGTGACTTAGGGCCCTATGTTGGTGACCTAGGAACCTAATGACATGAATTATGCAAGTATGATATTGTAATGTTGAAAGACTTATACTTACATTGCAAGTATTACATGAAAATTAGCTACTCTATGAATCATGAAGTTTATGATAAATGCTAAGTATGATTACTATTTCATGTATTTTGTGGGATTTGACTTAGCACCGAATAATGACTTGAGCATCATCGGATTCCATGTAATAGCTTACATGGTCTTAATGTTGGTTATGGTTATCTCCTAGATATGTAAGTTCTTGTGATAATTGTGATATTTTGATGCATTGAATAATGAGATAAATATTTTATTGTTCTCACACTTTACTCATGTTTTAATGATATTGGTCTTGAATCTATGATTTATATTTCCAATGTCCTATATTTATTATTCATGCATCTTCTCACATACTTAGTGCATTCCATGTACTAAGACATACTTTTTGCCTACATTGTATCATAATGTAGGTTCCGACAATCATGTTCATCCTCCTCTCGCTCGTGGCTAGAATTCATTACTATAGACTTTGTTAGTGAGTCCTCATGTTCTAAGGACAAGACATTTACTTGCTTATGAGACTATGACTTTCTTTTATCTTTTGCATTGGGTGAGCAGGGATATTGTCTCATGCCCCAATCTAGTAGTAGAAGCACATTAGATAGCAAAGAGTCTATGTTGTCATTTTCTCATTTTGAGACATATGTTCTATTTGAGACTTTGCTTCCATATCGTGAGCTTGCTTATTTACTTCTTTTACCTTATGTATGCTCCTAAATGTTATGCTAAGAGGCTTGATTAGGGTCTTTTGGGATTCTAATCTCCGTGTTATGGCTAGGCCCTAGGTCGGGTCATGACATCTTTATAACAATAGAATAGTAAAATATCACATTTGTATTTTAGGAATTTCCCAAAATTGGTGCTAAAAGGAAAGACGAAGCTTAGCCTTAACATACCTTTCCAACGAACATCTGAATGCCTGTAGTTCCTTCACGAAAGTTGTTCCTTAAGTCCTAAGATTTGTAAAAACTATATATATGTCTTATATGCACCATAAACAGTTCATAATTGAGCTTAAATCAACAAATTTTCCATAGGATTATAACTTAGAAAAATGTCCATAGAACTTCTTTAAATCAATTATAAAAGAGTCTCGAGATGATTACCTTAGAAAAAAAGTACAAGTCTTGAAAACAAACCATAAACTAAAAATTCCTATCCTCCAAAAATAGCTCCAAATGCAGCTAATAGAAGGGGAAAATGATTGTCATGCATAGAGATTGTTTTTCTAGGCAAGGGGGCAAATTTTAATGGTAGATATCGTTAAAAATGCACCTTAATCACTCAAGAACACCATGGAGATTTATCTTCATCTTGCTAACTATTTTTGAGCTGAAATGAAATGTTTTTATGGATTAAAACATCCAAAGGTGGACTTAACCAAATTGTTGACCCGACCAGATTAGCAACCCGGTTTCAGCTCAAACAGTCCGCGGTAAAACTATCATAACCTTTTACTCCAATATAGGTTTGATGTGTTATTTTTGTGGTTGCGCACTATCTCATAGACCTTCGATTTGATCGGTTTGGGGATAATTGTTTTTATATATTGGGAGAAATGATCTGAGATATTTGACCCAAAGTTTTAAAAAAATTATAAGAGAAACTTATGATAACTTTTGCCGACCTTTATTTTGCAACTAGCTTGACTCCAAAACATAATGTATGACCATTGTGCTATTATAATAACTCATAAGATATTATTATTGGCATATTAGAGACTCTTGGTCTTATACTGAAGGAGCAAGTTATTTTAAACCTTTTGAATGGGCGGGGTGCTACCCGAGCCATTTCTCTAACGCCGAACCATTGTTTAAGGGATTCCTTTGACTTAAAACTTTAGTTTTTTGATATTAGCACACAATTGCAGTATCATTCTCCCAATGTACTGTAACAAGTCATATACACCTTATATAACCACGCCATGCTATGTATATTATGCAATACAAAGCTATGAAATCTCATAATTCATTGGTTGAATTCTCTTCCCGCTAATACATTATTTACGAGGCTATATTTTTTATAGCTTTAAAGCTTAAATCAAATTTTGAAAATTCCAACTAGTAGGATTTGTATAGTTATCTCACAATAAGACATATAAATTGCACTTTCAAGTCATTTAAAATCCAATTAAGTTGTAAAGAAATAAATTCAGATTATTGAAATCTGACTCACCTTAAGCCATAAATAGATGGGGGTACTTATTTATCATTACCTCATTGGCTTCCCAAGTCATTTCCTCGATGTTGTTATTTCTCCATAACACTTTCACGAAAGCCATTTTTTTAGTTTGAAGCCTTCTTACCTACCGATCTAAAATAGCTACTGGTAACTCCGCATAAGAAAAATCTTCATCAATGAAAATATACTCAATGGGCATAATACACACGATCTCCAATGCACTTCCACAAAATAGATACACAAAACACAGGATGGACGACCTCTAATTTTGAAGGAAAATTAAGCTCGTACACCACCTTACCAATCCTCCGAATAATCTTATACGATCCAACATACCTGGAGCTGAGCTTCCCTTTCTTTTCAAATCGCATGACACCCTTCATAGATGATACTTTTAAGAAAACCCAATCTTCTACATTAAACTTTAAGTTTCGTCATCTAACAGCTATATAAGACTTCTGACGAATCTGTGTTGTATGGAGTCGGTCTCTAACAAGTTTTACTTTTCCAAGCACTTGCTGGACTAGATTAGGACCTAGTAGCTTTTCTTCTCCGACCTCGAACTAATTGATTGGTGACCTACACTTCTTCCCTGTATAGTGCTTCATAAGGATCAATTTGAACACTATCTTGGAAGTTGTTATTAAAAGTGAACTCAATAATAAGTAGATGATCATGCCAGTGTCCTTTAAAATCCAACATTTAGGCATGTAACATATCCTCAACTCTCTGAATAGTATGGTCTGCCTGTCTACCAATTTGCGGATGAAAAATGATGCTAAGATTTACCTGAGTGCTGAGACCCTTATGAAAAGATCTCCAAAAATGTGTTGTAAATTAAGATCCTTGATCAGAGATAATAGATATTATAACTCTATTGTAAGACCCCATAAGATGAAAAAACAAATAAAAGAAAATTTTTTGAAAAAGATTGAAACTAACTCAAGACTACGAGTCAGTCTATGACTTTTTTTAGTTTTTATGGATCATAAAAATGGATTGTAAAGGTAAAGAAAAGGGATGGAAATTTTCTAAGGCATAAGTTGGGTTGACGAGTCCTTTTGATGACTCGTGGAGGAAAAATTGACTCGTATAAATGAGTCATAGTACAGGCCTCGAGCCTTGTAAACCATTGACCCTCAAAATCCACTCTAGGACTCAACATGATGAGTCATACAGGGAAAGACGATACGTCAAAATAATTCATAGAAAAACTTCAGAGACTCCTCAACTTGGAGGTTTTTCAAACCTCTGAGATGAACCGTTTGGATGACCCATAGAGAGGACGATGACTCGTAAAGATGAGTCGTAACAAAAGATCAGAGGCTTGAATTTTAGGTCTTTCTCAAGACCTACAGGACAAGTTGTAATGATGACCCATCACTGTGTCTACGACCCTTAGACTCAAGTCATAGGGTTTCCCGGTTGGAATTTTAATGAGGGGTAATTTGATATTTTTCCAACATTCTAATAATGTATAGGGAGGTTTTTATGGGCTAGATTCATTACGAATGGTATCCTATATACCTCCTAAAACTCTTTAATTTCCCCTTATTATTTTCTCAAATAAATTTTAGACTTTTATCCCAAGGTTAATCAAGCTCTCATTAGGGTGTTTTCAAGATCAAGTCTTCTCTCTCAAATTCAAGTCAAATTCAATCAAGGTATGTATGGATTGATTCATGAGTCTCTTTCACTCATGGAGTCTAAGGTTTTGTTGAAAAATCTTATGCAATCTCATTACTTTTAAACTTTAATTTTGATGAATTAGATTGGGATGATTCAATTTCATATTCAATCATCATTTATGATTATTATATGTATGTTTTATGTAAATTACATGATTTTAAGTTTAATTATGAAAGCCCATGAATGAAGCTATTTTCAATGATAAATTTTATGAATTTTGATCATGGAGCCCTATGTTTCAAGGTATTCTTATGGTTTTCAAATCAAATTGATTATGTATATGAGTTTTTACTCTAAATTCAAGTATGAATTATAACCATGAATTATGAGCATGTTTCAAATTATGATCTTCATGCAAAGTATGAAAAGGTGACTTAGGGTCCTATGTGGTGACATAAGGCCTAATGCCATGGATTATGTATGTATGATTTATAATATGGAAGGATAATTCTCCGCATTACACTCATGTTATGAAATGAGCTACTGTATGAATTACGAACCTATGATCATATCTATGATATACGTTAACTATGATTAATATGCTATGTATGTATTTTATGGGATTTAACTTAGCATCGAGTGGACTTGAGGTGGGGGCTACTAAAAGCCTTAGTAGCATCCCCATTTCCCATAAACTATGTGCCACCGTAGATTGCGTTCATAGCCTAGCTAGTGTATCCACATATACGTATATACGTGAGCCCTCTAGCGGGGTAAAGTCTACCTTGGCAAGTAGATTTCCCTTTTTCTTTGTTGTATGGGGAGACAACAGGATTGCATGTTATAGCTCACATGTTCTTAATGTCGGTTATGGTTCCTATCGCACCTATGTATATAAGTATTATACTACTTTATAATCTTCAACTACGACTTTTAAGTGCTTTGATCATCTTGGTATTTCTCATAACTTTACTTAACCTTTTTATCATGTATAAGCTAGATCATTGCATCTTACGATTCATGTTGCATGTCATGCCCACTACTTAGTACATTCAAACTTACTAATGCATATTGTTGCCTACATTGTCTCATAATGTAGGAGTTGAGTTTGAGGATCATATCCATCTACATGGCTAGTGATCTTTCTATCCGGTGGAAGTTGTAGTGAGTCCTCATCTATTGATGACTAGTTCTTAAATTGGTTATTGTTTCTTTTCAAAGACTTTGTGATGTTTTCCTATTTAGGGTAATCTAGGAACATGTCTTATCCCCCTGCTCATGTTCATGATTAGAGGCATTAATTAGACAAATGTTGAGCCTATATTGTCAAGTGATATTTTTCGTTATGTTTTATATTCGATCCCTGTGTTATGACTAGGCCCTAGGTCGGGTCATGACAAATTTGGTATCAGAGCACAAAGTTTAAAAATATTCTAGGGTGTATAATATGCCGCATCAAGTAAAGTCTTATTCAAGGTTATGAAGCGTGCCACATCTATGAATAAGAAGATATAAGATATTTTAAGAATTCACACTTCTTTCATGATCTATGTCATACAGCAGAGTGTATTCTAAGACTTTATTTTCCTAACGATTGTTCTTTGCAATTTTCAAAAAATGGCTCCAAGAAGACCCCCATTTCCATGGGGAAACAATGTTAATGAGGCCCAAGCTCCCCAGCTCTTTAAGAAAATGGTCCCCTACCCGACCAAGTGACCAATGCATAGTTTCAGACCGCCATTACTATGTTATCCCAAGGGGTTGCAGCTCCGCCTAATGTTCCTACTCCATCCTCAAGAATAAGGGAAATTACACAAATGAACCCTCCCAAGTTTCATTTCTCAAAGGTTGATGATGATCCTCAAGAATGAGGTCTATAAGATAGTGAACATTATGGGGGTGTCGTTTGAAGAAAAGGTGAAGTTAGAGGCCTATCAACTTAAGGGTGTTGCACAAGTATGGTATACCTAATGGAAGATAGAGAGGATAGATAAAGGACCTATCGAATGGGAAGTCTTCAAACTTTCTTTTCTTGATCGCTTTTTCCCTCTTAAACTAAGGGAATCTAAGGTAACTAAGATGTTGGAGTTCATTAATATTCTATAAGGAAATATGGGAATAAGGTACTATGCCCTCAAGTTTACTAATCTCTCTACGTTTGTTCCTTCATTGGTTGTCGATCCCCGTGCCTAAATGAGTAAATTCATATCGGGGGTGTCATACTTGGTTTCTAAGGAATGTGTACCACTATGCTTTTTAAGGATATGGACATATCTTGGCTCATGACTTTTGCCGACCAACTTGAAGGAGAAAAGCTCAAGGAGATAAGGATGAGGGATTCTCCAATGCTAGGATTAATATGAATGTGGGTTCTCCAATTCTAGGACCGGAGGTGGTAGTAGTGGCCACTCTTAACAAGGCCAAGGTAAGAGGTTCACTAAGGATAGGATGCCACATCCTAAGGCTCAAGGAGGAGGAGGTGTAAATGCTAGTAGCCCTTCTTTTCCTTCATGTGCAAAGTGTGGAAATAATCATTGAGGTAGATGCTTGATGGGAACGGATGCTTGTTATGGATGTAGCAAGATGGACTTTAATAATCGAGTGCCATCAAGTTTCCAACAAAGGTGGATAGCATCTTCCCCAAGGAGGTCAAGTGTAACAAGGAAACCAAGCTCAACCTAAGGGTGGCCAACGCAATAACCGATTGTATTCTTTTCATTCTAGGCAAGATGTGGATGAGACTCCTGACGTGGCCATAGGTATGTTATGGGTCTTTAACTTTGATATTTATGCATTGCTTGATCCGGGTGCCAATTTGTCTTTTGTTACTTCCTACCTTGCTATGAGATTCGATATGTGCTCCAAAGTGTTATTAAAACCTTTTTAGGTTTATACTCCCATTGGTGATTCGGTAGTAGCTAAGAGAGCCTATAGAAATTATCCCATATCGGTCTTGCGAAAAGTTGTTCCATGTAATCTTATTGAACTTGACATGATAGATTTGAAATTATTCTTGGAATGGATTGGTTACATGCCGTTTATACATCCATATGTTGTAGAACCCATGTGGTTAAGTTTCACTTTCCAAATAAGCCTATTCTTGAATGGAAAGGTAATGATTTGGTAATCAAGGGTCTATTCATCTCATGTTTTAAGGCCCAAAAAATGATTTCCAAAGGGTTCACTTATCATAATGTGCAAGCTAAGGATAATGATTTTTACACTCCTACTCTTGAGTCGGTCCCTATCATTAACAAGTTTCCCGATGATTTGCCCGGTGTTCCTCCTGAAAGAAAAATTGACTTTGGCATAAATCTCCTTCCCAATACTCGGCCTATTTATATTCCTCCTTACCATATAGCTCCGGTGGAACTTATGGAGTTGAAAGAAAAATTGAAGGATTTATTGGATAAGGGTTTTATAAGGCCAAGTATTTCAACACGGGATGCTCCCATGTTGTTTGTTAGGAAGAAAGAGGGGTCACTACGAATGTGTATAGATTACCAGCAATTAAATAAGGTCACTATAAAGAACAAATATCCAATTCCGAGGATAGATGACTTATTTGACCAAGTACAAGGAGCAAGTTACTTTCTAAGTTTGATGTCCATTCCGGCTATCATCAATTAAGGGTAAGGGAGTGTGATATTCCCAAAATGGCATTTCGAATGAGATATGGTCATTTTTAATTTATAGTAATGTCTTTTGGTTTGACTAACACTCTCGCTATCTTTATGTATTTGATGAATCATATTTTTAAGCCATACTTGGACATATTTGTAGTGATGTTCATCGATGACATCTTGATTTAGTATCAAAATGATGAGGATCATATTGGTCACTTGAGGATTGTATTAAAAACATTGAGAGAGCAATAATTGTTTGCCAAATTTAGTCAGTGTGAGTTTTGGCTAAGGAAATTTGCATTTCTTGGTCATGTGGTATCCGGTGATGAGATTAAAGTAGATCCAAAAGAATAGAAGTGGTTAAGAATTGGCCTAGAAGGTTACTATAGAAGGTTTGTTGAAGGGTTTTCATCTATTGCTTCACCTTTGACTAAGTTGATCGAAAAAAAGGTAAAATTTCAATGTTTGGAAGAATGTAAAAATAGAATATTGAAGCATCTTCTTACGTCGGCTTCTATTTTGACATTGCTCGAAGGTTCAGATGGGTTTGTTGTTTATTTTGATGCCTCATATGTTGTTTTGGATTGTGTTTTGATGCAACATCGTAAGGTGATTGCTTATGCTTCTACGCAATCTAAGGTACATGAAAGGAACTAGCAAAACCATGATCTTCAACTAGCGGCCGTTGTATTTGCTTTGAAAATATGGCATAACTATCTTTATAGGGTGCATGTTGAGGTGTTCACTGACCATAAGAGTTTCCAATATGTGTTTAGCCAAAGGGACTTGAACCATAGGCAAAGGAGGTGGCTTGAACTCGCAAGTATTATGACATGAGTGTGTTGTACCAGCCGAGTAATGCAAATTTCATAGCCGATGCTCTTAGTCAGTTGTCCATAGATAGTGTTGTATATGTTGATTAAGGCAAGAAGGAGTTGGTTAAACATGTCCATTAATTGGTACATTTAGGTGTACGTTTGGTTGACTCCAATGATGGAGGTGTTCTTTCACATAATGGCTCAAAATCGTCTCTTGTGGCAGAGGTCAAGGCCAAACAAGATAACGATATGGTTTTGGTTGAATTGAAGAAGTTGGTTTCCAAAAAAGCCATTGAGGCTTTCTCCCAAAGGAGAGATGGGGTATTACGTCACCAAGGTCGCTTGTGTGTTTATAATGTTGATGGGTTGAGAGATTTAATATTGAGTGAGGCCCATAGTTCTCAGTATTAAATTCATCCGGGATCCACCAAGATGTATAGTGATTTGAGAGAAGCATATTGGTGGAATGGCATGAAGAAGTACATAGCGAAGTTGTGGCTAAGTTTCCTAATTGTCAACAAGTTAAAGTGGAGCATCAAAATTCTAGAGGTTTAGCTCAAGACATAGAGATTCCTACTTGGAAGTGGGAAGACGTGAATATGGACTTTGTAATGGATTTTCATCATACAAGTAGTCAACATGATTCTATTTTGGTCGTTATGGACAGTATGACTAAGTCGGCACAATTTCTACTGGTTAAGACATTTTATGGTGTCGAAGACTATGCTAAGTTGTACATTCGTGAACTTATGAAACTTCATGGTATTCCTTTGTCGATTATATCGGATAGAGGTACTCAATTCACTTCATATTTTTGGAAGTCATTTCAAAAAGGTCTTGGTACGAGAGTTAAGATAAGTACCACTTTTCATCCATAAACCGATGGAAAAGCCAAAAGAATGATTCAAATGTTGGAGGATATGTTAAGAGCATGTGTAATTGATCTTAAAGGAAGTTGGCATAACCGTTGCCATTGATTGAGTTTTCCTACAATAATAATTATCACTCTAGCATCCAAATAACTCCTTTTAAAGCCTTGCATGGGAGAAGATGTAGGTCTCCAATGGGATGGTTTGAAGTAGGTGAAATGGAATTGATTAGTCCATATTTTATAGTTGACGAAATAGAGAAAGTAAGGCTCATAATAGAAAGATTGAAGATGGCTCAAAGTCATTAAAAGTCCTATTCGGACACTACGAGAAGAGATAATTAATTTGATGTGGATGATTGGGTGTATTTGAAGGTTTCACCTATGAAAGATGTAATGTGATTTGGTAAGAAAGGAAAGTTGAGTCCTAGATATGTAGGACACTATAGAATAGTGGAGCGTGTTGGCAAAGTGGCATATGAATTAGACTTACCATTTGAATTGGGAATGGTTCATCCGGTATTCTATGTATCAATGTTAAGAAAATTTGTGGGTGATCCAAACTCCATTTTGCCTTTGGAAATTGTGAACATTGAAAAGAATTTGACTTATAAGGAAGTTTTGGTGGAAATCTTAGACCAGCAAGTGAAAAGACTAAGGAATAAAGATATTGCATCTGTCAAGGAGTTGTGGAGAAATCAACAAGAAGAGAGTGCTACATGGGAAGCAGAAGCGGACTCGATGAAGCGTTATCCGTATATCTTTCCTTATACTCAAGCCTAAAGGTATTAAGTTTTTCATGATCAAGTTGATTAAACTCTTACGTATGTCATTCATATGCATGTATGATTCATCAAAGTGATTTTCAAAAGACATGTTTTATGATAAGTATAGAGTTTACATGTTCCATGCATTTTATATGTGTCCTTATGTTCATGTTGGGTTGCTAATCTTATTTCCATGTCTTTCCTATGCTAGTTGAATCTCATTTAAGGAAGAATGTTCCCAAGGGGGAGATATTGTAAGACCCTGTGAGACGAAAAGACGAACGAAAGAAATATTTTTGAAAAGGATTGAAATTGACTTATGACTATGAGTCTGTCTATGGCGTATTTTAGTTTTTATGGATCGTAAACAAGGCTCATAGGGGTAAATAAGAGGGATGGAAATTTCTAAGGAACAAGTTGGGCTCACAAGTCCTTCTGATGACTCATAGAGGAAAGGACGACTTGTAGAAACAAGTCATAGTGCAGCCCTCGAGCTTGTAAACCATTGACCCTTAGAACCCACTTTACAACTCAATAGGATGAGTCGTAAAGGGAAAGACGACCCATCGAAATGAGTCCTAGCAAAACATCAGAGACTCCTCAACTTGCAGGTTTTCCAGACCTACAAGATGAACCATTTTGACGACCCATAGAGAGGACGACAGGTCATAAAGAGGACCCGTAACAAAAGATCAGAGGCTCGATTTTCAAGTCTTTCTCAGGACTTGCAGGTTGTGTCTTAATGAAGAACCGTCACTGTATCTATGGCCCGTATACTCAAGTTGTAGGGTTGCCCGATTGGAATTTTAATGAGGGGTAGTGTGATATTTTCCAAACATTCTAACAATGTATGTGGCCGTTTTTATGGGCTAGATTCATTAAGAATGCCTATATACTCCTAAAACTCTTTATTTTCCCTCATTATTTCCCCAAAGAAATTTTAGACTTCTCTCCCAAGGTTCCTCAAGAGTTGATCAAGTTTTCATGAGTCTCTTCCACTCATGGAATCTAAGGTTTATTTCAAAAATCTCATGAAATCTCATTACTTTTAAACTTTAATTTTGATAAATTATGTTGGGATGATTCAATTTCATATTCAGTCATTGTTTATGATCATTATAAGTATGTTTTTACGTATATTAAATGATTTCAAGCTTAATTATGAAATCCCATGCATGAAACTATTTCTATGATAAATTTTATGAATTTTGATCATAGAGCCCTATGTTTAAAGGTATTCTTATGGTTTTCAAATCAAATTGATTATGTATATAAGTTTTTATTCTAAATTCAAGTATGAATTATGGTCATGAATTATGAGCATGTTTCAAAATTATGATATTTATGCAAAGTATGAAAAGGTTACTTAGGGCCCTATGTGGTGACTTAAGGCCTAATGACATAAATTATGAATGTATGATTTGTAATGTGGAAGGAAAATACCCACATTATACTTATGTTATGAAATGAGCTACTCGATGAATTACAAACCTATGATCATATCTATGATATATGTTATGTATGATTACTATGCTATGTATGTATTCTGTGGGATTTGACTTAGCAACGAGTAGACTAGAGGTGGGGACCCTACCAAAAGCCTTAGTAGCAACCTCATGTCCCATAAACTATATGCCACCGTAGGTTGCCTTTATGACCTAGATATTAGATTCACATATAGCGTATGTACATGACCCGCCTAGTGGGGTATAGTCTATCTAGGCAAGTAGATTCCCTTTTTTCTTTGTTGTATGGGGAGACAATGGGATTGCATGTTATAGCTCGCAAGGTCTTATTGTCGGTTATGGTTCCTCTCCCACCTATGTATATGAGTATTATGCTACTTTATGATCTTCAACTACGACTTTTAAATGCTTTGATCATCATGGTATTTCTCATGACATTACTTAACTTTTTTATCATGTATAATCTTGATCATTGCATCTATGATTCATGTTGTATATCATGCCCACATACTTAGTACATTCAAACGTACTAATTCATATTATTGCCTACATTGTCTCATAATGTAGGGGTTGAGTTTGAGGATAATATCAATCCACGTGGCTAGTGAGCTTTCTATCCGGTGGAAGTTGTAGTGAGTCCTCATCTATCATGTTTTTCTATTGAGTGTGAGCTAGGGACATATCTTAGCCCCCGCCCATGTTTATGATTAGAGGCATTAGTTGTACAAATGTTGAGCCTATGTTGTCAAGTGACATATTTCATTATGTTTCATATTCTAAACTCTCTTATGATGTTTCCTCTTTTACTTTATCTTACGTATGCTTATGATATAAACAAGAAGCTTAGTTGGATCCCTTTGAGGTTTCGATTGCCATGTTACGACTAGGACCTTATTTGGGTCATAACATCTATAAAGGCGGGCAATCTCCCCAATGTAGAGCTTGGCATAATCCTCGACTAAATGTGTCATCCTGCCTGTAAAGAAATTAGCAGATTTCATCAGCCTATAAACAATTACCCAAATAGAATTATACCTCTGTGTTGTGCAAAGCAGACGAGTGATGAAGTTCATATTTATCATGTCCTATTTCCATAATTGAATATTCTAAGTTAGGCCCCAGGCCTCTGATGTTCTGCTTTAACTTGTTGGTGGTTGGAACATTGGGCTACCATCTCCACGATATCTTTTTTCATGCCATTCCACCAATAGATTTGTCAAAGGTCCTGATACATTGTTGTCTCTCTAGGGTGAGTTGTATATCTAGAATAATGTGCCTATGAAAGAATCTTGGCGTGAAGCTCTCTAACTGTGGGTATACATAAGTGACCCTGGTATCTAAGAACTCTATCTCCAGTTAGCTCAAATAAAGGTTGTCGCTGCTGTGGAATACTTTCCCTCAATTTTATAAGCTCAGGATCCTCGTACTGTCGCTCTTTCACTTCAGTGACAAAGGAGCATTCTGCTATCTTCTTAATGACAACACCTCCAACTCCTCCATCTACCAATCGCACATGGAAATTAACTAGCTTCCATACATCCTTGGTCATTTTGACCTTATCAACTTCAACATGGCTTAGACTGCCCATGGACTTTTGGCTAAGCACATCAGCAACAACATTATCTTTGCTGAGTTGATATAAAATGTCACATCATAGTCTTTCGGTAATTCTAGCCACCTTCTCTATTGTAGGTTCATCTCCCTCTACTTAAATAAATATTGAAGACTCTGGTGGTCGGTGAAAACATATATATGCACTCCATATAGATAATGTCGCCAAATCTTTAGGTCAAAGACAACTACATCTAACTCAAGATCGTGAGTAGGATAGTTCTGTTCATGTTTACATAATTGTCAGAAGGTGTATGCGATAACCTAACCATATTGCATAAGAACATAACCTAGACCTATTGTTGAGGCATCACAATATACAGCATAACCCTCGGTGCCATCCAGAAGATGCAAATTAGGTGTCATGGTAAGCCTTTTTTTAGTTCCTAAAAAGTTTGTTCGCATGCTTCACATTTTGTCGGTAATGCCCTACCAAGCATAAAAATCTACGAACCTCTATCAAATTCAAGGGCCTCGACCAAATCCTCATAGATTCAATCTTTTGTCCATCAACCTTGATACCATCGCTAGTAATTACATGACTAAGAAAATTTACAGAAGTTAGTCAAAATTCACATTTAGAGAATTTAGCATATAACCTGTAGTCTTGGAGAGTCTGCAATATAGCTTGCAAGTGGTCCGCATGCTCGGCTTCCGACTGTGAATAGATGTCATCAGTAAACGCAATCACAAATTCATCTAAGAATGGTTTGAATAAACAATTCATAAGATCCATAAAGGCTGTTGGGGCATTTGTAAGCCCTAAAGACATAAAAAGGAATTCAAAATGGTTATACCTCATCCCAAATGATATTTTTGGAATATCAATATCCCTGACCCGTAGCTCATGATAACCAGATCGCAAGTCAATCTTTGAAAAATATTTGGCCACATGTAACTGGTCGAACAAGTCATCAATATATGGAAGAGATATTTAATTTTTATAATGACTTTATATAGTTTCCTGTAGTCAATACATATCGACAAGGAGCTATCTTTCTTTCGAACAGAGAGCACCGTAGCACCCCATGGGGATGTACTTGATCTGATGAACCCTTTATCGAGCAATTCCTATAGTTTTTCCTTTAATTACCTAAGCTATATAGGATCCATTTTGTAAGGAGGAAAGATATAGTCTACGTATCAGAAAGCAAATCTATGGCAAAATTGATTTCCCTTCGGGGGGATTCTGGGAAGATCTTAGGGAATACCATCAGGAATTCATTCATAATAGGAACTGACTGAAGAGTTTATGGCTCCTTATCTATATCCCTGACATAAACCAGATGGTATATATAAGCTTTAGCTGTAAACTTTCGAGCTCTGAGGTATGAAATAAACTTACCTTTGGGAATGGCTGCATTATCTTTCCATTCAAAGACAGGTTCACCTAGAAAATGAAATCGAACCAGCTTTGTACGAAAATCAATATTAGCATAACAAGCTTCCACTCAATCTATACCCATAATGGCATCAAAGTATAGCATAATCGATTCAACTAAATCAGCAGAGGTTGGACGGGTCATTAATTAACACCATAAAACCTCGATATATATTTTTAGCTATAATAGAGTCACTAACAGGTTTAGACATCTCAACCGACTATGGTAACAACTCAAATCTTATGTCGAGATTACCAGTAATAAATAGAGTAATATATGAAAATATAGAGTTAGGATTTACCAATGCATAAACGAACACGAGAATGTATCGTTAATGTACATGTGAGAATATCTGGGGATGTCTCTTAATCCTCTTGGCATGCGAGTGCATAAAAGCAATTCTAGCCACCGCTAGAACCTGAGGTGTCTCCTCCATCTCTCCCCTTACCATGGCCCTGAGTAAACTGTAGACCTAGTCGGGGAGCACAGACTGAGGGTGAAGAGGTTGTTGTGGATCCTGAAGGTTGAGCCAGTGCACCTCTTCCTAACCCCGGGCACTGGCTAAAAAAATATCATGTCTGCCCATAATGATAGCATGCACCTGAACCCTTTCTACAATGCTGGTGTGCAGCTTACCGCACTAAGTACATAGAGAAGTAGGTTGTCTCATCTGTGCGAAATACTCCTGCCGATGAACCTCCTACTGACCTGAGCTCTACCCTAGTCCTGACTGAATAAAATGACCAAATCACTGACCCTGCATCTATGGCTAGATACTTCCTGCTGGCTGAGGTGGATATCAAGGTAGTGGGGATCTAAAATCTGGCTACCTATGCGAACCCATAGTATGGGCCCTCTTACTATATTTCTCGTCCCTGCGGATAGCATGAATCTGGAGAGAAAAGTCCTCTATAGTCTGAGTGAAATCTTGTATACGATACATATCTACATCACCTAATAGGGATGCTACCCTACAGTCTCTGATCATATGATCCCCTAAATAATCCACATAATGATGTACGCTAGACCTTATAGTATGTACGATATCTAGTGCATACCTCACCAAAGAATTAAATCTATGGCTATAACCCCTCGCACTCATATCCCCCTAAATCAACCTGATAAACCAGTCAAGACGGGCCTCTCAAACCTATCGAGGAAGATAATGGGCTATAAAGGCTTCAAAGAATTCCTCCCATTCTGTTGGCAGAGCATCAGGTCCTCTAGATCTCTCCCATGACTTATACCATAAGAGGGATACATCAAGTAACCGAAAAGAAGCCAACTTCACAGCCTCAGTGTTGGAGGCATGCATCACCCTTAATACTCTATACATGTGGTCTATAAAGTCTTGGGGATCCTCAGTAAAACTTGATCCCATAAATAATAGAGGGGTCAGGTGAAGAAACTCTCGTACCTTCGAGCTTTCTACCTGATCTCTCCGAGCATTTACTCAAGACTTTAATTGTCTCTCATGCATAGAAACCATCCTAGTCAGGAACTGAACTTCCTCCCTTATCCCCTGCTCCTCAATCTCTGGTGGAGGAATGGTAAGTGTTGGAGGTCCTTTACCCTAGCTTCCTCAGGTACCTATAAAACTGGTGAGGCTAGGGTACTACATCTACCCAGCTTCAATAGGTGCTGGGGAAGCTGGTACTAGAGGTACAGGAAACTCACGATGTGGTGCACAATAAATCCATAAGTAAGACTCTACTAGACACGGCTTGTGGACTCCTTGGGATACGACCTTCTCTAGTACCATGTTTATCACACCCCAAAATAGTGGAGGTGTAACTTGCACTCAAAATTGTATTTGATCGAGAACATACTAACTAAATTAGGGGCCCAAAAGATCAGGCAGTACAACATCTAAAATACTAAACCTGGACCATTAAGGAATGACCTAAATAACAATAAGTTATATAAACAAAGGTAGATAAGCCAACATGATAAAGTACTAGCTTAAGTCATATAAACAAAGGTAGATAAGCCAAGATAAAGTACTGGCTATCCAATGAGGCTGTAACTGAAGAGATATGTGTATAGACACATCTATATACATGCCAAGCCTATGGGCGGGTGACTAGAAGCTATAAAAAGGAAACCCATAATACTGTGTCAATAATAGCCTCTAAGAGTATCATAAGAATTGTCGGGACAAGGAACAAAAATTAACATCTGATGAAAGGTCCAGGAAGAGGGGGAGCTTACCAACTAACAGTTGTACCCCAAATCCTAGCAGAAGTGTCAATCAGAATCCCTGCCTAGACCTACACGCATGAAACAAAAATGCAACGTCCCTAGACAATAAGACCTCAGTACAAATAAAAATGTACCAGTATGTAAGGTAGAAAGTTGAATCTGTATAACATATATAGTTTTTTGGGCAAATAGGCCCCTTACCTCTGATTATAGCTCAGAGTCCATACATAACATGCCATGTATGATATGAACTTTGAATGCACATATTAGGACATAACAACTTAGCCAATCTTCGTTCATTAGTACTCTTATTCTCATAAATTCATAATAACATTCATATCACATACAAATATCTCGTGGAACCTCATATGTTTTTCAAATAAGCTTTAAAACGTAAATCGAGTACTTGAATCTTGAACCTCTGCCTGTTCTAACTAATTCCATTCTGATACTAGGGTTCCAAACCCTAGAAAGATAGCTTAACCTTGAAGATGATCACAAGGATCTTAAGGTGATTCACTTAGTCCTTATACCTAATTATTTAATAATTAGTAAAAGAAAGTATTTTCAAAAATCAAGTGTTTAGTAGTTTAAACATAAAAATTATATTTGAGATTTTTGAAAATCGATTTACTTTAAAGAATTTAAAGTACACTTTAATGAGGAAGAAGGAATGATCGCAAATACTAAATTCCTTTCATAATATTCTTAAGTCACACCACCCAAAAATGAATAAGAATTCATACATATGGACTTATGGTCAAGAAAGTCGACAAAATTACATATATAAATGTCGAATACCCTAGTTAACTGAACGAGCGGAATATCAACCTAATAGATTCATTAAAATACTTCAGCTACGATCTCAATACTTTTCACAAAAGTTCTTTCTAACAATAGAATTCAATACCTTTCACAGAAGTTCTTTCTAACAACAGAATTGTAAAGTATCACATTTGGCGTTTTAGGAATTTTTCAAAATTCATGCTAAAAGAAAGGACGAAGCTTAGCCTTAACATACCTTTTCAACTAACGTCTAAATGCCCATAATTCCTTCACGAAAGTTGTTCCTTGCGTCCTAAGCTTCAAAAAACTATTTATACGCAGCTTATACGCACCTATCAACAGTTCGCAATTGAGCTTAAATTGGCAGATTTTCCATAGGATTATAACTTGGAAAAACATTTGTAGAACTTTATAAAAATAATCATAAAAGAGTCCCGAGATGATTTCCTTAGCAAAACAAGTGTAAGTCTTAAAGAAATGCCAGAAACTACAAAGTCCTATCTTCTAAAAATAGCTCCAAATGGAGCTAATAGAAGGGGAAAATAATTGTCACCCATAGAGATCACATTTCTAGGAACGGGGGCAAACTTTAATGACAGAAATCGTTAAAAATGCACCTTAATCACTCAAGAATACCATGGAACCGTTTCTTCAGCTTGCTCACTATTTTTGAGCTGAAATGAAATTTTTTAATGGATTAAAATGTCCAAATGCGTACTTAACCAAATAGTTGACTCGACCAGATTCAAGACCCGGTTTCAGCTCAAATAGCCTGCCATAAAACTGTCATGACTATTTACTTCGATGTTGGTTTGACGTGCTATTTTTTTGGTTGTAAACTAAACTCGTAGACCTTTGATTTTATAGGTTGTTATCCCCATAACTCTTTATATATTGGGAGGAATGATCTCAGGCATTTGACCCAAAGTTAAAAAAAATTATAAGAGAAACTTACGATAACTTTTGTCAACCTTTATTTTGCAACTACCTTGACTCAATACCTAACATATGACTATTGTTCTATATAATACCTCATAAAACATTATTATTAGAATATTACACACTTTTGGTCTTATCCCTAAGGTGCAAGTTATTTTAAACCTTCTAAACAGACGGGGTTCTACCCGATCCATTTCTTTAACCCAGAACCATTGTTTAAGGGATTTTTTTGATCTAAAATTTAGTTTCTTGATATTGCCATACATTTTCAGTATTATTTTCCCGATGTACTATACCAAGTCATATACATCCTATATAACCACACTATGCTGCGTATATTATGCAAGAAAAAAAATATGGGATTTCATAATAATCCTGTCTCATGGATTCTTGTCCATTCCCTTAACTAATATGTGAATCATAACACAAATTCTCTTTTAAATTCTAGGAAATCAAGGGGTTTTCTCCTAAAATCTCAAGTGAAAATTTAGGGTTTTCATCAATTAAGGTAAGACTCAACTTCTACCCTTATGAATGGTTTATTTATGACTTTTGGAGAATGGGCCCAAACATTGACTTATGAATTAGGGTATAGGGATTGTTATGGTGATGAGAATGAATGGGACTAGGTTTGTTATTCTTGTTGTTGATTCTTATTTCTTAAATTAGTTGTAGAAGGAGATGGGTATTGTAACATATCACGATTGAAGCTAGGCCCAAGACTTAAAACGGCGAGTAGAATTCTGAGAGACCTTAAAAAATCCTCTTAGCATAACATAGCATAACTTAATATAACACAAGAATCAACATAAAAGAAATGTGGAAGGTAAGTGTCATGACCCAAGCTAGGACCTAGGAGTGACATGGTAATCAGAATCCCGGAGGGCTCCAACCAAGCCTCTTAGCATACATCACATACATAAGGTAAGTATAAGACAATAACCAAGCATAAATGGAAGATAAGTCTCAAACTATAATCTTGAATAGAAAGAAAGCTCAAAAGCAATACGTCCGAATAATTGGGGCTACATACTCAATGAACGTCTAAACATTCCTCTACTCTAATCTAGATGGGGGCATAAGAAATATTCCAAGCTCTCCCAAAGAAAGAAACAAATGTCATGACAAAAGAATATAAAACTCGTGTTGGTTATTTCCTCGATGCATGAGGACTAACCAATCAAGCGATGGTATCAAAATCAACTCTAGCCAAAGCGGGAGGAGCGTGATCATCGAACCCTATATTATGATATAATATAGGAAAAAGTATGCATTAGTACATAAAATGCACTAAGTATGTGAGAAATATGGATGAAAAATAATTATAGGACAAAAGAAATATTAGCATGGGATGCATGACCACTATCTTAAAACCATGAGTAAAACATGAAAACATTTGAACATCATCATTATATTTTCAATGCATCATAGACATTATCAGAACTTATATAAGTACATATACCTTTTGTGTGGGATATGACCTTAACCGACACATAATACCATATGAGCTATAACATGAAATCCAAATGCAATTTTATAAGAATTAGGGCTTAGAAATAGAATTCATAAAGAACAATTTAGAGAAAACCTTGGAACTCTACGGGTGGAAGGATCCATGGATGAATTTCCATATACCTTGATCAATTAAGCCCTAAATGTAGAGAATATGAAGACTTGAAACATTGGAATCCTTGAATCCTAGTTTGTCTTGAGAGTTGGTCCTTGGGAGAGTAGTATAGAGAGAGAAATATTGTTACTAGTAATTTGAGGAGTAATGTGGGAAATTTGAAGGGTTTGGGTAGTTATAGTCATAGGAACTAGACTTAAAACAACATAGCTTCGAGAGTAATTGGGTGAGAAAAGATGGAATTAACCTCACTTAAAACTGACAGAGGATAGTTTGACGAGATTGTCCATGCACGTCGACCTCTTCGGTGAGTTTCCAACCTTTTCCTGTGTCACGACCCAACCCCGTAGGCTGCGACTGAGGTCTAACCTGAACTTCCCGTATACATATCTACTAGCTGTGGTCACATCGAATTATAAACATGTTATGCATATGAATCAAGTGTAGTCAAACCAGACTACAATAACATGATACGTACATGTGAACCCCCATGGGTCATAACATTTCATATGTCTATAGCCTCTTTCATTTGTATCATAACACGAAAGGGCATGCAAGCCAATAAGGTTGCCATAACATAACAACCCGTACAATATATCGTATAGACCTAGCTGAACCAAACTGACATATACAACCCACATATACATGTCTGCATACCTCTAAAAATATTAACAACAACATATGGCGGGACAGGGCCCCCGCTGTACCCCTGAATAGACAACAATTTTATACATCAATGGTCAGTATCAAAAACTAGGCTCTGATATAATGGAGCCTCCTCTAGCTGAGCTGAGAGGAATCCTAAGCTAACGGACTCCCAAAACCTATACCTATACCTGCAGGCATGAAATGCAGCCCCCCAAAGAAAGGGGGTCAGTACGACATATGTACTGAGTATGTAAAATATTACATAATACAACTAGAGGTATATCCGAAATAGAGAAGCAGGGGAACAAGTTATCAAGTCAGAAACCTGTACCGGTACTTTGTGAATTACAAAACCATGCATGTTCAAATCATATTATATAGCCGGCCCTTTCAGGGGTCTGATGAATCACCTCTGTAAAACCATCATGGCACCAGTGCCATCACCACCTTATTACAATACATCATCATACATATACATATATACCCAGCCCTCTAGTAAGGGGCTCGGTGGACAATACAGTGAATTATGGACGATAACATACTCGGCCTGGGACTCGGTGAAAGAAGGGTTACAATATATACGAGTAGAGTAGTGAGTAACTATATGCAATTTAAATCATTATCAGAGACTCGACAAAATAAGAAAGTTAAGCTTTTGTTTGAGGACCCGAGTAACGATGTAGTCATCTCAAGTATCCTCTAAATGCTATTATGGGCTGCCTTAAAACTAATCTCGAGGACCCTATACATGTATTAACATAGGACCAAATCATTTATGGAATCAAAAACACTTAGTCTCATATGGTCTTTAAGACTTGGAGCGTGTACATTTGGTACCTCTTTAACATATAGAAGTTTTTAGGGAAATAGTTCAACTACTATCAGAGTTCGATATTCAAAAGTAAATAGGAGATGTTAAGAATGGAGTTACTCCGGATCTCACATCATATTTAACTTACAACTAAGACATGCCAGAAAAGAAAGAGAGTAAACTCTATATAGTCTGTACTTTCCTTCAGGTGGTCATTATATACATAGCTCGTGCTCGGCCCATCCTGGGGTTCGGTGAACAACTATGGCATCATAATCTCATTTTCATACCAAGTACATATCAAGAGAAAGGAAAGATAGTTTCCCATACACTACTCTTTAGCGCGTAGAAGCCTTAACAGGCAATGTTCAATTCTTGTAGGGGTGTCAACACCTAACTATAGTTAGGGATTATGAGGCGTACTTGGAGTTCTGGGAATGGAATTATCCCCACATTCCACATACAATTCACTTAAGTCTAACACTTTTCAAAAAGAAAGAAAGATAGTTGTACGTACTTATACCAAAATATGCCAAGAGAAAGCTTTACATACCTCGTACGAGTCACTCTTTATCACGTTCGCCTCGTTATCCTTTGAACCTATTCAACGTGGAAGTAATACAAATATTAACCACTCTTGACTTTCCACCACCTTCAATTGCACCTTAGTATTCATGGAATCTATTTCCTTGTTCGTTTCCTCGACTAGTTCTTTAATTAGTTAAGGCGTTAACAAAAATTGGGCAGCACCTCCCCTATAACGTGCCCTATCTAAATTTCCAATTAGATCCCTAAAAAATAAAGCCAACCAAAAACAACAACCTGCAGCATATGTTTAAGTAGTTCACCTCAACAATATACAACATAAACTCCAAACGACTCGCTCGGAATTATGATATCAAAATAGGGTGTCTAGCCTTTACTTTGTAACACCTTTAATTATACAAAATGAGGGTTCATGTGGTTGAAAACATCATAACCCACACCGATTTTAGAATACATTTAGTCCCTGCAACAAACCACCACACACCTGCAGCAGTATACCACAAGCACAACACTTTACTTCGATGATAATTCAACTATAGCGACTCCAATTTAGTTTATTTTGAACGTCAAGTGTTTCTATTCCATTTTCACATTTACAGCCACCTATAGGGAGTGTAACACACTCCATAATAACACCATAAAGTCCAAATTAAAATAAGAAACCTTACCTTACCCGAAATTGGCCAAAAACTGCCAAATTGCAACTCGGAACTTCTCTAATCGTGCTGAAATTGAGCGGGCTGTTTTTGTCACTTCTCTACTACCCCAAATTTTGATTTTATTTTATAAAACACCATTATATAACTTTGGAAAACCTCAAATAATTAATTCACAGAACGAAACTCAAAGGCGTACCTCAAAGAGGCCAAACCTGTAGCCCTCTTCTTTGCCCCTCTAGCGTTTTCCTCTTGTTCTTCCACCCTCTTCTAGGTGTAAAACTGAAGAATTAATTTCGTAGATATCGTAAGATACATATATACATCTCCATATGGTTGAGGAACACCGTAGATAATTAATTCATGGAGAACAATTTAAGAACTTACCTTTAATTCTTAAAAAACCATGGTTGCCTTGTTCTTTGTTCCTCATGTTTTTTCTCTTCTTTTTTTGCTGGAGTTTCAGCTCCAAATAGAATAAGAATGACTTAGTAGTCATCCAAATACACATATATACACCTCTTTAGAAGGTGCCATGTGGCATCCCCCTAGGGTGACACGTGGCAGCCTCCTAAGATGCCACATCAACCCCTGTGGCTAGTCACATGCTGCCATGTGGCAGCGGGGTCTACCCCAAGTAGGTGATTCACCTTCTTGCCCTTTACTTGCTTGCTTGTCACCAGTTTGCTTCACTTTCGTAAGTTCAGAAACTAGTTTTTCTCCCTTTCATAGGATCGTCATCTCGTCTCATTTCAAGAGCTTATGTAATCCATGCTTCGCAAGCTTGGTAAATCCTAAAGTAGCTTAAGTGTATAAGACTTCTAAATTAGTGGCTTACGTAGGTAAATAAAGTCTTACGATTCCCTTCTTGGCCTCCAATTCCTTCCATAGTCTTATGACTCTATTTCTAACCTTCTCTACTATGGGGTATCACATTCTCCCCTCCTTAGAGTCATTTGATAGTGTCTGGATAGTGGGGATCTCCTGGCCACTTTCAAGAAGACCAGGAACACGTTTCAAGGTTCAAAAGTGCAGGGTGTAACATTCTTCCTCCCTTTAGAACATTCATCCCCGAATGTTAAAATTTTCCTTAGAACTTTATACAGAGTATAGGGAGATTCCTTTCTATTATGATAACACCCACTTCCCTCTAAATAGTTATTATATGAGTTCCAGGAGTTGGGGCTACCTGTATATATCGGAAATAGGTACGAATACTTGTGTTTCCTGTCCTCTTCAATTTCCCAGGTCATCCCTTTTTTGTTTTTTGTTTTTCCATAATCCAAGATGACGATATGCGGTTTCTTATAGGATTCTATTTCCTAAACATCATCTACGGGACATACTCTGGGTGGATCACCAGTATCCTTGCGAAGCATCCTTACCTGATGGACTGGGCGTATAGTTTCCAAATCAGGTGGTAAGCTCAACTTATCAGAAACTTTGTCCACCATATGAGTAACTTGATAAGGTCTAATGTATTTTAGGTTAAGTTTCCTTTTCTAGGTGACTTTATTATGAACATCCAATCATCAATTTGAACTCTGAATGTCGATGTCGAGTATATGTATATCATTTCTGCCGACTTTAGGCTGTTAGTCAATAACTTGCTTAATCATATTTGGCTTACCAGCTTAGTCTTTCTAACATCGACCCCACCAATAGGGGACTTACATGCCCTACCCCACCAGTCTTGTACGGGGTCATTGGGATACCAGAGTGGTAGCCATTATGGTAGGTAAACTCAATAAGTGGTGGACGATCGTCCCGGTTACTCTTAAATCCAACCATATAAGCTCGCAATATATCTTCTAGCATTTGATAGTATGCTCAGTCTATTCAGCAGCTCGAGGAAAAATGCAGTATGAAGACCTGTCTATGCTCCCGATCTTTTCTTGGACTGATATCCAAACGTTAATCATAGTTGAAGTCCCTCTATCTGAGATATTAGTTGGGGAAACCTCACGGAACCTTACTACCTCTTTGTCCTATAACTTCACCTAGTTCCAGCTACATAGGTGGTCTTGCTTGAAAGCAAATGGGTTGATTCGTTAGCCTTCTCGCAATAACCTGCATAGCACCCTACTCTTGAAGAGTATAGAATAGGTGCATGATGACGTTGATAATTTGGGAATCCTTAGCCTCGTATAGTTCTTCTTGACTTTCTTCAGAACTTTAACTGGCACTCTATTCTTTCGGTTTTGCTTTTCAATCCTTAGAGTTAGCTTCCAGGTGATGTCGAAATTTCCTTGCCCACTGGCCCATAGCCCCTTTTGGTTTGCCTCTCATTAACTGGTACTATATTGAAGAACTATGGCATTCGAGTGCGTCGTCAGTTAGCAATTAGCTAATCTTTCTTGTCTTGCTTAAATTCTTTTTACAATACCATCAATATAACTTATAGTACTCCAGGAACATAATCTCATGTCGTTCCTCTGCCGCTAGTTTAGATTCTTCCATCTCGTGCGATCACACCCGCACTATCACACTAAATTCCACTAGAATTTAGAAGTTAAGCATGCTTAGGAGAGAGTAATACTGGGATGGGTGACCTCCCTGGGAAATCTTCGTGTCGCGTTTCATTGTAATTCTTGCAATAATGTGCAGGGCACTCAACTTAGCTCCATATTTACCTCAGTGTTATCTCGCGAGTATTTATGTTTTGCCTTGTCCTTTCCTCTGTTATCTTGCAACCAGTATCGGAGTAGACCTTTAGTTCCACTATAACCATGTCCCTTTTTTTGTGGTCACTTGGATTTAACTTCTCCTATTGTATTCACCTCTTTTTGTATGCACCCATTCATTAGGGTTGGCTACTGAATAGCACTAAAGTTCGTTCATATAGTGACCTTTAGAGCCGCTTTGAGTTTTATCTATTATTAGCTGGCATAGTTTTAAAGGAATTTGACATATAATCTTCTTGACACATTTTCGTGTCATTCTTTACCTTTACAAGGATATGAGAAGGTTTTCAACTTAACCTGAGAGATATCTTAGCGTTGTTCCACTCGTCCTACCTTGTCGCACTTCTTTCTTTTCTCCTATTCACTCTGTGTTCTTCTCATTTTCTACCACAGGAGGCTTTCTATTCCTTTTTCTTTGGTTATTTATCTATCGCAACATCATTTGTGACTAACTCTATAGCTAACATTTTGGCTTTTGGTCTAGCATGCTGTCATTATCCTTCGTAATGTCTCTTGAGTTATTCGATATCTTTTCATGGTTACACTTTTCTGTTTTTATATGCAGCCGCCTTCTAGTGTTATGTTGTTCAAGGTCTCGTCACAAACTTCTTAATGCTGCCTTATGTAGCATTCTGGCTTCCATCCAATTATTGGTGGCTTCCGTACCTTTCTAACTTGGTTCGGCAATATATTTTATTGAAGTTTAGACGTCCATCTCAAATATATTTCCATATCAATTGCCTCCTCTTACTTTTGCCATTTTCTCATTAACTTCCCCCCTTTAGAGGGTACTCGTACTTTCATCTGCTTGTACCTTGCTTTGTGTCTCTATGTCCAGTTTCAATTTCATCTAATCTCTTTCTCCAATCGACTTGGTACTGCATTAGGTCCCCGTCTTCCTGTATATTTTACAACCTTGTTATCCGCATACGAAATCTTGGCTAAATTATGAAACGACGAGAACCTTTTATTACATAGTGTGACACCTCATCTATTACTCTGTACTTGAGTAATGGGACCCATGGGACTACTCATCTGAGGCCACATTCTACTTATCTTCATTAAAAATTAATTAGTACTTGTAGTCGTTCCAATTTCAATTAGGCAGTACTAGTATTCCGACGATAACTATTCCAGGTTTTCTTGAAGTAGTGGCTTTGTCCCAACCTATATCCTTTATTTCTTGGGATGAACGTAAGTTGCACCATTTATTCCCTAAGTCTGCCGTCTTTGTCTTTTAAGGGTTCCACTATTTTTGGGGCGACGTTGTGAACATGCGTTATTCCTTTATATCTTAAGCTCCATACCCTTACTGCGTACTCAACGCAGGCTTTTAACTTAGTTAGCATCTACCAAGGGCGCTTTATTAGCAGTCTCACTTTATACTTGTATACTTATATCACACTATTCAATTCGTACTTACATATCCCCCTTTTAGTTCGTACTCATATTCAGTTCCTAACATCTCTTTGAGGTTCTTCTGTTAGAAGTTCTTTCCCTAATTAATCGATGGAGAACTATAAACTGTTATCGTAAACCATTTTTCAACCATTGTTGGAAGAAACCAGAACCTCTTAAACATCACACTACTTCTCTTTTAATACTTGACCTACCTGGTCTCCTTCTAAGTTTATATAGAGTTATGAACTACTTATCTAATTTACAATTAGGAATTGGGGGCTTGGTATTTTCAAAAAGAGTGAAGCTCAATTACTGGACATCTTACCCTTCAACCTGAGCTTCTCTTTTTTTCCTACAGCACATTACAGTTGGAGATACTGCGGTCTGAATTGTACTGCTCAAATAGACTTTTGTTTCTTCGAAATAAACTTTCCCAAGTAAAGAGAATGCCCCTTATCGACAACGTGAAGAGTACCTCTTACAACTTTGGTTTAGCATAACATGGGTACTCGATATCAATTTCCAAGACATGTTATAACGCTATGTTTTATTCCCTTTTCCTTATTCTGGGAAAATTTCGACAGAGTTTCCTCTACACTTCTTACTATCCCACAACCTGCACGCATAAAATACCAACAATGCCTCACAAGGCCAACACACATATATATATATATATTTATATCATATTGTATTACTGCCATAATGCCTCACAGGGCCAATATACACATGTGTTTATCACCTTTCACGTTATAGCCGCACAGGGCTTCTTACATTATAACAAAAAAAAATGGCAAAATTACCCCATATAGTCAACAAAACTTTACCTATCACTTCCCTGTACCTATAGATAGTTAGTCCCTTGTTCGTCCTAGTGACCTAGGAGGCGAAGTATGTTGTTCCTCCTCATCTGTGTGCCATCTACTTGTCTGTCCCTCATCATCTTCCTGAATTGAGTCTAAAAGACATGAATAACCAGGCGACCCCTAGTTTACCGACGTCCAAGATAAGGGGCTCGAGTGCAAAGTAACACTTACCGTAGGAACCGGCCTGACATAGTGCTCCGTCATTAGAGCAACCGGCGTGGCTTCCAGAATCGCTTTCTGGGTAATCGGATATTCTGGGGATATTGTCGTTGGACCTTCCAACGAATCAACCTTACTAGCATACTGGAGGTCCTTTGAAAGATCTGTCTCAATCGAATAGCTCGAACTCCTCCTGCTTGGTCCCGGAGCTTGAGATCCCGGTCCTGATAGCACCCTGGGGGCCTTTTCCCATACCCTCTTTACTGTCTAGAGCTGATTTTTTATCTTTGACCCCGATTTGTACCTATCTACAAGAAAAGAGGTCAGAAACAATCTCCTCTTTAGAGACATCACCATACACATAACAGTTTATTAAGGAGGGATTGTCCTATGACACAGCTCTATCGCACGATCGTAGATATGAAAGAAAAGGTAACATCTTACATGTCGTGTAGCTTCTTGTGTATAGATATAGAGTGAAACACATCGCTAACCAAGAATCTACTAGACACAGTCTGCAGACAATCCAAGGACGAACTGCTCTGATACCACTTCTGTCATGATCCAACCCCGTAGGCCGCGACTGGGGTCCGACCTGAACTCCCCATATACATATCTACTAGCTATGGTCACATTGAATTATAAACATGCCATGCATATGAATCAAGTGTAGTCAAACCGGACTACAATAACATGATGCGTACATGAGAACCCCCATGGGTCATAACATTTCATATGTTTATAGCCTCTTTTATTTGTATCATAACACGAAAGGGCATGCAAGCCAACAAGGCTGCCATAACATAACAACCCATACAATATATCGTATAGACCCAACTGAACCAAACTGACATATAAAACCCACATATACATGTCTGTAGACCTCTAAAAAGATTAACGACAACATATGGTGGGAAAGAGCCCCCGACGTACCCCTGAATAGACAAAACAATTTTATACATTAATGGTTATTATCAAAAACTAGGCTCTGATACAATGGAGCCTCCTCCAGCTGAGCTGAGCGGAATCCTAACTGAAAGACTCCCAAAACCTGTACCTGTACCTGCGAGCATGATATGCAGCCCCCCGAAGAAAGGGGGTCAGTACGACATATGTACTGAGTATGTAAAATATTACATAATACAACTAGAGGTATATCCGAAATAGAGAAGCAGGGGAATAAGTTATCAAGTCAGAAACCTGTACCGGTACTTTGTGAATTATAAAAGCATGTATGTTCGAATCATATCATATAGCTGGCCCTTTTGGGGGTCCGGTGAATCACCTCTGTAAAACCATCATGGCACCAGTGCCATCACCACCTTATTACAACACATCATCATACATATACATACGTACCCGGCCCTCTAGTGAGGGGCTCGGTGGACAATGCAGTGAATTATGCACAATAACGTACTTGGCCTGGGACTCGGTGAAAGAAGGGTTATAATATATACGAGTAGAGTAGTGAGTAACTATATGCAATTTAAATCATTATCAGAGACTCGACAAAATAAGAAAGTTAAGCTTTTGTTTGAGGACCTGAGTAACGGTGTCGTCATCTCAAGTGTCCTCTAAATGCTATTATGGGCTGCCTTAAAACTAATCTCGAGGACCCTAGACATGTATTAACATAGGGCCAAATTATTTATGGAATCAAACACTTAGTCTCGTATAGTCTTTAAGACTTGGAGCGTGTACATTTGGTACCTCTTTAACATATAGAAGTTTCCAGGGAAATAGTTCAACTACTATCAGAGTTCGATATTCAAAAGTAAATAGGAGATGTTAAGAATGGAGTTACTCCGGAGCTCACATCATATTTAACTTACAACTAAGACATGCCAGAAAAGAAAGAGAGTAAACTCTATATAGTCTGTACTTTCCTTCAGGTGGTTATTATATACATAGCTCATGCCCGGCCCATCCTAGGGCTCGATGAACAACTATGGCATCATAATCTCATTTTCATACCAAGTACATATCAAGAGAAAGGAAAGATAGTTTCCCATACACTACTCTTTAGCACGTAGAAGCCTTAACAGGCAATGCTCAATTCTTGTAAGGGTGTCAACACCTAACTGTAGTTAGGGATTATGAGGCGTACCTGGAGTTCTGGGAATGGAATTATCCCCACATTCCACATACAATTCACTTAAGTCTAAGACTTTCCAAAAGAAAAGAAAGATAGATGTACGTACTTATACCAAAATATGCCAAGAGAAAGCTTTACATACCTCGTACGAGTCACTCTTTGTCACGTTCGCCTCGTCGTCCTTTGAACCTATTCAACATTGTTTTCATTCCATTTTTTTATGGCTTGGCTTTACATATGACAACTTTGTTAGTGGTCCAATTATGGCAAATTTGGATTTAGATTAGCATTGGGGATAACCTTTGGTTTGTATTTTTGGCAAATCTTATTCCTAATTGATTGAGTTACCAGAATATTGTAATTAGTTGATTTGGTGGTTATCTGCTCTTCATTTTCTTGATTGACAAAAGATATTTAAACTATATAAAGAGCTCTTTTCTTCTATCACTGATGACTGTCAAGACTTGACTACACACTAGACACACTTTACAGACTTGGCTATGAATTTCACATCACTGCAACACATTTTCTATACACTATTACATTTAGATAACTTTGACACTATTCAAGCTCTATATACTGGAAGTTGACATCACTGGACAATTTTTTAATACTAGATCATCTTATCTCTCTCATTTCAAAAATCCCTGTTCTTGCTCTTACTACCTCCTTGACACGAGCACTGTTCGGAACCCTTGAGGTTCTTGTGATCTTGACGTGTCAAGGATCGGTCTTGGTTTTGGCCTGGTTGTTTCTATCGATTGAACCTGTGGTTCCAAGCTGCTGTTGTTTCCTTATCGTTATCTACTTAACCGGTTAGTACTGCTTACCATAATAATTTTAAAGTTGTGCATACATCCTTATTCTATTAGGATTATATAAGGAGGAGGCATTCAGATTAGTCTTGTTTCTCCTGTATATGATATTTGTTATTTTTACAGAACTGATAATTGATATCCTCTTGTCTGTCTGCCTATTCTTATATTAGTGTATATTCTATGTTTTTGGTTTCTTATTTTTGTATTTCCTTTATTGATTTAACAGGTTCTGAACATTGAAGTTCAAGATGAGAAGAGTTTGTCGGGGAGGGGACTTTCTTAATTCATTTAGTATTATTTTAGATTTCTAAAAATCTTATGTGTATTTTATTCACTTATTCTTTTGGCTCTGTAATAATTTGTGTGTAAACACTACTATATAATAATAAAATAATTGGAAACTATCTAAGGGGGAGGAGTATTTATGTGCTACGTGTATTTACTTTATCTTTTCTATCTGTGTGTTTTAGAGATGCCTATAGAATAATGTAAGCATTTTGTTACTATTCTTAAATAGTTATTGTGACTTGCCTATAGGTTCCTAATGAATTTCTAGAATATTATTATAAGAATCATGCCTACAGTTCCTTTAAGTTTTTAGCATGTTTGTTTTATGTAAAAAGCATGTCTATAGAAATTATTTGCTTGATCATAATTATCAAAATCATTCCCCTACCATCATGTTTAGATTAAATATGATTTAAATATTATTTCTATGGATATTTAATTATTTAATTAGAAAGTGGCCTAAAGTTAGTGCGCCGGTAATTCAATCTTAATATTGTCTTAGTGCTTATGCATTTCAAAATGATCTAAACCTCTTCTTCTATGTGTTTATCTTTATCTAGTTAAAATAAAAATTACCAATACGTATAATCATGACAATTGTTTAATAATCAGTTTGGCATTAAGATGTATTTTTACTTAGAAATCATGTCTATAATTATTATAAATTAAGCATGTTAAATATTTAGATTCTATGTTAAGATATCCTTATTAAATAATTCTAGCATGCTAATTGAATTATGTCATATTTTAGGCCTAATGTTTTCAACATATTAATTTAAACCACATATACATGACTTAATTAATATTTTCAGCATGCTATTCCATCTAGTAATCATGTTTATAGGATTTAATACATATTTATAGCATGTTATTTCACATAGAAACCATGAGTATAAGATTTTCTTTAAATATTTTCAACATGTTACATTACCTAGAAAGCATGTTCATAGGTTTTTAATAATAATTTCAGCATGTCATTTAGATATAAAAAATATTTTAGGGATGTTGTTTTAGGTAGAAATCATGCCCGAAGATTAAAATTAACCTTGCCGGTTAAAATCATATCTGATTTAGTGTGACGTATATTTTATCAATTTAGAAATCATGCCCATAGGACTTAATAACTAATTCTCCGCATGTTAATTTATATAGAAATCATACCTATAGGATTTTAATAAATATTTATCATGTTATTCTATTTTCGAAATCATGCCTACAACTTTAATTATATTTCAACATGTTTTTACATTTGAACACCATGCCTATATTATTTCAATAATTTTTCAGCATATAATTTCATTTAGAAACCGTGCCTATAGTAGTTTAATAAATTTTTAGCACGTCATTAACTAGAAATTTTGATCATCGAATTTTATAAAATGTCTTTAGTTAATAATTAAAGTTGTCAATAATACCTTTTTTTTATTACATTTAGTCTACTAATTAAAAATTGCCTTCATATGTTTAATGATTGATCTTTTCCTTGACATTCTAAGTTCTGACTCTTAGATTTAACTATGTTTGCACACATCATAATTTATAATGGCCTTCAGAACTTGTATGTGTTTTCAAGCATGTTAATTAATTAATTTAGAGTCTTACTTGAGGTTTTATGTGCAACCGCTAGTCCTGCTTGTTTTGTTTGACGAAGTGTCTATTTAGAAAACCTGCATTTTCCTTTAGTCTAGAACTTACCCATTTAGTAAGTCCAATGAATCTTGGACATTAAGTCAGGTCGCTAGGCACCTTTTAGGACGTTAGTTTTATTATTTCTTTTAGATAGCTTTTTAAGATAATAATAAATAAATTTAGGAGGGGTAGGGGTAAATAGGCCCCTCAAAAATGATGAAAAGGTGATTCAGAAATACTTTATGTATCTTGTCGTTCGTTAATAAGTCTGACATTGATTCGAGTAGAATATAATTATTTTAGTTAAATCCTTAATTATTTAAACGTCACTATTTTGTTTGTATTTATTTGGGGTAGCTTAACTAATAAAAAATGATTATTTTTCTTCTATATATAGTTGTGTAAATTCTATCTTTTCGCTTGTCTATTTTTTTTATCATGTTAGTTAATGTTTAATTTATGTTCTTTATTTCTTTGTTTTAAAATCTTTTCATCACTTAGCTCTACTCTAATTTAATAAATAAATACATAAGAGACCCTATTTGTTATATTTTTACCCCCCACATAATTTATAAGATTCGATCAAGATCCACATTTGTGGACCTCGAAAGGTGCCTAATACCTTCCTTTTGAGATAATTTGAAACCTTACCCGAACTATGATAACATTTGACCTTTTTAATTAATTTTTTTCGTAGTTAGAATAGAATGGTCCTAACGTGCCTTTAATTTGTTAGGTGGAGATTCTTTTTTTTCTCTTTCAAAATTCTAAAAAACAAGTTGTCGCGTCGTTGCAAATTCGTTTCGAAAAACAATGGGGTGCGATAGAAACACAGCCCTTTACATTGATGAATTTCTCTCCTTCACGGATGACTTCTACGACTCGTAATATTCAAAATGACTCATGTACTTCATTCGTAGATCAGGTCCTGGCTTTCAAATATTGTGGTCTCTTCTACGAATGTTTTTATGACTAGTAGATATTTGAACGAGTCGTAGACTTGACTTATAACTCTAGCTTTGCCTTTAACTCCTCAATATTGTCTTGAAGAATGCCACCTATGACTCGTAGAACTTACTACGACTTGTAGGTTGGCCTCGTAGACTTCCAAAAATCCTGATATCACTATTGTGCTTCTTCGTCTAATACTCAGACTTAGTTTCCTGCAAAACAAACATAAATAACATCAAATTTACTAACAAATGCTTAAAGGACATGCAATTTCTCAAATTCAAAGCATTAAAAGTATCATAAATTCTCAGTAAATCATATGGGCCGGTACCAAATTTTAAGGAGATTTGGCAAGGTGGCATATGAGTTGGATTTGTCTTCGGAGTTGGCATCCGTGCATCCGGTATTTCATGTGTCTTTGTTTAAGAAGTGTGTTAGTGATCCTAGCTCTATTGTACCTTTGGATAGTGTGGGTGTTAAGGAGAGTTTATCCTATGAGGAATGTTCCAGTTGAGATTTTAGACCGACAAGTTCAAAAGTTAAGTAACAAAAAAGTTGCATCCGTTAAGGTGTTACAAAGGAACCAAGAGGTTGAAGGCGCTACATGGAAGGTCGAAGCTAATGTCATGTCATATTATCCTCATCTTTTTCCTTTCATTCCTAGTAGAGGTATTACATTCTTTCATGGTCACTCCTTCAAACTCATGTGTCTAAGTCATTCTCATGTTTTCATATGCATGCATGTTCATGAAGTTGATTTTAAGCTATGATTTATGTTACAGTAAAAATTCTCATGGTTTATGCATTTTAAATATGTTATTGCATTTATGTTGGGATGATTTATTTATTTTCCAATTCTTTTCATGCTAGTTGTGTCCCATTCGAGGACGAATGTTCCCAAGGAGAAGATATTGTGAAGCCCATGAAGTTAAAAGGTCAAAGTTTTGAGTTAAAAAGGAAAATAGTGGAAAATTTAAGTCTAATGCTAGCTAAGTGAGGTTTGGCAACTCGCAAAGGAGATCAGGAGCTCACCTAAGTGTTTGAGAATTCGACCCAAGGAGTAGGAAAATTTGGTGAGCAAGGAGGGAACTCGGCGACTCATCGAGTTAACTAGGAGAGCAGGGTATCCTAGCTAAAAGATTCAGAGTAAATGTTCTCAGAAGACAAGAAAAGTTGACGAGGTCAGAGGGGTCTTGGCAACTCACCGAGCAGGAAAGGTGAGCAAGTTTTTCTCACAAAAAAATTCAGAAAAGTTAGTAGGGAAAACGAAAGACTAGGCGAAGGTATAGAAGGGTCGGTAATGTGCCAAGATTCTCTGAGTGGTTTTACTCATCACTCAGGCAACGTTGGTAAGGACCGGGGTGTTACACCCCGCACATTTGAACCTTGAAACATGTTTCTGGTCTTCTTGAAAGTGGCCAGGAGATCCTCACTGTCCAGACACTATCAAATGACTCTAAGGAGGGGAGAATGTGATACCCCGTAGTAAAGAAGGTTAGAAATAGAGTCATAAGAATCCGGAAGAAATTGGAGGCCAAGAAGGGAATCATAAGACTTGATTTACCTACGTAAGCCACTAATTCAGCAGTCTTATACACTTAAGCTACTTGAGGATATACCAAGCTTGCGAAGCACGGATTACATAGGCTCTTGAAATAAGATAAGATGACGATCCTACGAAAGGGAGCAAAACTAGTTTCCAAACTTACGAAAGTGAAGCAAGAAGGTGTCAAGAAAACAGGTGACAAGCAAGCAGGTGACTCACCTACTTGGGGTGGGCCCCGCTGCCATATGGCAGCATGTGATTGGCCACAGGAGTTGAGGTGGCATCTTAGGAGGCTGACACGTGTCACCCTAGGGGGCTGCCACATGGTACCTTCTAAAGAGGTGTATATATGTGTATTTGGATGACTACTAAGTCATTCTTATTCTATTTGGAGCTGAAACTCCAGCAAACAAAAGAAGAGGAAAAACGTGAGGAACAAAGAACAAGGCAGCCATGGTTTTTTAAGAATTAAAGATAAGTTCTTAAATTATTCTCTATGAATTAATTATCTACGGTGTTTCTCAACCACATGAAGATGTATATATGTATCTTACGATGTCTACGGAATTAATTCTTCAGCTTTACACCTAGAAGAGGGTGAAAGAACAAGAGGAAAATGCTAGAGGGCCAAAGAGGAGGGCTATGGGTTTGGCCCCTTTGAGGTACGCCTCCGAGTTTCGTTCCATAAATTAATTATTTGAGGTGTCCCACATTTATATAATGGTGTTTGATAAAATAAAATCACAATTTGGGGAAGCGTATAAGTGACACAAATAGCCCGCTCAATTTCAGCACGGTTACAGAAGTTCTGAGTTGCAATTTGGCAGTTTTGGCCAATTTCGGGTAAGGTAAGGTTTTTCCTTTTAATTTGGACTTTATGGTGTTGTTATGGAGTATTTTACACTCCCTATAGGTGGCTGCAAATGTGAAAATGGCATAGAAACACTTGACGTTCGAAATAAACTAAATTGGAGTCGCTATAGTTGAATTATCGTCAAAGTAAAGTGTTGTGCTTGTGGTATACTGCTGCAGGTGTGTGGTGGTTTGTTGCAGGGCCTAAATGTATTCTAAAATGGGTGTGGGTGATTCTGGTTGCAGCCAGACGACCCCTCATTTCGAATAATTAAAGGTGTTACAAAGTAAAGGCTAGACACCCTATTTTGATATCGTAATTCATGAAGTTGATTTTAAGCTATGATTTATGTTAAAGTAGAAATTCTCATGGTTTATGCATTTTCAATATGTTATTGCATTTATGTTGGGCTGATTTATTTATTTTTCGACTCCTTTCATGCTAGTTGTGTCCCATTCGAGGATGAATGTTCCCAAGGGGAAGATATTGTGAAGCCCATGTAGTTAAAAGGTCAATGTTTTGAGTTAAAAAGGAAAACAGTGGAAAATTTAAGTCTGGTGCTAGCTAAGTGAGGTTTGGCAACTCGCGAAGGAGATCAAGTGCTCGCCTAAGTGTTTGAGAATTCGACCCAAGGAGTAGGAAAATTCGGTGAAAAGGAGGGAACTCAGCGACTCATCGAGTTAACTAGGAGAGCAGGGTATCCTAGCTAAAAGATTCAGAGTAAATGTTCTCAGAAGACAAGAAAAGTTGACGAGGTCAGAGGGGTCTTGGCAACTCGCCGAGCAGGAAAGGTGAGCAAGTTTTTCTTACAGAAAAATTTAGAAAAGTTAGTAGGGAAAAAGAAAGACTAGGCGAAGGTATAGAAGGGTTGGTAACTCGCCAAGATTCTCTGAGTGGTTTTACTCATAAATCAGGCAAGGTTGGTAAGGACCGAGGTGTTACACCCCTCACTTTTGAACCTTGAAACGGGTTCCTGGTCTTCTTGAAAGTGGCCAGGAGATCCCCATTGTCCAGACACTATCAAATGACTCTAAGGAGGGGAGAGTGTGATACCCCGTAGTAGAGAAGGTTAGAAATAGAGTCATAAGAATCCGGAAGGAATTAGAGGCCGAGAAGGGAATCGTATGACTTGATTTACCTACGTAAGCCACTAATTTAGAAATCTTATACACTTAAGCTACTTGAGGATATACCAAGCTTGTGAAGCACGGATTACACAGGCTCTTGAAATGAGATGAGATGACGATCTTACGAAAGGGAGCAAAACTAGTTTCCGAACTTACGAAAGTGAAGCAAGCAGGTGACAAGCAAGCAGGTTACAAGCAAGTAGGTTACAAGCAAGCAGGTGACTCACCTACTTGGGGTGGACCCCTCTGCCACATGGCAGCATGTGATTGGCCATAAGGGTTGAGGTGGCATCTTAGGAGGCTGCCACGTGTCACCCTAGGGGGCTGCCATATGGCACTTTCTAAAGAGGTATATATATGTGTATTTGGATGACTACTAATTAATTCATATTCTTTTTGGATCTTAAACTCCAGCAATCAAAAGAAGAGGAAAAACGTGAGGAACAAAGAACAAGGCAGCCATGGTTTTTTAAGAATTAAAGGTAAGTTCTTAAATTGTTCTCCGTGAATTAATTATCTACGGTGTTCCTCAACCACATGGAGATGTATATATGTATCTTACGATGTCTACGGAATTAATTCTTCAGCTTTACACCTAGAAGAGGGTGAAAGAACAAGAGGAAAATGCTAGAGGGCCAAAGAGGAGGGCTACGGGTTTGGCCCCTTTGAGGTACGCCTCCGAGTTTCGTTCCATAAATTAATTATTTGAGGTGTCCCACATTTATATAATGGTTTTTGATAAAATAAAATCACAATTTGGGGAAGCGTATAAGTGACACAAATAGCCCGCTCAATTTCAGCACGGTTACAGAAGTTCTGAGTTGCAATTTGGCAGTTTTGGCCAATTTCAGGCAAGGTAAGGTTTCTCCTTTTAATTTGGACTTGATGGTGTTTTTATAGAGTGTGTTACACGCCCTATAGGTTTCTGGAAATATGAAAATGGCATAGAAACACTTGACGTTCGAAATAAACTAAATTGGAGTCGCTATCGTTGAATTGTCGTCGAAGTAAAGTGTTGTGCTTGTGGTATACTTCTGCAGGTGTGTGGTGGTTTGTTGCAATTCCTAAATTTATTCTAAAATATGTGTGGGTCCTTCTGGTTGCAGCCATATGACCCCTCATTTCGTATAATTAAAGGTGTTGCAAAGTAAAGGCTAGACACCCTATTTTTATATGGTAATTCTGAGCGAGTCGTTTGGAGTTTATGTTGTATATTGTTGAGGTGAACTGCTTAAACATATGCTGCAGGTTGTTTTTTTTGGTTGGATGTAGTGTTTAGGGATCTAATTGGAAATTTGGATAGGGCACGTTATAGGGGATATCTCGAGGGTGTAACTAACACGAGTTTTGATGTTTTTTTGTCATAACATTTATTTCTTTCTTTGAGTGAGCTATGAATATGTCTTATTCCCGCATCTAAATTAAAGTAGAGGCATGTGTAGACATTCATTGAGTATGTATCCCCCATTATTTAGACATATTACTTTTGAGCTTTCTTTGTATTAGAGATTACAGTTTGAGACTTATCTTCCGCTTATGCTTGGTTAATGTATTTTACTTACTTTATGTATGCAATGTATGCTAAGAGTCTTGGTTGGAGTCCTTCAGGATTTCAATCATCGAGTCACGCCTAGGGCCTAGCTGGGGTTGTGACAAACTTCATATCAGATCACGATTTAAGGGTCCTAGAGAGTCTAAGACGCCGCATTAGGTAGAGTCTTGTTCATCGGTGTGAAGTGCCCACATCCATGAATGAGAGGATATGAGAAATTATAGGAAATTCCACTTCTTTCATTATCTTATCATATGATAGAGTTGAACTCTAAGATTTTTCATCTAATGCTTTCCCTTTGTGATTTTAGAGGCATGCCTCCAAAAAGAAACCTCATGCAAAGGAATGTTGAGGAGGAGAAACAAGCTCTAAATGATCCTTGAACGAGCAAGTCTCTCATGCGGTTTTTTGAACTGCTTTCCAAGTACTTACTCAAGTGGTGGCGGCCCAAGCCAACCAAGAAGTAGTTTCTCATGTGAATCCAAGGGTCCTCAGTTTCATAAGGATGAGTCCACCGAGTTTCATGGGTCAAAGGTGGATTAAGATCCACAAGAATTTATTGAAAGCATTCATATAATTGTGGAGATTATGGGGTTAAGCCCAATGGAAATGGAGGAGTTGGTGGCTTACCAATTGAAAGGAGTCGCTAGAATTTGGTTTGATCAATAAAAAGGTGAATGACCTAGAGAAGCGGGTCCTATTGCTTGGGAAAAGTTCAAAGAGGTATTTCTTGACCGTTTCTTTCCTCTTGAGCTAAATGAGGCTAAGATTCAAGAGTTTATAAACTTGCAACAAGGTAGCATGAGTGTGAGGGAGTATGCCCTTAAATTCACCACATTGTCAAACTACGCCCCGTTCATGGTATCTAACCCAAGAGCCTAAATGAGCAAGTTTGTTTTGGGTATTTCAGACTTGGTGTCCAAGGATGCAAAACCATTATGCCAATTAGAGATATGGATATCTCAAGGCTCATGACTCATGCAAAGCAAATTGAGTATGAAAAGCTTAGGGGGAAGGCAAGGGAGTCTAAGAGGGCTCAAACTGATGGTGGAGAGTTTTCATATGGTAAGTCCGTAAATTGTGGTCGTCCTCAGTTTCGCCAAAAGTACTCCGGCCAAAATTCTTCAAACACTTCAGCTCCAAAGTTCAATAAAGATAGGTTGCATAACCCTAAGGTTCAAGGATGAGCTCCAAGTTGTCAAGTCATCACTGCATGTAAGAAATGTAGGAGAAACCATGAAGGAGAATGCTTGGCGGGATCGAATGCATGTTATAGATGTGGAAAGTCAGGTCACCAGGTAAAGGATTGTAGAGGTGGTGCTCGACCCCAGGCTGAGACTCAGACTATAGGCCATCCAGTTCAGCATGGTACTACGTCGGGTGGAGATCGACACCAAAATAGGTTTTATGCTTTGCAAACTCATCAGAAGTTAAAGGATTCTTCCAATGTTGTAACTAGTATGTTGAAAGTCTTTCACTTTGATGTTTATGCTTAATTAGATCCCGTTTATACTTTATCATTTGTTACTCCTTATCTTACTATGAAATTCATTGTTAGTATTGAGGTCTTGTGAGAGCCTTTTACGGTCTATACTCGTGTTGGCAATTCAATTGTGCGTAAAAGAGTTAATAAAAATCATCCAGTTTTAGTTTTTAATAAAATCACCACAGTCAATCTTGTAGAGCTCGACATACCCAATTTTGATGTTATTCTCGGTATGGATTGGCTTCATGCACGTTATGCTTTTATATGTTCTAGGACCAGCATGGACAAGTTTCAGTTTCCTAACGAGCCAGTCCTAGAATGGAAATATAGCAATTTTGTCTTTAAAAGTCAATTCATCTCGTTCCTTAAAGCTCGGAAAATTATTTCCAAGGGTTGTATGTATTATCTAGTATGGGTTAGGGATACAAATGCTGAAGCTCCTACTCTTGAGTTAGTTTTGATTGTGAATGGGTTTCTAGAAGTTTTTCATGATGATCTCCCAGTATCCCTCCTGAAGAGGAGATAGACTTCAAGTATTGATCTTCTCTTTGATACCCAACCTATCTCTAATTAGAGCTTATCAAATTGCCCCAGCAAAACTTAAGGAGTTAAATGATTAGTTGAAGAACTTTTTGGATAAGGGTTTCATAAGACTTAGTATCTCTCAATGGGGTGCTCCGGTTCTCTTCGTTAGAAAAAAGAATGTTTCTCTCCGTATGTGTATTAACTATCGGCTAGCTTAGAGTTGGTAAAAATTTACCAAAACAGATAAGTATTTAAAGATATTCCAACCAATCAAAGGGAAAGGAGCATCAATTAACGAAGTGAAATAAGGTAGAATTACCATATATAAACAAGTACTATAATTATCTCAATTAATTAAGGAAAAGAAATGGAAGGGAATCAATTAGCAACTATTGTCAAATAAGCAAAAACTACAGTAGTCATGGTGAGAGCAAGCAGAAATCATTTATAGATTTTCCTTAATCAGTCGTTACTTACCATAAACAAAAAAGTGGTCACCAATCAAGTGATGATATCAAAAGCAACTTTATCCATGAGTAGGAGGATCATGATCATCGAATCCAATATTATGATACAATGTAGGCAAAAGTATGCATTAGTACATGGAAGAAAAGTAACACTGACCGGTGAAAATACTAACCGAGTTAGTATATGAAACAAAAGTAACATGAAATAAAAGACATCATAAAATAGTTGTTCCCTCGAAGCATGAAGACTAACCAAACAAGTAACACCGACTGGAGAAAATACGAACTGAGAGTCGGATGAGAAGCGTCATGACCTATATTATAAAATAATATAGGTAAAAGAAGGATGCGATCAATAATGTGTAATGTATTGAGCATAGAGAATATGTAATGCATGAAATAAACATAATAATGCAATGACCATGCTAAAATCATAAGAAAACCTTAAAAACATCATAAGAAGCATAAAATATGGTCAATGATAAACTCTTACGGAAATCATAATTAAGAACATAACATAGTGAGAGATACCGTTAACAGAGAATAAATTATGTGAGCTATAATATGGAGTTCGGCGTCATAACTCCGACTCTGAAAAGATATTGTTATACTTGCGAAGGTAAGGACCATAAACATGATCTATTTTGGATCCACTAGCTAAGGCCAATTAAAGCAATCCTACGGGTGTACGTAGTTATGGGACCTAGGTAATCGCCGCTAGTCCAACTTAGCGCTAGGTTATAATACTCTCAATGAGATAGTCGTAATTACATAATAAGTTCATCATAGCATACTTGAAAATCATTAGACTAGCTCCTTTAGCAAATCATGGTATCATAACATTTTTATAGAGATACTTATCAAAGCATCAAAATCACGATAAGCTCATTCATAGAAAAATCATGAAAAATATTCATGATTTAATTACTTGCCTTTCAAAGTAAAACTTAGTTTCATAACATTTATAATATACTATTTTACATTGAAGCAATCTTTGTCTTCATAAAACTAGTAATTGACTCTTTGTAAAAAAAAAAACTTCCCTAAAATCATAGTCATAAATTCATGATGCATGCACAGTTCTTAAACATAGGTCAAATCCATGAAAATATAGGCATAATGCATGGTTTCACGTTAAACTCATAAAAATCATGTAATTAAGATTCATTTATGCATAATAAGATTAATAAGATCATTAAAATTGAATAAAGGCATAATTAATTGAACCCAATGCAAGATCATCAAATTACCTAGGGTTTAGGAAGAAATAATAAAAGGAATTAAAAATACTTTGGGACTCCATGGATGAAATTTCCACATACCTTAATGAATCAAAGCCTTAAGAGGTCTTGCAATGGAGACTTGAGCTTGAAACACTAGCTTCACTTAAAGAAGAAGACTTAGAGATTAGAGAGAAGATTTTTGAGTGGGAGAGTTTGAGAGAGAATAGGGGGAAATTTGGAGGGTTGGGTACTTATAGGTCATCCAAAGTAGTCCAAAATGAAGCAACTTTGGTTTTAAAAAAATAGAAAATGTTCAAAATATCCCTGGGAAAATAATTGATGGCCAAGTCTACGGGTGCCTGTATAGATCGTAGAAGTCTATACGACCCATAGAGGGCTGTCTATAGGAATTACCTAGACTTTCTGAGTTTATGATTCTACGAGTCCCTTATATGGCCCATGGAAACTTATAGATCCATTTTAATCATCCATAGACCCAAAGTAGAAGAAATATAACCCTAGAGAATTTCTCCCTTCGTCCTCCTTTGTCAAACCTCGAAATAAAAACTCAATGTTTAATAAAAAATACAAGTGTGCTATTTATAGCCTCAAAAAATATGAAATTTCAATATTGGGTTAAAAGTCTGCCACGCAGACTTGTTCTTGCACTGTGTACTTTTGCATTTTTCTTCTTCACCGAGTTTGCTTCTATCATCAGCCAGTCGCGGACCTCGCGCATACCTTTTTGTGTCTCCATATAATAAATCCCAAGTCCAAGCTTTAATCCATGAAGCAAAGTGCACGACGCCGAGGCAATCCCTTGCAGTGTATTTTCTTCACTTTTGTTTTCAATCTCCACTTTTATTCCGAGAATCTTTTTTAAAGGTCCATTTTTCTTCATTGAGCCCTGAAAGCATCTAATCATATTGGGTTAGCTACAATAACACACAAATATTCTAAATAATGAACTAAACTTTAGGAATTTTCCCTCAAACTTTAATATAAACATGGGCTTTGTTGGCTATTGGGTGCATAAATGCACCCAAAATCAACACACCAAATAAGTAATGTTGAATGCAGAAAATACTAACCACGAGCCGGATAGGAAGCATTGTGACCTATATTATTTTAATAATATAGGCAAAAGAAGTATGTGGTCAGTACCATGGAATATACTGAATATGAAAAATATGCAATGCATGACATAAACATGATAATACAAGACAAAAAAAACCTTGGCAGGCTCAACAATTTATCAAAGAGCTCCAAGAGCTTACCAATCATCTTACTTATTTCCAGTGCAAACATATTTACAGAGACGCAAATAATATTGTAGATTGTTTATCCAAGTGGAGCCACAAATTAGATATAGCACATCATTATTATATTTATCACCAATTACCATCTGAATCCAAAGGATATTACATACTGGAGAAGCTAGAGATGGAAAATCTGAGAGGAAGAAAGCTGAAAAGAGTTAAACAACGTCCTTGAGGTTCCCTTGTTTTAGTGTTATTGTATAGATGACATCTATGAAGTTTTTTGATTACCTTAATCGTTTCAATCTGGCTATATGTTGTAGGTAGTTTATAGCTTTCTTGAATAGGATTAGTATTTATTTTCCATTCTTATTTTGTAAGGGGAGAGTCTCCCTTATTTACGTTTTTCTAGATATTTTGTATCGAGAGGATTCCTCTCTTTTACGTGCTTAGTATCGAGGTTTACATTTTGATAGTATTAGGGATGATTCGACTGACTTTAGTAGGTTAGTCGACTTATGAACCACCCAGAATCAGAGGTAAGGTTTTTGTCCCCCTCCTTGTATTTTGGTTGTTTGTTTTATTTATGTTAAGGCTTGGGTGTTGTTCAGCCCCTGACTCCCCCTCCCTCCAAGGGTCGTTAAAATAAAAAAAAATAAAAAATGGCCATGCTAAAATCATACAAAATCTTAAAAACATCCTAATAAGAATAAAACATGGTTAATGCAGAACTCGTAAGGAAATCATAATTAAGAACATAACATAGTGAGAGAAACCATTAACCGATAATAAACCATATGAGCTATAACATGGAGTCCGGTGTTATATATTCCACACCGAAAAGAGATCATCCTACTTTCCAAGGTAAGGATCATAAACATGAGCTATTGTGGATCCATTAGCAAAGACCAATTAAGTCAATCCTATGGGGGCTCATAGTTCTAGGACCTGGGTGATCGCCGCTAGTCCAACTTGGTGCTAGGTAATACTGTCAATGGGATAGTCATAATAATATAATAACTTTAGCATACTTGAAAATCATTAGAATAGATTCTTTAGTAAATCATGATATTATAATATTTTCATAAAGATACTTATCTAAGCATCAAAATCACGATATGCTCATTCATAGAAAAATCATGGAAAACCTCAAGTATTTGATTACTTCTCTTTCAAAGTAAACCTTTGTTTCATATCATTCATGATAGAATACTTTACATTGAAGCAACCTCTGCCTTCATAAAGCTAGTCATTGATTTTTTGCATAAAAACATCCTTGAAATCATAGTTATAAATTCATGAAGCATGCATAGCTCTTAAATATAAGTCAAATACATGAAAATAGACATAATGCATGGGTTCATGTTAAAATCATCAAAATCATGTAATTAAGATCCATTTATGCATAGTAAGATTATTGAAATTGAATAAAAGCACAATTAATTGAACCCAATGAAAGATCATCAAATTACTTAGGGTTTAGAAATAAATCATAAAAGGAATTAAAAATACTTTGGGACTCCATGGATGAAATTTTTACATACCTTGATGAATCAAAACCTTAAGAGGTCTTGTAATGGAGTCTTGAACTTTGAAACCCTAGCTTGCCATGACGAAGAATACTTGAGAGAATTATAGAGGAAAGATTTTTGAGTGGGAGAGTTTGAGATAGAATGAAGAAAATTTGGAGGTTGGGTACTTATAGATCATCGAAAGTAGTTCAAAATGATGCAACTTAGGTGTTCATTAAATGGAAAATGTCCAAAATACCCCTAGGAAATAACTGACAGCCAGGTCTATGAGTGTCTCTACGGACCGTGAAAATCTTTACGGGCCGTAGAGGACTGTCTGTAGAAAGTACCTAGAGTTTCTAAGTTTCTAAATCCAAGGTCTATGGGTCCCTTATATGGCTCGTAGAACCTTATATCAACCTTTCCAATTGTCTCTAGACCCAAAAAACTCAATGTCAAATTTCTGAAGATTCCTTCTATAATCCGCTTGTATGGTCCATAGAACGCTACGGGATCGTGTGACCCTCTCATCTTGTCAACTTCCAAAACTCCAAGTATTTGAATCTCCATCTATGCACCTTCTATGGATTGTAGGACCTTGTCACGACTCGACCTAGGGTCTAGTCGTAACACAATGGTCGAAACCCCAAAGGGCTCCAACGAAGCCTCTTGTTCATATCATAAGCATACATAAGGTAAAGTAATAGAGGAAACATCATAAGAGAGTCTAAACCATGAATAGAAAAATGAAGAATGTCATTTGACAATATAGACTCAAAATATTTGTCCAACTAGATGCCTCTACTCATGAAGATGGGCGGGGGCTAAGACATGTGCCTAGCTCACCCTTTGTAACATAACAAAAGTCTTTGAAAATAATAACCAACTCGATGACTAGTCCTCGATAAAGAAGGACTCACTACAAACACCACCAGATAGGAAAGCTTAACTAGCCACGTGGATGAATATGATCTTCAACCTCAACCCTTACATTATGAGATAATGTAGGCAAAAGTATGCATTAATATGTTGGAATGTACTGAGTATGAGGGCATGACATACAATGTAAATCGTGCGATGCAATGGTCAAGTAAAACACATGATAAGATGAGATAAGTAAAGTCATGAGACAATCATAATGACCAAAGAATTTTAAAAGCTAATATAAATCATGGAAATACATATGATATCGTACATATGTGAGATAGGAACCATAACCGATAATACGATCAAGCGAGCTATAACATGGAATTCCGTTGTCTCCCTATACAATGAACAAAAGGGGGAATCTACTTGCCAAGGTAGACTCTACCCCACTAGTCGGGTCATACATACTCTATATATGGATCCAATAGCGAGTCCATGAAGGCAACCTATGGTGGCACGTAGTTTAAGCGAAATGAGGTTTCTACTAGGGATTTTGGTAGGTGGCCCACCTCAAGTCCACTCGCTGCGTAGTCAAATCCCACGGAATACATACATAGTATAAAAATCATAATTACATATATCATTGTCATAATCATAGGTTTGAAATTATAGAGTAGTTCATTTTTATAACATACTTGTAATGTGAGAATTTTTCTTTCATCATTACAATCATATTTGCATAATTCATATAGTTAGGTCCTAGGTCACCACATAGGGCCCTAAGTCACCTTACTTCATAACTTGCATGAAAATTCATAATTTGAAACATGCTTATACTCTATGATCCTAATTGAAATACATAATCATAATTCATACTTGGAAATTAGGGTAAAACATGAATGCATGATCAATTGACTTGAAAATCATAAAATTATACTTGAAAAACTGCACGATCATATACTTTCTAATAGCCCATACATAATTCATAAAAATAATATAATTTGGAAGTATAATTGAAAATATCCATAATTAATATCATGAACCCTAGAGATCAATGTATGAAAATTCATGGAAAAACTATTCAGTTCAATGCAATAACCATCCATTTTTATTAAAATAGGCTCATAATCATAATTCGAATCTTAATTCATGCCATTGGAATAGAGATTATAAAACCCATAAAGTACCACACTTTAATTTGATAGAAAACTTGAGAATTTAATTGGGCTTCATTGATGAAAAAATCCATGAATCAATACTCACATACCTTAAGTGACAAAACCAAATAATTTGGAAGAACTTGAGAGTTTTGATGGAGAGCTTGAGTGAACTTCTTTGAAGTCTTTAATGGAGTCCTTGAGAGTCTTTTGTAGAGAGAGAAATATTTTAATAGGTGAATTATAGAAGAATTAGAGGTTTAGATCAATTTATAAAGCTGAATTAGGTCTTAAAAACGTCTAGGTTCATTAACTGACAATTAGGGAAAAGTCAAAAGTGCCCTTACTTAAAAACTAAATTCAAACAAAAACCATCGCCCAGGTCTGCGACATGAAGGTGTTCCCTTATAAGGAAATTTTGAGCAAATGAGATTTTGGCCAGATTTTGACTCGAGAAAAATTGCATTGAACGGGAGCATGTCCGCGCAGTTTACTATTTTGCGCAATTTCTTTGAAAAATCTATCTTTCGATATACGGGTCCTAAAAATTTACCGAGACCATTTTCTCATAGGTTTTGATCCCTGATCAATATTATGAACTCAAATTTGCCAAAAAGACTAAGGATAATACATTACGTGAGTGGCCTATTCCCAAGACATTCTTAAGGCATTTGTGAGTATTTTGAGGATGTTATATACCTTATACGGTCCTTAGATGGGCCTCGTACAACAACTCCTGAACTTAAAGATTTTTCCCAAGTGTCGATACCTCTACGACTTACTTCTACGGAATGTAGATACTTCTCATGAACCAAGCCTAGGGCCTAGACGTGACATGGCGAATGAGAAACCTGAAAGTACCTCAAACTAGCCTCTTAGCATTCTTTTAGCCTTTCGTAGGTAATGACGATAAATAAACAAGCGGAAATCATAATAGTAAATCTTTAACTTACATATGTCCAACAATACCTCTAACTGTTATATTTAACAGGGCTAAGACAAGTCCCTAGCTCACCCTTAATCATAATAGAAGAAATACCATACTAAAATATCTCAACATATCATAAGCTAGAAATATAAAGGAGTATTGTTCCCTGAACATGGGAACTCAACAAAAGTAGTCTTCAAACGAAGTCTCAACTAGCCACGCAGAGGGGAACGAGGAGGAGCACTGGTCCCTACATGGTGATATCATGTAGGCAAAAGAGTATGCATTAGTAATTTGAATGTACTAAGTATGTAAGGATGCATGAACATTGAGGAAACATTAAAACATTTATGTAATATGGAACATAATGTAATGCATGCATAATAAATCATATAGATATCCTTTAAAATATTTATTTTGTGGGAAAATAACCATAACCGACATTTAAGACCATATGAGCTATTACATGGAATCCAACATAACCCCCTACGTTGGCCGGGGATACTACTTGCCAGGTAGAACTCCGTCAACTTTATTCATTTCTTTAGCTTTAACTTTAAGGGCTATTTATGAATCCATTAGCCTAAGCCTACAAGGGCTCCTATGTTGGCACATAGTTAATGAGACAAGGGGTTGCTACTAGGATTCTCTTACCGAATTCCACCTCAATGACCCATTCGGTGCTAAGTCAATCCCACGGAATAGTTTAATACTTCAAAATAGTCATAGCATATAGCTTGAGAATTCAAACATCATGTTCGGTAGATTAGCTCATTAAAACATTTGGTAATTCAAATATGCAAGAATTGTCCTTATTGCATAAAGAATCAATCATTCATATCATTTCATCATTCTTTCATTTTATAAGACTCCCTTTTGATCATAGATATTTTTTTCATAAACATGCATTTGGAGTCAAGGCTTTCAAGTCAAACTTTATTGAAAACATAGTAAAAGTAGGTGAGTTCAAATCACTTCAACTTGCAAACATGTATGTAAATAAATATACATAAATACTTTGAAATCCATTAATTAAACATCATGCTTTAAATAACCCACCATGAATTTCAAGAACCTTTAAATAGATAAATAGAGGAATTACTTGCAAACCATCAATTCATACATATGAAATTATGTTGCATCAAAATAGACCAATAATTATTAGTTTAACCATGATTCATACTATTAAGTAAAAATAAGAATTAAAATAAAAAAATATTACTTGAAACCAAGAGACTTAATTGAAAAAGTTTTTAGACTACATGGGTGGAAGAACTCATGGATAAACACCCACTTAACTTAGAGTAAAGCTTAAAGAAAATAAACATAATTTATCATATAATAAAAATAATTTGGACATGAGAGTGGAAGGAATACTCTCATCCTTACATACCTGGAATCTGAAGCTTTAGTCGAAACCGAAGGACTTAATGAACACTCTTGAGTCCTAGATTTTCTCCTCGCCAGAACATTTTGTGTACTATCCGGAGTATATGAATCACCGGAATAGTATTTCTTCAATACTAAAAACTAAAATTATATTTGAGAATGAGTAAAGAAGTGTATAGAGAGAAGAGTTGCTTGAGAAAGCTTGATGAATAAAATGATAAATTAAGGTGGGTATTTATAGGTGTGAAAGACAGACCTAACAATAATTAAAATAATTATAAAGAAAAATCTGAAAATTTAATGGAAGATTGTGATGTCATGGGTGATGTTAAATGAAGGATTATTGATATCATGAATGATGTCAAATGTATCTAGATATTTCCATGGTTGGTGAGATGAATTCTCTTTAATAGAATACTCTTTTTAGGAGCTGTGTTTGAACAAGATATATTCCTTATTAGGATTTGGTGTCTTCATAAGAATTGTAGATATGGAAGTCTAGTTTCATGTAGTTCAAAACTCAACCAATTTGGAGTATCCTACAGTGAGATATAATGTTTCTTTTATAAATACTCCATTCCATCACAGCATCCTATCTTAAAAAACTTAATTTATTTAACCTACTTAACCTCTGAAAATTAAAATATGATCCTCACAAAAGTTGTAGGTAATGATATTGTGGTTATTCAAAAATTTAAATCACCTAATTTGGACCATCATATGAAACGTTATAACCAAAATACAGAGGTTGTATTATTCTTTAGGCAAAAATTGAAACATCGTATACAATGTGTTTAGGGGATGTTACATTATCTCTCCCATAGGAACATTCATACTCAAATGAGGAAAGACTTAGCTTGACTAGAGTAGAGTGTAAACCAACAACCCATCATTAATACAATAGTGTAATTTAAAACATCATTTGAAACATATTTCATAATTTTGCAAGCATATGACAAGAAAAGTTGAGATGCAAGGATTTCAAGTAATTGAGCAAGGACAACTTAATACCTTAGGTTTGGGTAGAGGGAAAAAGATGAGGGTATCGCTTAATCATATCTGCTTCCGCTTTCCATATTGCACTTTCTATTTGTTGATTCCTCCAAAGGACTTTAACAGATGCAAATTCTTTGTTCCTCAATCTCTTAACTTGCCGGTCCAAAATTTTCACAGGAACTTCTTCATAGGTCAAGTTTTCTTCAATATTCACTACTCCCATAGGTACAATGGAACTAGGATCACCCACACTTTTTTTCAACATAGACATGTGAAACACCGGATGAACCATGGCCATTTCCAATGGTAATTCCAACTTATATGCAACCTTACCAACACGTCTCACGATTCTATAAGGCCCTACATACCTAGGGCTCAATTTCCCTTTCTTACCAAATCGAACCACACCTTTCATGGGTGAAACCTTCAGATATACCCAATCATCCACATTAAACTCAAGATCCCTTCTTCTAGTGTCAGAATAGGAATTTTGATGACTTTGAGCCATCTTCAACCTTTCTCTAATGATCTTCACCTTCTCTAAAGCATCAAGTACCAAATCGGGGCCCAATAAGGTCATCTCGCCTACTTCGAACCAACCAACCGGTGATCTACATCATCTCTCATACAAAGCCTCAAACGGTGCCATCTCAATACTTGAGTGGTAACTATTATTATAGGCAAACTCGATGAGTGGTAGATAGTCATCCTAATTTCCTTTAAACTCCAACACACAAGCCCTTAACATATCCTCTAGTGTTTGAATCGTCCTTTCGGCTTGCCCATCCATTTGAGGATGGAATGTTGTGCTCAATTTACATTAGTACTGAGGCCTTTTTGAAATGATCTCCAAAAGTGAGAAGTGAATTGGGTACCACAATCCAAAATAATGGATAACGGCATACCATGCAACCTCACCAACTCCCGAATATACAACTTGGCATAGTCTTCGGCACTATAGGAAGTTTTAACCAATAGGAAGTGAGATGACTTAGTCATTTTATCAACAATTACCCAAATTGAGTCATGACGCTTCCGGGTATGAGGTAAACCCACTACAAAATCCATATTCACATCTTCCCACTTCCAAGTAGGGATTTCAATGTCTTGGGATAGGCCACCCGGCCTTTGATGTTCGGCCTTCACTTGTTGGCAATTCATACATTCGGACAAAAACCTTGTTATGTACTTCTTCATGCCACCCCACTAATACAACTCCTTTAAGTCTCGATACATTTTCGTTGAATCGGGATGAATGGAGTATGTAGAATTATGAGCCTCCATCATGATCAAACTCCTTAGGCCATCAACATTTGGAACACATATCCGACCTTGATAGTATAGCACCCTATCTTTCCCTTGGGAAAAGACCTCTATCCTTTTTTCCTTTACCAACTTCTTTAACTCGATAAACGTTGGGTCAAGATCTTGCTTTGATTTAACATCCACCACCAAAGAGGATTCAGACCTATTTTGAACAACCATACCACCATCGTTAGTACCACACAACTTCACCCCTAATCTAACCAACCGGTGAACATGTTTCACCAACTCTCTCTTCCTTTCATCCACATGGGCCACAGTCCCTATAGATACTCTACTAAGTGCATCAGCAACCAAATTGGCTTTACCCGGATGATAGTGCACACTCATGTTATAGTTCTTAAGGAGTTGTAGACACCTTCTTTGCCTTAGATTAAGGTCCTTTTGGGTGAACACATATTAAAGACTTTTATGATCAATATACATATCTACATGTACCCCATAGAAGTAATGCCTCTAAATCTTCAAAGCAAAAACAATGGCCGCCAATTCAAGGTCATGGGTAGGGTAGTTACGCTCATGCACCTTTAATTGCCTAGAAGCATAGGCTATGACCTTGCCTTTTTGCATTAAGACACAACCTAAATAAATCTTTGAAGCATCACAATAAACTACAAACCCTTCTTATCCTTCCGGGAGAGTCAAAATAGGAGCGGAAGTAAGTCAATCTTTTAAGGTCTGGAAACTCTTCTCACACTCATCTATCCATATGAATTTGGATTTCTTTTGGGTCAATTTTGTTATAGGAGATGAGATGGAAGAAAAACCTTTGACGAATCTTCTATAGTACCCGGTTAGACCCAAGAAACTCCTAATGTCTGAAGGAGATAATGGTCTAGGCCAATTTTTGACTGCCTCTATTTTCTTAGGATCAACCTTGATCCCATCACCGGATACTACGTGACCAAGAAATGCCACCTCATTTAACCAGAATTCACACTTACTAAATTTTGTAAATAATTGCCTATCCCTCAACGTTTGAAGCACAACTCTCAAGTGATTTTTATGTTCTTCCTCACCCTGAGAGTAAATCAAAATATCATCAATGAAGACCACCACAAAGGTATCAAGGTAAGGTTTGAACACCCTATTCATCAAGTCCATGAACACCGTCGGTGCATTCGTCAACCCAAAACTCATCACCACAAACTCAAAGTGACCATACCTTGTTTGGAAGGCCATTTTGGGAATGTCACACTCCCTCACCCATAGTTGGTGATAGTCGGACCGAAGGTCGATCTTGGAGAAGTGACTTTCCCCTTGCAATTGATCTAACAAGTCATCTATTCTAAAGAGTGGGTACTTGTTCTTAATGGTCATCTTATTTAATTGCCGGTAGTCTATGCACATTCGAAGTGACCCATCCTTCTTTCTCACAAATAACACGGGAGCACCCCATGGCGAAATACTTGGTCTTGTGAACCCCTTCTCTAACAAGTCCTTTAATTGTTCCTTCAACTCTTTCAATTTCACTGGGGCCATACGGTAAGGAGGAATAGAGATAGGTTGGATATCGGGGAGGAGATCGATACCAAAATCAACTTCCCTTTCAGGAGGGATACTAGGAAGGTCATCGGGAAAGACATCGGGGAATTCATTGACTATAGGAACCGACTCAAGAGGAGGAATTTTGGAGTTGACATCCCTAACCCTCACAATGTGGTAAATACAACCCTTAGAAATCATTTTACGGGACTTAAGATAAGAAATAAACTTACCCTTCACCACCAAATCACGACTCTCATATTCAATAATAGGTTCATTTGGAAATTGGAACTTGACTCGATGAGTCCTACAATCTATGGAAGCATAAGATGCATGTAACCAATCCATCCCAAGAATGACATCAAAATCTATCATGTCAAGTTCAACGAGATCATAAGGAATAACTTTATGAAAGATAGACACAAGGCAACCCCTATAGACCTTTCTAGCAATAACTGACTCACCAATGGGGGTAGACACCAAATAGGGCTCTAATAACATTTCAGGTAAAACATCAAATCTATTAGCAAGGAATGGAGTAACAAAAGATAAATTTTCACTCGGATCTAATAGTGCATATACATCAAAAGAAAAGACCTTTAATATACCGGTAATGACATTGGGTGCATCCTCAACCTCTTGTCTCCCATGCAAGGCATAAAAGCGGTTGGTCCATTGGACACCTCCTTGAACTTGTTGACCATGAGCAATTTGGCCTTGAGGCCTACCACCACTATCTCTACAATCCTTAGCATGGTGGCCTAACTTGCCACACTTAAAGCATGTATTGGAGCCGGCTAAGCATTCCCCTTTGTGAGTCCTTCCACACTTCTTGCAAGTGGGAAAAGTTTGAGTAGCAACATTCTCTCTTGGTACCATTGGTTTACCACCCTTGTCCTTGTTGAACCTTGGAGGAGGAGTATTAACAGAACCTTGTTCCACAAATTGTTTCCCACCTTGGCCTTTGCCATTATTTTCATAATCGGACCTTTGAAGGTTAAACCCTTCAACATCTACTCTAGCCTTTTTGAATCCCCTTGATCTCTCTCTAAGGCTTTCTTATTTAATTTGTTCTGCGTAAGTCATTAACCGAGAGATGTCCATCTCTTTGACCAACATGGTTGTTTTGCACTCCTTGGACACCAAGCTTGAGACACCAAAAATAAACTTGCTCATCCTAGCTCTTGGGTCAGAGACCATGAAGGGAGGATACTTTGACAACTTAGTGAATTTGAAAACATACTCCCTCACGCTCATAGTCCCTTGACAGAGGTTGATGAACTCTTGGATTTTGGCCTCCCTTAGCTCCAATAGGAAGATCGGTCTAGGAAGACACCTTTGAACTCTTCCTATCCTATCATCCCTATTTCTTCATCCCTCTCAACAACCCATTATTTGTACCACACTCGAGCCACACCTTTGAGTTGATAGTCCACTAGCTTAGCCTTCTTATTTGGTGGCACACCTATGATAGCCACAATCTGATACACCTCATTAATGAACTCCATAGGGTCCTCATCTAGTTTAGAACCATCAAACTCGGGTGGATTCATCCTTTGGAAATCTCGAATCCTAGAGGCTAGATTTTGCATTTGGGGAGGAGGAACACCTAGATTCCCTTGGTTGGCTATGACTTGAGCTAACAAAGTAATAACACTGAGAAACTCGACATGGGTTATCCTATCCTCATGATATTGGGCATTGGGAACCAGAGGAGTTTGGTCCTCATCGTCAGCCCTTGCTCTTTGAGGTACTCTTCAATGAGTTATTATCTAGATAATATGAAATGGGTCGTTACTTAAAGGAAAGCTTAGGACACTCTAAGGCACGACATGAATTTAAAATAAGCAAAAAATTTCCTAAATGCCTCATAGTCTCCTCTTCATAATTGTGGCGCGCTTCACTGCCATGAACGAGAACCTATTTGACGTAGTATGTTAGAATCCAAGGACCATTCAAAACCTCAGGCTCAGATACCCAGTTTGTCACGACCCAAGCCTAGGGCCTAGACGTGACATGGCGAATGAGAAACTTGAAAGTACCTCAAACTAGCCTCTTAGCATTCTTTTAGCCTTTCGTAGGTAATGACGATAAATAAACAAGCGGAAATCATAATAGTAAATCTTTAACTTACATATGTCCAACAATACCTCTAACTGTTAGATTTAACAGGGCTAAGACAAGTCCCTAGCTCACCCTTAATTATAATAGAAGAAATACCATACTAAAATATCTCAACATATCATAAGCTAGAAATATAAAGGAGTATTGTTCCCTGAACATGGGAACTCAACAAAAGTAGTCTTCAAACGAAGTCTCAACTAGCCACGCAGAGGGGAACGAGGAGGAGCACTGGTCCCTACATGGTGATATCATGTAGGCAAAAGAGTATGCATTAGTAATTTGAATGTACTAAGTATGTAAGGATGCATGAACATTGAGGAAACATTAAAACATTTATGTAATATGGAACATAATGTAATGCATGCATAATAAATCATATAGATATCCTTTAAAACATTCATTTTGTGGGAAAATAACCATAACCGACATTTAAGACCATATGAGCTATTACATGGAATCCAACATAACCCCCTACGTTGGCCGGGGATACTACTTGCCAGGTAGAACTCCGTCAACTTTATTCATTTCTTTAGCTTTAACTTTAAGGGCTATTTATGAATCCATTAGCCTAAGCCTACAAGGGCTCCTATGTTGGCACATAGTTAATGAGACAAGGGGTTGCTACTAGGATTCTCTTACCGAATTCCACCTCAATGACCCATTCGGTGCTAAGTCAATCCCACAAAATAGTTTAATACTTCAAAATAGTCATAGCATATAGCTTGAGAATTCAAACATCATGTTCGGTAGATTAGCTCATTAAAACATTTGGTAATTCAAATATGCAAGAATTGTCCTTATTGCATAAAGAATCCATCATTCATATCATTTCATCATTCTTTCATTTTATAAGACTCCCTTTTGATCATAGATATTTTTTTCATAAACATGCATTTGGAGTCAAGGCTTTCAAGTCAAACTTTATTGAAAACATAGTAAAAGTAGGTGAGTTCAAATCACTTCAACTTGCAAACATGTATGTAAATAAATATACATAAATACTTTGAAATCCATTAATTAAACATCATGCTTTAAATAACCCACCATGAATTTCAAGAACCTTTAAATAGATAAATAGAGGAATTACTTGCAAACCATCAATTCATACATATGAAATTATGTTGCATCAAAATAGACCAATAATTATTAGTTTAACCATGATTCATACTATTAAGTAAAAATAAGAATTACAATAAAAAAATATTACTTGAAACCAAGAGACTTAATTGAAAAAGTTTTTAGACTACATGGGTGGAAGAACTCATGGATAAACACCCACTTAACTTAGAGTAAAGCTTAAAGAAAATAAACAAAATTTATCATATAATAAAAATAATTTGGACATGAGAGTGGAAGGAATACTCTCATCCTTACATACCTGGAATCTGAAGCTTTAGTCAGAACTGAAGGACTTAATGAACACTCTTGAGTCCTAGCTTTTCTCCTCGCCGAAACATTTTATGTACTATCCGGAGTATATGAATCACCGGAATAGTATTTCTTCAATACTAAAAACTAAAATTATATTTGAGAATGAGTAAAGAAGTGTATAGAGAGAAGAGTTGCTTGAGAAAGCTTGATGAATAAAATGATGAATTAAGGTGGGTATTTATAGGTATGAAAGACGGACCTAACAATAATTAAAATAATTATAAAGAAAAATCTGAAAATTTAATGGAATATTGTAATGTCATGGGTGATATTAAATGAAAGACTATTGATATCATGAATGAGGTTAAATGTATCTAGATCTTTCCATTGTTGGTGAGATGAATTCTCTTTAATAGAATACTATTTTTAGGAGCTGCGTTTGAACAAGATATATTCCTTATTAGGATTTGGTGTATTCATAAGAATTGTAGATATGGAAGTCTAGTTTCATTTAGTTCAAGAATAAACCAATTTGGAGCATCCTATAGTAAGATATAATTTTTCTTTTATAAACACTCCATTCCGTCACAGCAGCCTATCTTAAAAAACTTAATTTATTTTACCTACTTAACCTCTAAAACGTAAGATATGATCTTCACAAAAGTTGTAGGTAATAATATTGTGGTTATTCAAAAATTTGAATCATCTAATTTGGATCATTCTATGAAATGTTATGACCAAAATACAGAGGCTATATTAGTTTTTAGGCGAAAATTGAAACATCGTATACAACATTTTTAGGGGATGTTACAATACTTAAATGGTCCATAGATTAGCTCGTGAAAATAGACACTAGTAATATCCCTGCCATATTTTTCCTTTGTTTCAACTTTTCCACTTTCGGGGGTCTTACATATCATCCCACTCATAAAGGTCTCAAGTCACTCTTGCCCATCAATCGAATTACCTCCATAGGCTTGAAATTCGTTATATAGATATTAATTGTGGATCCTACCCTCGTTATTATTATAGAATCACCACCAAAGGTTTTATCACTTTCCGATATTAATTTTACGCTTGAAGATAAGGTATGTAAGGTAATTCCTCTATTTTTTATATGATATGTCCTTTTGTATAATGTTTTCTCTCCCTGCAAGTTAGGAAATTTATATGCCATAAAGTGTTTCAATTCTTGATGATATAAATTCCTTCATGGGTATGTAATACTTTGATGTTTCCTTATCACACTACTATTATGCCTATTGTGTTAAGACTTGAAGATTCATGCTTTGTAGATCTCAATTCAATAACTTTTTATTTAATTAGGACACTTAATTGTTATAGGACAATCATGTCTCCATTCTAAGTTTGTAAGTTCCTCACATGATTTCATCTATGGATATGAATATCCCAAATGGCACCCCTACACCTTAATTTCATGTCTTCAAATAAGAAATGGTGACTATCCCAAAGGAGCATAATGTGCTAAGACTCCAAGAATGATAACTCTTATAAGATTTTTAAGATGAATACTCAAAATAATAAGTATGATCTTGGGTGCATTTATACGCCCAATAGCCAACATAAACCATGTTTGTAGTTAAGTTTGAGAATGAATTCTTAAATTTTAGTTTATTTTTAGAGTATTTGTGGATTATTTTAGCTAACCAACGTGATTAGACACTTTTGGGGCTAAATGAAGAGAAATGGACCTTAAAATGGCATCTTGATAAAAGTAGAGCTTGAATATGAAGTTGGGAATAAAAGTGAAAAAGTTATGTTGTGAAGAAACACCTCCGCGTAAGGCTGGGCGTTCGGTCAACTCGGTTCAAAAATGTTAATCCAAACCAAACTAAAATAAATTCAGGTCGATTCGGTTTGATTCAGTTCGTTTTTTCAGTTTGTGAGATTAGTTGAATAAATTCACCTCATTCAGTCCTTCATATGAATTTTTCAAAAAATATACCACTGTCAGTACGTTTCAATCACAAAGATAAAAATATAACACACATGCACAACTAATGAACTAATATTCACACAAGGAAAAAGAGTAAAATAGACACAAAAAAAACAAACTTTGTTCAAAATATATATGAAGAGATCTAATGAACTGCAATGAGAATATATATAAAGAGATCCAATGCACACGCACCCCTCATATAGGCTACAGCTTGTGGCTTTAGGTAATAGGATTCAGGCCTCTACTGTGGAGAGTATATAAATAAATTTGGTTTTTTGGTTAATTGAATTAAAATAGCTAAAAACAAAAATCGAATCGAATAACTGAATTTTTAGAATTTAAAATCGAACCAAATTGAATAAAGAGAAAACCAAAACCAAAATTAAAAAAAATTTGGTTCGTTCAATTTTTTTGATTTGAACCATATTATGTCCAGCCCTATCTCCGCATCATGGATTTTGCTACAGGAATTTAGGCATGATTTTGGATTAATTATTTGGTGAGACAGTTGACTCCACTCCAGGTCCACGTCGATGCAGACCTGGTTGATGCAAGAAGGTAATTCACCGAGAATGAGAAAAATGGGAAATTACACAGTGAAGAAAGAAATCCGCGTTGCCGGACTTCAGTGCAGTAAATTAATCTTTGCATTTTTCGAGGCTATAAATAGCACACTTGTACTTTTTATTATTCATTCCGTTTATATACAATTTTTGACGAACGAAAGCGAATGAAGAACTTCTCTAGGGTTACTTTTATCCTTCTCTTTCATTTTAGTCTAATTTTTAATGCCATTCATTATTTCTATGACTGTAATCAAGACTATGAGTGGTTCCCTAATTCTAGGGTTGTATCCATAAGATTATGGTTTATTATGATTTGCTTTAGTTGAAAATGGGTTCTTGTGTATGATTACTGCTATATTCTTGCTTATACTATTTTAATGCTTGATCACCATTAAAATACAATTTTTGTCTACCTGGAGCTCGGAAGACAGATAAGAGATAGAACATTAGAATACAGGAAACATGTTTATTCTATAATTGCCTAGGATAATTCATGTATAAGATGTCCGTGACAGATACCTTTACACCATATTTGGTTACTAGACAGGATGATAGGATTTATGCATCTTTGTTAGTTTATGCTTATTCACGCTCAACTATGTATTTGGAATGTCAATAAAGGTAGGCAATTAGAGGTCAGGAGATAATGATTGTAATATCAACCCTGTAAATCAGTAATTAGAAGGCCCATTGGGGGATATTATTTTGAATAGGTTAGAATTAGACATAACAAATCTCAACTCTTTGCAACACACATGAGTAATTTAGTACTTTAAGAAACTAGCAAGTACCTAAATAAAGTCTTTTGGGTTCGATAATCCGGCTCTGAAAAGAGTCACTTTACTACTTATGAGACCATGTATACTTGCTTGTGCTTTGGTAGCAACAAGTTTTTGGCACCGTTGCCGAGGACTTTAAATTTGGTAATTATTTATTTATAAAGTTTCGTTGTTATTTGTGTTATTGTTAACAGCTTGATCTTAGCTTTGATTTCTTGCAGGTATCCTTAAACAAGAACACTGGAAAGAAATGAAGAAATTGAAGAGCCGCCAGTTGAGCCTAAGAAATTTTACATCAACAAAGGAGGAGAGCGGCTGCTCAACTTTTGGTACAATAAATCAATATAAAGGAAAATTAGGAAGTGCCTGTGGTGGTACCTACAAATATGGAAGCACAACATTTTAGGGAAGTAGCAATCCCTCAAACTACAAATTTTACCAACAGCATCCAGAAACTATTTGCTGGAGGTAGATTCGAACTAAAATAGAATATGGTGCAACTCTTGCACACTAAAGGTCAGTTTACTGTATTGCCACTTGAGGATCCCCAAGTCCATTTGCAGAATTTCTTAGAGATCAATGACACATATACACCAACTGGAGTGTCACCGAACTATGTAAGACTGACCTTGTTTTCATTTTCTCTATTGGAGGAAGTAAGGAGGTGGCTGAAGATGGAGCCACCAAACTCAATCATTACTTCGAATGATTTTTCCCAAAATTGTTGATCAAATTTTTCCCGTCAGGGAAGACAGCAAAGCTAAGAAGTGAAACCTTGAGTTTTAAATAGAAAGCTGGAGAGAATTTGTACCAAGACTGGGATAGGTTTAAAACTTTACTTATTAGTTGTCCTCACCATCATCAAGCTAATGAGGTGTTGGTCCATACCTTCATTGAAGGGTTGGAACTCAACACTAAAATTCTTCTTGAATCTGTTGCAGGTGGAAAGGCTTTGGAGAAGACCTATGATGAGCTCTACGCCTTGCTCAACCGCATATCTCAGGGAAATCTTAAGTGGAATGGGGGGAGCACTAAGCACATGGTTATAAAACAGGCAGGTATGCTTGAAGTTGATGCAGTAACAGCCTTAACAGCTCAGATTGCCATAATGCATAATATGATGAACACGCAGTTCAATAACTTAGAATTGGGGAGCAGCAGGCTCCAGTAAATGTAATGCAACAATATACAATATGGTGCAAGGTGCATGGTAGCAGGGATCATATGTCTGAATATTGTGGAGCAAATCCAGAGTTGGTAAATTTTATAGGTAATGCACAAAGGGGTGGGGGCTAGAAAAACTATGGTAATTCTTACAACCCATGTTTGAGGAACCACCCAAATTTCTCTTGGGGTGGAAATCAGCAAAATCAGCACTAAGGCCAAACTTAGTATAGAGCATAAGGAGGAGTACATCATTATAATCAACAAGGCGATGGTATCCAACAAGCAGAAAGTTCAAGAAATATGAGTGTGGAAGACATGTTTAACAAACTCATGGCTAACCAATCTAAGTTATCCGCTAAGGTTCTTCAATACCAGATCACAACTCAGAATTTAGAGAAGCAGATTGGATAGCTAGCCAGTGGTCAGAACTCTCTCCAGCAAAGTGGACTAGTAGGTAACACTGATCCAAACCCCAAGCAGGTAAATGTTTGAGCACCGAAAGTGGTCGCCCAATAGCTGAGTTGGCTCCACAATGCAAAGTTAGTGAGGGTAAAGGTAAAAATATGAATGTTGAAGCTAGTGAGCCTAGCTTTCCAAGAACCTATTAGGAATCAAAAGAAAAACCACCTCCACCATTTCCATAAAAGTTTAAGAAGAAGAAAGAGGAGGAGTATTTTTAGAAGTTCATTGAAAATTTAAACAAGTACAAATTAATTTATCATTAATTGATGTTTTGCAGGGTATTCCAAAATATGCTAAGTATGTTAAAGACATAGTGGTCAACAAGAGTAAGTGGGAAGAATATGAGATGGTAGCACTCATTTAAGAGTGTAGTTCTAGAATTCTGAACAAAGTCAAACTACCAACTAAGTAGAAAGATCCGAGGAGTTTCACAGTGCAGGTAACTATTGGTAAGTGCAGCAATGCTAGAGGTCTTTTTAACTTGGGTGCAAGTACAAACTTGATGCCCAGATCTATGCTTAAGAAATTAGGCCTGGGATAACCTAAACCGACCAACATTTTATTGCAATTGGCTGATTATTCTATGGATAGGCCAGATGGTATCATTGAAGATGTGTTTGTCCAAGTGGGATCCCTTATTTTCCCTGTGGACTTTGTTGTTCTAGATTTTGAGCCCGACCCTGAGGTTTTTTTCATCTTGAGATGACCATTCTTAGTGTTAGGTGGAGCATTAATTGATGTAGCTGCAGGTAGATTAACCATGAGGGGAAACGATAAGGTCGAGGTATTTGATGTATGTCAAATTGAAATTGTCCATGGTTTAGTATATATTAGCAAATGACTCCTTAGACAGAGAATTAGTGGTTCAAGATATTAAAGGTGACACGGAAGCCAAAGAGCTAGCCCGCGTGTTAGACATTCCAAACGTAAGTATGTGGAAGAAGAATGTGGAACCGTTAGATAAAATATTGGGTCGTTCACCCAAACCATACTTAGAGGAAGCTCCTAAATTGGAGCTGAAGCTGCTTCTATCCCATCTCAGGTATGCTCTTCTTGGAAGTAATGATACTTTACCTATTATCTCTTTTTCTTCTTTGTCTGAAATGCAGGTCAGAGCAGCTTTAAAGGTGCTAAAAGGCACAAGAAGGCAATAGGATGGCAGATGGCTGATCTACATGGGATTATCCCAGCTTTGTGCATTCACAAGATCTTCATGGAAGAGGGGCATAAGTTAAGTGAACAACCACAACGCAGACTAAATACTGTCATAAAGGATGTAGTAAGAAAAGAGATAATCAAGTGGTTAGATGTAGGAATTATATATTCAATTTCAGACAGCAAATGGGTAAGCCCAATCCAATATGTGCCAAAAAGGGTGGGATGACTATAGTAACAAATGAAATTTTTGAGTTAATCCCCACCAGAATAGTTACTGGATGGCGTATTTACAAGGACTATAGGAAGTTAAATGATACCATAAGAAAATACCATTACCCAATCTCATTTCCTGGTAAAGACGGGAATTATCTTAGGTCACAAAGTATCCATATAAGGGCTAGAGGTAGATAAAGAAAAAATTAAAGTCATTGAAAAATGTACCTCCCATTTCGGTTAAGGGTGTTCACAGCTTCTTAGGGAATGTTGGGTTTTATCGGAGGTTCATCAAAGATTTTTCAAAGACTGCCAAACCCACGTGCAGCTTACTAGAAAAAGTGGTAAAAAAATTGTTTGATGAAAAGTGTTTGTAGGAGTTCGAGTTCCTAAAGATGAGGCTAACTAAAGCCCGCAGTGTGAGCTGTTCTAGGGAAAAGAAAGGAAATGATCTTTCACTCCATCTACTATGCCAGTAAGACTCTTTATTCAGCTATCAGTTACTTATTCTGCAAGAAGAATGCCAAGACAAGGCTAATCAGATAGATCTTACTATTATAAGAGATTGATATAGAAATCAAGGATCGAAAAGGATGTGAGAATGAAATAGCAGATCATTTGTCCAAATTGAGGACTCGTCACATGTGGGTGAACAGATGTAGATACAAGAAGATTTTCCAGATGAGCAATTGTTAGCTTTGGAAGTGACTGAGGTACCATGGTATGTTGATATCGTTAACTACATCATGAGTGGAGTCTTTCCCTGGGAGAAACCTCCTAACAAAGGAAGAGGTTGATGTACTAGGCAAAGTTCTACATATGGGATGAGTCGTACCTTTTCAAATAGGGTGCTGGCAGAATGATTAAAAGGTGTGTGCCTGAATATGAATTGCACCAAGTGCTACAAAGTTGCTATTCATCTGCTTACAGAGGCCATCATGGATGAGAGCGCACTACTCTCAAGGTACTACAATCTGGTTTCTTTTGGCCCACTTATTTATGGATGCTACAGGTTTTGTCAAGAATTGTGATCAATATCAAAGGATGGGTACGATATCAAGAAGGCATGAAATGCCATTAAATTACTTTCTGGAGGTAGAGATCTTTGATGTGTGGGGCATAGACTTTCCTGGTGGTAGTAGACTATGTGTCCAAATAGGTAGAAGACACTTCCTTGCCAACCAATGATTCGAAAGTGGTAAGTCACTTTCTCAAGAAACATATCTTCACAAGGTTCGGTAGTCCAAGAGCCATTATTAGCAATAGAGGTAATCATTTCATTAATTAGACTATAAAAAATCTTGTACCTAAGTTTGGTGTTAGGCACAAGGTGGCGACAACATATCACCCCAAATAAGTTGGAAAGTCAAATTATCTAATTGAGAGTTAAAGCAAATCTTTCAGAAGACTATGAATGCCACAAGGAAAGATTGGTCCATCAAGCTGGATGAAGCACTTTGGGCTTACCGAACTGCGTATAAAACACCAATTAGAACCTCACTGTACCATATGGTATTTGGGAAAGCGTGTCACCTGCCTGTTGAGCTAGAGTATTAGACCTACTAGGCTATAAAAATGTCAAAACTGGATTTGGAGCTAGAAGGAAGGAAGCATATGGATCAGCTATACGATAGAAGAATTTAGGCTCCGTACCTATGAGAATGCCAAACTCTATAAGGAAAAGACAAAAAAAATAGCATGATAAGCATACTGTTGCTCGCACATTCGAGCCCGGACTAAAAAGTACTCCTATTTAACTCACATTTGTGTTTATTTTCAGGTAAACTTAGATCTAAGTGGACTGGGCCCTTTTAGGTGGTGGAAATGTCAGCGCATGGAGCAGTAGAATTATGGAACACTACAAAAACGACCACATTTGTGGTGAACGGACAACGAGTGAAATATTATTTTGGAAAGGATATGGATAGTGAAGAGGAATAAATAGAGCTTGAGAATGAATAACAAAGGAGCTGAGTCTGCCACGACATTAAATCAAGCACTATAAGGGAGGCAACCTGTGATGTGGTGTAAAGATTGATTATTTTTTATGTTGTAATTTTTTATTTGACTATTGTTTAACTATTATTTTGTTTTCTTGTAACTTTTACTTTTAGGATAAATTGTAATTAAAAACTAAAAAAAAGGAGATGGTTGACTGTTTAATAGTGGAGTTCGTGACAGGTCCAAGTCGCGGACCCACTCCCACAATGCACAAAATTGGCCCAGGTAGGTTTTCTCAATTTGAGTTTAATTTTTGTCCCAAGTAATTCAAAACTGGGCGCATGAAATAGTGGATTCTGTGTCACGGACTTTGGGCATTTTTTGGGATGTTTTCATTTAAAAGATGGGTTTTGGCCATTTTTCATTAAAATACCCGACCCCAATCCCTTTTTGACCCCAAATCTGACCCATAACCCTCATTCTCCTCCCAAAAACTTCGAAATTTCCCTCTCCCCAACTCCCAAACTCTTTTTTTTTCTCAAATCCGTGACGCTTTCTTAGAATTCGAGTGATTTTTCTTATATTTTCTTCTTCTCCAAGAAGTAAATTATGTAGTCTTCACCTTTTCTTTAATTTGGAAGCTAAAAATTGTTGTGGGTATGCTTGTAGGTCACAAATTTTGAAATTCTTCTTGTTATTGGCTTGTTATTGGTTGTTAATTGCTATGGGTAGGAAGAGTTTTCTATGAAATTGATTTTATTTATGGGTGATTCTATTGGGTGAAGTCTAGAGCTAAAGCCCTAGGTTGCAACCAATGAAAAAAGGGTTTAGGTTGAGGTTTATGAACATGTGTTGTGAATGCTTGAGTAGAAAGAATGTAGAATGGAAAATATATGAGGATTATGCTTATATTGTGATATTTTTGGTTACATGTATGCTTAAAATTTGGGGAATATTTGGGATTGTGCTTAATTGAATAACTATATGAATTCTTGAGTAGCATGCGATATTAGTTAGGCCTTAAAGTTGTGAATGCAAAATGCATACACTCTCTTATTGTTCTTGTTCTTAATATTTGAGACTGCATGTGTGGCCAAATTACTAAAATAGGGGAAGTATGAGTACCTTATATTGATATTCATTCGATGATAGTATCTAAGTGTGGGGTAGTTTTTTGGTAATATTTGCCTTGTGTTTTGAATCCATATTTGAAAAGGCTTATGTGTTGTTTTGTGATGATTGTAGGTTATCATGTCATCCATCCATAGACAAGGGAAGGAACCGGCCACAGGTAGCCGTAAAAGGAATAGAGTTGTGCCCTCCATATCACCTGCTCATGTTGTTCCATAGGGATAGACCTGTAGATTTGGCCTGAAGGCGATACATCAAATGGGTAAAAATTGGTACAAAAGACATGCTAAGTCCAGGTACTTCCCAGACATACCAATTCATGACCATAGTTTGGCCAAAGAATTCCCTCAAATCATAACGAGGCTAATGGATCTCAACATGATCTTTATATTTTGCATACTAGCAGTCGTACAACCTGCACATGGTGAGGGATTTCTATGCAAACTACCTAACAGATACCTGCACCCCCTATATTACTGTGCGTGGATTGGATGTCCCACTATCTCCTATGGTGATCAATGAGCTTTTGGGGACTATAGAGATGCCTCCTACAACTTTAACGGAGCTAAATATTTGCCATCTCTACTAGGACATTCGACACACATTATGCGGGCCCAAATCGACTACTAAATGGGTTCACCACAAGCCTAGAGGTTTCCATATTTCCTATCCCTATGCACATATAAATAGGGAGGCTCGCATTTGGGTGAATATTTTTATGTACAGCATCATCTTTGGACTACACTTCATTGAGGTTACACAAAATAGGGTCTGTCTGGTGTACGCCCTTCTGAAGGGCATAGATATCAATATGGGCGTTGTCATAAAGTCCACACTTCAAAAGTATAGGGTGCATAAAGGCAAGGCATATGCCTTTGAAGGCTTAATTACACTGTTGTGCCGATGAGCAGGAGTACCTGAGGAACCCCTTGACTACATGGTCCCTCTCACTACTAATCCATATGACGTCACAAAGACTAAGAGGCCAGAAACTACTTATGGTCCCACCCACATTTCAAATGAGCGGGAAAAGCATGATGATATGATTATGGATCACGTGTATGATTTGGAGATGCTCCGACACCGGATAGGCTGCTGCCCATCCACCGAGGCTAAACTCTACGAGGTAGAAAACCAAGACCCCCTCAGTGACCATGCTAAAGGTACACTTGGAATAGGGCATGACTTCTTTGAGCCTACATATGATGACGTCCCTACTGATGAGGACCGGAGGAGGGACAGTTTTGATGTGGAGTCGGACTTCGTGGGAGATGAGGTTCCCCCCTAGCCCTTGAGGATCTAGCTGATGTTGAGGGGATGAACGAGTATATAGGGAACTCTCCTACTTCACTCTTTATTTAAGCTTTTATTGTGTTGCACTGAGGATAGTGCGTATGTTTTAAGTGTGGGGTGGGGAATGCAATTTTACATCTATAAATATTCTATCTTGTTGGAGTTGTTTTGTTTGGTTTGTTTGTTTTGGGTTCCACAATATTTGTTTTCAGTTCTTTGGCCTTGGATAGTCCCTTTGAACAATATAAAAATAATTAGAGTGTCAAGGAAGTAAATAGAAGTCGTAGTTGAGTGATATTGCCTGATGATGGATGGATGACGATCATCCTAAGGGCATTCATCATCATTTTGTAATATGTATGTAAGGTGTTCTGCTAAACTATATGATTGCATGAGTAGAAAATGAAGTGGTTGAAAAGCATAAAATCAATGGCACTAGCTAAGTTGAGACACCTAAAGCTCTTTTGTTAGACGTTGAGTATGCAAGCTTAATTTAGAATTCATGTGAATGTTGGGATTAAATTTCATAAAGAGTTGTCATTCTTGAATTGAGCATGTTCCATGTTTGTAAGGTTGATTGTGTAATTCTTATTTTTTCTTGATTGCTAGAACTTGTTTGGTGTGTAGCAAAAACAAAGGGAGTTTAGGGAAAGAATCTAGGCATTTTCTTAATAGCCTTATTTCAGACCACTTGTGATAACCACCTTGATGTAAATTCATAGTTAACCCCTTCTGAACCTTTGAATTATTTCATTGGTAACCTTGTTTGAAGTTCATTCCTATTTTTTATTAAGACCTTGAATTTGATCAAAAAATCCCAAGTGCTTTAGGAAAGAGAAAGTGAAACAATAGGGAAGTCACAAGTGTGTGCAAACAAATGAATAATTATTGGTGAATTCTTGTCGTTAGGGAGTGAAAACAAAATGTGTGGAAATAAATAAAACCATGGTATTATTGAAAGAAGAAAACAAAATATAAAAAGAATTTGCTAATGCAAGTAGTAAGTGCTTAAAAAGAAAGCGGAAAAATTCAAAAGAAAGAAGGGGTAAGAATGAGGGTGTGAAGAATGAGTTTTAAATAAAAAGATGTAGTGTGTTAAAGCACTTGGAAACTAGTCATTATTTATACCCAAAAATAGTACCTACCTGTCCCCTAGCCTACATTACAACCCAAAAAGTCCTAAGTGATCCTTAACTCTTAGCTACCTTAATTGAGTTGCATACTACACTAAGGGAAAGTCTATGATTTATCTTGAGTAACTTGTGATTTCATTTGGGAGAGTGCGTACTTTGCTTAAATACCCATTATGTTGTATCGAATATAACTATGAGAGAATATGGGTAAATCTTTCATGGTGAGGGCACATTTTTAATGAAAGAGTAGTGATTCTACATGAGTTGTGAATTAACAAATCATATGAGTTTGCTTCATTGTAGAGTCAACTCTTGAGGTTAGGTTGTGTTGGATTAGTCAGTCGCATGAAAAAAGTTAAGCATGCTTGTGAACTGTAAACTATTTGTGCAACCATTGTGGTTAGGTAGGACTACCTTATGTACACTGTGTTTAGTATTGCATGCATAATATTGGGAATTTATTCAAGGACGAACAAAACTTTAAGTGTGGGGTTTATGCACCCAATAGCCAACATAACCCATTTTGTAGTCAAGTTTGAGAATGAATTCTTAAATTTTAGTTCATTTTTAGAGTATTTATGGGTTATTTTAGCTAATCAATGTGATTAGACACTTTTAGGGCTAAATGAAGAGAAATGGACCTTGAAAGGGGCATCTTGATGAAAGTGGAGCTTGAAGATGAAGTTGGGAACGAAAGTGAAGAAATTATGTTGTGAAAGAACACCTCCGCGTCATGTATTATGCTATAGGAATTTAGGCATAATTTTGGATTAAATATTTGGTGAGACAGTTGACTCCGCGGTAGGTCCGTCATGAACTTGGCTGATACTAGCAAGAAATTCACCGAGAAAGAGAAAAATGAGAAATTACACACTAAAGAAACAAGTTCACGTCGCGGATTTCATTGCAGTTAATTAACCTTTGCATTTTTAAAAGCTATAAATAGCACACTTGTACTTTTTATTATTCATTCAATTTTTATTTGAAGTTTTGATGAACGGGAGGGAATGAAGAACTTCTCTAGGGTTACATTTCTCCTTCTCTTTTATTTTAGTCTACTTTTTAATGCCATTCATTATTTCTATGATTGTAATCAAGACTATGCGTGTCTAAATTCCCTTATTCTAGGGTTGTAGCCACAAGATTATGGTTCAATATGATTTGCTTTGGTTGAAAATGGGTTCTTGTGTATGATTACTCCTGTATTCTTATTTTTTCTATTTTAATGCTTGATCACCATTAAAATATATTTGTTGTCTACCAGAAACTCAGAAGACGGATAGGGGATATAACATTAGAATATAGGGAACATGTTTGTTCTAGAATTTCGTAGGATAATTCATTATAGGATGCTCATGACACATACCTATACACCATGTTTGGTTACTAGACGGGATGATAGGATTAATGCATCTTTGTTGGCTCATGCTTATCCCCCCCCCTCAACGATGTTGTTAGGCTGTCAAAAAAGGTAAGCAATTAGAGGTCGAGAAATCATGATTGTAATATCAACTCTGTAAATCCATAATTAGAAGATCCATTGGATGCTGAATTAAAGAGTATTAGGTCTGAAATCTCTAAGTGCAGCAACCCTGAAATTCATTCTTAATTTGATTAAACTTTAGTAATTATTGAATCACTTTAAATATTATTTTCAATAGGTTAGAATTATACATAACAAATCTCAACTCTTTGCAACACACAGGAGTAATTTAGTACTTTGAGAAACTAGCAAGTGCCTAAATAAGGTTCTTTGGGTTCTATAATCCGACTTTGAAAAAAGTCACTTTACTACTTGTGAAACCCCGTACACTTGTGTGTGCTTTGGTAGCAACAAAGTACTTTTCTTGTAACAAGTTTAAAGTAGGGTCCAAGTCCCCTAATCCTAAGGAACCCTTTATATGTTATTTATGAGATGATATGTACTCTCCGTGACTATGATGTTCATAAAATGCTTTGTTGTTGTATCCATGGCTATGAAAGCTCACAATGACCCCCTCCCTTTTGTAACTCTTTATGACTTTCATATGAATATACTTTATAGTATGATATTCTCAAATGGGAACCTATACTCCACCACAAACATAACTAAAAAGGTGTATAAGGTTTCCAAAATGGGGAATATATCATGAATCTCAAATAATGAGACCCTTAAGTGATTTAACCACAAATGGTGCATAGTGTATTCTAAAAAAGGGTAAATGACCTACAACCCTAGAAGTACTAATTTTATTTTCAAGATCTCTCTCGTTGAGATAACTAAGTTTCTTGAGACACACTTGAATAAGTTCCTCTCAAATGAATGCATAATGGTAAAGGATAATATACATAAGTGAGGTAATAAATACTAATACAGTAACCTAAAGTACCCACACGAATGATCACTCTTGATAGGATTAAGATAAAAGAAATGGTCGTGTCATCAAGTATAAAGACTCCGAGCATGATAAATAATTACACATAATGATACAATAATGTTGCCAAGAAAAAAGGCCTCGGGTGTGGTAGACAATGATCCATCACGTCACACTCACATCACGACCGCACAAAGGTTGGGATGTGAAAGAATTACTTCCAAAGATAATAAAATAAACCTGCCTACCATGAAGACCTTATGATATGGTAGAAAATATTCCCAAACGCTATGAAAAAAGTATAATAAAATTTCCAAAAGACTAAGCAACAATGTTATATAATGCATAATGAACCCAAAAAAGACACCTTATGGTCCTTACAGCTGCATTCCTTGTTTCACATATTTTCTTATGCTTATTGTTTGTCATACGTTGTATTTTGTATGACTTAAATACAATACTATTCCATATGTACTTATATCCTTTTTAATTATGTAGGGGGCACTGCATCTCATGATACACATTATGGTGCTCATCTTTCAGGTGCTCAGAAAAGCAGGTTTCCTCAATAAGCATATCAGTCTATATTAAATTGGAGTTGGTGCGCTCTACTTATTATCCAAGGCTAATTTATGCTTAGGATGTACTTTTTATCTTTTGGAATATGCCTAAACCTTGTCTCTATATTCTCTAGTCTAACATCATGTATTAGAGGTTTCGTAGACAACAATATTTACATCATGCATATGTTTTGAAATCATCTCAAGTTATCTTTAATATGGTCTTATATATTTATATTTTCAAAGGATTCCTTATGTTATTTTATGCAAATAAGGTTTTAAATTAACTTTACTTTTATGTGCGGGAGAGTTTCTCTTATGTGACTCACAATAGAACCGTAGACAATCAAGTGAAATTCAATCCACAAAATGATTTGATCAATGGAAAACACCGTTGTGTTAAAGGTCGTAATGCCTGAGTAATTATTACAGCAATGCATAGAAGAGGAGGTAGACTATATTGTAAAATCTATTTTCTATGGCCTAGTATTCCGCTCTTAGATTGATACCATGAAAAGATATATCTTCAGGTTCATATAAAGGGGTTAACTCTATCAATTTAAGACATCAGGTCTCGATCGGCCTAGAACTAGGTACAGGGCATGCCATATTTACACCAAACTGATGGGAATTGTACTGCATTTCAAATTGTTACATGCTCTATACAGAATGTTAATGTAATTAAATCCAGAGATTCCAGGATCCCAGTGTTTACTAGGGCTATATTTTATTCTTTAGTTGGCTATGCAGATGAAATTTAGTATTGTCGAATAATATATTTGTACAAATTCTCAAATTTTTGTTACTCAGTTCAAGGCTTCTTAACCTCTCTTTTTATTGAAATTTTATTCTATCCATTTTCTTGTCTTTAAATTTTGTCATATTTTTGCAAAGAATTGGATCCTTTGAAGTAGTGAGATTAGATTAACATTTTAATTTATGGTGTCAGTAATTGTACAAATACTACTTTACAATTCAAGTTACTATTACTGTAAAAGTTGAGATGGTATGTGTAAGACCCTGTAAAGTCGGAAGACGAACAAAAAGGAGAATTTAAGGGGAGGTTTGATCAGTTTTGAGTCTACGACTCGTAGAGGTTCTTACGAGTTATAAAGGTGACTCATGGAAATGATGTTGAGGCTAAAAATTTAATAAGGGAAGAGTTTGGGTCTACGAGTCATTTGATGACTCATAAAGAGGTCTACGACACGTAGGCATCAGTCATAGTACAGGGTTCGAACACCTGCAACTACTGAGCCTCAGGATCACTTCTACTACTCGACAGAACAAGTCGTAGGGGAAGACCATGACTCGTAAACATGAGTCATATAAAAACCTCAGAGACTCAAATTCAGGACCTTTTCTCAGACTTTCCAGACGAGTCGTCTGACGACTCATCATTTCTCTTATGATTCGTAGGAACCAAGTCGTAGGGCCAAGTTTCAAATTTAATGAAGGGAAATTATGTCTTTTCTTAAATTTTGTTCAATGAACCTAGACACAATTATGCCTAAGTTTAAGCCTATATCTACCCGATCCTTTAAAATTTCCCTCATTCTAAAAGCATTCATCTAAATTCTCCTAAGGCAAGAACTCAATTCTCTCAAGGTTTCTCTCCAAGTCCAAGCTAGGATTCCAGGTTTTCCTCAAGGTTTCTCCTTCAATTCTAAGTGATTTCAATCAAGGTATGTGGGGATTGATCCATGGGTTACTTTCACCCAAGGAGTCCCAAAGTCTCTTCGAAGTTTTCTTAAATTTCTAATTGATTTGAATTGGATTGGACTATTTTAATTTTATTTTAAATTGCTATCAATAATTATTCTAAGCATGTTTATACATAAAGTGCATGATTTTAAGTTGAATTATGAATACCCATGCATAAGTTTATCTCAATTATGATTTTGAAGCTCAAAGATGATTTTCATGAGTTGATTATGAGTTCAATGATTTCAAGGAAAGTTTTTATGAATTAAAGTTGAGATTTATGATTTAATGATGAAATTTATTATGATGATCAATTATGATCAAAGATAGTTATTATGATATGATAAGTACAATTGTCACACAATCATATTTAAAGATGGTGATAAGGACAATACTCACCGAAGTTATGGATTTCAATGAATCATTAAAGTTAATGAGCTACTCTTAATATGTTTTATAAATATGGATTGATAGGTAGTTATTATATTTTCCTATAATTTTTATGATCGTGTTTTAATGAATATCGTTAGGATATTGACTAAGCACCGAGAGATCTTCAAGGTGGGGTTCGATCTGGTAACGTAGTTAGTTATCCAAGAGAATCCTAGTAGCAACCTAAAGTCCCAAACTATATTTTCCACATAGGATTGCCTTCATGGTCTAGCTAGTGGATCCACATATAGCTTACAAAATTGAAGTTGTTTCTCACGGAGTCTACCTTGGCTAACTATCCTCTCTCTTCTCGATATGGGAGTTACATCGAATTCAATGTTATAGCTCGCATGGTATGAAGATGTCGGTTAAAGGGATTATCCCTCACAAGTTGAATGTAAAGATATGAGATTGACTATAAAGTTTTATGACGCATTGACCATAAGTTTTCATGTGTTTTAAATGCTTTTAAGCTTTATTCATATTCAATATTTTGGTCATGCATCTTATGTCATTATTGCTCACATTCCTTTACTTGTTCATGCATATCCCACATACTGAGTACCTTCTATGTACTAATGCATATTTTGCCTTCATTGTCTCATAATGTAGGGGCGGACGCCGATCATCCGCTTCGTGGCTAGAGTATTTTAGTTATCAAAGAGTTGGTGAATCTTCATTTCATCGAGGACATGACTTTTATTTCTCATTGTTTACTTGACTTTTTTTATTACGATTTGGGTGAGCTAGGAGCTTATCCTAATTCCCCATCAAAGTCTAGAATAGAGGCATGATTAGATGATATTTTGATGTAGTCCATTGGACATTGATTGAGTAATTTTATCCCTTATACCTATTCCCTTGAGTTGTTACCTCCGCTTATATTATTATATTTCTTTACCTTATGTATGCAATGTATGCTAAAATGGCTTGGTCTGAATCTTTAGGACTGTCGATCGTTGTGTCACATCTTGGCCTCAATTTGGGTTGTGCCAAACTTGGTATCAGAGCACAAGGTTTAGGAGTGTCCTTGGAAATATAACATGCCGCGTTGAGTAAAGTCTTGTTCATTGGTGTGAATCACACCACATCCATGAATAGGAGGCTACAAAATATTTTAGAAAAATCTCACTTCTTTTACAATCTATTCGTGTGGTAGAGTGGTATCTAAGACTTTCCCTCTAACGCTTGTTCTTTGTGATTTTTAGAAAATGCCTCCACGAAGTTACCTCATTCGAAGGAATGTGGTCGAAGAGGAGCAAAAAGCTCTGAATGATCCCTTTAATGACCAAGTCTCCAATGCCGAGTGTCAAGCGGCCTCCCAAGTACTTTCTCAAGCCAATATGGCTCAAGTTAATTATGAGGTGATTTCTTCCATGAACCCAAATGTGGATACGACGGCTACAAGAGTTTGTGATTTTACGAGGATGAATCATTGGCAGTTTTGGGGTTCCAAGGTGGAAGAGAATCCACAAGAGTTCATTGATAACATTCACAAGATTGTGGATATTATGGGGGCTATCCCAGTTAAGAGGGCGGAGTTGGCCACGTACTAAATGAAGGGTGTTGCTCATATTTGGTTTGATTAATATAAAAGTGAGAGGCCTAGAGGGGCGGATCCCGTGACTTGGGATGAGTTTAAAGGAGTGTTTCTTGATTATTTTTTCCCTTTGGAGTTGAGGGAGGCCAAGGTATAAGAATTCATCAACCTTAAGCAAGATGGTATGCATGTGAGGGAGTATGCCTTCAAGTTCACCCAATTGTCAAAATATACTCCATTCATGGTTGCCAAACCAAGAGCTCGTATGAGCAAGTTTGTGTCGGGTGTGTCGGATATGGCTTCTAAGGAGTGTAAGATGGCCATGTTGATTCGGTAAATGGAAATCTCTAGACTTATGACCTATGCAGAGCAAATAGAGGTGAAAAGCTTAAGAAGAGAAGTGTTAGGGAGTCCAAGAGGGCAAAAAACGATGATGGTGATTCCTCTCATGCTAATTCTGGAAGTGGTGGGCGTCATCATTTTCACTAATGGTACTCCGATCAAGGTTCTTCAAATGCTACTACCCCAAGGTTTGACAAGAATAGGGTGACCAATCCTAAGCCTCAAAGAGGTGCTCCTATTGGCCAAGTTACTCCCGCATGCAAGGAGTGTGGAAAGAACCACAAAGGTGAGTGTCTAGCAGGCTTGAATGTATGCTATCGATGTGGAAAACTGGGTCATCATATTAAGGATTATAAAGTCAAAGATGGTCGTACTCAATTCCAAGTTACTCAAGGTGCTCAAGTACAACCAAAGGGTGGTCTAGGTATTATCCTCCTCATGGTAGGAAAGAGGTGGAGGAGATTCTCAATGTTGTTATCGGTATGTTATGAGTCTTTCACTATGATGTTTATGCCTTACTTGATTCGGGTGAAAAATTGTCTTTTTTTACTCCTTGAGTAACTTGGAAGTTTATGATCAAAGATAGCTATTATGGTGTGATAAGTACAATTCTAACACAATCATGTTTAAAGATTGTGATAAGGACAATTCTCACCGAAGTTACGGATTTCAATGAATCATTAAAATTAATGAGAAACTCTTAATATGTTTTATAAAGATGGATTAATAGGTATTTACTATCTTTCCCAATAATATTTATGATCATGTTTTAATAAATTCCATTGGGATATTGACTAAGCACCGAGAGGACTTCTAGGTGGGGTTCAGTCCGATAACGTAGTTAGTTACCCAAGGGAATCCTAGTAGCAACCTAATGTCGCAAACTACGTTGATCATGTAGGATTTTCTTCATGGCCTAGCTATTGGATCCACATATAGCTCACTAAGTTGAAATTGTTTCTCACGGAGTCTACCTTGGCTAAGTAGCCTCTCTTTTCTCAATGTGGAAATTACATCGAATTCCATGTTATAGCTCGCATGGTCTTAAGATGTCAATTAAAGGTCTTATCCCACACAAGTTGAGTGTAACGATATGACATTTACTATGAAGTTTTATGACGCATTGACCATAAGTTTTCATGTGTTTTAAATGCTTTTAAGCCTTATTATTGTTCATTATGTTGATCATGCATCTTATGTCATATTTCTCACATTCCTTTACTTGTTCATGCATATCTCACATACTTAGTACCTTCTATGTGCTAACGCATATTTTGCCTACATGGTCTCATAATGTAGGGGCGGACGCCGATCATCCGCTTCGTGGCTAGAGTGTTTTAGCTATCAAAGAGCTGGTGAGTCCTCATTTCATTGAGGACATGACTTTTCTTTCTCATTGTTTACTTGACTTTTCTTCTTATGATTCAGGTGAGCTAGGACCTTGTCCTAATCCCCCATCAAAGTCTAGAATAGAGGCATGACTAGATGATATTTTGATGTAGTCTATTTGAATATTGATTGAGTAATTATATCCCTTAGACTCATTCCATTGAGTTGTTACTTCCGCTTATCTTATTTTATTTCTTTACCTTATGTATGTGAGGTATGTTAAGATGTCTTTGTTGGGATCCTTCGGGTTTTTGATAGTCGTGTCACGTCTTTGCCCCAATTTGAATCGTGACAGTATGTGTATTGTTATATCAAGTGTTTTTCGACAAAAAAGGTTCAAAAACTTCCTTTAACATATTAAAAATGGTTCAAAAATGTCCTCCTTTCATCTATTGGGTCAAAAATTCCCTTGGATAATAGAAATAGTTCACAAATGCCCTCCTTCCACTTATTGGATCAAAAATGCCCTCAACTTATTAGAATTTGCCCTCCTTCTACCTAAAAATACTTTTATCAACTATTAAATACTATTGAATATGCCCGCATTTAGTGCAATATTATTATATTTTATTGATAAATATAATATTTTTATAATATCAAAATATATTTTTTTAAAATGTTTTAGCCTTCAAATTTGAATAGATTAAAATTCAACTTTTTAATCAATTTTACTTATATTAGCACCTTAGTTATATTGTTTTTCCGTTACTTAACAATTTTAGTATTTTAATATATTTTATTGATAAATATAATATTTTAAAAAAATATTTTAGCCTTCAAATTTGAATAGATTAAAATTCAACTTTTTAATCAATTTTACTTATATTAGCATCTTAGTTATATTATTTTTCCATTACTTAACAATTTTAGTATTTTAAAAATATTGATATTTTTGAATAAATTATGTTAAGTGATATTATATTTACACTCAAAAAGAAAATTCAACAACAAATTATCTTTTTGTGGGCATTCATAATAAAATTCCTCTTTCTCTATAACTAAGACAATATTTTGATACAACATACATTCGGGATAATTCACACATTAGTTCATATATTTTATTTTAAAAAAAAATTACTTCTATTAGGTAAGAAAAATATTTAGATAAACAAGCAAGAATTTTCCATAAAAAGAAAATTAAAAGAAAACTAAATAATTGTTAAAGTACAACAACATATTCAGTGAAATCCCACAAGTAGGATCTGAAGAGGGTAAAATATAGGCATACCTTACCACTAGCTCATGAAGGTAGAGATATTTTTTCAAAAGACCCTTGGCTCAAGTAATAGTCAAAGTATAGTAAAAAAAATAAAAAAAATATTATTGGCTTATATAATTAAATTGTCTAAGTACAACAAGATTTGTTTAATCAAAGTACAGTAAAAATAAATATCGTTGACATATATAATTAGAATTGAGAAATATTTTTAAGTCATTTCTAATATGTTAAGTGAATTTTTTTAATCTAAAAAGTAGAAATAATGGCAAATTTGAACTATTTATAATAGGTTAAGGGCATTTTTGATTCAATAGGTGGAGGAGGGCATTTATGATCAAATAGGTGGAAGGATGACATTTTAACCATTTTTAATACATTAAGGGCATGCTTGACCCAATAGGTGGAACAAAGGGAAAATTTGATCCCATAAATGGCAGGAAGGAGGGCATTTCTTAACCATTTTTAATATGTTAAGGGCATTTTTGAATCTTTTCCGTTTTTTCAATCGTGTAAGAAGAATGACTAAAACTGTTTTAAGTCCTAATTTGAAGAGGAAGGGAAATCTAATTTGTTTTGACGACAAGTTATCACAATACTAGAGATATTTTATTGTGCTTTTTGCTTTTACCAACACTAGAAATAACAAATAGGGTTTCTTCTTTAGGTATGCACTAGTGAACTATTCTGAGCTTTGCGCGGCGTGAATACTTATGTAACACTCAAAAAATCCTAACACAAATGAGATCAAAAAAGGCCAAAAAAGAAGTTAAATTCTGCAGAAAAGTGATTTTTACGGACACCATCTACGACACGTAAAACCATCCACGAACCATAGATGGGCTCGTGGAGTCAGACTTCAAAACCCAGTGAAATAGGTTTGTGATTTACATACCAAGTGTACGAGTCGTAAAACATTGTATGAGTCATAGACTGATCTGTAGATCAAGTTCTGAAACTTAGAAAATTTTCAAGTGTATAGGTCCAGTTAGTCTACGATTCGTAGTCCAATCTACAAATATAGATGGATCTGTTAATCAAAGTCCTAATATTCCATTCTAGCCTAATTTTCACGACCCCTCAATACAACCTATAAAGTATTTATGGACCGTAAAGGGCTCTATAAACCCAAAGTCTTAAAAAATCCCAGTCTTTGTACTTTCTCCACGATCGATCAAATACGGTTTGTAAAATGGTTTACGGCCAGTAAAACGGGTCCAAAAACCCAAATTTTAAAAACATCAGATAATCTGCATATCTTCTACGAGTAGCTTCTACGACTCGTAGAAGTTTCTACGGACCATAGATACCTCCCGTAGACGGCTTTGTCATCTTTCAGGAAGGGTTAATTTAGTCATTTTTTACCCTTTGTAAGTCTAAATCTCAATGTTTTGGGATACAATTATAGTCTTTATTAGTCTAGTTTGACCTAATAATCCCATAATCATTCTCAAGACTTAGATTGTAACACCCCAAAATATTTTAACTCAATCCAGTCCAGAAAGATCAACAAAAGAGTTCAGATTTCCTAAAGTTTGACTTGTACAAACACCATTTATGGCCTGTAGAAGTTTTCACGGACCATAGATGGTCTCATGTACTTGAACTTTAGGAACTGGAATTGGACCAAGTGCTACTGACCAAGTTTACGGACTATAAAAGTTTCTACGAGTTGTAGACCTGATCTGTAGACCAAGTCTAAAACTCAAAAAATTCAACTGTATAGGACAAGTCCTTTTACGACTCGTAGAATCATCTACGGACCGTAGATGGGTCCATAGATCAAAGTCCTGAGACTTCACTCCTAAGAATAATTTCCACAGGCTTAGTGTATGATCTGTAGAAGTGTCTACGGTCCGTAAAAGGTTTCGTAGACCCAAACTTTAGAGAAATTTAGTTCCAGTCACTTTCTACAAGAGTGCTTCTATGGGTGGTAGAAACTTCTACTGATCATAGATAGTGCCCGTAGAATGTAGATGGCCCTCATCAGATTTAATGAGGGCTAGTTTTGTCTTTTCTCAACCTTTCTAAGATTAAATCCCGATGGTTTTACACCTAATTAAGTCTCTCAACAGTACCATTCTATCCTTTTCCCCTCATAATCATTCTCAAAACTTAGAGCAAGATTTCAAGAGGAGAAAAGCTAGGGTTTCGAGCGTGTTCTTCAAGTTCTTCAAGAATCTTATTCTTCTAAGAATAAGGTTATTCATAGTGTTGTACTAAGTTTGTCTTCATGCCCTACATCTAAATTCAGTTAGTAAGAGATTAATAAAGGGTTCTAACCCAAGTTTTCTTTAATTCTTGAATGGGTCTTAATTCCTTCTATTGAATATTGAGTATTATCATTGAGCATGTTTATTCATGAAATTTGATCCTTGAATTATAGTTCATGTTTATTCCTCACATGAACCCTATTTGGCTAAGAATTTTGAAGTTTTTGCATTATTATTCATTATGCTTGATTTTCAGAACTTAAAGTAAGATCAAGTATTTTGCATTATTTTCAAGAAAGAGTTTAAGGGAACTGAAGGGTTCCAAATGCATTACTTGACTTCATCTACGGACCGTAGATAGACCCGTAGAGTTGAAGTTCAGAAACTAGAATTTGGAACAGGAATTACAGATCAAGTTTACGAATTGTAAAAGTTTCCACGGGCTATAGACTTGATTCGTAGACTAAGTACTGAAAGTCACCCCTCAGTATATTTTCTATGATCACTATTTACGATCCGTAGAAAGGTCTATGGACCATAAAATGCCCCATAGACCCAACTTCAAAGAACACCAGTTTCAGTACCTTTTCTACGGATGCACATGACAGTTCGTACAAAGGTCTATGGCTTGTAGAAGGGTCCGTAAGTCCAAACTTCAAGAACTTTAGAGTCTCATCCAATTTCTACGAGAACCTTCTACGACCCATAGAAGGTACCGTAGGCAGCCCCAGTCAAATTTTATTGAGGGTAATTCCATCTTTTTCCATCCTTTCTATGCCTAAACCTCAATGATTTTACACCTAATTAAGTCCCTTAACAGTGTTATTCGACCCTTTTCCTCTCATAATCACTCTCAAGACTTAGAGAAAGGTTTCAAGAAGAGAAAAGTTAAGGTTCAAGCATGTTCTTGAAGTTCTTCAAGAATCTAGTCCTTCCAAGTATGTAAGGCCATTCATAGTGTTGGAATAAGTTTGTCCCCATGCCCTATATCTAAATTCAGTCAGTAAGAGTTTAACCTAGGATTTTGACCTAATTGTTTTCTTGAATGTCAAGTTTCTATTATTCTTTGTTATTGAATTTAAATTTCTATAATTGAACATGTGGGCAAGAGTCTCCTGCACCTACAGATAGATCTCTAGCTAAGGGTAGAGGTCGAGCCTGACCTAGAGGTTGAGGCAGCACACAAGCTAAAACATCAGCTCGTGATCAGGAGCGGACACTGTCACCAGAGCATGATATAGAGGTTGAGCATGTTCAACATCAGTCAGATGGTATGGGGTCAGTCCAACCTCCTCTAAGATTTGTCGCTATGTCGGTTTTTGAGGAAACTCTGGCGAGGATCCTTAGTTTATGGAGGGTATAGCCCAGGCAAGGACTTTTCCTAGTACTTTAGTAGACCCCTAGATGCGAGACGAGGTTGATTCCTTATATGATTTTAGTTCTTGATTGTTGTTCATGCTTATTTTTCACATGAACCCTATATGAGTTGTTGAAGTTTTACATTGCTATATATTATACATTGATTTTAGTTATAGAAAAAGTATTTCAAACTATTAGTAAAAGAGGAGTTTTAAGGGAACTTGAGTGTTCCAAATGCATTACATGATTTTGAAAAGAGCAGGACTTCTTTCGAATAAAGCATTATCAGTTTTGAGAAAGCAATTTCAGTCAGTTAAAGTTTTGCTCAATTCAGTTTAAACAAAGTATTTTAAGTATAGGCTCCAAGTATCAGATCTTCAGTTTCCCCTAAAGTGAGGACTCTTTAAAGTTATTGAGCATAGTGTATGTTTTGGGAAAAGTATTGATCATCGATTTAGTTACAAATTAAGACAACTTAAATCCCATAACCTACGATGTCAGCATAGATAGGATCATGCCATTAGTTTGGGCACTCTGACAACATGGATTAGACATTGTATCATCACGAGGCTCATAGTGATGGTTGTCAGTTAGAGAAACTCCCCAAGAACTAAAGTAATTAGTTTCAAATTATATGTATATATTGCATTGTCTCAGTTGTAAAATATTACATGTTTTACCTTACATTCATGCTTTACATTTCAGTCACGTTATTATCAGTATTTTCTTTCAATTGAGTTATTGTTTCATTCATCTATATTACATATCGTATATTTTATGTACTGACGTCTTTTGATGTTGTATCATTTTATGAGGCAGATCTAGGTACTCAGGATCGTCAACGTGTGCTCTATTAAGATCATACTTTGTCAGCCCTTAGTGAGACCTCCTTGCTTTCGGATGACACCTTTTCAGTTATTGCTTTCTAGTATTTAGTAGTTCTTTGAGGTAGTTATGGTTCCTATATCGGCACCTATGTTTAGTGATTACAGGCTTCATGGAACAAAGATAGAGTATTTATTTTATATTATATTCAACTATTTTCAGACAGATGCTTGAGATGTACTTAAAGTATTTACATGCTCATCTTTTAAAGTTTTTGCATTTGAGTTTAGTCTTTCGCTAAGTAGTCAGGCAAGCCAAGGGTTCGTTGGGACCAGCAATGGCTTCTGAGTGTCATCCACGCTTAGGGTGTAGACTCGAGGCATGACAACAAGTATTGATTAAAGATTTTTGCATCAACTATGCATGATTTTCAGAATATAGATAAGTTCAAGTATTTTGCATTATTATTGAGAAAGAGTTTTAAGGAAACTTGAAAGGTTCCAGATGCATTGCTTGTATTTTTTATTTTAAAGAAAGCATAAAGAGTTTCAAAACCAGTTCAGGCAGATAAAGAAAGCTCAGTTTATGCTTAAAGATGAATTTTGAGTATCATCTCAACACAGATATTATTATTATGAAAGTTAATGCATATTTTGAGAGTAGTATTGAACACTGATTTAGGTAAGAGTTAAATATAACTCAAACCCCATAACTTGAGCCGCCAGTGTAAATAGGATCGTACCGTTAATTCGAGCGACTCCTGACCCAGCCTCATTGAGGACTTTTAGATAGATCCATAAGTTCAATTTTGTTGTCCTATGCTCTGGCAAGGTATAGGATGGCTCTAGCAACGTGGGCAGAACGTTGTACCATCACGAGACTCATAGTGATGGTTGTCGGATAGAAAAACTCTCAAAGTAAAGTTTTTATTTTAAGCTTGCATTATTGCCTTATTTAAGTTTTAAAGTTTTACCTGATTTCTTTACACTTACATCGCTTTACTTTCAGTCAAGTTATTTTCAATATTACTTTTAGCATGAGTATGCAGTTCAATTATTGTTTCATTCAGCCTTATTGCATAATGTACATTCCAGTACTAACGTCTTTTGATGTTGCATCATTTTATGATGCAAATACAGATGTTTAGGATCATCAACAGATGCTCCGTTGAGATCACTATTTCATCAGCTTTTAGTGTGACCTCACTGCATTTTGGAGGACTCCACTTCATTTATGCTTTCAGTTTTAGTAGTTTGTTTTGAGGTAGTCGTGAGTCTTGTTTCGACATCTATATTTAGTATATTAGAGGATTCATAGAAAAAGTTAGAGAGTCGGTTCAGTTACTTCAGTTTGATGTTTAAACACTATTTCATATTATATTAAGATTATTTCATATATATGCATGAATTTTACTTAAAGTATTTTAAATGCTCATCTTTTAAAGCTTCTGCATTCATGTTTAGTCTCCCGCTCAGCAACAGCCAGGCCAAGGGTGCGCTTTGGACCAAAAATGATTTTTGAGTGTCGGTCATGTCAAGGATGTAGACTCGGAGCGTGACAACTTATTTTAAACATTTCTTATTATTTAGAATGTCAAGTATATTTTATTACTGTAGATAAAATAGATTATCATGATATATAATATATCAATTCAAAAACAAAAATATTGTACATAACTTTCAAAAAATAAAAATCTTGAAATATATAACTTTGTTCTAATGTCAGCTTTGAGGAATCACACTTTTGAAACTCACATATAACTATACCATTTCATTGGCATTACACAATAGTTTTTCGTGTTTTTTTTCTCTCTCTTTTGATTGCATTTCTATTAAAACTGTCACATCTCGTTTTCTTCTTACACACTTCACAAAACAAATCAATACATCACCAAGGCAATGCCACCAACTTTTACCAAAAAATTCATTTCATGTGCCAAATAGGAAGAAAAAAAAGTCAAAGTTTAGAGGCATTTAGGACTTCGATCCTGTAGAAAATACACAATCTCAAATCATTGAAGTTCTTTCTTTACTCTTTTAAGAGGATTCTAAAACTGAATGAGTAACCAAAAAAAAAAGATGATAAAATTAAAATTAAAATTAAAAAAGAAAAAAGTACTATGAAATGATGAACAAATCATTGATGATTTTAGATATTCTATACATATTATTCTTAGATTATTCAAAGAAGGAAGAGGCTTACAATCAATATACACTTTAAAGTTATTCATGTCACTATAATATGAATTTTTCTACTGTGTTAGATGTAATATGCATATTTATTACAAAAAGTATTTTCACTCTCTCTATCTATCTATCTAGAACGGACACAAACAATAAAAAAATGATTGTCATTCTATGAGATGTGTTAGTCATAAGTTTCATAGAGACATAGAATACAGAAAAGAAAAAATGTAAAATTGATTTTGGATAGAATTTGAACCGTATTTAGTAGAACTTCTCTTCTGAGATATTCTCTTTCGTCTGTAATCATATAGGTATGTTGGATTTTATAAGCTCTTGTAATACATCTCAGAAAAAGAGTTTTGTAAGTCTTTATTAAAATAAATAATTAATACGAAATATTAAGAAAAAAAAGCAATAGAATGAGGAAAACTAAGTGACTTTCTTGATCACATTGCCTGATTGTCCTGTTGCGAACATTCTGCATATACATTTTCTCTAATGACAATCATCATTTTTGTTTAAAAAGTGAAAATCAAAACTGAATAAGCACCCCAAGCATTCATTTTCAATGTCTATAAATATGACAATTAATATAATATGACTATGAATAAAATTTGGGAGTTATGATTATCAAAAGTAATGAAAATAAAGACAATTATTTTTTTATATTATTGAATATAAATAAATAAAGTAGTAATTGACACATTTATTTTTATCCAATAGTATGAAATAAATAAATATGAAAAACCATTAAAAAAAAAAGGAAAAAAAAAAGATAAATAGATCATGAATCATTCGAGAACGAATTTAGCGAGACGAGTCTAATCTTATTCAACCTTAGATGAGAATTAGAACGAAGCCTAGGGTGGTCTTTGCCTTCTTAACAACCCCAGAGGGAATCCGAATCTTGAGTGAACCTCAAAGTCATGTCAGCCTGGAATTAATTGAAGATGAATCTTTCCCCCGGAGCTGGAACAACTTGTTCTTCTTGACCCGATTCAATGTCAAAAAATGATTTGTCCCAATCACGTCTACAAAATGTCAGTACCATGCATCTCTTGAATGAAATTTTCTGGATGTCCCAGAAATAAGGCGTCCAACTCTATGTTATAGTCTTCATGCCCTTGATCCAACAGTCCTCATTCTCCCACTTGACAAGCTGCTAATGTGAACAACAAAGTCAAGGATGCTTCCAAAAATCGTCTAGCTTCTTCTTAGGAAGATTCTTTTTTTTCTTTTTTGTCTTATTGAGAGTGATCCCTGATCATCGCTTGTGGTGTTAGATCAGAAAGGTGACCACATCTAGTTCCAAGGTATCAAGAAGGTATGGTGAGGAGACTTAATTAGGCTCTTGACCCCTCAATTCTCAAGAAACTTAGTGATCTCAAAGTTTTTCGAAGCTTGGTCAAAGTGTGACATCCGTTCACTCTTACTAGTCTTCTCTCAATTACATATCCTGTACTCGAGAAGGTCCCTCAGTTCCTCAACAACACCTCAAGATCCTTGACCTAAGAGAGGTGTCACATCACTTTTCTTTTATCTAGCTTTACATTATATATAGATTCCCGCAAATGTCCCTCTTTTTACCAAGACATCAATCAAAAGGACATATAATAGTTAATTGCCATTTCAAGACTTGATATATATAATAATATACAGAAAAAGAACATTCCTACTTCTCTGGCTGGAAACCAAGAATCTTGTCAACTTTTTCACTTGTAGGAACGGGAAAGAGCGAGGAGATCACCTACCAACGCAAGAAAATTTATAGCATCAATAGAATTCCTTATCAAATACTAAAATTCATATTCATACACAAACGCCTACACAATATGATCTCTCTTGCATAAAACTGAGATTCTCTTTACACCGCAATTTCACCAAAAAATTAGTCTTTTACATAAGCTACAAAATTGAAGCGACTTGTCGGAAATCTGCATGCTTCTCTTCTCTCTAGCATGTTTCAAAACTCGCATTTCAATCTCCTATAACTGCTCTATTTCAATCACTCAACTTTCATCCAACAAGAGACTGGTTATAGTGCTGAGGACGTTACTTTCAATATATTGTAGCCACAGTTAGTGTTTGTACGTCCCAACAGCAGACAGATTCAACCTCAAGGCAATATCTGAATTGGACACAATACATACTATGAAGGACTCAAGAACCATGCCAAGAGTAGCTCCATGACTTCTGGATTTAATTCAAGCAAGACTGCTCTCAACGTATTCCATTGCTTTCCTTTTCACAGCCTCCATTCGTTCATCATCACCAAGCATCTTTTCGTACTCAAGATACTTCTTAAAGAGGAACTGCACTCCAGACATCACAAAATATTAGAAAGGGATAGGGCACCACCAAATTAAAAGAAGAAAACCAATTGAAAGAAACATCTTAAAGAATATTCCAGGGTCTTAAAATATAATAATCACCTTCATCTTTTTGGGTGGAAGGCTGAGAGTAATTGCCCTTTCAAATAAGGCACGGATCACATCTGCATCTCCCAGTCGAATCTCCTGTTCATTTGGTTTAGTTTTGTGTCATGTACACTAAAAAAGATTTTCTTCACACACACATGAAGTGCAGTTTAAAACATTACCTGATCAAGATATACGCTCCACAGATCAGTTCTCTTCGGATACTCACGAAGCATCTTCTCAAACAAGGAGCGGCCCCTGTCAGGAACTCCACACTTGAACTCTAGAATAGATGTCTGTGTAATAAAGTTAATATGTTTGTGTGGAGGAAGACTTAGCAAAGCACGATTCACCACTGACTGGACTCCATCTTGGTTTTGTTTCAACAGCCACTGAACCCGCCTAAGCCAAACCTAAATGCAAAAAGGACAAAGAGTGTTAGCAATAGTTAAATAGGTATAAGCCAAAGTATTTCCAAAACCACTCTTAGGTGTCAGTACCTTGCACGAATGCTTGAACTTCTTAACCATCTTGTTAAGAAGTTCATCTGTGAGTTTGTGTTGCTCAGTCCTCTCATACATTCCTAACAAGGCCAAATGAACTTTTTTGGGATCACAATACTGCAACGCTCTTTGGAATACTTTTGCAACAGCTTCCTGGATCGTAATCAATAATATGGGATTCAGAACCAAATATTGTTATTGAAAAGTGAAATATAACAAGCATAAAAAAAATGGCTCTATATCAATGTTTTGCTGTACCTCTGGGGCATTTCCATACTCGTTTTCTAAATTGAAGTAGGCAACCCAAACATTCAGCTTTTCCAACTCTTCTCGCACATTTATTGTCCTCAAAGCCCTTGAGAAAATAATCAAGACACAATTAACAGGTCATACATAATTTTCTATCACATTTACAACTTACAGTACCTAAGAACACTAATGCACAACAAAGAGCAAAAAAATCAGCACTCCCACATGGCCAAGTATGAGGTGTGCATTCGACTTTGCACCTCATGTGATTCATTTAATTATTCCATGCAAGGAACTCTTGGCAGCAAAAGTGTTATACTTAAAAGCCATATAGATCACAAATATCTTCTGAGGCACTTAAATGTGATGGCACACCTGCCCAAGATAGTATAGCCAAAATCTGATCGTTAGATTGACAGTGAGAGGGGCAACCCTATTAGTTGGTCATGGAAACAATAGTGGAAGTCCAGGGGCCCATACAAAGTTAGCTGTTTTATGTGGTTGGTTGCTCATGAGGTGTGCCTGACTCAAAACAAACTACAGAGATTGAGGGTTTTCATTGGGCATTGATTTCTTCTTGTATAGCATCTCTCCAGCAAAAATGATTGGAGGCTTCAGCAAATGATTCAGGTTCAATCGAACTCTCCGGATTCAGTCTTGCTTCACTGGAGTGGAGCTCTACTATTCAACAAAGTTATGCAACAGGTTCTTTATGTGTAACCATGATGAAGAAACTGCAGCCATTTATTCCTTCACTGTCCTGTGGCAAGTCAGATCTGGTCACTCATTATTAACCTGTTCAAGATGTCTTTTAACATGCATCATATCGTGAGGGATCTCCAGAACATCTGAGGCGTTGAAGGATTAAGGAAGCTACGAGAAAGATTTGGAAAACTGTACAAGCTTGTGTTTGTTGGATATTATGGAAGGAAAGAAATGCAAGATGTTTTGAAGGAAAAGCAGATTCGATACAGAAGATCAAGTTTAGATGCTTATGGCTTTTGACTTTTTTTGTGTAATATTCAGGATGTCAAAGATGAAAAATAGCTTGATTGATTCATCAACTCACTACAAAGATAGGAACTGACAAAAGGAACCCCTTCTTTTAGTTTTTATTTGTAGGAGGGTTCTGACTATGTAAATGTACTAGAACCAACTGAGTGCTAGATTTTTCTCTTCTTTATTTTTCAATCAATAAGCATTACTTACCTGTCAATAAAAAAACCTGTTCATGCTTGGCAGTTTGACGAAGTAAACAGGCCATTATAAGCTTACAGTCCCGTTAATATATTGACTGTTCTATCACATTGAAGTTCTAATCACAAGAAGCAGACATTTTTTCCTTTCACAAGGAGCATAAATAGTTTAGAAGAGCAACAATAAAAATAACAGCTCACATCCAAAAGCTTAAATACCTATATGACCAAAGGTTTATTCTAAGGATAAAATTACAACTACATCCTTATACTATCAAGATGTTTGCTTGTTTAATCTCTTCATTTGCCAGAAATAGTATTCGCGGTTTGTTTTAGATGAAGAAAGTATAACTTCAAAAAGATTTACCGTTCTGCAATTGATCGTGCCTTCTCAACATCAGCCAAAGAAAGCACGAATGCCATGTATTTTATCCAGACAAAACTGCTATTGGGGGAACTTCTAACTAATTTCTCAAACTCATCTTCATCTCTGGGAATATCTTTTTCCAGTAATCTGTCCTCAGCAGCTCTAATTTCTTGTTCCCTGCTTAAAAAGATTGTATCACATGAAGACAGTTATAATATAAAAAAACATTGCTCTCTATGAATTAGTACACCGGAAGAACAAGCAAGAAAGAAAGATAAATGATTCAAAGAGTACCTCAATCTTTTAGCTTTTTTTGCTGCATGTTTCTGGTTCTTCTCCTCTGAAGTACCGAAATCGGTAGCATCACCTGAGTCTTGATTAACTACATCACTCATATCCAAATTTTCTGTATCATCAAGTGGGACCTCCAGTGCTGGTATGGATGCCCGAGATTCAACTTCAGCAAGGAACAGGTCCTTCCCATCAACAGATTCACCATCAAGATCCTCCCGTCCTTGAGAGCTACTCTTGAGTGAGGAAGTTGATTCAATACGAGCATCTCCATTCACTGCACAACCAGAACTCGGCCTTGTATCTGTCTCAGCACTTGTCGCATCATTAAAATATGAATTCTTCATCCCTAGTGAAATTCGATGTCTTTCCTTATCCACCTGACAAAAGGTTGAAAAAAATGAGTTTGAATGTAACAGACCGAGATGGCAGAAATGACACACGAGCTATACAGTCATAGTCATCACTCATGCAATTCTGGATGACCTAGATTAGCACTTGTAATGAATCAAAAGGAAGGGTGATAAAATAATTTGACATGTGAAAATCAAGTACCCACTTTTAGAATTCACGTATATAACATGGTCTAACATAGTGAAGGAGGTGGACAATAAATGTAGAGAATACCTATGGGGAGGCACTGAGGAACAAAGGCAAGTATCATTGGTATCCCGGGATAAAGTAATGCTTCCCAAAGAGGCAGGGTGGATTGAATATCAAAGCATGTGGGAATTGGAATGTGGCCTCTGTAGGCACGCTTTTGTGGCAATTAACTGTGAAAAAGGAGCCATTATGGATGAAATGGGTGCATGGGATAAACATCAAAGCAGACACAATTTGGACCCATAGAGCACCAACAGATAGTAGTTGATATTGGAGGAAAATCAACTCTTTGAAGAACATGATGCAACACTGGTACGCACAAGAACAATACATCCTTACTGGTAATGGACACTATTCAATCACAAGTAGCTATCTAGCTCTGATAGGCAACCAAGCTAGGTTAGATGTAGCTGAATTAGTATGGAATTATGCTTAATTGCCTGGGCAGAGATTCATCATGTGGTTAGCAGTACAAAACAAACTGCTCACCAAGGAAAGACAGCTCAATATGAATATGCACTTATAAGACGCTAACTGCTGCCTATGTCAAGCATCAGTGATGGAGACAAGCAAACACTTGTTTGAAGATTGTGATTATGCTGCAATGGTGAGAGGTGAACTTATACATTGGTCCAACATCTCACTTCCTGCAAGAAAATTGAAGACTACACTGGAGGTGATTAGAATGAAACACTGGAATAAGTTTAAGAAAGAAGTTGTGGCTGCTCTATGGGGAGCTATGGTGTATTACATCAGGAAAGCAAGGAACTGGAAACAGTTCAAAGGTGTACAGATACTACATACAGACGCAGTGGGGCAAATTACACGAGAAATTTTAGAGAGGATAGAAATGTATAAAGATGCAGAAAGAGCAAATAGATGTAGAAGTTTTTGGCAGAAATTTCTGCAGTTAGCTGTTGGTTCTTCTGAGGCCATTCCTCATTACATCCTTCTTAGAAGAGGGTGATAAGGTTGGATGCTCTTAGTTTATATGTGGCTGTTTCTGTTAATAGTAATATTCACATTTTTTGTTAAAAATAACATGGTTTAACAATGTTATTATTGTCCAAACCAGGAGACAAATAAAGAATAGAAAATATACAAGAATAACAAACAAAGCATATAAATAAAATTATTTTACATTAATCACCCTTTTCCCTTTGGCATGATAAAATTTCATGTATTCCAAAATATTTGTCTACACTACCAAACTGGAGTGTCATACAGAACAAGCATTTACCTTCAAAATCTTTGCCGTCACTCTATCCCCAGCTTTGTGTCTAGAGTCAATATTGTCCACATGATTGTCAGAGATTTCTGAAACATGGCACAACCCAACCTAGAAATTGAAGCTGGAATCATCAGCATACATGTAAAGCACAAGCTTTCTGCTAGGAACTATAGCTCATCAATATTGCAAACTGATGAAAAAATACATTCATGACTAGTATCAGAACGTTCTTAAAGAATAGAGAACTTTCTTATAGTTGATAAAAATACAAAGCAGGAAAAAGATACACTTGTCAGTAAAGAGTCAAGAAATTCATTACAGCTGATGAAATTACAATAACATAAAAAGTAGTAGACTGATTTATTAATAATGAAGTGAGTTAGATCCATGTTTCAAAAGTAATAATGTGGTCGCTTAGGTCATAATATATTACCAAGTCAAAACTACTGAAGTGACCTGTTACTTACCAAGTTTGTGTGATCAACTGTGATAAACAAACCATATGGTTCAACTCGCTTGACTCTGCCAGATATGATATCCCCAACAGTCAAATTACTTAGAGCATCTTTATCAGACTTGGGAGCACCAACTGCACTTGATGTCCTTAGAGTGATTTCAACTCGCTTAGACAATGGCTCCACAGAGACCACCCTGTAGTATAGGAACTTAGTATATGAGAACATGAGGATTGAGGCAATCAAATAATTTAATCATACAGAGAAAACTTACTTTCCAATGACAAGTTTCCCAACAGGGAATTCTTTCTCTGGATTTTCCACATAGCCATCAGACAAGTTTGACAGGAGAACTTTTGCATCAACTTTGCGCGAAAGCATTACGAAACATCCTTTCGGTGTTACATTTTTCACATATGCCTACAAATAAAAAATGAAAAGCAACCCCAATATTACACTTTTAACTGGCAGAAGAAGGAAATCCATCATAATTGCAGATGCAGTAACATAGAAAGACTAAAATGCTAAAATGATTTTAACAATGAGTTTGAGTATACAATCAGTTTATATCATGTTTTTTTTGTTTTCTTTGATAACTGAGAAATCAATTCATATCCTATATGATGAACGATTTTAATGAAGAAGGATGAATAAACAAGAATTTTTTATGCATATATAATGAAGGATGATGAAAGATTTCATTTGAATTCCCTATGATGTCTATAGTGATTACTACAACAGCTACTTCTGACTGAATGAGGATACACACACACACACACACAGAATAATGAGTTTGTTAAAACCTCAGTCCACATCCATTTATTTTACATATAAAATACAAGAGGCAGTTGCTGGCATAAAAAAGTTCAGACTTGAGAAAGTGTGAAAGAAGTTTCAGATGAAAGGTCACTCAACATTCCAGCAGAAAGCAGAATGGAAAAAAACAAGAACAATTATACACGTGATGAAACAGAATTAGTTACTTCAAAATTTTGATAATAGTGGACAGGATGTACCTGAAGGCAGTGTTATTAGCATTGATAAATATTGAATTACACATTTCAATCTTGTCACTTTAGATGATGCATCTCTTTTAAGAAAGCCGCAGTACCAGAAGAGATCAATCGAACAGCGAAGTGGCACTTGATAATTTTGCTTTGATATTGTAAGTGACAGCCATATGGAGAAAGGTTAGCTAGAGACGAGTATGAGGATGAAAAAGGGACATGGTGTACAAGGGGGTAAACAGTTTATGAGGGACAGGACAATGGAGATATGTGATGGAACTGTGGGATGAACTCAGAACACGTAAGTTGATATTAGGAAAGATATTCTATTGGGAACCCGTGGTGGGCTGAGGTCAATTCATTGGGGAGAGACTTGAAGTTTAAAAGATATCTAAATGGTTTTGTTTTGTATTTTTTTTTTTTTTTGGGGGGGGGGGGGGGGGGGCATTAGCTGTTAAATGCTAGCTTCTTCTCGCTATGAAATCTGATGTTTGAATATGTAGGGTATCAGTTGGTATATGCCACTTATAGTGAAGGATTTATACAAAGATGATACTTCAAGAAAAGTAAATGTTGGATGAGCAGCAAAGGATATTATCCTCATCATGGGATTTTGGGCAAGTTGAAAAGAATTGAGTAGGACAGAATATCATCTGTAAGGAGAGAGTGGTTAATTAATAGTTAGATGTCCATGAGATATTAGGAAGATCACTTCATTTTGTTCGAGGGAGGAAGGGAGTCGTATGATTTTCTCCACCTCTAGGAAGGGAACCCCTTCAATCTTTTAATTTCCAATTAGACAAATATTACATAAGATTCAATACCAGATACATCAAAATTAACTTATGGACATCAATCAGAGTTTGGCATACATCACTGTTGTGCATTATCTTTTGCAGGGAGGGGGAATGAAGAACAAGCAGAAGGGTATTATAGGCTTAAAGGTAAGAAAACCACAGAAAAAGCATGACTGAATATTAATGCAGCTTGCAAGAGAAACAGAAACATCTAAATCATGTTGTACCTGCACCATCATATTTGGGTGAAGATCCTCAATCTTCTCCACCAATACAGGAAAATTCCTGAATAAAAAATTAACAAAGAAAATGAAAAAATAATCAATTAAGAAACAGAAAGAAGAATGCAAATAATATGGGTGCCAACACCCTATATATCCACATTGAAATAATTGTTAGATAGCCTCAATGAGTCACTGAATACTTCCTTTAGTACAAGCAACAACCTTCTCATTCAATTGTTTGGTGCAGTTGGAAAGACATCTAAATTGTTTATTTTGGTATAGAGAGACGGAAACGGTTATGTGGAAGGGCTTCACCTTTACGTTCCCTCATCTTTTATTTCCTAAGCCAAACAAGGGAAATAGCCCGTCCACCCTCCTCTAGTACTCTAGTACTGAGTAAGATTCCAAAGTAATACAACTTAGCCAATTCTATAACCAATTTACCTAATATATTATGAGACAACTATAACGGACATTTTGGCCTGATCATCTATATTAACTCCCTTGGGTAGGGGTAGGCATAAATACCGGAAAACCAAAACACGGAACCAAACCAAACTAATTCGGTTCTTCGGTTTTTCAGTTCAGTTTCGGTGTTTTTTCTCAAAAGTTCAGTTCTTCAGTTCATTGGGAGGGTCTCAGTACTTCGGTGCACCGAATAACCGAACTTTTATTGAATAATATTTATTTAAAAAAAATACATACATACTATATATATATATGGGTATTTCCTTACCCAAAAAACAAAAGTCAACTAGCAGTTAAACCATCCATAAACAAATCAAAGTTGCAGTAGATTTACAATTTAGATAGTTAACTTCAAATATTAATTCCCAAGAGGAACCCAAACGTATTTTTGCCGATGTACGTCATGTAAAGGAACCCGTCTTCATCTCAGATTTCCTCGAGTAGTAGTCGGAGGCACAATGTTCTTGACAAAGACAAATATGGCCTTTTCAGCACAATAAGTGTTCCATGGTGAGACACATCATCACTTAACATGGTTTTAAGTTTTTAAGTGTCTTATACTTTGATTTGGTCCTCATTTTCTTTTTTCATTCACACCGAAAAACCGTTTTAGAAACACCGAACCAAACCAAATCGAAATTGAAAAAAACAAACCAAACCGAATTAGACTAATTAGGTTCGGTGTTCGGTGCACACTTTTTCAAAATTGAAAACCGAAGAACCGAACCAAAGTTTGATAAAACCAAATGTCCACCCCTACTTGGGGCTGCAGCGAGGAGGATCATGAATACAGAAGAAGGTCCAATGCACTTTGAATAACCTAAGTCATAACTGGAATCAAGTGCATAGCACACATCAGCCTTTAAATTAATTGAACAGAACCTCTATTGTCCCGCTTAGTCAGCGAATTTGACTCCCTCAGGTATGCAAGGAGGATAGTGAAAACGTAAAATGGTCCAATGCACTTTGGATAACAGAAGTCATCATTGGTATCAAGCGCATAGCATATATTGACCTTAGAATTCATTGAAGAGAACTCTCCAGAAATTGCCCAAAAGGCTCATGCAACAACTATTTTGTATCGGCTAGAAGTACCATCATATTTAAAAAATAAAACATTTGTAGCATGTATTATTTTTGTAGCATGATAAGAAATCTATTACCAATGAAGATTATAAATGCATCCAGTCTCATGAAGTTCATGTATGTTGACCTTGAAGATATAATGTAAGAGGACGAGAGCATACTTGTAGACATCTTAAGATGAGTCAGAAAATTCAAGTGCAAGGGATCTGGAACTTACACTGTGTCATTGAGTGCAGAGAGTTTCAGCTTCTGGGTTCTGTGTGGAATAGACCGCAGCGAGAGGTCAATATGAACAGTTCCCTTGCCTGGATGAGCAATCTCCAGCACTTTGCACTTTACAAATTGTCCTTCATGATATCCAGACAGAGGATCGGCTACCCCTGGATCCGTCAGTTCAGTGAAATGAACCTTACCATATAGGTGAGGATCAATCTGAACAAGCAATCCACCAACACCTGGAAGGATTTTAGAAATCCTGCCACCCAAAACATTGCCTTCACGAATATGAAATGACATTCTTTCACTTGAATGATCCGTGGGACAATCTCCTTGAAGAACAGGTCTTTCTGGGTCAACCAACAGTGGATGCGAAAGTAAGCGCACTAACTTTTTCTCCTTATTACAATGTAAAACATAACCAGAGAAGGCCCTGCCGACAGAAAACCTTTCCTGAAATTCATGTAGCTCACTAGGCTCACTTGAGCTATTTAAGATGTAAAGCTGGGCCTTAACATCTCGAGATATCGTTAGCCAAGCCCATTCATTGTCAACTTTGTACACAAAGCCAGAAACGAGCTGGCCAGTTGAATAACTCAATTTTTCAACGGGTTCAATTTCATCAGATCCTGGACACAAAAGCAGAACAACCATAGTCAAAAGGGATACCTTCAAAAATAAAAGCAGACTTGCATCACTTGAACATGATTGAATCATGTCTATATAACGAATGTTAAACTGAATATCGTAACCACCCTAGTGCATAAGATTTATTTTGGTATTTATTTCTTTGAACGAGATAAACATTTTCTGCATCCATTCTGACCATATCCAGTGGAACTCATAGAAGAAAGACAAGATTATCAAGCTTAGAAAGTGAAGATGTGTAGCCATAAACTCATGGAAACAACCAATGTGATTTATTGATTAAAATTTAAGAGTTCTCAGCATCATAAATATATATATGCGAACCACAAATATATAACACTGGGAAAAAATAAACCAATCAGAGAATACCCTGACATATCCTGTAAATACAAAGGAACAGCCACAAGCAAAGCTACTACATCTTCAATTTGCAGCAGGCAATAAGCTTTTTCAAGGCCTTCCTCAACAACTCCAAGGATGCTGGTTGCTACAACTCAATATACTTACGCTACCTTCATCCTCCTTAGTTGATATATGCTCAATCCTGAAGTGGATGCAACCTTCCATTGGGACTTACCTGGTATGACAAGACTAAAAGGGCAAAGATGAAAAGAATTTTCCCACCCCATGCGAGATAGAAGGTTCATATACTTGTTCTTCTTTCAATTTAGCTATGTATGGTACGTAGCATAGTTGAATAGGACTAGTGTAGGTTACTTTCTTGTTTTCTCATGGAAGGGGAGAGTCTCCCTCGTTTATGCTTTATTAGTCGAATTGTACCGGGAGGAGTCCTCTCATAGGTTTACTGCTTTCTAGTTATAGTTAGCCCTTTTTTGTTTCGGGGATGAATTAGCCGACCTTAATAGGTTAGCTGACTTATGAACCACCATAGGATCGGAGGTAAGGTTTATGTCCCCCTCCTTGTAATTTTACTTTTGTTATTTATGTTAAGGCTTGGGGGTGTTGCTCAACCCCTGACTGTGCACGAGAGGTGGGAGCCTCGTGTAGGGTCTGTTCCCAAAAAAAAAAAATACAAAGGAACAGAATCACAAGATCTTTTGGTGTTGGTAAACATAAAATAAGCATGCAAAGACATATGGATTGGGTAAAATATTGGCCTATTACATGTCAGAGGTTTGTGGGGCTTGCAAAGAGACAAATATAAGGCAGCAAACCTTCTAGTTATATATCACACAATACAAATTTCAGTTTATTGCACTCTCTCAAGATACCATCTGGAGTTTCGCAGCCAAAAGTAAACTCAGACAATCTACAGGGCTTTACAGGGGGTGGCATTTGATCTAACAACAGCAAATATGGTCAAAGTGGATGAGGTAGAAGCCACACAAGTGAAGGGAATTCATACGAGGTACTAGTCGGCAAAAACAAAAAAGGTCTCATCCATACTTAGCCATGTTATCATTTCACCTGCAAGTGTGGATGGTTTAATGGATAGCTCCCACTGATAGCCTCTCTTAACACTTTCTGACATATTGAGCTTTGAAATGATCCTTGCAGTAAGAGTCTGCCCAAATCTGAAGTTACTAAATGGAGCTTCAGCATAATTTTCATCTGATGCCTATTCATCAAGAATTGAAAGACACAAGTTAAGGCACACAAAATTAAGTTACATTTATCTTTTTCTACTGTTCTTTTTTCTTTTTTTCTTTCAAGAAGGCAAGGATTTCTATCATCAGGTATACTTTCTTTTTCTATTGCGAAAGGAACTCAAGGGTCGAGAGGGGAACTCATTGTATCATTACATAATCATTTGAGAAGAAGTCTTCAAGTAATTGCTTACCTCTGTTATGTGCATCCTCCCATGGAAACTGGAACCAAATTTTAGTCTCAGTTCAAATGGCCTTATTTCAGTAATCTGCAGTTAATAGAAAAGATAAAATATAGTCCCTGGCTAATTTGATCTGAATCCTTCATGCAGAAGAGTAACTATTAGCAAAAAAAGATAGCCATACCTCTGCCTGAACCAGCGATCCGACATTATAACTAGATTTCCTTTTAGCCCTCTTGGAATTTGACGTTTCAATAGCTTCACTGATAGACTTGAGCAGCAGCAGCAATCTCCCACTTGTTGAAGGAGAAGGAAGGGCCATAACAGCGGCAATGACACTACATTGAAGAAAACTGAATTACAAAATAGAAACCACAAAGCAAGCATCAAATAAAAATGACCAACTTTAGCTATCCATAAAATAGAAAGCACAGTAGCATGAAGCTGGAAATGGAAAGTACATCAATGAAGTAAGAATGAGTACATTCCTCTACAGCAATATGGAAAGGAAATTAGTCTTGCTCTGGCTTAGAAACTTGTAGCGGTAGACCATTTTCCCCCTTACGCAACTAGTTCCCAAAATAAGTCAGTCTAATTTTGGTATGTCCCATTATACTAACACTTCTTGAGCCTTGACTTAGAGGTCGAAATCTCCTTATATTAAATACTAGTACTAGATAGAAAGATGTGTACACTCCTCACTTCCCTCTTCCAAAGTGATTCAAACTCCGTGGTAGCCTTCTCTTCTATATTCTTCCATTCAAGTATCGACCTCTTCCAAAGTGATTCAAACTCCGTGGTAACCTTCTCTTCTATATTCTTCCATTCAAGTATCGACTAGCTATATCTTCTGACTGGCATATGCACACACATCATACAAAGACGGTTTCTCCTACATTTCTACCCATGGAAAAAGCACATTGGATGTTCACATTAGCTTATATTCCATCTAACCAAGTTCCCACTTCTTAAGGATTATTACAGGGAAAAATTGGCATTGCTGATATATAGATTATTCCCTATTTCACTTGAAACCATACTACAAGATTCCTCAATATGCTTTTTCCCTTTCGATCATATCAACTCATCTATATCATAGCTACCTCATCCAGCCATTTGCGTATCACAAAGCATAAAATGCAACCATGTCGAAGCAAGTTTTACTCTGAAATTTCTGATTCACTTTACTTCCTTCCCAAGTCTAGTGATACTTGTAAGGTCCTAGCTCATGGTGATGTAAAATCGCAACATTTTCGATTAATTCCACAGGGTATTTGCTACCACCCACCAACATCTAGTAACTCTATCCACCAAGGTTTGGATAGATAGGAAAAAATCACCAAATGTTTTTACTTCCTCTGGGATTTGAACATGAGATCTCATAATTCTCAATCCACTTCATTGACCAATAAGCGTCTAGGCCACACCGTGGATGCTTAAGTCACAGCATTTACCCCCCATGATCTAATATGCACGTCTCATTTGCTTTACTGTTAAAATTTCTAATCATCGCTTTTGTTGAAGAGTCCCACATCCCTCTTATGGGATGGGCAGTCTCTTTATATGGCTTGTGTAATTCTCACCGTTCTGGATTGAGTTAGACCCAAAATCCATTTCCTTAGATGATATCAGAGCAGGACCCATCCAATTCTCATTTCCCGATGTTTGTCCCCATGTTAAAAATTTCCCACACTCACGATGTCCTGTCGTGGCGTTAGGGGAGGTGTAAAGTGTCCCACATCGCACTCTTATAGGATAGGTGGTCTCCTTATATGGCTTGGACAATCGTCACCTCTTGAGCAAGCTTTAGGAGTTGCGTTAGGTCCAAGATCCATTTCTTTACAACTTTCATTGCAACTCAAGTACAATAAATCCCAAGTAGAAGCAATACCACTAAATGGTGAAAACACACAATGAATGAAACGATAATCATTTCCCTCTCCATCCAGACAACCAAAGGAAATGAAAATGATAACACAATAAAGACAAATAGAATAGGAATTATCAGGTTTTATTTTTTCAATAACCTAGAAATTATCAGGTCTTATACCTTTCTCCATTGGTAAATGATTTAGGAGGGAGATTTTGAGTATTGTAATCAGCTCGTGATGCATATCCAAGAGTGTTATTATATGATGGCAGTGAAACAACCTGGTTAATTGAAAATGTTAAGCATGCCTAACAATATGGATCGAAGTTAGACAGAATACAGTCCAAAAGGAAAAAACCAAAAGACTTTACCAAGTAATTTTCTTTAACAATCTCCACCACTGCATTTACAGTTTGATTTACTTCCAATTCTCCTAGCGCTTCCCTTTTGCGTTTCTGTTTAAAAAGGTAAAGTAATTTAATACATGAAAAAGAAAAAGTAGTGCTGTGCAACCAATATAGATGCAAGATAAAACAAGAAAATAAGATACAATATTTACAGAAAAAACTAAATAGTTTTCCATGGAAGAATTAGTACAAAAACCGCCACCAGCTTGTGATGTGTGGGTTAGACACCTGTCACGGGCTTGAACCCTGCCACAAACCAAAGCCTGATATCTAAGTAGCAAGTAGAAAAGGATAGAGGTACAAGCCATTATCCACCAAATTTCTAACCGTGCGCACTATCCCTTGGGGATCTCTCGGTTATAAAATAAGTAGTATGAAAGAAAGAAGCTTTTACTTTTTCTTCAAAATAGCTATTTAATGAAGCAATTAAAACTGAGAGAATGAATGGTACAGCAGAACAATGAAATAGCAAATTCAAGAATAACCTTCTGGGCTTGACTATTAGTGGTCTCTTTCTTTGATTTATTCACAAAAGCTGGCTTCAACGACAGATCCACCAGGCGTTCTATCTTGGAAACATCCAGTACTGCTATGCGAATACTTGAGCCAGTCTCCACAGGGATTCCACTTACTGCAAAGAAAATCATTTACTTAATATTAGACCTCAAGGCAACAAATAATAACTGGTTATTCAATGTTTCAAAGGGACTTACACTGATAGTGGGAAATAAAACCAAAGATGTCATCATATTTCTGAAAGCTTACTACAACACCAAATTCCTTTATTTCATGAACTTTTCCTTTCACAGTACTACCAACATTAAATTGTTCCACCCATCTTAAATCGGAACCTCCAGAGTCCACCGACTGCAGCTTGGCAATCTGATAGCATAAAAAGATGAACAAAGATCCATTCAAACTGATATAGTAAGAGAAAAGAGTATCTCCCACATCACCTTTTATATGAAAAGATCTGATTGCGGACAGAGGTCCAGTAAACATATGTCATATTTGTAGTAGCAAAAGAAAATATCACCTGATTCTTTAAGCATTGATTGCTTGAAACTTGTAAATAGGCATTGCTTACTTATTATTTCAAGTGTGTTTTTGGGATACCCTATTAATGAAAAAAAAACATTTCTACTGACATGGAACAATGATGACAGTAGAGACTCCAATGCATGACCTTAGCACACAGGATAATCTTGAATCTTGCTTCAGGTTACCCACATTCTCCACTGTAAGCAGGAGACAATACGCACACACAAGCCCATCTATTGTGGACCCAAGGCAGGTATTCACGCTCGTAAAAGTTGAAAAAGTTAATTAAATGATAAAACAGATGAGCAGAAACCGTAACAGACTTCAATCATTCAAGTCAAAACCTACAAATATGGAGATCTATGGTACTTACAAAAGTTCGTAGTCAAAACAGGCAATTCAAAAGAACATATGATATTTTACTTTCCAGTCCAAATGAACACAACCAAGAACAAGAAGTAGGTGAAGATAAATCAAATGGAAAAAGCCTGAACTAAATTTAGGGAAAAGTTGAATTATATATAACATAACTCAGCTATGGGCAAAAGATTTAAAGTGAATTCCATTTAACCCGATTGAAAAGAATTTACAGCGAATTAGGAAGTTTCAAGAGCACTACCAGATAAAAAGTACCTCCCTAAATAAGGGCAGAACTTCTGCCTACACAAGGCCCATACAGTAATTTTCACAGATTTCCAAAATGTTTGTTCTATGTTCTGATAGTTTTTTTTCCTACCAAATTCAGATGCACATTCCAGGAAGTAATATTAAATATGCAAGAGACAATAAAATCACTGTGTATGACAAGCAAACAGGAATATTTGCCAGTCAAAAGATCAGCAGAGCTGTTCTGCAACATAGATTCACGGTCAGTAATTACCTTCTCCTCCACAATGAAGTATTCTTGAATGAAGGATGCATCCGTTGAAGAGCAAAAAGACTGCTTCAAAGAAACTGTAATTCGATTTGTTTCACTGCTGACCTGGATGAGGGAAGGGAAGAACCAAAATTTCACTGGGAATCCCAAAAGCATAACATAATAAAGCTTCACTATACCAAACTGTTGACCTACATGAACAACGTTAGTGCGAACAGACTGTCCAATCTTGTAAACTTCAGAAAGACTAGATCTTCTGTCATCAGTAGCCTTCACGAAAACAAAATGGTGATAACTCAGCAGTTTTTATTGATCATATTGTGCACTTCGTCCAAATAAAAGAGACAATCGTGAAGGTAATAGATTTACTGCAAGAAGTATATACCTTGTTTCTTGGAGAAAACCCAGTCAAGCGCCCAAGGTAGCGAATGAAGATACCACTTTCAATTATATTACAAATATAGCCCTGGATAAAAAAAATATATGCTGTAGTTACCGGAGAAATGGAATTACCAGAAAGTAATATCATGGTCAATAAACCAACGTCAACTACTAATGCTTTGAGCATTCCAAAAGAAAAGCTTTATTTGTTGTCATCTGTACGGTCATGAACAATCACAGTTTGTAAGAACCATGCCCACCCCCCACAAGAAAAGGAGAAAAACAAAGACAAAATGTGCCTCAGTTCCTTGCCATTGGACTATATACAGTTGCCAGACTTACCTAGAAAGGAGGGATCAAAGAAACTCAAAAACTATGAAGTACGTTTCTTACATGCAGCACAGAGTTAAGATGGACTTGATTAACATCCCGTGGAAGTTGCTGAGCTGAGGTCACAAGAGAATGTTTTGCAGAGAGTATTAAATTGCTTCCCTCAACATCTACAAACATCAAAGACCCAAACAAATATCTAGTCAGTGCAAAGCATCATGTTTAAACACACACTCTATAATGCATCCCCAAAACTAAAAGAGCATAGAAATACCACAGGTTAGTCTATCAACAGTAGTCAGTCAAATTACAGAAGAATCACATAATAACAAGAATAAATAACAAGAGGATACAAAGTTGACTGCAGCATTAACATAAGGTATTATAATGGGCATCTCCTACTCCAACATCTACAGCAATACTGATTAAATTGGTATTCGGTACTTGACTTTGCAGAATGCACCAAGAAAACCTAGGAGTCTGCTTCCCCTCTTCTGCTTTTCAGTTTTCATACTAGACCAATGATAAGTTCTGCTCTCAATGACACACCTTATCTAGATTAACAAGACACCATCTTTTTGCTTTTATTGTATTGGCATACTACCACTTTGGCTTCTTCTCAGAAAAACTATTAGCTATGTCTATCCAGCGAATAAATACAAAATTACAGGACAACTGAAAAGTGAGCTACGGAAAAGAATGGTCGGAAATGAGCAGATATTAACTAAAGATATCACTGAATACAGCTGGATGTAGGATAGAGAAAGTACCAAGAACCAAAAGCTGATCAAACTCATACCCAGGCCTCAAGGCGGACTTCATCAGCTCAGCATGGCCTGCAAAAAGGTAAAAACAACAATATTAACTGCCTAATTGATACAGATAGAACATAAGGAAGCATGAAGGGGAATCTTAAAACAGTAAAAGCAATTGCAGAGAAACAAAGGATTCAATGGATGATATTCACCACTGTGATCTGCCAAATGTTGGGGTGAGATTGTGCCCTTAAAATGACCCTGAGCAGTAACATCTAGGACGATTGCATCCGGAGTTACTCGTTCAACCACTCCAGAAACAACATTTCCTGGTTTAATAAGTTCATTGCTGAATACTCTGGCATAAACATTCAAATAAATGGAGGAATCATTTATTTAATCGAAAACTGCAATCCAGAAACGCAATCTTATAAAAAAGCCACAGGGGTGAAGGGAAAGTGTACATCTTATAGATCAGCATGGCAATAAAGCGGTTCTTCTAGTAGAAAAGCTTGAAAGTCGCAGTAAATATTCCAATCTAAAGATTTTAATGATTCAACAGACACCAACTCTACCTAACTACCATAAAGAAAGCAAAAGTGCTGCCAAATATAATAGTTTCAAGATATCTATCTATTCATGATCCACAAAATTTACATATGGTACCAATAACAATAGGAACATCACTATGAAAGCAACTGCTCCAGCATCCAAGACCAAAAAGAAACAAACCTTGAGGATGTTGTTGTGAAACTGAGGTTAATACGGCGTGAAGACGGATTAGAACTGGTAACTCTGCATTTCACTACTTGTTCAACGTGATACATGGAACTTATTTCGCACCCCGGATCAAGTCCAAGTTCAGATCTGGATACACAAATGGACGTGTCAGTACCAATAAGACGTCACAAATATCAATTGACATATAAGTAGGGTACAGAAAGTACCCTAACCATGATATTTTTGCATTTATATAATACATACAGAGTGAAATATACTGACAAATCTCAAATCACATGTAGCCTTTACCTGATCACAAAAAAAAATTGATCATCCAATTCATTTTATTTATATCTAATCTTACTTCATTTTTCCAGAACGCAAAGAAAAGAATTAATCAAAGTTTCCTTTAAATTAGAAAGTTAACATCTGCAATAAGATACAGTAAGGGCGCATTTTTGAAAGACTTTATCAATTTGCAAGCAGTGCTGACACAACGGCAATTTGCAACATTTCAGGAAAAAATCTATTGCACACACGTCCTGTTATTCTTAAACTGTTTTCTCAGGATAAAAGCAACTCTGTAATCTGATACAGATAATAACAGAGTTCAAATCTAGAATATATTATAATCTACACAAATATATCCAACATCCCCTTATAAAGAAATTCTGTAATCTCATAAAGATAATAAGAGAGTCCAATTCTGAAAAAGATCATCATCGCTATTCTACACCAATATATTTTTTTGAGTACACACCAACAGATTTGGTAACACAAACTCTAACTCAGAAGAGAACAAAGTTGTTTGGAACACATAGGTAATACAAACTTAAGCCTCTCAGAGATGTAAACCATGATTAACGGACGAAAGAATAGAATAGAATAGAATAGAGTTAAAGTACTATCATTTACAGAAACATAATCAGATTAAAAGCGAAAAGAAAAGCCTACTATCATTGTATTACCACACATTATAAAATAACCAAATATAGATATAGCAGTAGGTATTGGCATATAGTTTGAAGGGTGAATTGCAAGGGACTACCTTGGGGCAAACCCTTGGACTCCATTGTAAAAGCGGACAAAGCAACCGTGGTTTTCAATCTTCGTTATCCATCCGTGTGTTGTTAGTCCTTCAGTAGCATCAGCATAAGAACCAAGAATTTCAAGTTTTGATTTAACCTACAAACGACCCCAGGAACAATTTGTTAGAGACGTCCAAATGATGAGAGAATGACAACTAATAGTTTTTTGCGAAGGTATGAGAGAATGACAAATAATTATGAGTAATTTCTTAAAATACTAATTCCGTTATAAGACACAACAATAGAATGGATAAGTAGCAAGTGATAGAATGGATAAATAGATAATTGGATTTTGCAGTACAGGAAACAAATGGATGGGTTTACACAGGATAAGTGCAGACTCAAAACGGGCTTCACAGAAGGCTCCAACACAACCTAATGCATTTTTTTTGTCTAACTGAAACATAATGACATTTTACAAGCCAACAATGAGTTCAGCCTAAAATTGGGATAGGATGCATCACTAACCTACTTCACCATATCTTACCCAATACACCCAATACCAATATTCACTAACATGTCTTTCAAAAAGCTAAACTCATAATAAATCCTTTTGAACAATGAGATTGTAAAACACAATAGTTGTCAAAATGACAAAAGAATAAGAACGCTAATGTCCTGTGGCATTACTTGTTAGTTTCTTGGTATAAGAAACAATGAAGTGGGTCTTAGTGAACTCATGAGGCCACGAAAAACTGAAATAGGACACACTTTAACCTTTACCTTATCCAAAAAAGAGATGGGACTCATTTATCTTTTGCTGAGCCCATTATTCTTTGATGGTTATAGGCCCTATAAATGGACTAGTTTTTCATTTCCACTTACTGTGAAACTGTTATCTATGTGGATATATGACAACACCCAAAGTGACAATGATGGATTTGGAACCAACTTTTCATTATCAAGAACTTAAAAGTGTCGTGGAGATGCATGGAAAAAAGACTTCAAAACTCAGAAGTGCTTAAACGGCTATTTACAAAGAAGACAACGAGGCTCGAGGCAATTAAACAAATTTTATGGCCTAGGGTTATTTCAGTAATATTTGTACTAATTAAGACACAGGTATGAATAGTTTATTAGGTCTTCATTTTAAAGGAAGTTTATTGATGAATAAAAGGATTGCACTCCTTGTGTAAGTGTAGCACTTGTGTCACCATAATTGTACTACTCCTAGGTTCATCCTAAAATGGATTCCATGTATGAGTTCAATTTCTTTTTTGTTTTTGATCCAAAATGGATTGTATGAGTTCAATTTCGTCTCCCTTGGATTGATTCTAATAATTAAATATTGTTGGACTTTCTTCTATTTTTTTGTTTGCCCCAATCTAATTTCTTGTCTTCTCCTCTTATAAATATTAGAACTAACAAGACCATACATGTTTTATTTCTTAAAAACATTGCTTTCTCTCCCACCCACCGAGGAAAAATCCCATCATCTTCAAGGCTAGCTAGCGGCACCACATCAGCTCCATCAACATGTGTACTACTGTTGCCAGTTGCTAAACCTTTTCTAAATAAGTCTGATTGTAGAAAATCGACACCTTCCTTATAAAAAACTATGTTTTGGGTCTGTTAGAAGTCCCTTAGATCTACCCATTCCATTCTTGCACAAATATTGAGCAAAAGGCACCAGTTGCAATTTTCCTACAATAACAATGTTCTTTTGGTGCCTTCACCGGCAGGCACCAAATCAACCTCATTGCTTGATACACTCATATTTGTGTCATCCGACAGCTTTGTAGGCAGCAACGCCTTCTCCTAGTAAGTCCCTCTTGTCACTGTAATTACATATGAAACCTCGCCAGAACAATGTCTCCAGTCGTCAGACTTCTCTGAATTTGGAACCAATCCCGACACTTTCTTCATGCCACCATCCCCACTATTTTTCGACCAAACCCTAACCCTTCTCCTTGATAAATCGTAACATCCAGTCTCTCTGACCTTTGATTCTTCCATTAACAATCGATTAAATATTTTTCGGCTTGTGAAGAGCATCATTCTTGCATCCATGGAGTTAAGGATATTTGTTTTTGAAGACCCAGCCATGTCGGTTCGGACTAGTCAATTCGAAAAGTTGTGATTTGTGCTTTTTACAAACTCGCAGTCTGACCCATAATAATTAGTGAACCGGCAATGTCTTCTCTTCCATCACGGTTCTCTATCTCATGGGCATATATTTCCTTCCGCACTGTACTAGCCTTATTCTCTCTTACCCATTCAAAATTGTCATCGAATCTTTTGGCATTAGCCGTTACCTGTGGTTACCCCATGGATCTCGACAAGCTGTAAACACCTTCACTTCTCTCTTGCAACATCCTTCCCCTCTTGCCTCCCCTTCTATTCCCCTTTAAACTTCTCCCTTCCTCCCTTTCATCCACACCCAATAGTTCTGTCTTGGACTCCAGGTAGACCCAAATTCCAAGTCTTTTTCTCCATCTTCAACCACCTAAGAGACTGGAAGCTTACCCAACTCACCCCCTTCACTAAGTCTAGCTCTCGTTAGGTTGTGCAAGCTACTTACTGCATCAATAAATCCCCAACATCAATCCCCAATCTTCTTGAAGAGGTCGAAAAACCACACAGCCCACCTTTTCATCCCAGATTTCTACTCTCAGAAAGTTCCCAACCATCTTCTTCCTCTTTGGAGAACTTTGGTTGCCTTCACATTTGCAAACTGAAACATGAAACGAGTATCACCCAGCTGAGAAATTCTCAAACCGTCTTCTACATCCCGTACCTCCACAACCCATTTTCTAACAGCTTCAGGTAAACCCACCCACTTAGAAAAAGATATAATCAAGCATGATCTCAAAAAAGTCTTTCTCACCTGCGTATGTTCCTCTAAAACTGAGAACCTTGGTTCACTGCCCATCTCCCTCTTCAAGCATTTACCCTCAAGCTCTAAGGCTGGCAACTCAAGGGCCTTCTTGTAGGATTCCAACCTCCTTGCTTCTAGACATTTTTTTTTAATTTGATTGTTATCAATATCGAGAATTTCTTGAAATTTTGTTCTCTTGCGGATAATTTTTTAAGAGGGCTAATACCTGAATACCAGGTTAGAGAGGATAGGATAGGATAGGATAAACCACAAGTAGGAAAAGAATTGAAAGAGGTTATGCCAAAACTTCGTTTCCATTTAGGATAACTAAGTAAACATTTTTCCCTCTATATCAGTAACAGCACCATACTAAAACAATGAAGATAAGAGGCTCAAGCTCACAAACATGTCAAAAGACCAACAAAAAAAAAAGACAGCAATATAGATAAGAGAGGCTTGAGCTAAGAAACTCATCAATAAATTAAACAAGATAACAGGAAAAAAAACCAGCTAAACAGGAGAAAACTAAGTTCAAGTACTCTCTACATGTCAAGTTAATTAAAAGAGCCATACTAGTGTCTTCTTGTGTGTAATAGTGATTCTCTTTGACTTGCAACCAAGAACACGAAAGACTAATTCTGCTCCAACCTGCAAAAGATATCAACAACTCTCTACAGTTCAAACCAAAAAGATGAAGAAAACACCTGCTATATTATTCTGTAATACCTGGAATTTTTTCCTGGGTTTTACTATTTCAAATTCAGACATATGACGAAGAGGACAAAGTGCTTTCACACCACTAGAAAATTGTACTATAGCACCGAAGCTGTCTACTGCAATGACTTTAGCTTTTACCACCATCCCAGGTTTGACGTCTGAATGAGTGAAAACTGACCCTTCAAATGCACTGGTCTGTTCATAATTAAAGAAAAGATAAGGGAAGTGCTGTTATTGCAGAGAAAATTAAGGAGAACCTACGCTTAGACATATGTTGGGATTTCATTAACAAGAAACAAAATGAAACAACACCCAAATACCCTACTCAAACCTCCCCCGCTCCCATCTTTTAAAATAAAGGAAAAAGAAAAGCAAGGAACACATCTTATCTAGCCGCAGAGCTCTTCAGCACTACCGAAATTCGATATGTAAATAAAGTACAGGTGTTTATTAATCAGCTTTGATACAGCAATGCCTAAAGCTTATCAAGACCAAGCAGAAAACAGAGGCAAAGACAGAAATCAAGAGGAAGGTAACATTTCCAATTTGCGTTGTGCCCCAGTTCCATTCACAAGAACAAATATAGTAACTTCTTGACAGAGTTCTTCAACTAACATATCCACATACAAGTACATCGGACTTGACTGTATCACACCTTGCCCCTGGACAAACACCAGTTCAACATCTAAAGTTCACTTGAATCAAAAGAATAATTTCTAACAATAAATAAGTGACCTTCAAAACCCCAGTAGCAAGTCCTTCTAGACGCCTAAACCCAAGAACCCTGACGCGAACAAGTTTCCCTTCCTTGAAACTTTTCTCCAGCTTTTTCACTTCCTTATCAGCAACATCAGATACCTGCAAAACTTGCTGAGTTAATGCTGAAACTTAAAGTTGAGTTCAAACGCATAAATAATAAGGCCCACAGACTATGGAATCCAGGAATATTCTTACATTAACATATGCTGGAGTTGGAACTGGAGAAGAGGGGATTTCCAGCAAAAGACCCAAACCCCTATCAATCCTGATCACTTTTGATTGATCAAAAATATCTCCAACCTTGATAAGCTGCAAAACAGAAAACCTCAGTTTAATTTAATAATTCAAAATGATTAATATAAAAACATGGAGTTGATACAAGGCAATGCATGCAACCATGCTTACTTCAGAATACAATAGAAGCACTGCAGCCGAAATTTAGTTTTTCAATAGGACAAACTAAATAGATAAAAGTTTACTACCATAAAACTTGCATATCATAGGCTCATAGCTGCTTCTTTTTTAGATAAAGCAAACCATAGGCTCATAACTTAAACAACAGAAAACCTTGCTTTGTTGTGAATTCCCCTAATTTGCGGACATTAGTATATTCTTGCTGGTTTTGAACTGTATGTTCACTGTATGCGGGTAGCAGCATCTTAGCTACCATCTTAAACACTAAAAGTTAAACTGTACTTCGCGCATCTCAAAAGAAACTTGAGAAGTCACAGCTCCGTGCTAATTTACATAAAACGAGAAGATAAGCTTCCTCTTTGTTTGAGAGGTCTCATGCCCTTAAGATCGAAGAACGGTTTCTCATCATCTCGTCAAACATTTTGAAGAGCGCAGGCAAAGAATGCAATATGTATGATCTGGGTCAGACCGAAATGCACTAAAAGCAAACAAAAAGAAATGGGGCCGAACAATTATAGGCAAGTCTGACATCTCTAAAGGACCTGGAACAGACCCAACTGCAATGCGTTACCCATCAAAAAGCACCTCGCAAGATCTTACAAAAACACTTGAATCAAGACCTATAACATCCACCGTAGACACTCAATTACCTAAGCAAGATTCATCCATAGAATAAGCAATGATTTCTCCTGCAACTATCCCGAGAAATGCAAAAAGTCCAGAGGTCTGTGTCTGACTGAAGATTGACTAAAACAATCTTTTCTCTCCATCAGCTTTTAGGGCCATATTTGTCATCCAATTTTTTCCCTCATTCCAAGTTTCAACTAAGTAAAGCCACTTCAGTTGAAAGGCACTTCTATGAATCAAACAAGTGCAAGCCAAGTATAACAAAATGAACAGCTTCATTAGAAAATTCTCCATATGCAAACAACCAATCTGCAGCTTGCAATATTTTAGAGTCGATAAGGATACTTAGGAATTTAAGAACTTACTGCAGGAGGAGCCTTGTTGTAAACCAGGTGAGGATTCAATGTCAAGCCAACAGCTCTAGATGAGGGATCAATAAATAGTATCCGAGCATTAACCTACACCAAGAAAATAAAGTGCTCATTGAAATTAAAGAGAGGACTATTTAATTGGAAAAAAGAAAAGGCATAGCAAGAAACCTCAATATAAACCCTAAAGTGATTTCAGCCTTCCCTTGATCTGATACAAGGGTATGGGAGGTGGACAAAACAGAATTTGCAAACTATTACTTGGTGCAATCCCAGACTCAATCTCCTTTTCCTTTAGACTCAACTGAAAACCCATACTCCAAAATGAAGGCATATGCATGATCCATTGTTTTATATAGACTGAACACAGATAACTCGTTACAGGCACAGTGTTACATACCATTTGTATATTCCTGTATTTTAGCTAAGTGGGGCAGTCACGTGACTAGCATGTGCGTTAATAGAAGTTGTTAGGAAATGCTATTACAAGAGTTAGTTATGGACATAGTCCATTTACATATAGTTGATCTCTCTCATTGTAATGGCCATCAATTTAGATCAATAACAGAAAATCTCTCTTCTCTTCTCTTCTACCATTTCTCTCTTTCTTTGAAAGGAATCGAGCACCGCTGTTCAAGGCCAATTCAAGTCTTTGCTCTTTAGGCTCAACTCATCTTAATTCAGTTTGTATCATTGGTATCAGAGCCAGACATCACCCTTCGTGCCCACCGTGCCACGAAAAAGGCTACCTGGGAAAGAGCTAACTACTTGTGGTAGAGTGGAGCCGTCGAGGACGACGGATGCGGAGCGTGGTGGTTTGTTATGATCCTAATGCAAAAGGTCCCACATCGATTAGATGGGGAGCTGATGTGGGGCTTATATAACCTTGGGCTCTCCCACCTTAATAGCTAGCTTTTAGGATGTGGTTCTCCTTTGGTTGTATCACACAGACTGAGAGTTGAATCACTCCTGATATTGCCTAATGTAAAGGCATAATCATCTTTTCCTACACTGAAAATTTGCCCACAACCTATGGAAGAAGCTTCCGAATAACTTATGAGATTTTCTTGCTCTAGCATTAATTTACAATTTTTCCTTGTAAAGACCCCATACAATTTAATATTAATTCGGGCAATTACAACCCTAATGACATGATTAAAGTAGCCTGAGGTGCACGAGGGTGGTGAAGTCATTGAAATATGATAACATATGTATCAGTGTTATCAAAAACAAAAAGCGCAAAAAAACTCTACTGTCTATTGGGGTTTTAATGAAAAAAGACGCAAAGAGAGGAAAAAAATACAAATTTATATATGTTTAGTCTAAGACTAATAATTATAAGCATGAATGACAAAATATGAACAAAGAAATTGAAAAAAAAATACGATAAAATGAAATATCAATTGTTTAGGGTCGCCTCTTCCAAAGAAGCTAATTGGCTAGGGAAAGCATGCCTTAGAACCTTGATGACTTCATTGAAGCGCACATTATGCGAGGCAAAGACAAATCACTCAACACATTTTGAGTCTCGCTTCCGGGCTTAAGCGCGCTTTGATAACACTGATATGTATGTCAAAAATTGGAAGTGGTGTGAAGTGGTAACATAACCCAAATAAGTTGAAGACCAAAGTTGGACTTAAGTTGAACTCCTAGCACTTCCCGTGTCGCAAGAGAGACTGTAGGAGCTAAGGAAATAGCCAAGGCATGAGGCAGTGTACTGACGGCCTTAGCAAGTTCAGTATCCTAGGGACACAGGCAAGTGCCACGAGAAGACATTAGCGGACCATGCTTCATTACAGCAAATTGGAGACCTACATGCCCAATGCCAGTAAGGACCTGGCAAACCAACCGTTTCACATGGTGGCCTTGCATTGCAAGAACAAGAAAATTGGCAAGTCTAAGAGGTGCGCGACACAAGAAGAGCTGGCAGACAGCAGTTGTATAAATAGAAATGAGGCCGGGAGAGAGAAAGTTAGCCTCATTTAGGAAGCTTAAAAGCTTTGGAGAGAGGGAGACAAGTCCATAGTCATAAATACACTTCACGATAAGTAATTTATGATGGTTTTTGGTGATTTCCACAATTTAACACAAATATTAACTTTCTCATGGATTGAAAACTGAACATTGAAAATCTCAGAAATTCTAAGAATCATCAACACCACATTCTCGAGAAGTTAAGACTTTCCTTCAAAGAGGTAAACCCACAACTTGGACTTCATTTGACTAAAGAAATTTTTTAAGAATATTTGGGTCTTCAAAAGATGATGAATAGTAAACTTGTGGTTAGAGGATGGTTAGAGGATGGGTTGGGTAATTACTCCAATGACTAATAATTTTGAGAATTACCATTTAATGGATTAATGGGCATGTTTAATGATATAGATAAAGAGATTGGGATTTAAATGGTTTGCAGCCAATGCATGAACCCCAGATGGGTTATGTTGAAATTGTTTGGAGCAGAATTGATGGAAATTAAATCACAAATATGTCAATTGATTGTATTGGGATGCATTTGGAAGTCATTTGGTTATGTTTTTATTGCAACCACATGTGCACACAAAGGGGGTGAGACGACCTAGACTACTGCTTCCTCTTCAATTTATTTGGGTGGGCCTCACTACTATTATCACTAGGTGCTAGTCATGGGTAATTTTCTTTTTGAGAAGGTAGTCATGTGTAATATTCTTTTGCAAAGATGGAGCATATCTGGTGCAAGTTGTACTCCTTAGGTACCATCCATAGAGGTTCCGTGATACACTATGAAGGTCTAGTTATGTACACGAGACTTATGTTATCTTACATTAATGTATGAATTTTGCACCATATGTTTGAGGCAATGGGCACCCCTTGGGGTAGCCCAGTGATTTGGACTTGGGACTTCCATGTTGGAGGTCTCAAGTTTGAAACCCCTTGCCAGCGAAAGCAAGGGGTTTGCCTTCTGCGAGCTTGTCGCGCCGGACTTACCTAGTACGGGTTACCTCTCCTGTGTGATTTGTGAGCTATTGCATAGGAGAGGAGTTTTACCCCGTGCGCACCCAAAGGGTAGCCGGTAATGGCAATGGGTTTTCCTTGTCATCAAAAAAAATGATTTGAGGCAATGGGCCATACTTATGATTTTTAGGCGACTGATCCATATGTTTCTCTTATTAAAGATATGAAGGTTCTTACAAAGTTTTGTATGCATGTCATGATTTTGTTTTTTGATAACCGTCATGTTCGAGCTAGCTGCGCACATCTCAATTAATACCACGAGATACATGTCACCTCCCACCAGCAACAGATATCAGGTAACTTTATCCAACAACGCTAAACCAGATGGAAAGAAATCGCCCAATGTTTTCTGTGCATACATGGATTTGAACCTCAGAACTCATGGTGCTCAACCCACTTCATTGACCATTACGTTACACCCTTGGGTGCTATGCATGTTCATGATTTTGGGTAGACATGTTTTGTTGGTTTATTTGATGAAAGTTTAATGCATTGGGTATCAATCACATGCTTCTCCATAATTTGGGTGTGACATTTCCAACCTAAATTTTGTGGCCTTGTGGTGTATTTGTCTTGGGAGAACTGCTAGGATTTTCTAGACAAATATCTACCATAGTATTTGGTTTTGGATAGTGATTTTCTTACTCTCTGGCAATGGTTAATGGTGAATTAACTGATATACAAAACAACTCAATTGGGCAACTCGATCCTCTCTACTTCTAGAACATTAAAGGGTCGTTTGGTTGTTGGTTAGGGTTATGCATGTATTAGTAATTATGGAATTAGTTATGCATGATGTAGTTATTCATGTGTTAGTTATTCCATCTTCTACCCTGCATAACATAATACATAAATTCCCTCATATAACCTATACATGTACTAGTTAGCGGAGTTGTGCACTAGTAAACAAACACCGTACTTGGTTCGCTGAATTCTATACATAGCAACTAAAATGCTACCAAACATGGTACTAGTTCAATTGGTTTTAATACATGATAATTCTACTCCTAACTAGCAACCAAGAGACCCCTAATTGTTTAGCTCATCTTCGTCACTTCTTTTTTGAGGACTTCAGTCCTCCATACTGTACCAATAAAATTCTCATTATAAGAACATCTCGGTGTTTGATGATGGAGCAACAAAAGTTCCCACAAACAATAAAAACAAAAAACATTTGAAAGCACAAACCCAAAGCAAATGAGAATGACTTTCAGTGCTCTCTCACCACATTATGCCACAATCACAACTTATGGATATTTAAGGTCTTCTTAGTGGTAGCAAACCATTGGTGTTAAACCTCTCAAGAACCAAGTAAATACCTTGATTTCATTGCTATGCAAACAAACATGAAAATTACTTTCATTGCTCTTCCTACACGTTATGCAACAATGGCAGCTTTATGAATTTGTAAGGCCATCTTCGCGTTAGCAAAATTGAAAATCATAGATTAATACCTTCATGTGACAAGCACCAAGTAAATGCCTTGATTTTCAATGAATATTGTCTTCCAAATAGAAGAGATATGTACTTTAGAAAGTACAAGCTCATTCTTTATAAAAGGAAGAAAGAATATATTGGTGTAGCAAGTCTTTCATTCATGACACCCAGTGAGTTTTCATACGAACTTGCATAAATTTATGTGACCTACTCATTCGAAGCATTGTTCTAAAATCCTTTTCATCTTCGGCCTTTTTATCCCAAACAAGTTAGGGGTTATTACCTTTTTATTTTGCGGAAAATCAACTTTCCAATTGGAAGAGGGGAAAGTTTGCTGCAAATTGAACATGTCAGCCTGTAGCAGAAGAAAGTAAAAATAAGTTGATGGAAACGATGAATCATATAGAATGCTAAACTCTGGTGAAAGGACTGAAACACCGCAAACTTACTGTTCCGGTAAAGTACGTGAGGAATGATAACATAATTCCATTTTCAAGAATTGAACGCACACTAGCATTAACCATCATGCCTGGAACGAGAAGATCAATTGAGATACCCTTAAGATCCTTGGTCTGTACAGAAGTAAAAAATTTGTATGTTATACATGAACACATCATGAGGCAAAAAGGAACAATATGCAAAAGTTAACAACAACCAAAACTGTAGAATGAATTCAAAAAACATACCACACATTTTGAGACAACATCAGGATCAGAACTCAAATAAACAACTTTATGCGTTCTATCAATACTTTTAACAACCCCTTGTACCAGCTTCCCGCTTCTAATCTTAACTTCCACATTTTCTGCAAAAAGGATATAACCAGATGAGAAATTAGGTTCAATATCAAAAAGCAGATAAGAAGTTAGGTACAATACAACGTATTATGAAAAGTTGAAAATAATGCATCGAGAACAAGTCAGAAGAAATGAATAATTTAAGGTGCAGAATGAACAAATTAGCTGTATCATGCAGAGAATATTTTGTTTTGTGATAGGGGTAAGGTCTGCGTACACTCTACCCTCCCCAGACCACACTTAGTGGGATTACACTAGGTATGTTGTTGTATCATGCAGAGAATATTCTGTTGTGATTCCAATATGACCAAATGATGTTGAAAGGAAAGAAATATGCAAAACAAAGTTTAACCGACATTTAGAAAGCAATTTCTATAGTAGGAAACTCATGCCAACGAAATATTTCTCACGAACAGACTGATGCCTACCAACTTGGTATATCTGAAAGAGAAAAGAATTTGCACTGGCAGAAATCGGAAAAAGAGGATTACAAAAATTAAGGAAATGCAACAAGTTTATTGCGGATAATGGTCTGGTAGTTTCAGCCTAAAATCATGAAACTGCTTCAAAACTCTCCATTTTGAGCAAAAGTTCATTCCAATAGGACTACATGATTTGGAACAAATGATATAACTTAGTGATACAATACTGATTTCCTACAGTTGATAACAGAAGAAACTAGTATAATGTGTGATGTTTCCGTCTTTTGAAGACTTAACAGACCTTATGGCTATGGTTGACAACTGAAATTCCCTAATAAAGGGCTCTATTGAAGGCCTTCAAGTCTTTGATCCCAATATCCTCACCTTCACAAGAGATGCACAGTTTCCTGCTTAATTAGGCAGAACTTTCTGTTACCTCCCACCAAAAATTTCTCATCATTTTCTCTAACTTCTATGCCACCCTCTGGACAGCAAAGATTATAATAGGTCTAGATGCTGGACAAGGTATTCTTACCTAATTTCCTTTTCCCCATAGTTATACCTTCCAAAAATCTTCAGATGGCTGAGGCGGCACAAGGTGGAAGAAGTGACCGCTTGTTGGACAGAAGCATGAAGCAAAAGAAACAAATGTTTCTTTTTTTGAAAAAAAAAAAGAAAGACTACTGTTAAAAGAAGGAAAAGAAAAGAATTGTCACTTCTTAGAATTACACTCAGATCCGCCTCGCTACTGCTTCTTTTCAGGTCTAGGGTTCCGGTAACGCCGCGTACTTTCGTACTAAGGGTTGACCCATCAGACATGGATAATGTGATCCAAACCTTAAGATATGGTTGTGCTCAGCAATTTAGAGTTTATTTGGAAGGGTCATGTAGTGTTAATTAGAATGTGTGGTCATACCCGACATTGTGCTCGTGTTTAGATTCCAAAGCATCAAACCGCTCGTCGGTACAAGATGTTACGCAAGATTTACCGAAGTCGTGATTTTTAGCCTAAGTGCCACGATACAGGATGCAAAGCAACGTCCATCCAGTGTTCTGAAAGACGCTCGCCTCTCGCCAAAGGCTACATGGCGAGGCGAGGCGATGGCTTGTCGCCTTTTCTCTTCTCGGCGAGATCCAATAGGCGACAAGAGGTGAAGAAATGGAGAGGGGCGACATGGCGAGGCGATGGTGAGAAAGGCGCGCCTTTCAAATTTTTTTAAAAAGAGAACTCATTTATTATTAAAAGAAAATTTTAGGTTTTTTTTGTTATTTTGAAGTCGCGACTCGCCGCAAGAGTTTCTTTCTTCTTCTCTCGCAGACTCGCACAAGTCGACTGCTCTTGCAACTTTCATCTTTTGAACGTGAGAGACCTTAACTGGCCAACATTCAGCCCTATATAACATAGCCGGTCTAACCACCACTTTGTAGAACTTACCCTTAAGTTGTGGTGGCACCTTCTTGTCACATAGCACACCGGAAGCGAGCCTCTATTTCATCCACCCTGCCCCAATACGGTGTGTGACATCATCGTCAATCTCCCCGCTGCCTTGCATGATAGACCCAGGTACTTGAAACTACTTTTCTAGTGGATGGCCTGGTCACCAAGCCTAACTTCCGCGCCAACCTCCTGAGGTGTCTCACTGAACTTGCACTCTAAGTACTCTGTCTTGGTCCTACTCAGCTTAAACCCTTTAGACTCCAAGGTATGTCTCCAATCATCCAGCTTAGCGTTAACTCCACAACGAGTCTCATCGATCAGGACTATGTCGTCCACGAAAAGCATACACCGTGGCACCTAACCTTGAATTTGTCGCGTCAATCCATCCATGACAAAGGCAAATAAAAACGGACTAAGAGCTGATCCTTGATACAACCCCATCACAACTGGAAAGTGCTCTGAGTCCCCTCCTACTGTCCTTACCCTGATTTTGGCACCCTCATACATGTCCTTAATCACCCTAATGTACGACAGGTACCACCAATGGGCTATATTTACGAAGCAATGGATAGAGCGAAAGGAACTATTGAGCGGGCCTTTGGTGGAGTTAAGAAACAATATGAGAAAGTGTTTGAAATCATTAATGCAAGGTGGACTGGCCAACTCCATCGACCTTTGCATGTTGCAGGCCATATTTTGAACCAGGATTGTTTTATAAAGCTTATGAAGATGGCACTATACAACAAGATGTGTGGACGAGTTATCATGCATGTGTTGAGGAGATGAACCCCAATATAGCAACACAAGATTTACTAGTCGCTGAGCTTCCTAGGTACAAAAATGGTGATGGACTGTTTGGTTGTGGTCAGGCTCAAAGAGCCAAAGACACAAGGTCACCGGGTAATTGAGTTGATTTAGTTCTTTATACTATAGCTTTACTTAAGTTATTTGACTTATTTATACTTATTATTAACCTTTAAATTTATTTTTTTATAGTTGAATGGTGGTCACTATTTGGTAGTCAAACTTCAAACTTGCAAAAGTTTTGCCATGAAAGTTTTAAGTCTAACTAGTAGCTCATCCGGATGTGAGCGAAATTGGAGTGTGTTTGAACACATAAGAAAGAATATTTTATATCCTAATATCCATATTATATTATTATTAGTATTTGTTAGGTAACATCTACACTTATGAGCAAATTCATTCTAAAAAGAAAAATAGGCTTGCACTATTGCGTCTCAATGATGTAGTGTACATTAAGTACAATAGAACATTGAAACGTCGTTATGATGCTTGTGATACCATTGATGCAATTGCCTTGGATTATATTGATAAAGCAAATGAATGGTTGGTTGGATGCTCCAAAGATCAAGAAGATGAACTAGTCTATGAGGAAGGTGATCTTACTTGGGGTACTGTTGCTACGGCAATTGGAGCTGACGAGAGTATCTATGGTCTTAGGGGAATTCCTTCAAAGATCAAGGGCACTTGACAAGGGCAAAGGAGTACAAACTGCATCTACAAGTTCAAGTAGGACGTCTCGGACACTAATTGATGAAGAATCCGAGGAGGAGGAAGATGAGGAGCAATATAATCATAATGAAATGGATGTTGATGATAATCTTGAAGAAGAATAGACTTTTAGAGTTCTAGTATTGTTTGTCAATTGTCTTATGAATTATTGAATCATTCAAGTTCTAGACTTTTAGTATCTACTATTAGTTTTTGAATTAAAATATTTGCTAATATACGTTATTGCTATTGAGATTTTGGATATTTATATATGCAATTAAATATTTTAAGAATTTGGTATTAATTGGCACCTCAATTCAAAAAGGCGAGTGCCTCGCCGCTCGCCTCGCCGCGGGCGAGGCAGGGCCTTGTCGCCTTACTCCGTCCAAAACACTACATCCATCGCGATGAAGTTCGTCACAATGGAGGTCACGCCGCGATCAAGGTTAGATGGGAAAAGGGGAAAATGCGAAGTGTTTGTCATTAAGATGGAAGGACGCAACTCTTTCGTGCCCAAGTTGGATGCGGTGGAGGTCGCACCACGACCAAATGCAAGGGAGAAAAAATAGTTTTGTCCAAGTATAGATTGCAACGCCCATCGCGCGCAATGGAGCCCTCAATGCCCAAGCGCAATTCGATCTCAAGTCTATAAATAGAACCTAGTCCAAGTTTTTCCGAACTCTTCCCTCATTCTTTGATTTTTCAAGCCCTGGCACTCCACTACTATCAATACCTCCCCACACCAAGGTTAGTCTACTCTAAGTAACTCAGTATTCTAACAATTATACACGGCTACCTAACGTTATTCTATTATACGACCATAGGATCTTTAAGAAATCCTTCCCAAAGGTTCAACAAGCTTAGGAATTTGAATATAGGTGTTTGTCACATTATTCATAAGGTTATCTAACCTTTGTCGGAAAAAGTAAAATAACTTCGCTCTGCATCGTAATTCCTGCAAAACTAGTATCTAGGTGAACCAAACGACCTCGTACAGTCTCCTCCATCTTACTAAATATGATTCAAACTAGATGCAAGAAAAATGCTTGCTACTCTTAAAGACAAGAATTCCACCAAAATCATCACATGAAAAAATTACAAGGTTCCCAACTCAAGACCTAATTTCTTCATTTTTTCAAGTTTATTTCTAAGATCACTTATATACATAAAAGCTACACACAAAAGAACAAGTTCTTTGTCGAATATGTCCTTCATCAAATTCACCTTGTCATTTCTACAGGGCATTAAATCTGGTGTGCTCTAATAAAGACAACAAGAAAGAATGATTTGGGACCAACCAAAAAAATTCTATGTTCCTTGAGAAGCTCAATGATTTCTACAACTCCAAACTGTCTCGTCAAAGGTTAAAATTTAGTACACTACCATGGCATCAAAGTTGGCCTTGCAAAAAGGAGATACAAGCATATCCCACAAGGAAAAGTAACATTGATTCAAAATATGATATCCTCCACATATAAACACATCAAAGCTGACTTTAGTTATACAATAAGAGAAAAAAGTGCCTGAAAGTTGACTTTTCACTCTTAGAGATGAGATACTTTTATTTGTTTATCTATTTACGTATACAACACACTCCACTACATGAAAGTATATTATTGATTAGTGACAATAAGGTTCATACAAAGAATTGTGTTTGATCTAATACAGTGTTAAATAGTGTGAACAACCTCAAATAAAAACTTAACTCTTAAGCAGGAGCCATTTCTACATATTTATAGGTTTGCAACATCAATCATCCAAATTAAGTTCTCTTTCCTACAAGCAATTTCTTTTTCCCTTCAAACAAATGCATGAAAGAAAAATGCATATGCTTTTGCTTTATGCATTTTAATCAAGAACACACTTTCAAGAAATGACATCCAAGCACCAGATAACACAGCATCAAAGCTGCAGAAATAGAGAACTTGGCCCTTCAAAGCTTCATACGGTTTATTAAAGCAAGGAGGCTCAGGGATCTGCATACAGATATGTAGATCAAAACTTTACACAAGTAGCTTCTAGGTGCAGCTAATATTGTTGTTAGTAAGAGAATGAATCAAAAGGGAGTGTTTGAGTGGACGTGAAGATTACCTGATTCTTTTGGCATAAATCCTGAGAAGGAAGGCAGCCCAAAATGAATCATATAACCATGGTCTTCCATGCTTTTCACGTATGCACTAAGAATCTGTACATCAGAAAAAGATAAGGCACATGTTCAGGAAAATGAGTAATATCAGGTAAAGGAATGTAAATTTATCATTTAAAGAACACGAATTTAGCATAATACAAAAGGGAAATTAATACACCAGTTCCTAAAGTTGATTAGGCACAAAATAATTTAGATAATTTACATTTTTCTTCTAGTAAAGGGAAAGGAATATAAAGATCAGGAAGTTTTTCTACAAAGAAATGTCAAGAGCTGAGAACACCCCCTCAGACTTGCTTGCTTTGTACATTTTTTAGCACACATAAGATTCCCTGTGTATCGATGATTAGTTCAGTCACCTAAATACCTTAGCTACCTTAAAAATCAGGATCAAGGATAATTCGCCCTGCTAAGGTAAGTGGCAGCATCCTCCTCATCTTCTTGTTTTCATAGTTAACTGGTTTGCATAGTAAGAGGACGAAGTAGGTAAATGGCCACTTTTAATATCTGCTATCAAAAATTAGCCACTTTCTTGTAACAGAAAAAGTTTTGGAATATGGACCAAATACCCCCAACGAAAACACGGAACTCCTCAAGCATATGCTACTGAAATATGAAGGATTAACAAGTGGAACCCAAGGAAAGCTTCATAAGATTCAAAACCAACGAAGAATTCACAGAGTTCAAACATTTATAAGTTCAAAACTAAGGAACGATTCATGGGATTCAAAAATTTGATGGAGTTACAAAACCAACGGAGGATACATAGAATTCAAACCTTTATAAGTTTTCGATTTCATTATGACCTATTGTTTCACCTGGCCTTTTGCTTCGTTTACCATGTTATTTGTTGTTGCTACTGTTCTCTTTCTCCATTATTTTTAGGATGGCTTCTACATTACTGTATTTTGTTTCCATACTTGATTTGGATCTGTTTTACTTGACCCAGAGGTCTATCGAGAACAGTCTAGGTAAGGATAAGGTTGCGCACACACCACCTTCCCAAGACCCCACTTGTGGGATTACAAGGAAAATATGTTGTCATCAAACCATTCTAAGTTTAAAACTATGAACTTTATTTTATTTTTGCATTGACGTATGGTTATTTCCCTATTACTTTTCAAATGGTAGCACAACATTCATAGCAAAGCCCAAAATCTAGCCATCCTACCAACCCATATCTCAGCAAAAGCATTGAAGTCGCACTGAACAATGCATAGGAAGGCTGGAATGTGTACCAATACTGTTAAAAACCATTGTACTTTTCAAATTATGGCACAACATTCATAGTAAAGCCCAAAAACTAGCCATCCCACCAACCCACATCTCAACAAAAGCATTGAAGTCGCACTGAACAATGCATAGGAATGTTGGCATGTGTAACAATACTGTTAAAAACCATTGTAGATTTCTCAATCATCTTATCTTAACTTCCAACATATATCATGTGTATTTTGTCTCTTCATCAAAACAAAATGTAATTCCTAATATATCTTCTCCGAATGATAAAAAGCCGCCCCATTTTGTGAAATGACCTTCACTTTGAACGATTTCGGAGTTGCCAGATTTAGAAATTTGTCAGTCTTTTGTTGTAGATAGATGATGGGTGGGTCGGGGGCCTGTCCCTACCAAGTATATCACTATTTAAGGCTTGTAGACTTGGGATTGTATATTAGTACATTGTCGGTAGTGTCAGCCTTGTTACTTTTGTACTATCAATGTGACGGTCTTGTTGGCCTTCGTATATACCGTCTTTTTGTAATTATAGATATCATGATGGCCTTGACGACCCACATAAGGATTTACTTATATTTTGTTGTAAGTTGTTGTGTTAGCTGAGATGCTACGAGAATCTCTGATTGTGGCCTTGCTGGCCAAGGCTTCTAATAAGCGAAGATATACTTGTTTGTGTGTTTGTTGGGTATAGTTGGGGTGCGTCATTAGCATAGATGTCTAACTGGGTCAGCTTAGGATCAGGTGTGCACCGGGTGCCGATGCGCCTCTTGAGGTTGGGGCGTGACATATTTCTGGCCAAAAAAATGTTGGTTCAACGGATATGGAGTACACAAGGGGGGAGAACTGCTTTGGGATTTGAGGTTTCAGCGAAATTCGCAAGAATGGGAGTTTGACAAATTTTTAAAACTTGCTTGATTTGCTTCACCGACAAAAAGCTACTATAGATAGCCATGATATATGGAGACGGACGGTGGAGGGGCATGGTATTTTTCAATGAAGTCATATTATGAGAAGCTTCTAAATAGGGAAGAGAGTGATTTTCCACATATATCAGCATGGATCCCTAGGGTACCAAGAAAGGTATGTTTTTTCACTTTGCTAGCTACGAAGGGAGTGATCCTGACGGTAGAAAATTTGAGGAAGAAAAAGACAACTTGTGTCAGTTGGTGTTTCATGTGCAAAGAATCAGGTGAAGATGTGAATCACCTTCTACATTGTTGGATAGCTTCTTGTTTATGGAGGGAAATTCTGAGATGGTTCAGACTAAAGTGGGTGATGTCAAACACTGTGAAGAAACAATGTTTAGTTGGACACTTAGAAGAAGGAAGAGCGGATGCAGGGAATGGGTTGTTGCTCCTCTAGCATTTATGTGGATCATATGGCAGATAAGAATAGAAGAGCTTTTGAGGGAGAAGAGAAAGACTTTGTACACATGAGGAGTAACCTATTTTTTATTATTTCTTTTTTGGTGCACCCATAAGATTCCTAAATGTATAGATGTGTATGTTATTTGTAGAAAACCATGTCCTCTTGTGCGGTTTTCTACTTTTAGTATACTTCTTGCATACAAGCAAGCTTTTACCCTTTTCTATTGAAATTTCTTACTTTATCAAAAAAACTACTACCAACAGTACATTCGTTTTATTTGTTTTGTATTGTTTCAACTGTACATTCTTTTTTAACAATGGTCCTATCAACTATACATTTTTTTAAATGGTCCTATCAACTGTACATTCTTTTAATCATATTTTGTTCATTCCTAACAATTCACTCTTGATATCATTGCTCTACACCCCCTGAACAGTAACACATATTATTTAGGAAGAGCACTTTTAAATTAGAGCAGCATGTCCATTTTGACTTTTTGGTACATGCTTTTTTGAAAACGATATTGTGTTAGTTATTGGAAGTGACGAGTGTCCATCAAAATATGGAAGAATGGAGAATCACTTATAAGGTAAAGCTTTTACGATAGGTAGAAGGAAGACATTTTATATGGACTGCCAATTAGACCCCTTGCCAAATAAGGGCCACACTGGAACAGGATTATGTATGAATAGTCAGTCTTACTAGTGAATGGCATACTAAATAAGATATAGAAAATAGTATCATGATAGGATGGTTAGCACAAAACACCGCGACATGCTTGTTGTAATAGGAAAATACCTAAAAGGAAGACATTCTTTAGAATGTTGTCACTAGAGGTGACAAAATTAGCCCATGAAAACATGATCTGCCCAGATTTGGGCAAGTTTATGACCCACCTATTCATTAACTCAACCCATTTTAACCCGCCCAAATTGATCCATCAGAAACCTTGCCAAAATATATTTTAAAAGATAGTTTTTGTTTGACATATTATATAAAGTCCTAATAAAGGAAAAAAGTTTTATCAGGTAATTAAATAAATTATAAGAAAATAAACAAGAATACTAAAACTTAGTAAAAGTTAGGTAGGTTGCGTTATGAACATTGTTTAGCCCATTTTGATCCAACTCATTTAGTAACTTAGCCCATTTTGACTCATCCAAATTTAGCCCAACTTTCCCATTTAACACCCCTGGTGGTGACAACACGAAATTATATGGAAGTGAATGTTGATCCGTAACATATCCCAAGGATGAGGGTCCAAGAAAACTGGATGTAAAAAATACATGTTCAATCATACAATATTAGACAAGATTAAGAATATGTTTGGATTGTCTTATTTTAGATGTTTTTAAGCACTTTTGTAGTGCTTGGGTAAAATAAAAGTGTTTTTAAGCAACTTATGTTTTAAGCTAAAATAGCAAAAAGTCAAAAGCCAAAAGTTAGAATTCCTAACTTATGATTAATGCTGATAAGCCATAAGTTATAAGCCCTCCAAATAGGCTCTAAGAGGTGTACCACACATAGAGGACAAAGATAATGTCACCTATGGTGTTTAGGCCATGTCCTACATGCACCCACCATCTTTAGCTTCGACACTATGATGATTGAAGGTGCTAAAACAAGACGAAGGAGATCCAAAATTACAGGGACAAAAATTGTCTCAAACTTATAATTTTGTGGCATCAATGCATACTTAACCAAGTATAAGATACAACGGAAGGAACAGATACATAATATTACTATCAAATAGTGGAATTAAAGTTTACTTATTGTTGTTACATTACAATAAATCAAATATTAACCGTGAGTATTTCTAGTTTTGGATAAACTTGTATTGCCACTGTTCAGTGTGAAATTTAAAGAAGCTCTAACATTAGAGAGCTCAAAATTATTTATGAGCAAAGTAAAATTAGAATGACCTTGGCTTGATATTGCAGAATGGTTACAGAGGATTCATATAACCAAATATTTTTTGTCGAATTCAGAAGTAATTGATAGATTGAAATTGAATAACATATGTTCACCTTGGATCTCTGAGTTATCCTTTCCACAAGGTGGATTTTTGGGTTATCATACAATAAGTCTTTCTTATTGCTTTAATCCGCAATAGAAAATTAACAATTTGCTTATTCACTCTTTTCTCAAGTATTCTCAAAATCTGAATCGCAAATCAAACCGTTGGATAAATTCTAATTATCTTTTTTGTTTTTCGATAAGCACTTCCTAATTTTCTCCTCAACCTAAAGCACAAGGCTGGACCATTTCTCTAGGGGAAACAATGAAGCCTTCAGTTTTTCCTTTTTCAGCAAAAGGTAAATATAACCTCATCTTGCAATAAGCTCCTTATTCAGACTACAACAGTAAAATATAACTCAAAATGGTGCTAACTAAAAGATAATTAACATACCATTCCTTCTTGAATAACGTCAAGAGTTAAGTTCTTGTGCAATAAAGAGAGACGCAAGGAAAGCCAAATCTTTCTCTTCCCTGCTTCTTTCTTATCGTCATCCAAGTGCAAGACAATGCAAGAAACCAGCTGCCCGGTGTGATATACACTAGAAAGAAAATTAGCATCCATCTCTGACTGTGAAGGTAAATTAAGCTATTAGAAAAACAAAATTACACAATCATTAAGAACAGGCAATATCTTCAACAGCTACTTTATTAGAAGGAACTTTGGCTTCAATTTACCTTTACTAGAATTATTTGATTCAAGAGTTACCCCCATATTTGATAAGCAATAGATATTATTAACTGAAAAGGAAACTCCTCATACAAGATGTATACAAAATCAAGCGCTCTGTTTGTATACGATATTTCAGATATTATTCATTTGTCTAATTTGTTTATTACCTAAAAAATTAAGCAAATAAATAGATAGATAAATTCTGTCAATGATAAGATTTCTATGGTGAAAGGAAAAACTTGGAGGATTCTATAGTAAGTCATAAAGGCTAGCGACAGAGACTCGATTTAATTTATGCACTGCTAAAGAGATGCCATAATCTGGATGATATATCATCATCTCATAATAGAAAAGACTACCAATATTTTCCTCCAGCATAGAACAGTAATCAGCAATTTAGAAAACCCTTGCAGATCCAAGTATGTGTATAAACCCGTAAAAGCTTCCAATTCAAAGGTTGACATTACATGTCTCAATTAATGGGGTTACATCTCCCCTCATTTTTTGTTTTGTCGCATAAGCCTCTGCGATTTTGCTAGTAACTTTTTCCAAGTCATGAAAAGTAAAAAAAAGTTGAGCTCTTTCGCTCCACAAAATATCAATATTTGTACCAAACAGTGACTCTTGTGGATGACTCTTGTAGATGTATCATACTTTGAATATACTACAGCTCATTGTTTAACCGCTTTTAACCTTAAATAAGATGACCTTTCTATTGTAAAATCTTGTGTACAGTAATAGCCGGGAACTCAACTACAAGTTAAAGATCATTTTAACCTTGGGCAGTTGGTTTTCATATAGATCATAAATACTCCACATCTCTCATGATGGTTCTTAAGATATTGGCTAAGAACTAAAAGGATATGAAATCTTAAAAAACTGACCAAAGCTCTCATGATATTAACATATTTCAAACATGCTGTAGCTCAATGTTTATCCATATCTGAGCCTAAACAAAAATACCTTTCTTCTACGGAAAGGTTTTGCAATAGTAATATCTGGGAACTCAATTCAAGTAATAAGATCATTTTAACCCTGACATGTTGGTTCTCGTAAAATAGTAATCCTCACGAAATTGGCTAAGAACTCAAAGGATATGAATCCATTGAAATACTGACCAAAGGTTTCATAAAGAACTAAAAGGGAGTGGTACAATAGAATCTTCTTGAGATGCAATAAGGACATATCCTTTAGTAAGCCTTGAGAAACAATAAACATATGGACTCAAAAACTTTTCCATTTAATTAACCCTAGGGTGGGTAAAACATTAACCAATTGATGATTGTATAACTTATAGTGTATTTCTTCTACAAAAACAATTATGCCTCAATGCCACGCAAGTTGGAGTCGGCAAAATGAATCATCACTAACCATAATGCTTCATTTAGATCAGAACTAACTCAATGTTTGTTTGTTTTTTTAGAATAAGTACTAACTCAATTTTTGAAAGTTTAGATTCCCTACCACTTTATGTTTTTGGTGAAAAGAGCCATGTATAGTAAATGAAATACAGATAGTGGATTTCCTAGCTTTTTGTAATTAGCTATCTATGTAAGCACTCTAGATACTATACTGTCATATTTAATCTCTAACGAGACTTGAAGGCTCCTCCTAGAGAACTAAATGTTAACCACAACTCACTACTATTGCATATATAAATCTTTCTTCCATTTTACCTATTTTTTGCAAATATGCATGAATTCCAAAAAATTGTAGGTTTTCTGAGACATTTTTAAATGCGACTTTAGGCCTACCTCCTCCCCTATAAACAACTTTAATCACCATGGATTCACACCTACCGACTAATGCATCTACAGATGGACATATAACCAAACCATCTCAGGATCTTTTTTATCATCTCTACTTGCTTCTAGTTCATTACTTTGAATGAGAGAATATTCGCAAACCATGGCATGACGTTTCAACACTAGTATGGCTTTGTTGACTATAATGCCACCACAAACTCACAGCAACTTTTGCTAAAAAGACCGATATTATGCAACTGTCAAGTAATTGGCAATAACTCTGAACCACTAGTTCTCGAAGACTTCTCTGTTATCAAATAAAAAATACAAAAGTGTGAAAAGAAACTTTGGCGAAATACAAAAAATTGAGGGATGAGGACAAATTTTATAAAAAAATCACAAAGGATGAACTAAAATTCTCAAAATTCCTGAAGTTTATTCACTCCTAAATATTTGAGTTTCACTTGTTTTCTTCTTTGTTTTACGTTTTCTTGATAGAGGGGGAAAAAGTCTTCTAGTGAGAGTTTAGAAATTCAATGTTATACACATGAACAATAATCGCATAAGTTCAGAACTTTTAGTTTAGATACTATTCAGATGGGGCTTATTAAAGAGAGATTATTCACTTAGAAATTTTTTTAAGTAAACATAGAGAGCATTAGTTGGAAGGTCTAATTCAATAGCATTTGACTACAAGGGCATTTTAGTCATGAAGCTTGAACTAGTGTTGGAACATCACTTCAGGTTGGTTACCGTATCTCACCATCTTTTATCCTCCCTTTTATTTAATAGATAAATTGAAGATATTGATGCACCATACACTACATAATAATTCAAATTCCTTTCAGCTTGCCAAATGATTAAAACTCTGGCATAAAATAAGCTTTGGACAAAAAAGTTGGAATTATTTCTTTTAAGACAAGTAACAAAAAAAGTTGAAGTATTCTTCTTAAATTTCATAAAAAAAAGGACTTCAGGAATTCAATAAAAATTTAATTCGCAGAACCTATATCAGATAATAAGTTCTCAAAAGATCCAATACCCGTTTTGATCCATCCCCCACGAAAGGAGGAATTGCTTCAGATGCTCGAACTAACCCCCGCAAGCCTCCTGGGAGACTGACAACAATATCTTTCTCATTTACTTCAGAAACTACTCCCCAGAGCTTCATTCCAGGAGATATATTCTGAATGCATAAGAAAGTAAAGTTGTTAAATGTTTGCTGCCAATTGGCATAACTTCTGGGACAACCACACAGCACAGAACTCAAAATACAGGTAGACAAGATAAGTTACAGATGTGTCAATAAAAATGAACTTGTAAACAGCTTAAACATGTAATTTTAAAAGAGAAAAAAGGCTTCAAAGACGTGAGCAAGTCCAAGAATTGTCAATGCTATTAACAGGGGAGAGAAAGCTCCAACTGAACAAAAAAACTAAAAGACTACATAGTAAAGCAATTCTATTCTTGAAAAAGAGGTTTCACTCTTAGATTGTGCCTTCCAGAGATGAGAAAACAGATTACTCAGCTGAGTCATTTCTGGTCAGATGGCTGAAGGAGATCGCCTCTGAGAATAAATTGGAGATGTGTTGTGTTGTAATTGAAGAGGGTAGCAGAGAGGTCCAGAATAATAACTTTTTCCATAATGAGGCTGGGGTTGTACATTGTTCTCTTCAGTGCATATACGCTTGCTCTGTTACAGATAGGTGGAGTATGATGGCCTCCATTTTTTCTAAACTTCCATTTCCACGTGGAAGTCTTTGACAAAATGCTATAATCTTGTCACTACCAAAGTCCTCATATTGGCTATAGGGTCAATCAACATACACGGTGATTATTGTCCCCCCCCCCCCCCCGCCCCAACCTTGAGAACGAAGAAATTTCTGCTTTGCCTTGTTGCTAATCTTCCACCTTCTCTTCTTTCTCCCTCTTATCTCCTCTGCTGGTTGGAGCTAAAAGTTGATTACATTTTAGTCTTAAGATTTCTTTGAAATCAGTTCTTGCTACATGTTATATAAATTTTGATTAGCATGTAATGATGGATATTTCATGTATTCTCATCTATACTTTTCTCTTTTGGGGCATATAAGTAAAAATATGTTCAAGCCACACATTTATCACAGACGGTTTGAATCCTCTATTTGGTTCACTGGAAGAAAAGTTAGTGACCAGCATACCTTTAAAGTGATCCTGTTGGCGAACCTTGGCAATTTTCCATTGATGCCACCGCCAAAAAGGGAACCTAAATCATCTTCTGTACTACTCCTTTGCACCTTGTGTTGCTTCTTCCTCTTCTTCAATAATCTGTCTTCAGCCTCAAACTCTGCATCCACCTCAGCTCGAACTTCATCCAACTCTTTCCGGCTCAAAGAACTTGCCCCACCTACAAACCCAAAAACATGACAAACAATACAACAACATACCCAGTGAAATCCCACAAGTGGGGTCTGGGGAGGGTAGGATGTACACAAACCTTACCACTACCTCATGGAGATCCCCAAAAGACCCTCAGCTCAAAAGTCACAGTCTCAAGTAAGAGAGAAAAACAATATATAAAGCATAATAGCAAAAAACGAAAAGCGATGCAAATTTTACAACGAGAAACTAAAACAAGAACACAAAATTAAGCTCAACAACATACCCACTAAAATCCCATAAAATATATCACTTTCTTTTCAAATAATCACCAATAAATAAGAAGAAAAACAGATAAAAACACAATAAAAATTGAATTTTGAGCATACCCCAAAATTCCATTGATGATTGTTGTTTGAAAAGATCAAATATTGGGGACAAAAAGGAGGAGAGCAAACAGACAGCTAGAGGGAACCGCATAAAACATACAGAAATTGAATTTCAAGAATAACCCAAAACTCTACGAGAAACTAAAACAAGAAGAAAACACAAAAAAAGCTCAACAACAACAACATACCCACTAAAATCCCACAAAATATATCACTTTCTTTTCAAATAATTACCAATAAAGAAGAAGAAAAACAAAGAAAATTGAATTTTAAGCATACCCCAAAACACCATTGATGATTGTTTGTTTGAAAGCTCAAAAATTGGGGGCGAAGGAAGAGAGCAAAAAAACTGCTGCTATGCGAAGAGCAAAGATTAGAGGGTCAAACATGACAAACAATATTAGTGGGAAAACGTGGTGACATGGGACAAACAGGTCAATATGTTGAAGAAACCATTAGGGAAATAGTACATTTTTTCCAGCAAATTAAACAAACTAGCTAAGATTTTCAGAAAAAATAAATTCATGTCAGGAGTTCCAGCAACTACATAATTTAGGTAGAAGCAATTATATGATGAAAGAGCATGGTTAAGTAGAAGAAGGTTTATTTACGTAATTAAAGCCGCTTTTTTTAATGTTTGAAAAGAGAGGTGATATCAATACACAGCAACATAGATGGATTTGTTTCCACAATACAAGTGCTCTCCAATTAGTGCCCTTAATCTCACACGATTAAGCAGCAGGTACGAAGAAAAGCCATAAAAAATGAGGAGTCAAAACATATGAGGATTTTCACATGCTGAGTAGAGTAGAGAGGAGAGGAAAGGGGGAACAACAACAAAACAAAAGGAAAAAAAAAGAAGAACACCTAAAATAAACGAAATTTGCTAGAGCTATTGTTGGTTACATCTAAACACTTCCAAAGAACTGCTCCAATGTAATTAAAGCTATTTCAGTGTAGCCATTAGAAATTAAAATGATGTTTGAGTAGAAGAAGTACCTCTAGGGAAGTCAGGAACTTCATCTTCAAGTTGAAGGGGCATTGACGCGTTTGAGGTTTTACCCTTCAACTGTGAATTTTTTTTGGCGTGGGATTTGGGTGCCATGTTTGTTCAGACTTGTTAGCATTCCTTTGTGTGAAGAGAGGGTTTATACGAGGGTTTAAGACTCATTTTGCCACTATTAGGTTTCATATGTATTGGGCTTTTGTTTCAATATGCCTGTTCAATGTCTATTGTATTTTAGGATATTTTGGTCTTTTTATTCTAGGGTTACCACTACATTGTATTAGAAGTGAGAATTGAAAGGACAAACACTATAATTAATATTTATACAAAACGAAATCTGTTATAAGCTAAACTAAATTAATGAAGTGAAAAGGAACACAGTCAGAGAGAAGGAGAATCGAAAGAGAATTGTATCTATATATGTTAATTACATATGGATCAAGTGAAGTGCATTAAGGACGATCATGGAAAAGTACTGGTAGAGGACCCTCATTAAACAGAGATGGCAGTCGTACTTCCGTAAACTCTTGAATGAAGAAGGGGACAGAGAAATTGTGTTGGGAGATTTGGAACATACAGGGAGGCTTCACGATTTTGGGTGTTGCAAGAGTATTGCGGTCGAAGAGGTTAAGGGTGCTATGCGTAGGATGCGCTGGGGAAGAGCGAACGGACCTGACGAAATTCTTGGGGAATTTTGGAAGAGCACGAGCTCGATAGGTTTGGAGTGGCTGACTAGGTTATTTAATGTCATCTTTAAGACGGTAAAGATGCCCGGAGAATGGAGGTCGAGCGTAATGATCCCTCTATACAAAAACAAGGGGGATATCCAAAACTGCAACAACTATAGAGATATCAAGCTTCTAAGCCATACTATGAAAGTGTGGGAAAGAGTGGTGGAGATGAGGGTTAGGAAAGGCGTGTCTATTTCAGAGAACTAGTTTGGATTTATGCCGGGACGCTCAACTACAGAAGCTATCCATCTTATGAGAAGACTAGTGGAGTAGTATAGGGAGAGGAAGAGGGACTTGCATATGGTATTCATCGATCTAGAAAAGGCTTACGATAAAGTTCCACGATAGATACTATGGAGATGTTTGGAGGCTAAAGGTGTACCTGTGGTGTACATTAGGGTGATCAAAGACATGTATGAGGGTAAAAAAACCAGGGTAAGGACAGTAAGAGGGGACTCAGAGCACTTCCCAGTTGTGATGGGGTTCCATCAAGGATCAACTCTTAGTCCATTTTTATTTGCCTTGATGATAGATGGATTGACGCGATAAATTCAAGGTGAGGTGCCATGGTGTATGCTTTTTGCAGACGACATAGTCCTGATCGATGAGACTCGTTGTGGAGTTAACGCTAAGCTGGAGGATTGGATACATATCTTGGAGTCTAAAGGGTTTAAGTTGAGTAGGACCAAGACAGAGTACTTAGAGTTCAAGTTTAGTGAGACACCTCATGAGGTTGGCGCGGAAGTTAGGCTTGGTGACCAGGCCATCTAAAAGAAAAGTAGTTTCAAGTACCTTGGGTCTATCATGCAAGGCAGCGGGAGATTGATGATGATGTCACACATCATATTACGGCAGGATGGATGAAATAGAGGCTCGCTTCCGGTGTGCTATATGACAAGAAGGTGCCACCACAACTTAAGGGCAAGTTCTACAAAGTAGTGGTTAGACCGGCTATGTTATATGGGGTGGAGTGTTGGCCAGTTAAGGTCTCTCACGTTCAAAAGATGAAAATAGCCTAGATGAGAATGTTGAGATAGATGTATGGGTATACCAGGAGCGACAAGATTAGAAATGAGGCCATTCGGAATAAGGTACGAGTGGCCTCGGTGGAAGACAAGATGTAGGAAATGCGACTGAGATGGTTTGGGCATGTGAAGAGGAGAGACACAAATGCCCCAGTGCGGAGGTGTGAGAGGTTGGCCATGGATGATTTCATAAGAGGTAGAGGTAGGCTGAAGAAATATTGAGGAGAGATGATTAGACATGACATTTACAGCTTACCGAGGACATGACATTAGATAGGAGGGTGTGGAGGACCCATATTAGGGTAGAAGGCTAGTATATAGTCTCATTATTCTTTCATATTAGTAGGCGCATTAGCGCACCATAATTTCTTGTGCTCTGACTTCTGTTATTATCTTTCTATTACTTTCTGTACCTTGATTACTCTATTCTACCTGTGTCACTTTCGTTATTTTCTTTCTCATATCGCTTTGAACTCTTTATTCTTATTTGACTTCTTTTTATGTTTCTAATGAGCCGAGGGTTTTTCGAAAACAGTCGTCCTACCTTGGTAGAAGTAAGGTCTACGTACACTTTACCCTCCCAGACCTCATGTTGTGGGATTTCACTAGGTTGTTGTTGTTGTTGTTGTTGTATGCTAATTACATATACAGATGGCTATTTATAGCCTAAAATATAACATGGACAACCACTAAGTAATTGGATAAGAAAAAGGAAAAGGTGAGTGGATAATCCACGCCTTATTCCATTATGTCTTATCTATTATTTTACAACACTCTACCTTGGATGTTCATATAAAAGAATAATTCTAATAAAAGAACAAACATATATAGTTATCCTAAATATCCATAGGTGTTGTGTCTCCTTAAAACCTTACTAGGAAAAACTAGTGGAAAAAAGCCTAGTGAAGAAAAAAGAGTGCACACATCTGGTAATACGGCTTGATTGTTGCCTCATTAAAAACTTTACCAGAAAAACCCAGTGGGACAAAACCTTGGTTAACAAAAAAAAAATACAGTGCGTATTTTACTTCCCTGATGATTATTTGATATTTTGAAAACGACGCATTCCAATCTTATATCTTAGCTTCTCAAAAGTAGATGTTCGTAATGCTTTTATGAATAAATTTGTAAGATTATCACTCGAACGAATTTGTTGTGCATTAATATCACCATTTTTTAGAGATCATGTGTGAAGAATAATTTTGGTAAAATATGTTTCGTTCTGTTTTATTTTATGAAACCATCTTTCAATTGAGCTATACACGCGGTATTGTCTTCGAATATAACTGTGGGTATTTTGATATCATTTTCTAGGCCGCATCTTTCTTTGATGAAATGTATCATTGATCTCAACCAAGCACATTCTCTACTTGCTTCATAAATTGCTATTATTTCGGCATAATTTGAAGAAGTAACAATAATAGACTGCTTTGTAGATCACCATGATATAGTAGTTCCTCTATATGTAAATAGATAGCCTGTTGAGATCGAGCTTTATGTGGGTCTGGTAAATAACCTGCATCTGCATAACCAATAAGGTTTGCATAGACTTTGTTAGTATAAAACAAACTCATATCAATATTACCATTTAGGTATCGCAAAATATGCTTCATACTGTTTAATGTCTTCGCGTTGGGGATAAACTATACCTTGCCAGCAAATTAACAGAAAATATTATATCAGGCCTAATTGCATTAGCAAGATACATAAGTATATCAATAGCACTGAGATATGGTACTTCAGGACCAAGAAGTTCTTCATTCTTCTCTAGAGGTCGAAATGGATATTTATCCACTTCAAGTGATCGAACAACCATTGGAGTACTTAATGAATGTGCTTTGTCCATATAAAATTATTTTAAGATTTTCTCAATATAGACAGTTGGTGGACAAAGACTCCGTCTGCTAAATATTCAATTTGCAAACCCAAACAAAGTTTTATTTTTCCAAGGTCTTTCATCTCAAATTATTTTTTTAGATATTCAATCGCCTTTTGGACCTCTTCAGGGGTTCCAATGAGATTTATGTCATTAACATAAATGGCGGGTATAACAAAGTCTGGCTCTGTTTTCTTAATAAAAACACATGGATAAATGACATCATTTATATAACCTTCATTTATCAAGTACTCACTAAGACGATTATACCACATACGCCCTAATTGTTTCAGATCATATAATTATCTTTGCAATTTGATTGAATACATCTCCCGAGTCTTAGTACATGCTTTAGGCAATTTTAATCCTTCTAGAATTTTCATATAAATTTCATTATCAAGTGAACCATAAAGGTAAGCCGTAACTATATCCCTTAGATATATTTCAAAAAATTTATGTACAACTAAACTGATGAGATATCGAAAAGTTATTCCATCCATAACAGGTGAATATGTTTCTTCATAGTTGACCCCGGGTCTTTGAGAGAATCCTTGTGCAAGAAGGCGTGCCTTGTATCCTACAATTTCATTTCTCTCATTTCGTTTTCACGCAAAAACTCATTTATAGCCAATTGATTTTACACTTTCAGGAGTTTGGACTACAGGTCCAAAAACCTTACATTTAGCAAGTGAGTCTAATTCTAATTGAATTACATTTTGCTATTCTGTCCAATCACATTTACGTCGACATTCTTCGACAAATTTAGGCTCAAGACTTTCACTATCTTGCATGAGGTTAAGTGCAACATTATATGCAAAAATATTATCCATCGTAATTTTTGATCGATCTAGATTTATCTCATCACCGGTAGAACTTATTTAAAGTTCTTCATTCACTTGAATCTCGGGTTCACTGATTTCTTCAGAAATATTAGGATTACTCAAATCTTGACCTTCTTCAGGAGGTTCTTTTGTAGTATCATCTTTATTATTCTTCACGCTTCTCTTTCTAGGATTTTTTATCCTTTGAACTCAATGGTCTACCACGCTTTAGGCGTGTTTGAGATTCAGAAGCTATGATACTAGTAAATGGTCCTTTTGGACATCAATCCGGATAGACACATTCACTCTAGGGATATGTGACTTAGTTATCCGTTTCATATTAGTAAATGCATCTGGCATTTGATTTGCTATTTTCTGTAAGTGGATGATATTATAGACCTCCTGCTCACATGTACGGGTACGTGTATCAAAATGAGATAGTGATGAAACTTTCCACGCAATTTTTCTTTCGGGTTTCTTTTTCTTTCCCCCTAATTACGGAAAAGTTGTTTCATCAAACTGACAATCTGTAAATCGAGTAGTAAATAAGTCTCCTGTCAACGGTTCAAGATAGAGAATTATGGAGGGTGAGTCAAACCTAAAATATATGTCCAACCTTCGTTGAGGGTCCATCTTTGTACGTTGTGGTGGTGCTACAGGCACATATATTGCACAACCAAAAATTCGTAGATGGGCTATATTTGGCTCATGATCAAATACTAATTATGACGGAGAGTATTTGTTATAATTTATCGATCTGAGACGTACAAGTGCTGCTGCATGTAAGATAGCATGACCCCAAACAGTAATCAACAATTTTGTTTTCATAAGTAAAGGTCTTGCTATCAATTGTAGGCGCTTAATAAATGACTCTGCAAGGCCATTTAAGTATGAACATGATCAACATGATCAATTTTTATCTCAATTGATAAATAATAATTATCAAAAACTTGGGATGTAAATTCTCCAGCATTATCAAGGCGAATAGCTTTAATTGGATAATCTGGAAAGTGCACCCTTAATCTTATTATTTGTGTTAATAACTTCGCAAACACCAGGTTGTGAGAGGATAACAGGCACATATGAGACCATCTTGATTATACATCTATTAGGACCATAAAATATCTAAACAATCCATTAGGATGATGAATAAGTCCACATATATCCCCATGTATACGCTCTAAAAAGCCAGGAGATTCGATGCCAACCTTCAGGGTTGATGGTCTGGCAATTAATTTGACTTGATAATAAGCAGCACATGAAAATTCATTATTCATAAGAATCTTCAGGTTCTTTAACGGATGTCCAGTTGAATTTTCAAGAATTCGTCTCATCATTATTGATCCAGGATGACCTATTCGATCATGCCATAGCACAAATGTATTTAGATCAGTAAACTTCTGGTTTACAATCAAATATGCTTCAATTGCAATAATTTTTATATAATATAGTCCAGACGACAAAGTTGGTAATTTTTTCAAAATATATTTTTGGCCTGAGATACTCTTGGTTATACCAAGGATTCAGTATTTATTTCATTTAGTGTCTCAACATGATATCCATTTCTGCGGATATCTTTAAAACTTAACAAGTTTCTTGAGGATTTAAAAGAGAACAATGCATCTTCTATAATAATTTTTGCCCCCCTTAGGCAGAAATATAATAGCTCTTCCGGAGCCTTCAATGATTTTTGAATTACCAGAAATTGTAGTAACATTTGCTTTTCTTCTAACCAAGTAGGAAAAATATTTTTCGTCTTTAAAAATGACATGATTCGTTCCATAATCAGTTATACAAATATCCTCGTGATTGATCATTGATCCAAACAAAGTTTGAGGCATAGCTATATTTTTTTTCAAAAAGAAATAAAGAAAATATTATAATTAAAATATGGTTTATTATACAAATTTTATTTATTTACATGGATTAGAAAAATATAAATATATTATTTAGTACATACATATGAAAAGAAAATTATTTAAATATTATCAAGCTTATGAATATTCATATTTCTTTCTGGAAAAAAATTAAAGAAATCAGCTACTTCGAGATGCCTAGACTTAATATTATCTTCAGAGATAAAGTTTGTCTCTTGATTATTTCCTGCCCTCTTCAAGAATGCCTGATATAGCTGAACCAGATGTTTTGATGACCTGCAGGTCCGTGACCAGTGTCCATACCTCCACATCTATGACATATACTTTCTGAATTTTTCTTTGGTATAGCTTCTTGCTTTTCACTCTTCTTTTGGTATTGCTGATCGTTTCTCGATGTCAGACCAGCATCATGATTATAATTTCTTCTTCGACCACGACCATGACTGGGCCATGACCTCTTTTTCATTGATTATAGTTTGCCTAATTCACTTCAGGTGGCAAAAAACCAACGGGCAGACTATCATAATTTTTCATTAATAGTTCATTGTGGCATTCAACAATAAGAATGTGAGAAAGTAATTCAGATTATTTTTTAAAACTCTTTTCATGATATTGCTACAGTAGAAACATATTCGCGGGTGAAAATGTAGAGTATATTTTTTCAAGTTTGTCTTGCTTAGTGATTTTTTTTTCCGCATAAATTTAATTGTGCAATAATTATAAACAAGGCAGAATTATATTCAGTTATATTTTTGAAATCATTAATCTTAAATTGAGTCAATCATGACATGCTTGTGGAAGGATGACCAACTTCAGGTGGTCATATCTTTCTTTTAGATTCTTCCACAGTTTAAGGGGGTCTTTTAATGTGAGGTACTGTAATTTTAAGCGACGATAGTGGCAGAGAAATATCATGGCTTTGGCACGGTCTTGATTAGATGCCATATTGTCATCTTTGATGGTATCTGCCATACCCATCGATTCTAGGTGTATTTCGGCATCTAGTGCCCATGATGAGTAGCTTTTTTCTAGATATATCAAGAGCAACAAATTCAAGTTTAGAGATATTTGACATTTTAAGAAAATAAAATTCTTACCCTTTTATTACCTTTTAAAAATAGCTCGAAGTGATGGAGGCTTGTGCTAATAACGTGTTATAAACTAAACTAAATTAATGAAGTGAAAAGAAACACAGTCAGAGAGAAGGAGAATTGAAAGAGAATTGTATCTATATATGCTAATTACATCTACAGATGGCTATTTATAGCCTAAAATATAATGAGCGCATCCTCAATGCCTCTAATCAATATTATAAAATGAGCACATCCTCGATGCCTTGAATAAATATAATAAAATGAGTGTATCCTCGATGCCTCGAATTAATATAATAAAATGAGCGCATCCTTGATGCCTCCAGTCTACTGAAAATAGTAGTAGTAAAGGTAGTATGACTCTCCATTCGAAAATCAGTATAAAATAGTTTGGGCTACAACCCAGCTTTCTCAAATCAATGCCAAGAACCAATGCATGCACCGGGGTTGACTACATCCTTGAGAAAATAATGATCCAATGCAATGCATGTCATCACCAGCACCCAACAACACGAACAATCACATACAATAACGACTCCATAAGCACCTTACCCTCTAAAGCATAGAAACAGGACTAAGAAATGCAACGACCTCAAATCAAAGCCTAAAGCTCAACTCTACTCCTCTAACTCAATCACATGGCCCCAAAGGGAACTCAACCCTAACTGGGTAACAAGTAGGAGGAAATGAGGTAACAGGTGTTCAACTAGTCAATCAATACCTCTAGATCCATTTGGAAAAAATCACCTCGAAATTTATAACCACAGATATGTCACGACCCAACCCTGTAGACCGTGACTAGTGCCCAAATTGAGCACCCAAACGTACCCTTATCCCAAATTAGCCTTTTAACCGAATAAACAAAGGTAGTGATAAAAAAAATTGCTAAATAGATCAAAAAATAGGTGTAGGCACGAGGGATGATAGGCCGCCACAAAACACACAAAACCCAAATCATATATACAAAACCCACAACATAAATCTGTCTACAGACCTCTATAGATGATAGCATAGTCATATGACGGGACAGGGCCCCGTCGTACCCCTGACCAAAATATCCAAATATACAGAGATAAAGTCAGTACCAAAATACAAGCTCCAAACAAAGGAGCACTGTCAACGACGCAGCAAATATCCTAAACAGATGGATCAGCAAATCGAACTTCGATACCTGCGGGCATGTAACGCAGCCCTCCCGAAAAAAAAGAGTCTGTACGGAAAATGTACCGAATATGTAAAGCATGTACTGTAATATATAAAATCATAATCTGAATAGTATATGCAAAATATGAAATCAACGTTTAGAATTTCAAAATGCTTATCAAAATCTCAAACCATATATGCACAGACATATGCCATATCCGACCCCATTATGGACTCGGTGAACAAAGTGTGGTTGCCCTCCCATCATCGGCACCACGGCACAGCATAATACCAGAGTAGGAAATATCTCCGTAACAAATCATATCATATCAGATGGCCATATCAAATCATATCATATCACAAACATATATGTACATGGCACAGCATAACTCCGTGGCATAACATTTACCACCCCATGTACATGTCATACCTGCCCCCTCACGTCGGGACACGGCGAATAATGCAGAGAAATACGCACAAAAATATATCCTGGCCCAGGCTCAGTGAAAGAAGCATTGAGGCATCCACGAGTGGAGTAGTGAGAAACTAAATGCAATTTAAATTATAAAACATTTATACAGACTCGATGGCATAATTTCGATAACAAATCATAAAAGGAAACTTGAATAATAATAATAGTACAAGTACTTCCAATATCACAATAGTCTACGTAAAAATAGTATTTTCCGAATCATCTCCGTACTTCCAAATATATTATGGGAATTAACGGAATAATTATTCATATAATATTAGGAAGCATAGCAAAGAGTTTCTTTCAAATTCTACCTACCGTAATTCAAACGGAATAACGAAGAAAAATTCAGAATAGTGGGGCCCACCTCGGTCAAATGAGGTGGCGTATACAAATCACGTGCGTTAGACTTCATAACATTATTAGAAGAGTTTAAAGGTATTCGGAATTCATTTGTGCAAAATCTAGAATTTTAGAAAATTTGTCCAAAACTATTCATAATTACCTAATTCAATTCTATTGAATAGAAAAGGGAAATTTTCGAGCGTCGATTTCGAAGAGTAGAGTGATCCCCGAGGTTCGTATTCATTCTTATTACATCTAGGACATGCCAAGAGAAGAAAATGTAAAGCTTTACATACCTTTTTGGCCTTTTACGGTTGTCCAAGTTCAATTCCCGTTTCCTCCAAAATCTACAATTGGTCACATTTACCAATTACTATTCATAAGACTTTAAGAATTCAATTTTTCCAATACTTGTTTACAAAAATTTCGGCAGCATCTCCCCTATATATATGACACCCCGAGATTACAACTCGGCCACAATATTAACAACCAAGCCAACAACAACACCAATTCCATCGATAATCAATTTAACACACCATAACATAAATTGGTGTAATTTTCCAATTAGTGCAACAACTTTCAACCAAACTTTGCATTTCCAAATAAATATGAATATCTCATATCCATAATTAATTTCAACTCATTCCAATATAAGTGAAAAATATTCCAAGTAAGCTATCCAATTTTTATCAATTCCATATTTCACTCAAAAATTCCATAAATACAACAAAATATTATAATTCATTTTCTTCCTCCAACTTCATAATCAAATTCATTTCCTTCTTTCAACTTCACAACCAACAACAACACTCCATACTTTTAATAATTTACCTCCATATTTTTATAATATCATACTCAAATTACATAATTCCTACAAACTAGTTTAATATCAACTTACACCATTTAAACTTCATTTATATCCCCAAAATCATAACCACAACTAACAAATTATACAAACTTAATTTTTTTCCAATTACATCACCTAACCCATATTTCCAACTTCAATAAATTTCATCCAACTTCCATTTTCAACATCAAATAACTATCATAACTACTATACAAATACTACACAAAAATACTACACAAAAATACTACACAAAAATTGAATAAATCTTACTCATATAAAAACATGTATACATGGCACCATATTACCATATAAACTTTCATATTTCCATAAATTCCACACACCTCCACATACTACAACATCAACAAACTTCATAACACAAAGAAATTAGATTAATTCTTACCTTTTCTTTCACTTCCCCAAATCTCCAAATCAACTAAACAAGTCTCCAAACTTCCAAAACAACTACACCATGTTGTAGAGCACCCTTGACTTAGTAGGAATACTAGGAGAAAATAATTTTTGGAGCAAGATTTCAATTTTCTCCCTATTTTTTTTCCTTGATCGATTTTCCCCTTATTTTCTTTTCCTTTGTTTTTTTTCTTCTTTCTTGAATTGTCTTGAAAGTTCTAAGAGTTGATGATTTAAAGGACTTCATGAGAAATTCCAACTTTGCCCCAAATCTTTTCTAATATTTCCAAGTTGAAATTCCAATTTTGCCCTCAACCTTTTATAGTATTTTCACATGAGAAATTCTAATTTTGCCCTTAACCTTTTATAGTATTTCCACATGAGAAATTTCAATTTTTACCCTTAACAAATTTCCAATATTTCCACATCTCAATTTGGTCATAAGAATTTTGTATCCAACAAGGTCAAACATAGCCTTGCCCTTGACTTATTACCATTATCCCCAAATTGTCCTAATGTGAAAAATACGGGTTATAACAAAATAGCCCCACCAAAAGGTGACAAAAAAGCATAAGAAATACATCTCTAAATATAGAAATGGGATCCAATAGTAATTGACAAGCCTAACTAGGTGGAAACCACTATACCAGGGCTCCAACACAAGTGTACTACAATAATGAAGACACTAAGTCTCCTAAACCTCCGCCAACAACAGCTACAATAACTTACGGATCAAACCAAATCTCAAGTCTAAAGCACAAATCTTCCAATCACCATAGACATAGAACATGTCACCTAAAGTAGGTTAATCAAGGCTATATTAAGGAATAATCCACAATCTTACCAACTAGACGAGAAATCTCATAAAGGCAAACTAGCCTAAGGCTCATACTAGGACAATGAAGCAATAAATTAGGAGTGAAGCCTAACCCATCACATACAATCTAAACCACATGCAAATTATACTAAACAATACCTATTGAAGCTCAATCAAAAGAAAAGAGACCGTAGCCTACCCCGAAGTCGAACACGCACGCTCTAAGTCCACTTTCTGATATCTTTTTGCTCCAATCCAAATGCCTCCACGCTATCAAAATATTGATCACCCTATCAATACGAACGTTTTGATACTAAAATCAAAATTTTCAGAGACGAACCCAAAATTGGGTCAAAAGCGAAATTATGGGACTCACGATGGAAATCCCAAAAATGACTCCGTAAAAATGTTCTAAACGCATTATTGAGCTTGTACCCCAAAATGGGGCAGTAATCGATGCTCAAAACGACCTAAATCAGCCTAATATTTAAAAACACCATTAAAGCTTAAACCAAGCTAGGGCAGTCACTTTGGTGAGGAATGTACCTCAAATCGATGACCTCCATGCTCCCCCGAACACTCCACTGTGTAGCCACAATCACAATAAAGCTCTAGGACTTAGAATCACCCAATTTGGAGATTTCTAGCTCCCAAAATCGCAAATACAAAAAGAGAAGGTCAGGCTGAAAATGGATGATCCTTAATTAAAAGGACCAGTCAATTGACTATTGCGAATGCGAAGACTAGGTTCGCGATCGTAATGGCCAGCTTAACCATTCTTCGTGATCGCGAGAAGCAGGTTCGCGGACGCAAAGGTCTGTTGGACCATTCCTAGCGATTACAAGGACCATGTTTGTGAATGCGAAGAACAATCCATGATGCATCAGCAACGGTTGCATCAGCTCAAATTGGAGTTGGAAAAATACTCCAACGAGGTGTTCGGGATTCATTCGAAATCCCGTGTGTGCAAATGAATTATGCTACCCCACTAAATTTAATATTTTAAACTCAATAATGCAGTCAAAATTTCCATTTAAGGTCGTCTTGACAAAGTATAGGTCCCACACCCAAGCATAAATTTTGCCAATTCTACAAAGAGGCTCAAAATGAGACCGAAAGCCTTGGGACACGAACGAAAGGTCATTCTAGACCAAACTTGAAATTTCGGAGCTAACTGTGCTGACGAAATTTCCATCCAAGCGCATTTACCAAGAATGTTGATTAAAGTTAACCTTAGACCAAAACTTAAAGGCTAAAACCCTAATGGCTCAAACCCGCACCAAAAGGCTCAAGACTCGAGCCGATCATGCTACTAGCCTAATTTGTCTATTTTGGAGCAAATGGAACTATTGGAAGCCTATTCTGAGGTTATTTTTCTGGAATTTTGACTGAAGTCATTTGTTTAAACTCCAAGAGTTCCAAAATAGGGAAATGGGCATAAAACCCAAATGAACGACCAGACAACCAAATTGTTAGTGCTAGTAAGTCATAAATGACTTGAGGTCGCTACAGAAAATCTCTAAATGCTGAAAATATGGAAAAAGATAAAAATGACTTGGAGGGTCATTACAATATCCACTACTAAAAGAACTTTAGTCTTAGAAAGTTAAAAGGATAGAAAAGAACCCAAGGGCATGAAAAGATTAGAAAGCTAGGCCCGCAAGCTCTGCCAGGCCTACACGTACCTTCTCGGGTTGGGCAATGTCAACCCATAACTCAAGCCAAGAGAACACTCCCAAATTCAATTTTCTTCTCCATAACTCAATCCAACTTCCAATTCCTTTCTTTTGATACTGACCTCTATCCAACCGAAACAAACTCAACTGAACACAATAGACTAACCTGAGATAAACTAAAACTATACAGATTTCTCAGAATTAGGCAACCAACAGCCAAGAGAAGATGTTAAATAACTCCCATGTCATATTCTTTACTTTAGACTCCATACTCAAGACTCTTTAGTCATCATGGGTATCCTACCCATCCTAAACCACAGTAACAATTCCCTGCACTATCTGAATACTGCCCAAATAACTACAAAGGAAATGAAAGCACCACCTGAGCATTAAAGAGCGCTAAAAACTCAACATAAGCAACTCAACTCTGGACACAAACCCAAAGTTCTAATCCGATAACACCCAAAACCAATAACTTGAGTCTGAAATCTAGCTTTCAAAATTGAAAAGGCTACTCTAAGGGACAACCAAACTCATGGGTAGAAACATTGCACTAAAACTAACTTCAATATCACTCTACTACCAACCGAGTTTTTTTACAAATTGAACAAATATAAGAATCCAACCCAAACACAATAAAATCTGATGCCATGAGTCTATGTACCACTCCACGAGCGCAAATTGAGTAAACCACCAATCCAGGAGCAAAACTGACCCAATAAGTAAATTATTAGCATATTAAACCCTTTTTCGAGAGTGACCCAAAATAAAACCAAACCACCGTGATGAACACCACAAGGAACATTGCCAACTAACCATAATGACACATAAGAACCTCACACCTCAATCAAGAAATCAGGAGGTGATTCCATGAATTAGTTTCACTCCATCCTGAGGTTGAGATTTCTAACAGAAATTCCATTCGCCCATGGAAGCCAAAGTTTGAATTAGTCAAAAGATACTACAACAGTAGGCCCAAATCAACAATATGACTCTTTAAACCATCGACACACCCATTGTAATTTATCGGCAGAACCAAGGTACAATATGAAAACCGAGATTGAAGATAGTCCAAGTTGTAAGGTTAAACAAGCTTGTGACTGAAATTTTTGAGACCTAGTGATTAAACAATCTAAAAGTTCAATAGTCACAAGGGCACACCATGGAAATTCTGATAAACCACGTCTCATCAATGTGAACGCCCTTGCTCTACATTCATCCCTCTTTCGCTAATTATTGGTTGATCACAACTGTATTACTCTACCTCTTCCATGAATCCCAATAGAACCTTCTTTACATGACACTTCACGCTAAAATATTACTATACTTAGAATAACCAAAGACAATTCATTTCCAGTCTTCCCAACTAAAACATAGCCATCTGAGATCGCATCGCACAATTAGTTAAACCAATGACTTTACCATCAAACTCACCATGAAGAGATAACCCAGTCAATTCAAAAGGCAAACCCTAACTTTGCCACCCAAGGGTCTAAGAATAGAAAGTTGAAGAAAGAAATAATTGATGAACGATATCTATAGTAGACCACAATGGCCACAACTACTGACACACCCTTCTCTCGCCAGAAACCTCACACTAGCTAAGCACACTAGGGGCAAACTAGAAAGGGAAATGACTAAATCAAGAAAATTCTAGAATGGATAAGCATAAATACACTAGAGAAATCAACTAAGCTCAACATTCACAAGGTATAATTCTACCACTACTGCCACATAACAGTAAAACCAAAATGATCCACTATTAAAAGAAATTACCTAGGGAAGAGAAATATATACAAATAGTTTTAAGTAAAGATGTCATAGAAAACAATAAGCATGTAATTAGACTAGCAAACATGCCCACATAAGTTCATGTAGAGTAATTACCAAATTCACAATATGGATCTAACAAGCCAAGAAATCACAGATGGGTACGAAGACCCCAATACCTAAGCACTACAAGCAAGGAAGGTCCTAGAAATAAAATTTACACAAATCTAATTGATACTTGGAGCCTCGTTCTCTGTCTGAACTGTAGAAGCATGGTATAGAATGCGCTTGGCCTCGAACTGAATAGCTGAACCACTAACCACAACACTTGGGGTACCACCCCTAACTGATTGACCTTGAGCTCTACGAACCCGATCCTGTTGAGCCTATCACCTGCGATGTGCTACTGTAGGACATTTCCTAGCCGAATGCCTAAACTCACCACATGTAAAACACTTCCCACCAAACACAACCCGCTGAGATAAACTAGCTGAATTAGTATGAGCCCCAAAACCTAAATGCTCAGATAACAAACCCTGAGATATTTGTCATAAACTCTGTGTATGGTGGGTACCATAACTTATCATAGGACCACCTGGAACCTGATGTGCTTTCACCATGGGTACAGTAGGTCGAGGATGAAGGTAGCCCTCCCAAGGATAATGCCTACCTTAGAGCCATGTGCTACCTCTCCTGCGCTGATGGCAAGATCTCCTACCTTCACCTCTGTAAGTCTCCATAAATGCATGTTCTATAGACCTCATATAATTGACTACTTGGGGAAAAGTAATCCTACCGCTATCAAGTGCTGTGATGCTAGGTGGAGCGGCAAAATCAATCCCTCAATAAATCGCTGAGTCATGTCTTGCTCTATAGGAATTATTATAGGACATGCCCTATCCAATGTAGGAACTCTATCACATACTCAGAGACCAATGAAGAACCCTACCGAGGACCTATAAGTCCAACTCTAGGATAAGTGCCGCTCGATGCACCCAAAACCATATCTATTTGTGCTATATACTTATTAAGATGCAAAATCTCCAACACTGGATCCAAATAAGTCGAGGTATTCATAGATACTGCTGAAGCCTGGGTAGTCTGTGTTGATGCTCCAACCATGCCCATCAAAAAGCTTGTATTATCCATCTAAGGAAGAATAAATTCTAAGAAAATATTTAGAGGTTGATCAAAAAAACTCCACACGATAAGGAATCAAGAATGAAGTTTTCCTAAAATGCCCTATAGCCTCCCGAAGATAGAATACGGACCTCTCCGCACCAATCTGCAGGACTCTACTAGGCACATGCTCTTATACCGATGATACCAGCAAACCTAAGCTCTGATGCCACTTTATAACGATCAGATTTCTCAAGTCATAATGACACTTACTATTAATCCACTAGTAGGTAAGCCTAACTTCTTAGTTCAAAATAATAGGCAATGGACTATCACACCGGAAGAAAAGAACCAAATAATAATAATAATGAGAAAAGAAGAATAATAACAATACAACATGATAACCCCCTAGACCTGGTATCGGTCGGTAGTCGAGCTACTAAACTAAATAAGGAATACATGGCTTATACAGATACACTGATAATAATAGTAATACAGTGTGTCTCCGAGTACCATTTGTGCCAAGTGCCTCATACCATGATATATATAGCTATTTCCAGTTCTTGTTAGGAAGTAGGACCCATGCGCCTCTATGGGATCGCAATTGGGGGCTCGAGAATGCTCCTATATACCTTCTGGTCCCAATCTAAGTCTTATATCAATCTGTAAAATGAGCATATCATTAATCCCTCAAATCAATTTTATAAAAATTAGTGCATCCTCAATACCTTGAATCAATATCATAAAATGAGCACATCCTCGATGCCTTGAATTAATATAATAAAATGAGCGTATCTTTGATGCCTCGAATCAATATAATAAAATGAGTGCATCCTTGATGCCTCCAGTCTACTGAAAATAGTGATAGTAAAGGCAGTACGACCCCTCATTAACAAATTAGTAAAAAATAGTTTAGATTATAATGCAGTTTTCTCAAATCCATGCGAAGAACCAATGCATGCACCGGGGTCGACTACATCCGTGAGAAAACTATGATCCAATGTAATTCATGCCATCACAAGCAACCAAACAACACACACAATCACATACAATATGTACCAATCCTCAAAGTGCTCATAAATGCCTTAAAAATGTCTTCGGAATAAGCCGCTCATGTAATGCATTATCCTTAATTTTTTTGGCAAATTCGAGTTCGGAATATCGATTAGGGGGTCAAATCTGCAGGAAAATAGTCTCAGTGGATTTTTAGGACCCCTATATCGAAAGATATATTTTTTGAAGAAATGCATAAAATAGTAAAGTCCGCGCCAAGTTCGCGTCGCGGGAATTTAGTTTTTAGAAGGGCACTTTAGACTTTTTTTTCTAATTGATAGTTAATGAACCTAATTCAATTCTATAAATTTACCTAAACCTCTAATTCTATTCATTTTTCTACAATTCACCTACTTAAATATTTCTTTTTCTAGAAAAGACAGTCAAGGACCTCATTGAAGACTTCAAGTAAATTCACTCAAACTCTCCATCAAAACTCTCAAGTTCTTACAAATTATTTGATTTTCTCACTTAATGTATGTGTGTATTGATTCATGGATTCTTTCATCCATGAAGCCCAATCAATTTCTCAAGTTTTCTATCAAATTAAAGTATGGTATTTTATAGGTTTTATGATCTTTATTCCAATTACATGAATTATAATTCAGATTATGATTATGAGTCTATTTTGATATAAATTGATGGTTATTGCATTGAATTGAAGATATTAATTATGAGTCTAAAGTTTATGATATTAATTATGAGTATTTTCAATTATACTTTCCAGTGATATTATCTTTATGAATTATGTATGGGCTGAAAGAAAGTATGTGATCATGCATGTTTTCAAATCAATTACATGATTTTCAAGTTAATTGGTTATGCAATTGAGTTTTTACTCTAAGTTCAAGGTATGAATTTCGTGCAAGCTATGAAGTAAGGTGACTTAGGGCCTATGAGGTGACCTAGGACCTAACTATATGAATTATGCAAATATGATTGTAATGTTGGAAGGACAATTCTCACATTACAAGTATGTTATGAAAATGAGCTATGATTCCAAACCTATGATCATGACAATGATATATGTTATTATGATTTCTATACTATATATGTATTCCATGGAATTTGACTAAGCACGAGTGGACTTGAGGTCTGGGTTCTATCAAAAGCCCTAGTAGCAACCTCATGTCTTTTAAACTACGTGCCACCGTAGGTTGTCTTCATGACCTAGCTATTGGATCTACATATAATGTATGTATGACCCGACTAGTGGGGTAGAGTCTACCTTGGCAAGTAGATTCCCCTTTTTCTTCATTGAATGGGCAGACAATGGAATTCCATATTATAGCTCGCATGGTCGTATTGTCGATTATGGTTTCTATCTCACATATGTACGATGTCATATGTATTTCCATGATTTATATTATGCTTTTAAAATGCTTTGGTCATTATGATTTTCTCATGACTTTACTTATCTCATCTTATCATATGTTTTACTTGACCATTGCATCGCACTATTTACGTTGCATGTCATGCCCTCATACTTAATATATTCCAAACACTAATGCATACTTTTGCCTATATTTTCTCATAATGTAGGGGTTGAGGTTGAAGATCATATTCATCCAAGTGGCTAGTTAAGCTTTCCTATTCGGCGGTGTTTGCGGTGAGTCCTCATTTATCGGGGAGTAGTCACCGAGTTGGTTATTGTTTTCAAAGACTTTTGTTATGTTACATATTAAGGGTGAGCTAGGCACATGTCTTAGCCCCCGCCCATGTCATGAGTAGAGGCATCTAGTTGGACAAATGTTTCGAGTCTATGTTGTTAGGTGACATTCTTCATTTTTCTATTAATGGTTTAGACTCTCTTATGATGTTTCCACTTTTACTTTACCTTATGTATGCTTATGACATGAACAAGAGGCTTGGTTGGAGCCCTTTGGGGTTTCGACCGATGTGTTACGACTAGGCCGTAGGTCGAGTTGTGACAGAATAATGACTCCACAATCCCCTTGCCCTCTAGAGCATAGAAACAGGACCAACAAATGCAACGACCTCAAATCAAAGCATAAAGCTCAACTCTACTCCTCTAACTTAATCACATGGCCCAAAAGAGAATTCAACCCTAACTGGTACAAGGAGGAGGAAATGAGGGAGCAGGTGTTCAACTAGTAAATCCATACCTCTAGATCCATTTGGGAAATAACACCTCGAGATTTATAACCATAGATAGCCCCGCCAAAAGGCGACAAAAAAGTATAGGAAATACAACTCTAAATCCAGAAATAGGATCCGATAGTAATTTACAAGCCTAACTGGGTTAAAACCACTACATCAAGGCTCCAATACAATTGTACTACAATAATGTAGAATATTAAGTCTCCTAAACCTCTGCCAACAACAGCTACAACAACTTACGGATCAAACCAAATCTCAAGTCTAAGGCACAAATCTGCCAATCATCATAAAGCTCAAACAAGTTACCTAAAATAGGTTAATCAAGGCCAAACTATGGCATAATCCATAATCTTACCAACTAGACGATAAATCTCATAAAGGCAACCTAGTCTAACGCTCAGACTGGATAATGAGGCAATAAATTAAGAGTCAAGCCTAACCCATCACATACAATCCAAACCACAAGCAAATTATACTAAACACTACCTATTGAATCTCAATTAAAAAAAAGGAGACCATAGCCTATCTCGAAGCCGAACATGACTCCAAATGCCTCGATGCTATAAAAATGTTGATCACCCCATCAATATGAACGTTTTGACACTAAAATCATATTTTTCGGAGATGGACCCAAAATTAGGTCAAAAATGGAATTATGGGACCCGTGATAGAAATCTCAAAAATGACTTTGTGAAAATATGCTAAACACATTATTGAGCTTGTACCCCTAAATGGGGTAATAATGGATGCTCAAAATGACCTAAATCAGCCCAACATTTAAAAAATACCATTAATGCATAAACTAAGCTAGGGCAGCCCCTTTCGAGAGGAATGTACCTCAAACTGACGACCTTTATGCTCCCCTGAACACTCGACCGTTTAGCCACAATCAAAACCAAGCTCCAAGGCTTAGAATCACCCAATTTAGAGCTTCCTAGCACCCAAAATCGCAAATACAAAAGGAGGAGGTCGGGCTAAAAAATGGCTGATCCTTAATTAAAAGGACCAATCAATTGACTATCGCGAACGCGAGGACCAAGTTCGCACTCGCGATGGCCAGCTTAACCATTCTTTGCAATCGCGAGAACCAGGTTCGCGAATGCGAAGGTCTACTAGAACATTCCCCACGATTGCGAGGACCAGGTTTTTGAACGCGAAGAACAATATATGATGCACCAGCAAGGGCTGCATCAACTGAAATTGGAGTTCAAAAAATACTCCGATGGGGTGCTTGGGATTCGTTCAGAATCCCGTGCGTGGAAATGGACTATGGCACCCTACTAGTTTCAATATTACAGACTCAATGGCGCAGTTGAAATTTTCATCTGAGGTTGTCTCGACAAAATTTGGATCCCATACCTAAGCATTAATTTTGTCAATTCTACAAAGAGGCTCAAAATGAGGCCGGATGCTTCGGGTCACGAATGAAAGGTCGTCTTAGACCAAACTCAACATTCTGGAGCTAATCGCGTTGACAGAATTTGAATTCGAGTGCAATTACCAAAAATGTTGACTAAAGTCAACCTTAGGCTAAAGCTTAAAGGCTAAAATGCATAATGGCTCAACCTTGCACTGAAAGGCTTAAGACTTGAGCTGACCATGCTATTAATCTAATTTGGTCATTTCAAAGCTAATGGAACCATCAGAAGTTTATTCTGAGGTTGTCTTCCTGGATTTTTGACCAAAGTAAATTATTTAAACTCCAAGAGTTCCAAAATAGGAAAACGAGCATAAACTCAAACTAACGACTAGACAACCAAACTGTCAGTGCCAGCAAGTCATAAATGACTTGAGGTCACTACAGGAAAGATCTAAATGCAGAAAATATTGAAAAAGACAAAAATGACCTTGAGGGTCATTACAGATTTCTTGCAATTTTTCGTATTACCTTTTTTTTTATTCTATGTTTATTATTTTCATTAGAATAATTTTGCTAGTATTCATATTTTTAAATTAAAGTAGAAGTCATTGTTGAATAAAGTTGTAAATTTACGTTTTTCTTTTTTTTTTTTCAAATCATATTTATGTACGTTATGTTGAAATTTGACATAAGAGTAGTATTGTGTTTAAAATTTTATTTTAAATTTAGAACTTATTTATATTTTTAGTTTTATTTATTTTAGTAGTATTGACTTGATATTTCACATTGCAAGCCATTTAATTTTTAGTTAGACTTGATAGATCATCTTTTTGTCAAATATTTTAATTATTTTATGACATTATATTTATAATATTTATATTTTTGTCAATCATGCATTTCATGATGTTCAAAGAAATCTTGTATTTTTAGTTTTATCATTAATTAATTAAAATATACTAATTTTAAAAAATGTAAATCAATTATTTTTTATAATATTAGTAAGAATGTATGTTTATTAATTAATATATTTTTAAAAGATAATTTATATATTAATTATTTAATTTAATATCATTTATAAAGGTCCTTATTTGCCTAATATAAATTTTAAGTTTTGATAATTATCTTTTATTTTTAAAATTTAATATAACCTTGTAATTACACTTATGCAACCAAACAGTACAATTATAATTACACTGTAATTACATTGTGGTAAATAAACAAGCCCTCATAATTACTAGGCTGGTAATTACTATCCTATTAATTACACCAATTCTTATTACTAGGTGTCTTTCCAAACAGACCCTCAATTGTTTCTGTTCTTCCTCTGCCGTTTCTTTCATCTACTATCCAAGATTCTGATATTCACCCAGGTATTGTATAATTGAGATTAGTTTTCCTCCAATTTAATTTTCGTGAGAAAAAGTAGATTCATCTTTGTTGTGAAGCTTTGATTTTTTATTTTTTTGGGTTAAAAAAGAGTAGTTTTGAATTTCTTGCATTTCTTTTTCTAGTTTGTTTGTTGTCTGCATCTATAAAATCTTCTATGAATTCATGCATTGAGCCTTGGATTTTTATTTATTTTTTATTTTACATTAGCATTTTGAGACGATTAGGTGGTTGAAAATTGTACTTTTCTTCGTTTTTTCGTTGAATTTGAAATCGAATTGTTAGTTTTTTTCTTCTGTTGATAAAATTTGAATTGGGTGTCTTCATATTTGCTTTTTTTTAATTTGAATTTGTTGTTTATATTCAATTTTGCTTTTGTTTAGGACCCCAATAATTTGAAGCTTCAATTTTCATTTATGTTGTATTTCAAAGTTTTTTGGCCACGTGCAGTAATTAATTTGTTCTTCTTTCTCTTCATATGGATTTTTATGTAATTAAACGGATTCGAGTGAATCAACTTTCTATTGTTGCGGGTTTAGCTTAGAGTTTCTTCGCCTCACTTGCAGTGTGAAGTTTAGGCTCTGCAGCTACATGTTTTGAAATTATTTTTACTTGCAGTGTGAAGTTAGGAATCTTCAGCTACTTATACCAGAATTTTTGCTACAGGTATGTCTTTTGATACTTTTGTCCACCTTTTATGTCAATTTTTTTTCATACATTAGATTCCTCTATGGTTTGGTACAACTATGAATCTCTCAAATATTATTTTAGCTTTCTTAATACTGTTATTTTTAGTTATAGACAATAGGACAAGTGCACAAATTCTTTTGTTTCCCTTTTCGTTTAGTTGAGCAAAAAAGAAAATACATGAAATTTTTTTCAATATCATTTATCAATTCTTACAGAGTGTGTGTTCGTCACATGATAATTTGGACATTTTATTTTCAACAAGTTGTTCAGATGATTCCTTCTCTGAAATGGATGTGTTTAGGGAAACTTAGACAAAATAAGTGGTCGGGAGTATATTCTTTATAAACACCACTGAAAATTTAAATTAGTGAGATTGACAATACTAGCTTCGATTTCTAACTCAAGTGGCTTAGAAAATAGATAAAGGCTTTCATACATGCTTCAGTTTTCCTCTATTTGATTCATAAATCCGTTATTAGTGTGCATACGCTTGAGAAAGTACATTTCGAAAGAAATCCAAATATGCCTAAATAGGAGCTTTGGTGGGTGGAGTATTAGTATTTTAACTTCTACTTTCATAAATTTTAATTTTTTTTAATAACATTGAAGTATTTCTTAGTTTTTTAGAAAGCCTACACAAGCGTCATATGTAAGACACGTTTTATTTGGTTAACCTTAATTTTGGTCATGGTCTATAGTAGTTCCTTCAAATTCTTCAAGTACTTGCATTAGCTCAACAAAATCTGCCTACCTCCCAGTCATTCAAGTGTCTTCTGAATTGTATATCCCGTCTCTACTGTATCCAAACTTGACTACTATACCATTGGGCATACTACATATGTTGAACAAATCTGCTAAGGCTTGTATCATAGTCCTTCGTCCAATTCATAAGTCTTTTCAAAAATGAATTTAGTTTGTGTTTTCTACTAATCAGGCTATAGATTTCTTATAGTTCTCAATACGGAGGAACCATACAATTTATTACTTAGTGCTTTTTTTTAATAATTTGTTTAATCTTACAAGACATGTTGGAATAGTTGATTGATTAATTGATATGTTATAGATATTCCATAGAGCTGGCCCTAAATGTTTTGCTATTATGTATTAGTTGATTAATTGATATGTATTTTTTTTTGTTTTTTGGAGTTGAAATTGCATTTTTCAACTGGTTGGATTCCAAGAAGTCTTCTTTTGTGATACTGATACCATAGTGACTGGTGTTAAGTACAAAAGATTGATTTTTTTGTGTGAGTGACTCTGATTCCTTCATGCATATGAGCCAATAGCTTTCAGATACTAATTAAAATCTTTGTACTGTATCCAAGAGAATTCTATTAAAGCTTACTATAATTATGAAATCCATATGAGAGACAAAGGAATACACTATTCTTTTTTAAAAATTACATTGGCCAAGAGCTATTAAAGTTGCATAGATTATTTATATTATACCTATTATCATCAACCAACGAAAAAATATAGCATAGGCATGAGGTAATAATTCCATATTGTTTCGAATTTATCCATACGCTCTGATTTGCTTCATTCAAATTTATTCAAGCACACATAACATTCCTTTTTCAATCATAAGGATTAGTGAGGATGTGGTTGTGTAATTTTTATGTGGAATAACAGAAAAAGTTAAATAGTAGGAGAACTATGCCTTTTTTAGTAAGAGGTTGTACTCTTTTGTCAAGCACACTGATCTGTTCTGCACATCTATCATTTTTTATTATTGCAATTGCGGCAAGCATATACAATATTGATGTAAAATATAGTGTCTAAAATGTGAATAAAATGACCCCCTTAATTGCATTATTTTCTACTATCACAATTAGAAAAAATGAATTTCTGTTTTACTTAGTTGCTCTAATATATTTGTCTCTCCTTCTGATGTTCACAAATCTCTTTTATTCTTTGTTTTAACCGAAAATTTTCAAAGTTCTTCCTAAATTTCTTCCACAACTTTTCTATTTCTTTTCTGCTCACCTTGAATTCTCTCCTCTCCCTTCATCTATTTTCATTTCTATATTTGAGTCATTGCTGTTTGGGAATCTACCACTTGAGACATTCAACGTTCTAATTTGGTATATTTCAAGACTGGCTATTATTTCATTATTTATTTTGATGTTTTCTACATTTACAAAAGGCACCTCCCAAAGGCCGATAGTCATGTGCTTTAGATTTAATATATATGAAATACAACATTTCCAAAGATTCAAATAGCTTTTGAATATCTATACTAACTATTTGATATTTTTAGTACCTTATATCCTCCACACTAGACTCGTGATCTGTCTTTTAGACGTTAGTTTTATATTTTGAATACTATTACAAATACAACACTCATAGTTGAAAGATCTAACTTTATTAAAATTTCTATAGAAAACTCAAATAGAAGCTCTCATGTACGGTACGAATATCATACATTATGAAGGCGCGTTTGTTTCTTTCATAACATATTTGGTGTCCGTGGCATATATCCGCGATTCAACCAAGACATATGGAAATCTCCTTCATCATTTCACCTGGAAGATCAATCGGAACACAATTGTTGAACCAATAAAAAATGTTAAACCTTCCAAACAACCTTTGTTACCACCAACACAACTAAAATTTGCATCATTTGATAGTTTCGACTATCAACCACTAGGCTTTGAATTTGGTACTGGCCAACATATCCCTACACTATACTTACCACATATATACAATTCATTTTCCATAAATATTCTAACTTACTAACAACTCCTTAATTGCTGCAAGATATTCTTGGCAACATATAAACGACACTCCTCCATCATATGCCTTAAATGGAAGTAGAATCCAAGAGTTCATCATCATCGATTATCAGTAAGTACATTTTCACTCACAACCACCTGAATTAAAAAATACCTTTCCTTATGGGGGATAGGAAAATCATGATCATGATAGTCTTTTTAGTGTTTTGAATTTCTTATGTTAATTAACTCGTTAAACTTATTTAGAACTATTCTTAGAACGAGATTCACTTTTTAAAAAATAAGAGTCAAATATCAATCGAAATACAATAAGAGATTGAATCTATTATTTAATCAAATAATATTGAGCATGATTTTCATACTAAAAAGTCTCAAAATATGATTTGAAACACACACATTCAAAACAAGGGGTCAAAATATTACAATCAACCTACATGGGTACAATAGATATCTCACTTCTATAAAATAAAATCGCAATATGGAGCTCAGATCTCTATAATAATGTTAAATCTAACACCCACAATAAGTAATAAATGAATGAGTCACAAAGACTAAGTATGACCCTCGAGTTACCTCCAATCCTCACACAAAACCAAATATTTAAAGGCATAATAAAAAATGCTATGTTATGTCATCCTTGCATATATCACACACAACACACACACATATATAGTTATACGATAATATAAAAAGGAAAAAATATACGTATACCCTTGAATTATATTCAGCTACACACTTTATATTCATGGGGCCTTATTATCCCCTAGATTATCTTAAAGTGAAAAATTATAAAATCAAACAACATACAAAAATACAATCATAATTCTATTATTAAGTTTCAGTTTTTTTTTGAAATTAAATTGCAAGGTTAAAGTTAAATTACCTAATTAAAAAACTAGGTCAAAAATTTCAATTTAGACATCATGATTAAAATTAATCCAAAATTGAGCATATATAATCATCAAGGGGTGATAGAGATTATTACCTTAAAATCTCTACCTTAATATTTTATGTCAAAATCAATCTATTGTACTATCACCTAGCTCATCATTTTTCAAAAAGAAAAAAAATAATAATTATGAATATATGTCATTGTTCATATATAACCAAGTCAGGCAAGTATGCGATGGAAGAATAAGTGTTGTGATCGTAGAGATCAATTTCTACTTGTCAGGTCAATCAGTTTATAACCCTTCCTAATCATAGTCTTTTTGCTTGCGATTGTAGCGCATCAAAACTTAAATTGGATTTAACAGTTGTAATTAAGTTGCAATTGTTTTTGCAACTAAGTCAAGCTCCTTTGATCTCAACTCATGTCATATATTAAAAAATCTTAAAGTATAACATCAACAATGAATATATGTCATTGTTCATATATAACCAAGTCAGGCAAGTATGCGATGGAAGAATAAGTGTCGCGATCGTAGAGATCAATTTCTGCTTGTCAGGTTAATCAGTTTATAACCCTTCCTAATCATAGTCTTTTTGCTTGCGATTGTAGCGCATCAAAACTTAAATTGGATTTAACAGTTGTAATTAAGTTGTAATTGTTTCTGCAACTAAGTCAAGCTCCTTTGATCTCAACTCATGTCATATATTAAAAAATCTTAAAGTATAACATTAACTTATACAAAGTTTCAATGTATAATTTGAACGCAAACACTCAAGATAAGGCATCAAAGTATTACAATCAACCTATTTGAATAGAGTGGATAACTCACTTTCATACAAGGAAATCACAAAATGAAACTCAAATTGTTCTAATAATGTTAGCAACAAGCTATGAGTCACTAAAACTAAGTAAAACTTTTGAGATTATCCCAATTATTGCACAAAAATAAATATTTAAATGAACAATCCAAATATTATATCATGTCATGCTTATACACATCAGATATAATAATATCAAAATACATGATTAAGATATAATGTCACGATTTGATTTCTCTATTCATGATGGCACATAAAATAACCCACTACTAGGTAAGCTGACCCATATCCCAGAACTATGAGTAATGGGATTAAGGGTAGAAACTATACCAAAATTTAACAAATAACATAAATAACAAGAATAAGCGAAAGCAAACCAAAACTATATACAATAAAAGATCCGTCTAGAACTTGGAAGTCACAAGTATAGAGCTACTACAAAATGAATACAAGTCAGAAAAGTGGACCACAGAAACAAGATTTGTCTCCAAAAGTATAAGATTAGTCATAATATATACAGAAGGAGATGGGTAAATCCATGACGTCGTGTGCTCAACCTCGCCTTTGGATCAGATTGAAGCAGGCTCGAACTCAACTCTGGTAGCTGGTGCTTGGACTTACATCACAAAAACAGATGCATAGTCTAGTATGAGTACCAAAACAACAGGTAGCTAGTAGGAATCATAGGCCGACTGAGTAGGAAAAGTAAAAGTAATAAGAAATGTTAGAATCTAAAACACAACGAGAAACAAGGGCAAAAATATAACTAAACTGCACAAGAGTGTATTAACTCACAAAGAAAGAGAGTACAACTAACTAGATCCGACTGGGGCATATAAGCTTGGCGGGTACACTCGTGCGCAAGTTTAAATAAATACGAGCGGACCCCATAAATGACCCGGAACTGAAGAAAATGAGGGAATTATGGATATAAGGTTCCAAAATATAATTACTGCCTAGCTAAGGCCAGATTATCAGACTCAAGTTTGTTATATCAGTCTACATGGAGCTATGTTATCCGAAGCTATGTTAGAGAGATTCTAAAGCCTAATGGCTCCAAATTATTCAAGCCTATGGAAATTACTAGTTTAAGTCTAGACTAAGGCCAAACATGCTTTCAACAATGTACAAAAGCCACAATTAAGCACACCACAAGGTATGGATGATCAACTAATACAACCAACATGCTTGTATTGCCTGAAATACTCGAAAATAGCCTAACACATGGATTCTACAAATTAAGCATGATCAACTACCAATTCACCCTCAAATTCACACAAATTAACATATAATTACGTAATCATGCTCAGTATAAAGAGAGGAAAGCCCTAACCTACCTTTAAGTCTACTACACGCAGTCCAAATCAAGTTGTCAAAGCTTTCTCCTTTCGTACAGTCTGGGATGCTGTCACACTATCAAAAATAGTATCACGGTGTTAATACGGTCATTTAAACACAAAAATTATTAAAAATAGAGACAAACCAATTTTGGATTCTAAAATAGAAATGTGGGATCCGCGCCGAAAATTCTTAAATTGACTCCATGAAACTATCCTAATTAGCTTCCTGAACTTGTGTCCCAAAATGGAGCACAATTCGGGGAGAACAATCCAAAATCGAGTCATGCAATAAGATCACCATTTAAGTTTAGAAGAAGGTTTAAGACAATAACTACAACGTAGAAATTACCTCAAACGAATACTCTCCAACACTTTCCAATCACTCCAATAAGTTCCCCCAACATTGCCTAGAAATCCAACCTTTGAATCACCCAAAATGGAGTCAAAATGAAAGAGATATAGTGTTTTGAAATTTGGAGAATAAGTTGAAATTCGGTTCTAAAAAAGACCTCCAAGCATAGCAAAAGTGGCAAAGCGACGTCCCCCGAAGAGGCAGGCCTCTCTAAAGTAAGACCCTAGGTTCTAAAGCAAGGACTGATTTAGCGATGGTTAGGCTGCTAAAGTGTCACGACCCAAGCCTAGGGCCTAGACGTGACATGGCGAATGAGGAACCCGAAATTACCTCAAACAAGCCTCTTAGCATTCTTTTAGCCTTTCATAGGTAATGATGATAAATAAACAAGCGGAAATCATAATAAATCTTCAACTTACATATGTCCAACAATACCTCTAACTATTAGATTTAACGGGGCTAAGACAAGTCCCTAGCTCACCCTCAATCATAATAGAAGAAATTTCATAGTAAAATATCTTAACATATCATAAACTAGAAAGATAAAGGAGTATTGTTCCCGGAACATGGGAACTTACCAAAAGTAGTCTTCAATGGAATATCAACTAGCCACATGGAGGAGAATGAGGAGGAGCACTGATCCCTACATGGTGATATCATGTAGGCAAAAGAGTATGCGTTAGTACTTTGAATGTACTAAGTATGTAAGGATGCATGAACATTGAGAAAACATTAAAACATTTATGTAATATGGAACATAATTTAATGTATGCATAATAAATCATATATATATCCTTTAAAACATTCATTTTGTGGAAAATTAACCATAACCGACATTTAAGACCATGCGAGCTATTACATGGAATCCAACATAACCCCCTACGTTGGTCGGGGAGACTACTTGCCAGGTAGAACTCCGTCAACTTCATTCATTTCTTTAACTTTAACTTTAAGGACTATTTATGGATCCATTAGCCTAAGCCTACAAGGGCTCCTATGTTGGCACATAGTTAATGAGACAAGGGGTTGCTACTAGGATTCCCTTACCGAATCCCACCTCAATGCCTCATTCGGTGCTAAGTCAATCCCACGGAATAGTTTAATACTTCAAAATATTCATAGCATATAACTTGAGAATTCAAACATCATATTCGGTAGAATAGCTCATTAAAACATTTGATAATTCAAATATGCAAGAATTGTCCTTATTGCATAAAGAATCCATCATTCATATCATTTCATCATTCTTTCATTTCATAAGACTCCCTTTTTTGATCATGGATATTGCTTTCATAAACATTTATTTGGAGTCAAAGCTTTCAAGTCAAACTTTATTAAAAACATAATAAAACTAGGTGGGTTCAAATCACTTCAACTTGCAAATATGTATGTAAATAAATATTCATAAATACTTTGAAATCCATTAATTAAAAATCATGCTTTAAACAACCCACCATGAATTTCAACAACCTTTAAAAATATAAATAAATAAATTACTTGCAATCCATCAATTCATACATATAAAATTATGTTGTATCAAAATAGACCAATAATCATTAGTTTAACCATGATTCATACTATTAAGTAAAAATAAAAATTACCATAACAAAAATATTACTTGAAATCAAGAGACTTAATTGAAAGAGTTTTTGGACTATATGGATGGAAGAATTCATGGATAAACACCACATAACTTAGAGTAAAGCTTAAAGAAAATAAATATAATTTATCATATAATCAAAATAATTTAGACATGAGAGTGGAAGGAATACTCTCATTGAAACCTTACATACCTGGAAACCGAAGCTTTAGTTGGTACCGGAAGACTTAATGACCACTCTTGAGTCCTAGCTTTTCTCCTTGCCGGAACGTTTTGTGTACTACCCGGAATATATGAATTACCGGAATAGTATTTCTTCACTACTAAGAACTAAAACTATATTTGAGAATGTGTAAAGAAGTGTATAGAGAGAAGATTTGCTTGAGAAAGCTTGATGAATAAAATGAGGAAATAAGGTGGGTATTTATAGATGGAAAAGAGGACCTAACAATAAATAAAATAATTATAAATAAAAATCTGAAAATTTAGTGGAATATATTGATGTCATGGATGATGTTAAATGGAGGACAATTTATGTCATGAGTGATGTCAAATGTATCTAGATCTTTCTATGGTAGGTGAAATGAGTTATCTTTGACAGAATACTCGTTTTGGGAGCTATGTTTGAATAAGATAAATTCCTTATTAGGATTTGGTGTCTTCATAAGAATTGTAGATATGGAAGTCTAGTTTCATATCGTTCAAGAATAAACCAATTTGGATAAACCTACAGTGAGATATGATTTTTCTTCTATAAACACTCATTTCCGTCACAGCATCCTACCTTACAAAGATTAATTTATTTGACCTACTTAACCTCCGAATCTTAAAATATGGTCTTCATAAAAGTTGTAGGTAATGATCTTGTGGTTACTCAGAAATTTGAATCACTCAATTTGGATATTCCTATGAAAAGTTATGACCAAAATACAGAGGTTGTATCATGTTTAGGCAAAAATTGAAACATCGTATACAACGTTTTTAGGGGATGTTACATAAAGTGACACCTGCTCATCTGTACTACGTTGCTTAAGAAATGACCTGACCATTTAAGCAAGTGTCACTAAAGTGATGCCAGGTTTGCAAAAGAAAATGCACCAGACATTACTGCACCAGCTGAGTTTTGCCAATGCCCAAGATTGCTATAGGGTACTGGGGATTTGTTTGGAACACCAGACTCAACGACATAGTTGAAATTTCCATTCGAGGTCTTCTCGACAAAAAGTAGGTCCCACACCCAAGTATCATTTTAGCCAATTCCATAAGGGGCCTCAAGATTAGATTGGAAGTCTCGAGAAGAGCATAAAATATCATTCTAGACCAAACTCAATATTCTCAAGCTAACCGCACTTATAGAGTTTTCGTCCGTGTGCGTTTTCCAAGAATATTGACCAAGATCAAACTTAGGCCAAATTTCAAAGACTAATATGCCTAATGGTCCAAACTCTCACCGAAAACCTCTGCACTCATGCTGACTATGTCACTAGCCTAAAATGACCATCCAGAGCTGATGAAAATATTAGAATTCCATTTTGAGGACTTTTACCTGATGTACTGACCGGAATCAACTATTTAAGTTTCAAAAGCTCCAAAATAAGGAAATAGACATAAATCCCAAACGAACGACCAGACAACTGAAAGTTAGTGCCAATAAGTCATAAATGACTTAGGGTCGCTACAAAAATGCTCTAAATGACTAAAAAATGCAGTTACTCAAAAATGACATAAAAGGTCATTACAACATTCATCCTTAAAAGTAAGAGTGAAAAAATACTTGAAGGCTCAAATAAGATAGGGAACTTCTCCTGCATCTCCTGCTCGGTCTCCCAGGTAGCTTCTTCGACTGGATGATGTCTCCAATATAACTTAACCATAGAAATGGCTCTGCATTGCAACCTCGTCAGATCTCTGGTAAGAATGGAAATTGGATCCTTAACAAAGGTTAGACGATATCTAACTTAACTGAATAATACTGGAGCACATAAGACTTATCTAGAACATATCACCATAACATCGAAATATGGAAAACCAGATGGATAGCTAAGAATGTCGGAGGCAAGGCTAACTCATAGGCAACATTACCAATTATCCTCAAAATCTCAAAAGGGCCTATATACCTGGGGCTAAGCTTGACTCAGCTCCCAAATCTCATCACACCTTTCATGGGCGATACTTGGAGGAATACTCTATCACCAACTGCAAATCTCAATGGCTGACACCTATGATCAACATAATCTGGTGTCTACTGTGAGATGTCTTGAGCCTATCCTGAATCACTCTCAAGTGATGTAAGGCCTCCTAAATCAAGTATGTACCACACGGCCTAGGCTCCATAGACTCAAACCAACCAATCAGAGAGCGACAACACCTACTATATAAGGCCTAAAATGGGGCATCAGAATACTAGAATGGTAGATACTTAGAGGAATACTCTATCACCAACTGTAAATCTCAATGGCTGACACCTATGATCAACATAATTTGGTGTCTACTGTGAGCTGTCTTGAGCCTATTTTGAATCACTCTCAAGTTATCTAAGGCCTCCTAAATCAAGTCTGTACCACGCGGCCTAGGCTCCATAGACTCAAACTAACCAATTAGAGAGCAACAACACCTACCATATAAGGCCTGAAATGGGGTTATCTGAATACTAGAATAGTAGATGTTATTATATGCTAACTTCACTAGAGGTAAAAATTGGTCCTATTTGACCTTCTAAATCCATAATACAGGCCCACAACATATCCTTAAAAACCTGAATAGTGCGCTTTGACTGACCATCAGTCTGCTGGTGAAAAGCTATGCTAAGATTGACACGGGTTCCCAAATCCTCTTGAAAATTCCTCTAAAAGCTAGAAATAAACTGTGAACCCCAGTTTGAGATAATAGATACATGCACACCATGAAGACAAACCACCTCTCGAATGTTGATATGAGCCAATATCTCGGTAATGAAAGAAGTATGAACGAGAAAGAAGTTTGCTGGTCAATCAATCAACACTAACCCAAATATTCAACACCTCTAGAAGTGAGAGGCAACCCCATAATGAAGTCTATGGTGATACACTCCCACTTCCACTCTGGAATAGGTAATCTCTGAAGCTCGCCACTAAGCCTCAAGTGCTCGACCTTCACCTGCTGATAATACATGTAACAAGATATATTGTCTTTTTTATCTTTCCTCATACCACTCCATTAATAATTTTGTCTATGATCGCAATACATCTTTATTGTGCCCAGATGGATATAATATTTGGAATCATGGGCCTTATATAAAATCAGTTAAATCAAATCCCCAACTCTTGAAATACAGATACGACCAACAAATCTCAACACTCCATCTAAATCTAAGGTAGCCTAACTGGTATCACCTCCTAAAACTCAATCTCGAAGAGCAGCCAATTCCTCATCCTCAAACTAATAACTGCAAATCCGATTGTGTAAGGATGACTAAACTCCCAACAGGCTAACACCCATCTAGAATCTGAAATGTCTAACTAAATCATATTGTTGGCTAAGGACTAAATTTCCAAGCCAAAGGTTGTTCCACAACTGACAGGAAGGCTAGGTTATTTATACTTACTTCCTTCCAACTCAAGGCGCCTGCTACTTCATTTTCCTTGCTTGGATGGTAGAGAATAAAGAGGTCATAATCCTTTAAGAGATCAATCCAATGACGCTCTCTCGAATTAAGATTCTGTTGACTCATAACGTATTGAAGGCTCCTGTGATTAGTGTAGATCTCACAACAAACTCCATACAGGTATTCCTTTAAATCTTAAGCACAAATGGTATCGACGCCAACTCCAAGTCATGAGTCAGATAGTTGCACTCACGAAACTTAAGGTACCTTAATACATAAGCTATAAACTGGCTTCGCCGCATCAATACACAAACCAAACCAACACTGAGTGTATCATAATATAATCTATAGACTTCGCCCTCAATTGGAAGAGTCAATATAAGAGCAAAGGTAAGAAACTCTTTGAGCCTAAGAAAGCTCGTTCACGCTCTTTTAACCACTCAAAAAGAATATTTTGGCAAGTCAATCTAGTTAAAGGTGTTTCTATAGTAGATAAGCCCTCAACAAAGTGCCTGTAGTACCCTGTTAATCTGATGAAACTATGAATCTCAGTCACTGAAGGAGGCAGGGGCATTAGTCAACCCAAAAGACATCACTGGGAACTCATAATGGCTGTAAGAAGTCCTAATTATGGTCTTAGGGATGTCCTCTACTCTAATCCTTAGCTAACGGTATCTCACGACCCAAGTCTAGGGCCTAGACGTGACACAGAAAATGAGAAACCTAAAAATACCTCAAACAAGCCTCTTATCATTCATTTAGCCTTTCATAGGTAATTATAAAAAAACAAGCAAAAACTATAATAGTAAATGTTCAACTTACATATGTCCAATCATACCACTAATTTTTAGATTTAACATGGCTAAGACAAGTCCTAAGCTCACCCTCAATCATAATTAAAGAAATGCCATAGTAAGTGTCTAAAGATCTCAATATATCATAAGCTACAAAGATAAATGAGTATTGTTCCCGAAACATAGGAACTCACCAAAAGTAGCCCTCAAACAAAATTGCAACTAGCCACGTAGAGAAGAATGATAAGGAGCACTGGTCCTTACATGGTGATATCATGTAGGAAAAAGAGTATGCGTTAGTACTTTAAATATACTAAGTATGTACGCATGCATTACAAAGTAAAATATTTAGGACATTTATAAGGTAAAGTACATAAATGAGTGTATACATGAGTAATCAAGTAGATATCATTTAAATCATACATATGTAAATATATACATGCACGAGTAATCATGTAAATAACATTTGAAAAGTTCATTGTGGGAAGTTGACTATAACCGACATTAATATCATGTGAGTTATTAAATGGAATCTAACATAACCCCCTATGTTGGCTGGGGAGTCTACTTGCCTAGGGTAGAACTCCGTTAATTTTACATTCATTCTTTAACTTTAAATTTAAGGGCTTTCGTGGATCCATTAAAATAAGCCTACAAGGGCTCCTATGTTGACACATAGTTAATGAGACAAGAGGTTGCTACTAGGATTCCCCTTACCAAATCCCACCTTAATGCCTCATTCGGTCCTAAGTCAAGCCCACGGTATAGTTTAATACTTCAAAATATTTAGAGCATATAACTTGAGAATTCAAAATATTATATTCGGTGGAATAGCTCATTAAAATATTTGGTGATTCAAATATGCAAGAATTGTCCTTATTGCATAAAGAATCCATCATTCATAGCATTTCATCATTCTTTTATTTCATAAGACTTCTTTTTGATCATAGACATTGCTTTAATAAATATTTATTTGGAGTCAAAGCTTTCAAGTCAAACTTCATTAAAAACATAATAAAACTAGGTGGGTTCAAATTACTTCAATTTCATACATGAATATAATTTAAATTATGAATAAATATTTTAAAATCCATCAATTAAAAAAATTATGCTTTAAACAGCCACCAAGAATTTCAAGAACATTTAAAGAGCTAAATAGAGAAAATACTTGTTAACCATTAATTCATATATATGAAATCATTTTGCATCAAAATCGAACAATAATTATTAGTTTAACTATGATTCATGCTATTAAGTAGAAATAAAAATTATCCATAAGAAAATCTTATTTGAAATCAAGAGATTTAGTTGAAAAAGTTTTGGACTCAATGGGTGGAAGAACCCATGGATAAATACCCACATACCTTAGAGTAAAGTTTGAAGAGAATTGGGTAAATAAATATAATTTATCATATGATCAAAATACTTTAGGCATGAGAGTAAAATGTACTATCATTGAAGCCTTACATATCTGGAATCTGAAGCTTTACTCAGAATCGAAGGACTTAATGAACACTCTTGAATCCTAGCCTTTCTCCTCGCCGGAACATTTTGTGTACTACTCGGAGTATATGGATCACTGAAATAGTATTTCTATACTACTAAAAGATATAACTATATTTTGAGCATGAGTAAAGAAGTGTATAGAGAGAAGAGTTGTTTGAGAAAACTTGATGAATAAAATGATGAAGTAGGGTGGATATTTATAGGTGTGAAGGAGGGACCTAACAATAATTAAAATAATTATAAAGAAAATATAAAAATTTAATAAAGTATTGTGATGTCATGGATAATTTCAAATGGAGGACTATTGATGGCATGAGTGATTTCAAATGGATCTAGATCTGCTATGGTTGGTGAGATGAATCTCCTTTTTACGGAATACCCTTTTTTCAGAGCTATGTTTGAACAAAATAAATTCCTAATTAGGATTGAATGTCTTAATATGAATTGTATCTATATAAGTCGTCTTTCATGTCGTTCAATAATAAACTGATTTGAAGCATTTTACAGTGAGATATGATTTTTCTTTTACAAATACTCTATTTGTCACAACAGCAGGTCTTGAAAAGATTAGTTTATTTGTCCTACTTAGTCTCCGAATCTTAAGATATGGTCTTCACAAGTTATAGGGAATGATGTTGGGATTATTCAAAAATTTGAATCACCTAATTTAGACCATACTATAAAAAGTTAAACCCAAAATACAGAAGCCGTATCATTTTTATCGAGAATTGGAACATCATATACAACGTTTTTAGGGGGTGTTACATGATAACAGACCTCAATTCAATCTTAGAAAACACCAAGACATCCTGAAGCTTATCAAATGGGTGATCAATACGAGGCATAGAGTAACGGTTCTTCACCATTATCTTGTTCAGTTACGTGTAGTCAACACACATTCGCATAGAGCCGTCCTTCTTCTTAACAAATAGGACTGGGGCACCCAAGTCGATACACTAGGCCAAATAAATTCCTTATTAAGAGATCTTGAACTTGAATACTGAGCTCCTTGAGCTTTGTCAGGCCATATGGTATGGTGGGATAGAAATAAGGCCCTTTAGGAATACTTTAAGCTCTAGAAAATGGGACAGACCTTATGTTTCTTGAGGAGGTTCTACCACGTGGAAACTCTCTTTAATGAAAATTTAGCCTTAGCTGGCTGTGACCAAGAACCCATTGGTTTCGTATGGTGGGTCATGTATACCTGTGTAATGAACTTGAAGGTAATTTTTGGTAATTTTTGAAAAATGACCATTTTATCCCTTTAAGTAGTTGCCCCGAGTCATAATCGACCATTTCTCAAAGTTAGTTTTGGAAAATTCTCTGAAAAGTTTTATTTTTGGAAGTTTTGAGATTTTAAAGGCTTAAAGTGTTTAAAAGTAGTTTTTGGTACCAACTGAATGTACGAGTTTCGAAATGGAATTCCATCAATTCTATTAGATCTGAAATATGTAATTTGGTCTAGGATATTTGATGGAATTAGATTTAGAGTTGTAATGTGGATTTGAGTTCCTAGGTTGGAAATTTTTGAATATTTTATCATAGAGTTGACTTTCATCAACATTTAGGGTTCTGATGCTCGGAATAGAATTTCAGTTACTCCATTGAATTTAAGGGATGCTTTTAGGTGTAGGAGTGGTCTTGGTCGAATTTTTAGAGGTCCCGAGCTCAATTTTGTATTTTTAGGCCTAAAATTAGTTTAGTTGCGACTAATTTGATTTTCGCTCAAGAGTACCTCAAATTCGAATTCCGATAATTTTATTGAGTCCAAAATATCATCTCCAAGCTAGTAGCGTATTTTTTCATATTTGAAAACTTTCAGATGAGTTTTGGGTGAGTTTTTAAGTTTTTTAAGTGCTTTGACTTTGTTTCAACAAATTGTGGCAACTAAAAGGTTCATTAGTAGTTTAAATATTTCAAAACTTTTTAAACTTTGAGCGTGAATTATAGGACTTATCTCAAAATTTGGTGCATTTTCACTAAGCCGATATTGAATTTTTATTAGAAAATATGAAATAATTATTTACTGATATGAAATAATATTTGACTGAACAAACGAGCAAGAAATTGAGATTCAATTGAACGAGCAGGTCTGTATCATTATTTGAGACATTTTAAAAAAAGAATCGGGGCATTTCTCTACCGTATGAGGGAGTTACGACTGATTTGGTGAAAGTTTAAGTTGCTAGTTTTCTGGTGTGAAATAGAGTTGTACAGGTATATAAATTTCAGACTGTGTTCATTTGCTATTTTGAGCATATTGGGAGTTGTAAAGCTCAAAATAGAGTGATTCTTGCGGATTTCTTCTCAATTTAATATGGGGTTAGTATTTGGTCCTCAATTCGACATTTTCTCATGATTTATTCACCTAGTTTTCTTTTCCTATCCATAAATTCTTGAAATATTTTGGGATTTTATCGATCTGGACTCCGTTTTTTATTAAAAAGGTGTATTTAGGATCTTTATGTTATGGGTAAACTGATTTTGTCATAAAATTATTGATTCATTGATTATTTTCATCATATTAATCGCGTATAATTTGAATTTTTTTTGATAAAGTTAAAGTTTGATAAATTAAGGATTTCAAAGTTGATTATAACTCCATTTACGATAAAATTTCATATTTAAAGTTTTCTAAACATGGGTAAGATATTTTTCAAGAAATATTTTAGATTAGAGTCAGGGTTTCAGATTCAGGTATTGAGAATTTTTTCAAGAACATGGATTTTATTAAAAATGATGAGTATGGACTGATTTAACCTCCATTTTCAAAATGATTTTCACCATTAGTTTTTGAATGCTCTGGGTAATGTATTTTATGTATTAATTTTGAGATTTACCCTTTGTTTTTGAAATTGGAGTTTTGAGCCATTTTGACCCTTTTGTCCGAATTTTATGACATTGGTTGTGTGAACATGCCTATTTTCATTGGTTCTGTGGCACAACTGATGTAAGATACTTTGTTGAAATAATAAGAAATAGGAGTCGTGCCATACACTCTGTGGCAGGTTCTATATGAGGGGATAGGCCACACGCTCTGTGGAAGATTCTATATAAGGGGTCAGACCACAAGCTCATTGGCAAGTCTTATATGAGGGGTCAGGCGACACACTCTATGACAGGTTACATGGACAAAAATTTCCCCATGGGTTTCAAACAGAGATTCAATGGATGTGTACCGATATGACAGACATGCATCATCATACTTGACACTTTATTGCATTGCGTTGCACATCTTTGTTTGTTTGTGGACTTGTATTTACCTCTTGGTGTTCTTATGACTGATATATATTTGATACCAGTCTAGATTATAAGATTATGTATACCCCTTGATGTCTTTGTGATTGACATTCCTGTTATCGATGTGACTTATTTGGTGATGTTGATGAGCTATTGTTGACCTATGAGCCATATGAACTGTGAAATCTAGCTTGGGCTGATTTCTGTGCAGGCCTGCTATTGAGGAGGTTAAGTTGGTATGAAAGGGATTCCTATGTTCTATTAGATTTTCCTTGTTTTGTTATTTGTCTTGGTGAGTACCATGTTGTTTGGTACTCTCTTTGCTTCTTCACTTGTGTAGGTTCCGATCTTAGACCATGACTTTGTATTCCTTTCCTTTATCCGAGGCTTTGAGGTGACTTTGAGAGGTAGATGATTCATGTCCAACGATCTCTCTTCTCCTTTTTATTTACGCTTTGTTCTATTTGAGAAACAAAGACATTGAGACTTGTGTTTATCTTTTATTTCTATTTTTATTAGAGTTTTGTACATGTGGCAATCAGTATTTAGGGGTTATTGTAGTTGATTAAGACTTTCGTTTTATATCTATATCTATATCTATCCTATTTAAATTGCTTTTGTGTTATCTTTCCATAATTGTTAGGTTTTAGGCCAATTTGTCTGGTGGGAATAGATAAGCGCCATCACACATAATTCTGTACCAACAACTTCGACTCACCCTCATCTCTAGCTAGTGTCCAGCACATCAAATTTCAGGGTGAGCTATGTCTTCGAGTTTGTGCAGGATTTTCTCAGTCATGGCATGGTGTCCTTAGTTTTCAGACACAAATTACTCTATTTATCTAAACTTAGTATTTTGGGACTAGATGTACTTGATGTAATGACTTTCATGTTTTGGGAAATCATACGTAGTAGACTCTAGTGGATTCTTATTTCTTACTTTAATAAGGTTTGAGATTCTGCATTATTGTCATGTTTCATAGGTTGAATAACTAATGTAAGTTAGGAGTTGTATTCGTTGGTTCGCCTACCTAGAAGGTTAAGTGTGGGTGCACTCATGACCATTTTGAATCATGAAAAAATACTATCAGAGCCTTAGGTTTGGTGATCTTGTCACAACAAGGATAGGTCTAGCTGAGTCTTACATAACAATATGGGGACGCCTTTAATTTTCTTCGAGAGGCTATAAAGACAGTTCGGAAAAATCTTTACTTCTTGATTTTCTATCATGCATCTTTGATCCAATATAGTTCCTATCACTTCACTTTGTTCTCTCACTTATAGTGGTGACTCGTGCTTGGTTCTGCATATATGCAACTGAGATATCATTGTGTAGATTTAGTGTTAGAGCGGGATTTGAGATTGAAGTGATAGACTTATGAAAAGAATATATGGTCAAATTTGAAATGCGATATGATTCGGAAAGAGTGATTTAGGTTGTGATTCAATAATGTATTTTGAGGATATGGTATAAAAGGAGGAATAATAGTTGTGAGATCTCATGAACATCTTGCTTAGTGCATGAGGAGGATGATGTTGCGCCAATCAAGAGCAAAACTTCTATTGTGGTTTCATAAAGTTTATGTATATTAGTAAGGGTCATTTAGTCTAAGAGAGGTGGAAAAAAGACACGAATACCCTTAAAAAAATCAACCCTGGCCGTCTACAGATCAATTCTTTGACTTGTAGTAACTTCTATAGGTCATAGAAGAGCAGTCATAAAACTGGGTTACAGTCTGTAAGAATTTCTACGAGTCAAGTTTAAGACTCATAGAAAGTATTACCGGTCATAAACCCTTCTTGTCTTGGAAACATTCTCAGACCGAATCTCTGAGTCTATGAATCTCTTCTATGGGTTATGTGTATGACTCGTAGACTCTTCGATGAGTCATCAACTTCACTCGTAGAAGTGACTTGGAGTCTCAAATTTTGGCTAAGTATCAATGGTCTCAATGAGTCATTTCTACAAACCATCCTGTCAACTCGTAACCAAAGTACCGAGGCCTACATTTTTCATAATTTAGACCTTGACTCCATAACTCAATTTTATGAGTCGTCAACATCTTTACGAGTCGTCAATCAGTCGACTCGTAGACTCACTTCTAAAGTTGGCCAGATTTCAAATTCAAGGCCAATGCTACGAGTCCTTCCTATGATCCATAGGAGTTCCTACGACCCATAGGTCGACTCGTACAAACAGACACCACTCATTTTTCTCCATTTTTCTTATGGACCTCAAACTTAGTGTTGGCTAGAATAACATGGGGTGTTACACTATGAATTTCAAATCTATGATCATGTCTATGATATATGTTCATTATGATTTCTATGCTATGTATGTATTGCATGGGATTTAACTTAGCACCGAGCGGACTTGAGGTGGGGGCCCTACCAAAAGCCTTAGTAGCAGCCTCTCATCCCTTAAACTATGTGCCACCATAGTTTTTCTTTCATGGCTTAACTAGTGGTTCTACATATAGCGTATGCACATGACCCACCTAGCCGGGTAGAGTCTACCTTGACAAGTAGATTCCCCTTTTTATTCATTGTATGGGGATACAATGGGATTCTATGTTATAGTTCGCATGGTCATATTGTCAGTTATGGTTCCTATATCACATATGTATATGCTCATCGTGTTATTTTTATGATTTTAAGTGGGTGGCTTACAAAATCAAGGGTGTTGCTCAAGTTTGGTACACTCAATGAAAGTTGGAGAGAGTAGACGAAGTTCCTATTGAATGGGAAGCCTTAAAACTTGCTTTCCTTGATTGCTTCTTTTCTCTTGAGCTAAGGGAAGCCAAAGTATTGGAGTTCATTAATCTTCAACAAGGCTAAATGGGAATAAGGGACTATGCCCTCAAGTTTACTAAGCTATCCAAGTATGCTTCTTCATTAGTTATCGATCCACATGCCAGAATGAGTCAATTCATATTGGGAGTGTACTACTTAGTTACTAAGGAATGTCGTACTACCATGCTTTTTAAAGAGATGGACATATCTCGTCTCATGACTTTCGCCGAACAAATTGAAGGAGAAAAGCTCAAAGAGTTGAGAATGAGGGATTTCAAGAGGGCCAGATATGAAGGTAAGTTCTCCAATGCTAGGATCGGTGGACTAAATGCTAAACTATTGACCCTACTTGTTCGGATGGGTGTTGGTAATAGTGTCTGTTTTCAACAAGGCCAACATTCAGGGAACAAGTTTGTTAAGGATAGGGTTCTATACCCTAAAGTTCAAGGAGGAGGAGGTGTGAATGCTAGTAGCCCTTCTTTTCCTAAGTGTGTAAAGTATGGAAAGAATCATGGAGGAAAATGCTTAATGGGAATGAGTGCTTGTTATGGATATAGCAAGATGGGCCATAAGATATCCGAGTGCCCTCATGTTGCCAACAAAAGTGGAGAAGGTCATCCTTAAGGAGACCAAGTGCAACAAGGTGCCCAAGCTCAACCTAAGGGTGGCCAACACAACAACTGATTCTATGCCCTCTATGTACGACAAGACGTGGATGAGACTCCTAATGTGGTCATGGATATGTTACATGTCTTTAACTTTGATGTTTATGTATTCGGGTGCCAACTTGTCTTTTTTCCTTACCTTGCTGTGAGATTTGATGTGTGCTCCGAAGTGTTGTTAGAACCTTTTTCAATTTATACTCCCATTGGTGATTCAGTATTAGCTGAGAGAGTTTATAGAAATTGTCCCGTTTCGGTCTTGCACAAAGTTATTCCATTGATCTTATTGAACTTGACATGACCTATTTTGACATCATTTTTGGTATGGATTGGTTACATGCTGCTTATATATCTATTCATTGTAGAACCCATAGGGTCAAGTTTTAATTTTTAATGAGCCTACTCTTGAATGGAAAGGTAATGATTCGGTGGTTAAAGGTCAATTCATCTCATGTCTTAAGTCCAGAAAAATAATTTCCAAAGGGTGCATTTATCATATTGTGCGAGTTAGGGATGTTGATTCCGAAACTCCTACTCTTGAGTCGCTCTCTATAGTTAATGAGTTTCTCGATGTCTTTCCCGATGATTAGCCTGGTATTTCTCCCGAAAGGGAAATTGACTTTGGCATAGACCTCATTCCCAATATCCAACCTATTTTTATTCATCCTTACCGTATGGCCCCGACGGAACTTCAGGAGTTGAAAGAGAAAATGAATAATTTGTTGGATAAGGGTTCTACAAGGCCAAGTATTTCACCATGGGGTGCAACCGTGTTGTTTGTTAGGAAGAAAGATGAGTCTCTCCGAATGTGTATAGATTACTGGCAATTGAATAAGGTTACCGTAAAGATAAGTATCCAATTCCGAGGATAGATGATATTTTGACCCATTATAAAGGGAAGGTTACTTCTTTAAGATTGATCTCCATCCTGGTTAGCACCAATTAAGGGTAAGGGAGTGTGATATTCCTAAGATGGAATTTCAAGCAAGGTATGGTAATTTTGAATTTGTAGTAATGTTGTTTGGTTTGACTAATGCTCCCGCTATTTTCAGGGATTTGATGAATCATATTTTCGAACCATATTTGGACACATTAGTGGTGGTGTTTATTGATGACATTTTGATTTACTCTCGGAATGAGCAGGATCATATGGGTCACTTGAGAATTGTGTTGCATATATTGAGAGACAAGCAACTATTTACCAAGTTTAGTAAGTATGAATTTTGGCTAAGGAAAGTTGCATTTCTAGGCCATGTGCTGTCCGATGATGGGATCAAGGTTGATCCAAAGAAAATGGAGGCAGCAAAGAATTGGCCTAGACCAATATCTTCTTCGAATATTAGAAGCTTTTTGGGATTGGACGGATATTGAAGGGTTTTCATCTATGCGAAATTTTAATGGTCGAAAGAATATGGAAAGAGTTTCCAACTATTGAAGGATCATCTTACGTCGGTTCCTATTTTGACATTGCCTGAAGGTTCACATAGGTTTGTTGTTTATTGTGATGCCTCACATGTTGGTTTGGGTTGTATTTCGATGCAAAAAGTAAGTTTATACCCTATGCCTCTAGGCAACTTAAAGTGCATGAAAGAAACTATCCAACTATAATCTTGAACTTGCGGCGGTTGTGTTTGCTTTGAAATTATGGCGTCACTATCTTTATAGGGTGCATGTTGATGTGTTTACTGACCACAAATGCTTGCCATATTTTTTTATCCAAAGGGAATTGAACCTTAGGCAAATGAGGTGGCTTGCACTCCTAAAGGACTATGACATGAGTATGTTATATGATCTGGATAAGGCAAATGTTGTAGCTGATGCTCTTAGTTAGTTGTCCATGGATAATTTGCATAGATGTCCATAGATTGGCACATTTAGGTGTGCGTTTGGTTGACTCAGATGATGAAGGTGTTATTGTACATAATGGCTCGGAATCATCTCTTGTGGCGGATGTAAAAGCCAAACAAGACAATGATCCAGTGTTGGTTGAATTAAAGAAGTCGGTTACCAAAACAACCATTGAGGCTTTCTCCTAAGTGGGAGATGGGGTACTATGTTACCAAGGTCGTTTGTGTGTTCCTAATATTGATGGGTTAAGAGAGTTAATATTGAATGAGGTTGTCGCAACCCAAGCCTAGGTCCTAGACATGACACGACAAATGAGAGACCTGGAGATACCTCAAACAAGCCTCTTAGCATTCATTTAGCCTTTCATAGGAAATGACAATCAATTAGAAAAAAGGGACTATAGGAAATCATCATAGCAAACATCCATAGTCAATATGTATCTTACATTTGTCCAACAATACCTCTAGTCTTAGACTTGGCAGGGGTTAAGACATGTCCCTAGCTCACCCTCAAATAAGCTAACAATGAAGTACCAAAATAGATGTCTTAATGCCTCAACATAACATATGCTAGAAAAGGGAGGAGTATCGTCCTCGAAACATGGGAACTTACCTAAAGGCAACCTTCGAGCAATCTCAACTAGCCACATAGAGGAGGACGAGAAGGAATGTTGGTGCCTACATGGTGATATCATGTAGGCAAAGAATATGTATTAGTACTTTGAATGTACTAAGTATGTGAGCAATGAAATGCATGTTATAATAATGTGCAATTGATCAAGTTAGAAAACATACTAGGTAAATTATTAAATCATGATAGTAATTCATGAACACCCTAAATGCAATTTGGAAACCATAATGGAGTCACATGAAAACATAAACACTATAGTGATGATCATAAGTAAGTGTAAGAAGTCATTTTCCTTATAGAATGCCATGATACAAAAGGTGATATAATGGGCCATTTTAAAACTGTGAAACCATTTGAAATACTATTTGAAACCATGAGACATAACTAATGCAATGTAGGAACCATCATGAAAACATAAAAGAACTTAACCACCATAATGGAAATCATGAGTTATTATAGGAAAACATATACTTTGAAAATACCATGAATAGTAACGAAGTATACCATAAATCCTTTGGGAGAAACTTTTAACCTTGTGAGAGTACATACTTTACTTTGTGAGAGATATCGCTATAGTAAGAAAATACCTTAATCATTTTGGGAGAGACGTTTTAACTTTTTATAAGAGGAACTGTTATAGTAGACATCATAGGAAATATCTTAAACATTGGGAGACGGAACTTGTACCTTTGTGAGAGGGACCGTTAATAGACATAAACCATGGGAGCTATACTATGGAGTCCCGATGTTACCCCTACACCAGAAGAAAAGGGGAGACTACTTGCAAGGGTAGACTCCGTCAAGCCTAAGTGGATCCCCTAAGCAATTGTGTGTGCCGGATACTCACCCCTAGTTCCTAGACAAGGGTACTCACCTCCAAGCCTTGATAATTTAGGTACTCACCTCCAAGCCTTGATAATTTAGGTACTCACCTCTTAGAGATTTGGGTATTCGCCCCTAACTCTTTTATACCTATAGTGACACATAGTTCTGGGACATGGGTATTCTCCCCTAGTCCAACTTGGTGCTAGGTAAATTCTCAATAGAATTTACAAATCATGAAACATAAAGTCAACCCCACGAAATAGTTAAATACTTCAAAATAGTCATATCATAGAGCTTGAAAAATCAAACATCATATTTGGTAGAATAACTCATTAAAACATTTAATTTGACTCAAATATGTGAGAATTGTCCTTTCACATTGAATCCTTTCTTTAGCTGAAAGTCCTTTCATCATCATTCAATCATTTCACAAGACTCCCTTAAACATAGACATTTTCTTAATAAACTTTCATTTGGAGTCAAACATTTCTAGTCAAACTCATTTGAAACATAGCAAAATGAGGTGGATTCTATTCAATTCATCCTTAAAACATGCTTTTCAAAGAACCATGCAATAACATTATCAATTGAGTCAATTCAAAACATACTTCAAATAAGCCACCATTCATTTAAAATTCCATAATAGCTTGAGATAGGAAATTACTTGAAATTCAACAATCCATTTAACTGAGTGGTAATATATGCTTACTTGAGCGTAAAATCAATAATTTGAACAATAATCTAGCAATTGAGATGGATTGAACAATACCCATTTGAAAATTTGTTAACCCAATATAGGAAATTAAGGCATTCATAGGTAGTAATCGATTTCATGCAATTTGAGTTAATAACCACCATTTGAATCATGCTTCATTCTAGTAATAAGAAATTAGAAGTACCCATAAAGAATTAACACTTGAATTCGAAGGAATTAGTTGGAAAGGGTTTTGGGGACTCCATGGATGGAAGAACCCATGAATGAAGAAACCCACATACCTTAGAGTAAAGTTTGAAGAAATCTTGATGTTTGGCCTTCAATAAGGAGCCTTGAATCTCATGAGTTTGAGAGGATTTTTTTTGTAGGAGGAGATTTGAGAGTATAAGAATGTTGTTAGGTTGTAATATTTAGAAAAATGATATTTTAATGAGTTCTGTCAGCCAAATCGGCGAGTTGGAGGTCCCCTCACTGACCTATTTGGAGAGTCACCAAATGGTACTTTAGCTCGCCTAATCCAATAGTTTCTAAAGGATTTCGGGCACCATTCAGCGAGCTAGGTCGCCGTTCACCGAATTATTTGGCGAGTTATTAAATTGGATGGTGGGCTTATCGAACTATCATATCCGTACATGCTTCGGTCAAACGATCATAACTTTCTAGTCCGAATCCAAATAAGGTAAACTTGGTAGTGTTGGAAAGAAGAATCATAAAACATAAAACATGACTTTAAAATTAAACTTCATGAACATGTATGCATATGGAAAGACATAAGAATAACTTGAACTCAAAAATTCTTAAGGATAGACATGAGAATCTAACACTTCAACTTGGGGGGGAACTCAAATACTCGGATTATCAAGTCAATTACAATACAACAAATATGAAACCAATCCATGCCAACCATTATCATGACCAAAGGAAACCATAACATACCAGATGAAACCGCCTAAGCCGTTGCCTTCCCTCTTCTAGCAGCCACCGAAAAATCCCTCATCATACGCCCTGTATCACCCACATTCCATCAGCACCATATTCAAGATTAGTTATATCACCATTCTAATACACTCATTTGAAACTCTTAACAAAAGTCATCAATAGTCTACTACAATCACTCCCATATTTACAACCATGCATTCAAGCCTATCATTCTAACTACTTTATGGCTCCATTGAAGTCAACATCCATCATGACCCAAGCCTAGGGTCTAGACATAACACGGAGAATGAGACACCCGGAGGTACCTCACCCAAGCCTCTTAGCATTCATGAAGCATTTCATTGGTAATGATAAACAAATTAAGCGGAAAACAAAAGGGATGTAGGGACTAAGGGGATTCATATTTAATAAGAGTCAACGACAACATAACATTTTTTTATATGTCCAACCATACCTTCTGCATTAAAGACTTGGCGGGAGATAAGATATGTCTCTAGCTCACCCTCAAAATAAGTGTCAAGAAATGCCTTAATAAAAGTTTTAATGTTCTACATAACATAAGCTTAGAATAAAAAGGATATTGTTCCCAAAATATGGGAACTCACCACAAGCAATCCTCAACCTAATCCGAGCTAGCCACATGGAGGAGGTCGAGGAATGATGTTGGTTCCTAGATGGTGTTATCATATAGGAAAAAGTATGCGTTAATACTTTGAATGTAATAAGTATGTGAGTATGCTATGAAATAAAGAACCTAAGAGAGACATGAGTAAGCAATATGCATAAGTAAATGCATGCATTAGAAATCATCATATGAAGCTTTAAAATATTCATTTTGTGGGGAAGTGACCATAACCAATATTTAAGACCATGCGAGCTATTATATGGAATCCAACATAACCCCATACGTTGGCACGGAGAGACTACTTGCCGGGTAGAACTCCGTCAACTTTGATCATTTCTTTAACTTTGACTTTAAGGGCTAATTGTGGATCCACTAGCTTAAATAGCCTACAAGAACTCCTATGTTGGCGCATAGTTAATACAAGATGAGACTTTACTTAAGGACCCCTTAGGTCGAGTCCCTATCTACATGCTATATTCGGTGCTAGGTCAATCTCATGAAATAACATTTATATATCATAATAACATAAGCATTGTATAACTTAAGACATCAAATCATCATCGGTGGAATAGCTCATTAAAACATTTCATTTGTTTCAAATATATGAGAATTTTCCTTTCACGTTGAATCCTTTCTTTAGCTAAAAGCCCTTTTATCATCATTCAATCATTTCATAAGACTCCCTTAAACATAGGTATTTGCTTCATAAACTTTCATTTGGAGTCAAAACTTTCAATTCAACTTCATTTCAACATAAGAAGACTAGGTGGGTTTATTTCGTATAACTTTCAAACACATTTAATGCATGAGAGTGATGGAAATGCATCATATGAGACATCTTAAACAACCCACCACATACACTTTAAAACTATCTTTCAAGCCTTCATATAAGAACCTTGATAAACAATCCATTTCATGTAAATAAGAATCAACATAAGTCAATATAGGTAAATAAACTTCAAATATTCAATAATCTATGCATTTGGAATCGTAGTATAAAAATCCATAAAACTCATCGCTTGAAATTGAGAGCCAATATACATATATATCAACAGGAGTAAATAAACTTAAAATATACCATAATCTATTCGTTTGGAACCATCATATAAAAGCCCATAGGGTTTTATCATTTAAAATTTAAATACTAAGTTGAGAAAACATTTTGGGCTCCTTGGATGAAAACCCACATACCTTAGAGTAGAACTTGAAGAAATCTTGATTTTTTGTCCTAAATGGGAAGCTTGAATCCTTTGAGTTTGAGAGAAAAATTGGAGGGGATGATTTGAGAGAAAGGAGGGTGAAGTTTAGGGTTTTGAGGAGATGAAAGACTGAAAAATGAGCCCAAAACGCGTCTAAGTTCGTATATATTTGTTTAGATAATTGTCTAAGATGCCTTTCATAAAAAAAATCTAGAAAATGGGCTCAAAACCCTGCAGGCGCAGTAGTGGCACGCCGTGCCAAAGGCTAAATTACTGTATCTAGTTTTGGGCGCTTTGCTGGTGCGCCGCGCCAAGGGACAAACTACTGCAGCTAGTTTCGGGCGCGCTGCTGGCGCACTACGCCAAGCCCATAAACTGCTGTAGTAGTAGTCTTTTGACTCTAAAATTGGAATGAGGCGAACTTAGTGACATTGGAAAGAGGACTCAAAGACCTTTAATTTGATAAGTCATGGAACCCCAAATTCTTTATATAATAGGAGATAGGGAATTTGAAGTTAACCTTATTCCATACTCATACAATAACTAAGCCGATGAAAGTTCTTTGGACATGTCTCGGTGTAGAAATATTCGGGCTGTTACAACATTACTTAAGAATTTCCATGCCTACCTTAGCATCTCTACATCCACATTTCCATTAACTCCTAACAAGGGCACAATTTACATGTACCCATACCATACCAATTATTACCATTTCAAAAAAGAAAAGAAAAAATAATTCACCCTTTTCGGACAAAGTGCCATGCTAAGCTTGGGGCTCCATAGAGGTGTAGGGTTGAGATCGTTGATGACTATACTTATCATTCTTAGCAACCCATGGACAGTGTCTCAACTTATGATTTATCTCAATACAACCAAACTATACACCTGAACTGGCTAAACAATCTCCCGGATGGTACCTTCCACACTTTTGGCATGCAGAAAAAGTTTGACCACTAACATTTTCACCTTGATACCTAGGGTTAGGCACCCTATCCTTGTGATACTTAGGAACTGAAGCACTCTAAAAAGATGATCGATCCTCAATCATCTAGTCTTAGACTTGGTGGGGATCAAACATTTTCCTAGCTCACCCTCAAATAAGCTAACAATGAAGTACCGAAATAGGTGTCTTAATGTCTCAACATAACATATGCTAGAAAGGGAAGGAGTATCATCCCTAAAACATGGGAACTCATCTAAAGGCAACCTTGGAGCAATCTCTACTAGCAATGTGGAGGAGGATAAAGAGGATTGTTGGTGCCTACATGGTGATATCATGTAGGCAAAGAGCATGCGTTGGTGCTTTGAATGTACTAAGTATGTGAGCAGTACAATGCATGTCATAATAATGTGCAGTTGATCAAGTTAGAAACATACTAAGTAAATCATTAAATCATGATAGTAATTCATGAACACCCTCATTGCAATTTGGAAACCATAATGGAGTCACGTGAAAACATAAACATTATAGTAATGATCATAAGTCAAATAAAGAAGTCATTTTCCTTCTAGAATGTCATGATAGAAAATGTGATATAATGGGCCATTTTAAAACTATGAAACCATTTGAAATACTATTTGAAACAATGAGACTTGGCCAATGCAATATAGGAACAATTATGAAAACATAAAAGAACTTAACCACCATAATGGAAATAATGAGTTATTATGGGAAAACATATAATTTGAAAATACCATAAATCATAACGAAGTATACCATAAATCCTTTGGGAGAAACTTTTAACCTTGTGAGAGCACATACTTTACTTTGTGAGAGAAACCGCTATAGTAAGAAAATACATTAATCATTTTGGGAGAGATGTTTTACCTTTTTGTAAGAGGAACCATTATAGTAGACATCATAGGAAATATCTTAAATATTAGGAGAAGGACCTTGTACCTTTATGAGAGAGACCGTTAAACAACATAAACCATGTGATCTATAACATGGACTCTCGATGTTACCCCTACACCGGAAGAAAGGGGGAGACTACTTGCCAAGGTAGATTCTGGCATGCCTAAGTTGATCCACTAAGCGATTTTGTGAACCGGGTACTCACCTCAAGTTCCTAGACATCGGTACTCACCTCCAAACCTTGATATTTTGGGTACTCACCTCTTAGAGATTTGGGTATTCACCTTAACTACTTTATATCTATGGTGGAATGTATTTCTGGGATATGGGTATTCGCCCCTAGTCCAACTTGGTGCTAGGTAAGATTTCAACGGAATAGATAAATCATAAACCATAAAGTCAACCCCATAGAATAGTTTAATACTTTGAAATAGTCATATCATATAGCTTGAGAAATCAAACATGATATTCGGTAGAATAACTCATTAAAATATTTCATTTGATTTAAATATGGGAGAATTTTCCTTTCACATTGAATCCTTTTTTTTGGCTAAAAGCTCTTTCATCATCATTCAATCATTTCACAAGACTCCCTTAAAGATAGGCTTTTATTTCGTAAACTTTTATTTATAGTCAAAAACTTTTAAATCAAACTTCATTAAAAATATATTCAAAAGAGGTGAATTCTATTCAATTCATCCTTAAAACACGCTTTTCAAAGAACCATGCAATAACATTATCGATTGAATCAATTAAAAACATACTACAAATAAGCCACCTTTCATTTAAAATATCCATAATAGCTTGAGATAGAAAATTACTTGAACATAATATCAATAATTTGAACCATAATTTAGCAATTTGAGAAGGATTGAACAATACCCATTTGAAAATTCATAAACCCAAGATAGGAAATTAGGGCATTTATAGGTAGTAATCAATTTCATGCAATTTGAGTCAATAACTACCATTTGAATTATGTTTCATGCTAGTAAGGATAAATTAGAAAAACCCACAAATAATTAACACTTGATTTCGAAGGAATTAGTTGGAAAGCGTGTTGGGGACTCCATGGGTGGAAGAACCCATGAATGAAGAAACCCACATACCTTAGAGTAAAGTTTGAAGAAATATAGATGTTTGGCCTTTCATAAGAAGCCTTGAATCTCATGATTTTGCGAGGAGTTTTTTTGTAGGAGGAGATTTGAGAGTGTAAAAATATTGTTAGGTTGTAAGATTTGGAAAAGTGACAATTTAATGAGTTCCGTCGGCCAAATCGGCGAGTTGGAGGTCTCCTTGCCGACCTATTCGGCGAGTCATTAAATGTTGCTTTAGCTCACCTAATCCAATATTTTCTAAAGGATTTCAGGAACTATTCAGCGATCTAGGTCGCAATTCGCCAAACTATTCGATGAGTCGCCCAATTGGCTGGGAGCTCGCCAAATTATCTTGTCGGCACATGCATTGCTAAAATGACCATAACTTTATACTCCAAATTCCAAATGAGATAAAACTGGTGGAGTTGGAAAGAAAAATAAAATACCTTTAATGTGATAGTTCATGGGCTATATAAATCTTAATATTATGAGAGATATGGCTAAATGAAGTTGACCCTTATACGGAGTCATCCAAAAACCTAATCGATAAAAATTCATTGGACTTGGTTTGGTAGTAGAGATTCCTTATGACCCTAAAACACATCTAATACACTTAAAATACTTATGAATTGATCCGAATTCATAGATAAATCTAAAAGTCATCGAGTTCGATCCTATACACATATGAAGAGTGGTTCAAGACTTAGTGTAGAAATTTTTAGGGTGTTCTAGAGGCCTATAGTTCTCGGTATTCAATTCATCCGGGATACACCAAGATCTATCATGATTTGAGGGAAGTATATTAGTGGAATATCTTATAGAAGAACATAGCTGAGTTCGTGGCTAAGTGTCTTAATTGCCAACAAGTGATAGTTGAGCATCAAAAATTGGGAGGTTTAGCTCAAGACATTGAAATTCCTACTTGGAAGTAGAAAGATGTGAATATGGATTTTGTAAAGGGTATGCCTCATTTTAGAAGGCAATATGATTCTATTTGGGTTGTTATGGACTGAATGACTAAGTCGACACATTTCCTACCAGTTATGACGTTTTATGGTGCCAAAGATTATGCTAAGCTGTACATTCATGAACTTGTAAAACTTTATGGTGTTCCTTTGTCTATTATATCAGATAGAGGTACTCAATTCACTTCACATTTTTGGAAATCATTTTAAAAGGCTCTTGGTACAAAATTTAAGCTAAGTACTACTTTTTATCCAACTGTTGGACAAGCTGAAAGAACAATCCAAACTTTGGAATATATGTTAAGGGCATGTGTGATTGATTTGAAAGGTAGTTGGGATAAGAATTTTCCATTGATTGAGTTTGCCTACAATAATAGTTATCACTTTAGCATCCAAATGTCTCCTTTTGAAGCCTTGTATTGGATAAGATGTAGATACCTAGTGGTTTAGTTTGAAGTGGGTGAGATGGTATTGATTGGTCCTGATTTGTTAGTTGATTCAATGGAGAAAGTAAGGCTTATAAGAGAAAGATTAAAGATGGTCCAAAGTCATCAAAATTACTATTCGGACATTAGAAGAAGAGAGATTGAATTTGATGTAGATGATTGAGTGTATTTGAAGGTTTCACCTATTAAGGGTGTAATGCATTTTGGTAAGAAAGGAAAGTTGAGTCCTAGATATGTAGGACCCTATAGAATAATGAAACATGTTGGTAAAGTATCATTTAAGTTAGATTTTCCATTTGAGTTAGCTATGGGTTATCCGGTATTTCATGTGTAAATGTTGAGGAAGTTTGTGGGGGATCCAAACTCTATTGTGGCATTGGAAACTATGAATGTTGAAGAGAATTTGACTTATGGAGAGGTTTTTGTGGAAATCTTAGACTGGCAAGTGAAAAGATCAAGGAGTAAAGATGTTGCGTCCGTCAATGTGTTGTGGAGAAATCAACAAGTAGAGTATGCTATGTGGGAGGAGGAAGCGGACATGATGAAGAGTTATCCATTTCTCTTTCCTTGAACTCAAGCTAATGTACTAAGTTATTTATGATCGAATCAATTAAACTCCTACATATTTAGTCTCTCCTATGTTATTCATATGCATGCATGTTCATGTAAGTTGATTTTCAAAGTCATGTTTTAGGTTAAGTTTGAAGTTTTCATGTTCTATGCATTTTAAGGTGTCCTTATGTTCATGTTGGGTTGCTAGTCCTCTTTCTATTTCCTTCCTATGCTAGTTGAATCTCATTTGAGGATGAATGTTCTCAAGGGGGAGATATTGTAATACCCCGTAAGATGAAAAGTCAAACGAAAGGAAAATTTCAAAAGGATTGGACTGACCTAGGCCTACGAGTTAGTCTACGACTCATTTAGGATATTACGAGTTGTAAACTTGACTCGTGGAGGTAAAGTAAAAAGCTGGAAATTTACAAAGGCAAGAACAAGGTTGATGAGTCACTTGATGGCTCGTAGGAACAAAGATGACTCGTAAGAATGAATCGTGGTGAAACTTCAGAGAACTCCAAAATTACAAGTTTCTCAGACCGTCAAGACGAGTGTTTTTTTATGACTCATAAGGAAGATTACGAGTTGTAACCACAAGTCGTAGCTAAATATCAGAGGCCCTTATTTTAGGGTTCCATCAGACCTGCATAACGAGTCCAATCGAGGACTCGTAGAAGTGAAAACAATCATAAACATGACTCATAATAAAACTTTAGAGACTTTTTTTTTCAAGTCATTCTCAGGGCTTGTAGGATGAGTCATTCCTGCAACTCATCACTGTCTCTACGATTCGTAGAATCCAGACGTAGGGTTGCCCAACTCAGGATTTAATGAGGGATAGCTTGGAATTTTTCCTATATCCTACTAATGTATGTGGATGTTTTTAAGGACTATATTGATTAAGTATTATGTCCTAAATGCTCCTAAACTCTATTCTCTCATTATTTCCCTAAACAAATTCTAGACTTCTCTCCCAAGGTTCCTTAAGAGTTCATCGAACTTTGGTTAGGGTTTCTTCAAGATCAAGCCTTCTTTCTCAAATTTGAGTCCAATTTCAATCAAGATATGTGTGGATTGATTCATGATTCCCTTCTACTCATGGAGTCCAATGTTTACTTCAAAAATCTCATGAAGTCTCATTACTTTTAAACTTTAATTTTGATGAGTGTTGGGCTATTTCAATTACGTTTTTAATCTTTACTAATGATCATTATAGATATGTTTCTACGTAAATTATATGATTTTAAGTTGAGTCATGAATGCCCATGCATGAATCTATTTTCTATAATGAATTACATGAAGTTCAAAGATTTCAAAGTATTCTATTGTTTTCAATAAAATTGATTATGTATTCAAGTTTTCTTCTAAATTCAAGTATGAATCATGACTAGGGATTTCAATTATGATCAAATTATAATATTCATGCAAGTTATGAAGAACGGTGACTTAGGGCCCTATGTGGGGACCTAAGAACCTCATGATAAAAATTATGCAAGTATGATTTGTAATGATGAAAGACCAATTCTCACATCACAATTATGTTATAAAATGATCCACTCTATGAATTTCAAACCTATAATCATGTCTATGGTATTATGTTCATTATGATTTCTATGCTATGTATGTATTCCGTGGGATTTGACTTAGCACCGAGCGGACTTGAGGTAGGGCCCCTACCAAATCCTTACTAGTAGCCTCTTGTCCCTTAACCTACGTGCCACCATAGGTTTGTCTTCATGACTTAGCTAGTGGATCTACATATAGCGTATGTACATGACCCACCTAGTAGGGTAGAGTCTACCTTGGCAAGTAGATTCCCTTTTTTCTTCACTGTATGGATAGACAATGGGATTCCATGTTATAGCTCGCATGGTCTTATTGTCGGTTATGGTTCCTATCCCACATATGTATATGCTTATTATGTTATTTTTATGATTTTCAGCTAAGTCCTTTAAATGCTTTGATCATTATATTGTCCTCATCACCTTACCGATCTTCTTTATTATGTATATTATTGATCATTGCATCTTATGATTTATATTGCATAACATGACCACATACTTACTACATTCAAACATACTAATGCATATTTGTTGCCTATATTATCTCATAATGTAGGGATTGAGGTTGAGGATCACAGTCGTACACGTGGCTAGTGAGCTTCCATTCCGACAACCTTTTGGTGAGATATTGAGTTGGTTATTACTTTCAAATACTTTTCGTTATGTCTCATTGAGGGGTGATCTAAAGACATGTCTCATCCCCTGCACTTCTTGGTTAGCAGAGGTATTAGTTGGACAAATGTTATTGAGTCTATGTCGTCAAGTTACATTCTTCTTTTATGATTTATGTTTAGACTCTCCATATGTTAATTTTTGTATTTACTTTACCTTATGTATGCTTATGATATATCAAGAGGCTTAGTTGGAATACTTAGAGGTTGCGATCGCCGTGTTTCAACTAGGCCCTAGGTTGGGTCGTGACAGGTGGTCTGACCAACTCAATGAAGTTAATACTTAAATGCAGTCTTAAGGTTGTCCGCTGCCCTAATATTCAGTTGATTTTCACCGGACCTCAAGACGATCTTAGAAAACATCACGACACCTTGAATTTGAACAAAATAGGTCCTCAATACGAGGCATGGGGTAACGGTTCTTCACCATTACCTTGTTTAGTAGCCTTTTGTTAACTCACATTCACATAGAGCTGTCTTTCTTCTTCACAAACAAGAGTGGGTCACCCAAGGTGATACACTAGACCGAATGAATCCCTTACCAAAGAGATCTTATAGATGAACATTGAGCTCCTTGATATCAAAGGGGGACATACGGTACGGCGGGATAGAAATAGGATGAGTACCTAGCTCCAAGTTAATGACAAAGTCAATATCATGATTTGGGAGATGGCCATGCAGGTCTATAGGAAACACATCTACATAGTCACGAACTATAGGAAGTGAATCAACTGTAGGGCCCTTCCTACTAACATCATATGCTAGGTAATCTAAGCACCCGCTAGCCACTAACCTCGAGCCCGTATAAAAGGGATAACCTTAACCAACATGCAACTACAAAAGCCTTACCACACCACGGTGGAATACAAGGCATGGGTAAGGTAACGGTCTTGGCATAGCAATCCAAGACTAATCAGTGAGGGGATAACCAGTCCATGCCCAGAACCATATCAAAGTCCAACATATCAAGTAATATAAGGTCAGCCCGGGGGTCCTGCCCTTAAATAGTCACCAAACAGGATCTAAAAATGTAATCCACTACTAAAGAGTCAGCTACCGGGGTCGAAACACTCAGTGGTACTGCTAAGGGCTGAACACATACTCAATCGAGGAGAGTAATGCATATATACATACAAATAAGTAGAGCCTGGAATAAATAAATTTAACGTAGGTTGATGGCATAAAAGAATTGTACCTATGATTATATTATTCAAATGTCTCAGCCTCCGCTTTTACTGAAGCTGCATAAAAGTGAACTTGGGTGTCTTTACATCGAGTTCCAACTCTGCAACCTGAACTGGATCCCTAGGGACAACCACATGCACCCTTATGACCAGCCCAACAATCCTGACTCTGGCCTCTGCCTATAACCAAAGGTTCTATTGCTGGGACAAGTATAGTTGTTTGTGCATTTGGTGTGGCTGTCCTATGGAAGGGACACTCTCTGGACCAGTGGTCGAGCTCCCCATAATCATAAAAACCCTGTGGCGGTCTATTCGCTACTAGAGGCTGGCCACCATGGCATAAAGAACCCGACTGTGAACTACCTCGACCGTTATTTGTACTGGTACAAAAACCACCTGGGCGGTGCTAGTCACCCTCTGAAGCATGTAAGAGGCCTGAAATGATGACTAGACTAGGGGTGGGCATAAATACCAAAAAGCTAAAATACCAAACCGAACCAAATTATTTCAATTTTTCAGTTTTAGTTTTTTGGTATTTCGATTTGGTTATGGTTTATTTTTCCAAAATTTTTGTATTTCGATTTGGTTTTCGATTATTGAGTTATGTTGTTCGATGTTTTGATTTAAACCAAAATTTATAATATACCTTTTCAAATATATATATATATATATATATATACACACACATAGTTATATTGTATATATAAAAGAAATAGCAGCCCACAAACACACAACCTATTCATATATACAATAGCCCAACTACCCAAGCCCAAATTAGAAATCAAAATAACCTATTCCTAAATCCTAATTCTAATAAACAATTAAAATAACCTAGACAACAGTGAGGAGACAACACCGTTGCTACCTTCTTCACTCTTTCACTTTCAATTTCAAGCTTCATCTCCAATCGACGGCAAATCATCAGCAATGATGGAGAACCACCTGTAAACGGTGGCGAACTCCAGCGACAAATGATAGCTAACACTGGTGAACCATCGGCTGTAATTCTACCACCTATCCTAATGAAAAATAGCATTGATCATTCCGAGAAAAATAATGCTTTCTCAACATATTATAACTCATAACTACACAACCATCGGGACAAATATTGTTAATTTGATTCTACAAAGTCCTTTATGCTCTATCTTTTTCATTTGTTTCACCTTTTATAAAAATGCATCAGGAAATTATTTTCTATTTCCCAAGCAAATTGAGACATAGAGTTGAAAGATGATTTGACACCCTTCTCATCTGTAACTTCTCTGGGAAAATCAAATTTTAACCTTAAAAAATAGTCCAATTTACACAAAAAATTTATCCTATTAAACAGGCCATAAATCAAAAAACTTAAAATTATTAAATCAAAACTGAACCGAACTAAATTTACAAAAATCAAACTTAATTTAATTAATTTGGTTCAGTTTTTGATACACATAATTCGAAAACCAACAATCTAAAAATCTGAAATAAGAAAATCGAGAACGAATCAAATTACCGAATGCCCACCCCTAGACTAGACATATAATGACCCTCCAGGTCATTTTTAAATTAAAGCATTCATTCTATTGTTTAAAGCATTCTTGTAGAGACCCTTCTCATTTATGACTTGTTGGCTTTGACTGTTCAGTCGCCTGGTCGTTCGTTTAGATTTTAGGCCCGTCTCTCTGTTTTGGAGCTTTTATAACTTGAAAAGTTGAATTCGATCACACTTCAGGAAAACAATCTCAGAACAGAATTCTAATGATCTCATCAGCTCTGGAATGGCCAAATTAGGCTAGTAGCATAATTGGTATGAGTACCGAGGCAATCAGTGCGAGTTTAGGACCATTTGGCAATTTTGCCTTTGAAATTTGGCCTATAGTTGACTTTGGTCAACATTCTTGGAAAATGTACTTGGAGGAAAATTCTGACAATGCGGTTATTTCTGGAATGTCGAGTTTGGTCTTGAACGGCCCTTCATTCACTTCCTAAGGCTTCTAGTATAATCCCGAGGCTCATTTTAGAATTTTGCAAAATGGCCCTAGGTGTGGGACCTAATTTTCGTTAAAATGACCTTGTATGAAAATTTTTAATGTGCCATTGAGTCTGGAATATTGAATTTGGTAGGGTGCATATCTCGTTTGCGCGCGTGGAATTTCGAACGAATTCCGAGCAACCCATCAGAGTATTTAAACTTGGTGAAAAACTCAGCTTTTAGCTGATATCTAGTGCAACTAAATTGCTCTCTGCAATCATGAGCCCTTGACTGCATTAGCGGAGGCTTGAGTCTTTGTCCTCCACGATCGCGGGCCTCAGGCCGCATTCACAAAGGTCAAGTTTCCACTGCTCTGCGAATGCGGAGGCCAATTTCCTGGTTTTTTAATAAAGACCAAGGACTACTTCAACACTTTTTCCTCAACTTCAAATATAGATATTTCCTCCATCTTAAGCTCAAATTAGGTGATTCCAAGGCCAAATTCAAGAAAATTTCGTGGGAAATCTAGTGGTGAGCTCGTAAATGTGAGGGTAATCTTTGTGTGAGGTAAGAATTCATATTTAGCTACTGCTCTTGTGATTTTTGGAGTGAATAGTTATTGAAATTTGGAGAATTGTAACTATGCCAATTTAACTCCGTTTAAGTGATTTTTTAGGCTAGATTGTGGGGATTTTCATAAGGAACGTCATGGTGTTACTTTTTTGGATTGGGAGGGTCTTCTTTTTTTCCAGAATTCGCTGATCAAGAAGATGCCATTTTCATCTTTTAGTTTGAATTTTTTGAATTTTAGCTGCATGTTTGTCTCGCATCAATTTCCACCCCAAATTGTATTATAATTTTTATTTGTGAGCTTGGGGTGATGTTTAAAAACTATTTTTGGGGGTCAATTCCAAAATTCCAAATGTGGGTCCCATATTTCCTGTTTTAGACCTCAAAATTAGTCTATCTCCGAATTCTATAATTTTAGAGTCATAACGACCATAGTAACGCTATGATTCTATTGTTGATATTGTGGCAGCATTTAGAGGCTGCTTAGAAGGAAAAAGTTCTAATTTCGTGAGTTGGAGCATGCATGGTCGGCTTAGAGGTAGGCTATGATTTTTCCCTCTTAAGACTGAGCATGTTTAGGTAATTTTACATTGATTTATATGCGTTTGGAGGGGTTTGGGTGTCGAGCATGCCAAATTCCTAGAATCTATGTCCTAGGCCTTATTTCGTGTAATTATTGGACTGTGTAAGCATGACTCCTATGGTTGTTGGTTGGTTCCTACCCTATAAAGAATGACGTGCCTGTGTTTATATGTTTGGAAACACGTTTGGCCTTAGTCTAGGTTTAGACTAGTGTTGCCTTAGACTTGTGCGGTTTTGGTGCCTTTGGGCCTTAGAACTTCTCCGACGTCGTTCTGGATGGTTAGATCCCTGTAGACTGATATAGAAGACTTGAGTCTGATAGTCTTAGCCTTAGCTAGGCAGCAAATCAGATTGTGACCTTACCTCTATAATGCCCTATTCTCCTATTGGTCCTGTATCATTCGATTCTTTATGTTTGGATCTTTCTCGGCGATTATGGCTATATTTGGTGGGCTGGAGTGGTGCATTGATGAAAATTGGTTTAGGGGTACTCCCCGTGATGCACGATTGGTCACTGATTCTAATTCGGTATGATTCCTTAGCTACAGATACCCGGTTAAAGTTTGTGGTCAAATTTACTTGTGTTAGGCTCCTTAGCTATACGTACCTGTTCAGGCTTCCTAGATACAATTACCCAATTAAAGTCCGTGGTCTAGCTTACCCGTGATTGACCTTTGGCTACAGTTACCCATTAAAGTCCGTGGTCTAGCCTACTCATGTCGACTCATTAGCTACAGTTACCCGGTTGTAGTCAGTGGTCCAGCTTGCATATGGTTAAATTCCTAATTCCCTGATGAATCTTCGATTAAGTCTTCGTCTACTCTCAGTTTTGGGTTGAGGTATGAGAGTTGGAAATGGTTCGGTTCAAGTCTGGGAAATGGTAATATTATTGAAATCCTTTTTGTTCCATTTATTTTCTCCTAGCTATTCTTGCATCTGTCTGGCTTATGGGAGTCCATGCAGGTGGTTACTTTTACTTGTGCACATGCATACCCATCGGGGTTTATAGGAGCCCAACGGAGTTAGTTAAATTCTCTCTCTTATTTGTTTGTACGCTCGTGTACATACCTATATTTAGTTCTTGCCCTGTCTTTGATTGTGATATTTTACTCGCATTTTAGTTTAGTTTTGCTTATGTTGCTCAATCGGCCTATGATGCCTACTGGGTACCTGTTGTTTTTGGTATTCATGCTATAATCTGAATTTGTTTTCGTGATGTAGGTTTGAGTTCTAGCTATCGACGTTAATTAGAGCCAGCTGCGGTCATGATCGGAGGTGAGGGTGAACACATAATGTTCTGGATTTATGTGTCTCCTTCTGTATATATATTTTGTCTGTCTTTTGCTTTTTAAGACAACTTTGTTTCCGTGGTCCATTTTTGGAACTTGTTCTCTTTTACTAGCAGCTCTGTATAGGTGACTTCCAGGTTTTGGGAGGGATTCTTTTTTGGTTTATATATATTTAGTTGCTTCTGCCCGTTCATGTATGCTCCTGTTATTTTTCTTACTGTTTTAGATTAATTTGTTGGTCTTCTACCCTAATATCCTATTACTCATAGTTTTGACATATGGGTTGCCTTGCCTACTGGTGGGTCACAATAGGCACTATCATAGCCTGAGACGGATCCTATCATAAGAGTCTCTAGGCCTAAAATGGGCCTCGTTGTGGCTATCCTTCTGTGTAGCCCTCTTGTCGTTGCCCCATGGGCCTCCCAGTAGAGCTGCTCATATGTATGGTGCATGGTCCATAATGTCTAGAAATGGATGGCTCCATTGAAACCATGTACTGATTCTCAATACGCTGTTGGAGTCTCAATCCTCTAACAAAACACCGAACTCTCTCCTCCTCAGTAGGTAAAATCATGGTGGTATGACGAGAGAGCTCATGGAATTTGACCTCGTACTCTGATATGGTCATAAAGCCCTTTACTAACCTCAAAAACTGATCGTGGAGCTGATCCCGAATGCTCCGTAGGATAAACATTGCCAAAAAAGCCTCTGAGAAGTTTGTCATTAAAGTCCCTTTTCTATTATTAACAACTTTATTTAGAGTTTTAACGGATTAGAACAGAGAAAATAGCGTTATAAACTCGTTTGTCATTTTGTTGAGATTTATGGATTAAAAGGATATTTTGGGTGGATTAAATGGATGGAATTAGTTGAGTTATGATGTATAATAATTGTTGATGTTGTTTATGAGTTGTTGTTCTTAAATTTGGAAGAATAAAGTGTATGAAGATATTGTATATATTTTGGGGCGGTTTGGTATAATATTTCTGGCTGTTTTGCAATGATGTTTTAGGGATTGTTTCGTGGTTATTACGAACTATTTTGTGGGATGAAATATCGGAGGATTGGCTGTAGTTGTCATTGTTGTTATACTATGGGTATATGGAAATAAAGGAGTGAATACAAGCATTAACATCCGAATGTATATTGGGCTATTTTGGAAGTAGCTTAAGGATGCATTTAATTCTATATTGATATGAAATTGTTGTTGATATTTTAATTGGTGTGTGGATAAATTATAATTTTGAGCATTATTATGTTTGTAGGGGAAATGCTGCCGGAATTTTGTTAAGTTTCATTTGTACTTGGCTTAGTTAGTAAGTGATGTGATTATCTAATTGTGGCCTATGTCATCTTAATTTTAGACCCACGAGCTCGAGAAGTATACGTTGGAAATTTAGATAGAATTCAAGGTATGTAAAGCTATCCCTTCTTTGTTTTTGGCATGTCTTAGATTTAAGTAATGAATGATATAAATTTGGGGTTATTCTATTCATAAATTCCGAATGTAATTCACAATCCTTATTTAATTCTTGATGTTAGAGCTCCTAATGTGATTGAGCTATTGCCCCTCAAATCCTCTATATATTGGATAGTTGCTGGTATATAAAAGTCCTATTTTTACGGACTTTATCATACTTAGCATCCTTAACTTACAATAGCTGTTCGCGTCATCTTATTGCATTACCCACACCCAGGTCTGCGATGCGGACTTGTCGCGGACCACATTATCTAGCAAATTATATTCAAGCTTCAATTTTGATCGATACTTGTCCCAGGTCTGCGATGCAGACTTGTCGAGAACCACACTGCCTCGCAGATTAAGTTTAAGTTTCAATTTGGTCGCTACATGTCAAAAGTCTGCGATGTGGACTTGTCGCGGACCATACTGACTCAAATTCTTGATTTTGCTTGGGTTATTCCTCATGGCTTGATTCGTGATGCGGACCTGTCACAAACTACATTGACTTGGCCAATAAATTCCATACTTTAGGCATTCGAGTGTTACTTATTCTGTTGAGTCTCAGATGATGATCTAATTGTATATGATTGCTCATGATATTCTACTCGTGCATACTATTATTACCTCTTTTATCGAGTCCCGAGTCAGATATGTTGTTATGCACAATTTTACTATATTATTCACCAAGTCCCTTACTAGAGGGCCGAATAAGGTATATGATGATATGGTTATGACACCGAGTCACATAATAGGCCGGGTACGGTAAAGTGTAGACTACTCTATTCACTGAGTCCTTTGCTAGAGGGCCGGGTATATATATATATATATATGACGATATAATGATATAATTATGACACTAAGTCCCATAATGGGCTGGGTACGGTATATGATGATGATATGCATGACTTTATTTCATAAGATGCAGGTATAGTGATTTATTGATTATCATACTTGTCTCCTAAATCTTTATTTCAGATGTGATCTCCTTTATGATATTTTATGCTTTATATACTCAGTACGTATTATGTACTGACCTCCTCTCTTTGGGGAGCTGCGTTTCATGACTGCAGGTACAGATAATCGTTTTGGGAATCCGCCAGCTTAGGATTTCCACTCAGCTATTTTGGAGTGCTCTATTGTACCGGAGCCTAGATTTTGGTACCGATCCTCTTGATGTATAAATATGTTTATTCAGGGGTACGGCAGGGGCTCTGTCCCGCCATATGATATTATTGATACTCTTAGAGGTTTGTAGATATATGTGTGGGTTGTGTATAAGTTTGTCTAGCTGATTCTATACGATGTGCTATGGATATTGACATGTAATGGCAGCCTTGTCGGCTTGTGCTTCCTTTCATGATATAATGGTGGTGACTCTTCCGGAGACAAATGATATGGATGTATTATATGAAAATATTATGAACCATTGGAGTTCTTATGTAAGTTATCATATTGTTCGTGGTTCAGCTTGACTACATCTGATAGGTATGTATGTGGGTGTCCAGGTCGGGCCCCAGTCACGACCTATGAGGTTGGGTCGTGACAATAGGCTAGCTTAGAAATAAAAGCAAATCAGATTGCAAATATAGGTAAATGATAACATGCAACAACCAACAGGAAAAATATGCTCACTTTGAAATTTAATTCCTCAATTTAAGACACGGGCCAAAGTGAAAACTTCAATCACAATAATCAACAATCAAAAAGTCCAACAATTTGTGATTTAACACACAATACCATTGAAAGATGAATATAGTGCTGACAAAAATATTCACACCTACTTGAGCAAAAAAGAGAAAGCAAGCAATTGTCAACCAATAATCCAAAAATTCAAAATCCCCCAAAAATAAAATTTGATGAAATTTATACAAATCAAAATAACCAATTTTCAAAAACCTTAATTTTTCTTTGGAATCATATGATTCATTTTCATCTGTCTTCTAATTGCTCATATTCATGACCCAAATAAGCATTGAATCATTTAAGTAATTTATTGTCAATATATCGGAATTCACTATGTAATATTTCCTTAATATTTTAATATTTTATAATTGTTAATCAATTAATTTTGTTATGTATAATGATTCTCTAGCTCATGAGATTAAGATTTTCTAAGATCATATAAAGAGACTACAATTCAGGCCCACAACCAATGTGGGATTCTTAACAATGTTTGGTAGGAAGGAAAATGTTCCATGAAATATGTTCTTTGTGAAAATTGTATAAAGGGAAGTCCGGTGCACTAAAGCTCCCGCTATGCGTGGGGTTCGGGAAGGGCCTGACCACAAGGGTCTATTGTACGCACCCCTACCTTGCATTTCTGCGAGAGGCTATTTCCAAGGCTTGAACCCTTGTGAAAATTGTATATCTAGGAAAAATCAATTTTGATTATCTTATGAAATGTTTGTATTGGGTATAAAATAGTTGACATGTAATAATCATACAAATATACAAGGTGTAGGATTGGGTATAACAATACTAATCTTGGACCTTAGTGATTCTTTAGAAGTATTACATATTGAAAAATATTGACTTTGTGTTGATTGAAATAAATGATACACAACAATAACTATGGTATTTGGAAAAAAAATAAGTTCCACAAACAATGGATGGTAGTAGCACTTCCTGAAAGATATTTTGTATCAATTAGTCTAGACAGAGCATAGCTTAGAGCTTGATTAGTTTCGTCCCTTTCAAATTCAGCAATCACACAGTATTTAGAGTATATAAAACACACAAAGATCACAAGAACATTATGGCATCCATTTACCAATAGCATGTACAAGTTTATGACTCTATAAAAAGAGGTTCATTCTTTCTAAATTGGTAGCATTCACAATGTCATCCTAGGGTCTTTGAGAGTTTAATTTAGGGTGAGAATTTATGAGAACCTCTTCATATTCTGAGTGAATTGTGTGAGGTTATTTCTCTTGATATTTTGTACTCTATTCTGAGTGAATTGTGTGAGGTTATTTCTCTTGATATTTTGTACTCTCATATTTATAGTGGATTGCTCATCTTCTCTTGTGGATATAGGTTGATTGACCCAATCATGTTAATTATTTGTGTCTATTTTGGTATATTTCTCATTGTCTTCTTGCTTATGGTCTTTTGATGTTCGCTTTGTTAGTTTTCACATGACACCTGATTATTTTGGTCCTAATACTTATTTAGCATTAAGGCAATGCCCAAAGGGGGTTGATGAAGTGGGGGACAAATTATACTATATAAGATGTGGGCATGTTGAATCAACAATCCTTAGGTATGATCAAAATTCACATTCCTCTATGAATGTATCATACAAACTCAATAATTTTAAAAATTAACTATTTTAAAGTACAAACTAAAAGTTAAAGTTTTGAATTACATTGACACAATTTTTCTGATGTTGTGGGATTAGGTAGCAACAAGGATGATCAAAACATTTGCTACTGATTTATTTGAGATAATTTAAGACTATAAGCATGATTAACTTTGATTTCTTAACTTATACTACTACTACAACAACAACAACAACCTAGTGAAATCCCACAATGTGGGGTCTGAGAAGGGTAATGTGTACGCAGACCTTACTCCTATCAAGGTAGGACGACTGTTTCTGGGAGACCCTTGGCCTAATCACCTCTCTCCAATATTTCTTCAGCCTACCCCTACCTCTTCTGAAACCATTCATGGCTAACCTCTCACACCTCCGCACTGGGGCATCTGTGTCTCTCCTTTTCACATGCCCAAACCATCTCAGTCGCACTTCTCGCATCTTATCTTCTACCAAGGCCACTCCTACCTTGTCCTGAATAGCCTCATTTCTAATCCTATCTCTCCTGGTATGCCCACACATCTATCTCAGCATTCTCATCTCGACAACTTTTATCTTTTAAATGTGAGAGACCTTAACTAGCCAACACTCCACCCAATATAACATAGCCGGTACCACCACTTTGTAGAATTTGTCCTTAAGTTGTGGTGGCACCTTCTTGTCATATAGCACACCAGAAGCGAGCCTCCATTTCATCCACCCTACCCCAATACAATGTGTGACATCATCGTCAATCTCCCCGCTACCTTGTATGATAGACCCAAGGTACTTGCCACTACTTTTCTTTTGGATGGCCTGGTCACCAAGCCTAACTTCCACGTAAACCTCCTGAGGTATCTTACTGATCATGCATTCTAAGTACTCTGTCTTTGTCCTACTCAGCTTAAACCTTTTAGACTCCAAGACATGTCTCCAATCCTCCAGCTTAGTGTTAACTCCGCTGCGAGTCTCATCAATCAGGACTATGTCATCCACGAAAAGCATACACCATGGAACCTCACCTTGAATTTCTCGCTTCAATCCATCCATCACTAAGGCAAATAAAAATGGACAAAGAGATGATCCTCGATGCAACCCCATCACAACTGGAAAGTGCTCTGAGTCCCCTCCTACTGTTCTTACCCTGGTTTTGGTACTTTCATACATGTCCTTGATCACCCTAATGTATGCCACATGTACACCTTTAGCCTCCAAACATCTCCATAGTATCTCTTATGGAACCTTATCGTAAGCCTTTTCTAGGTCAATAAATACCTTATGCAAGTCCCTCTTTCTCTCCCTATACTGCTCCACCAGTATCCTCATAAGATGGATGACTTCTATAGTTGAGCGTCCCAGTAAAAATCCAAATTGGTTCTCTAGAATATACATGCCTCTCCTCACCCTCATCTCTACCACTCTTTCCCACACTTTCATAGTATGACTTAGAAGCTTGATACCTCTATAATTATTGCAGCTCTGGATATCCCCTTTGTTTTTGTATAGAGGGATTATTATGATCGACCTCCATTCTTCGGGCATCATTGCCATCTGAAAGATGACATTAAATAACCCAGTCAGCCACTCCAAACCTACCGAGCTCGCGCTCTTCCAAAATTCCCCACGAATCTCAGCAGGTCCGTTCGCTCTTCCCCAGCGCATCCTACGCACAGCAGCCTTAACCTCTTCCACCATAATACTCTTACAACACCCAAAATCGTGATGCCTCCCTGTATGTTCCAAATCTCCCAACACAATCTCTCTGTCCCCTTCTTCATTCAAGAGTTTATGATCTTTATTTATACTAACCTCTTTAAATTATGTCATTTTAAAGAGGTTAGTACATTTTGTTCTTGTATTTTATACTTAACTTTGCATTATATGACTTTTCTTAAGACTACTAGTCCTGCAAATAACTATGAATATCCTATGAAGTTGGACAATATTGTCGAAAATACATACATGTTAAAACTGGAATTAAAGAGCTCCGACAATAAAGTCAAGATGAAGTCTTTAAAGTTGTTATGTTTACTGATGACCATGACATTATAGAAAAATACAATCCTCCTCCACGTGAAGAGGCATTCAAGGTATCATTTTATATTGAAATATTTGTCAAATTTGATTTCTACGATTGAACTAAATTATAATATTTATACACATTTTTTAGGATCCAAATTTCAATGATAACCAAGTTAGTCTTGACGATCGTGAATTCATGGTTATTTTACAATGTATTGTTAATATTCTTTTATTTTCTATATATTATTCATTCATTTTATGAATACAAACCCAAAAATCCTTCAAAACCGACTTTACAAACTTCACTACTTTATATATGTTGAATTCCACCGAAGATATTGAGTTGATCACTATCTCAACACCACCTAACAATTTACAAAAAATTGATGCCGCAACAGTTGATGAAGAAGATCCTAACTCACAGTTGTCAGGAAATAAGATCAAAAGAATATTTAAGAAGAAGAAGACAACCTGAAGTGTTACTACAAGGAGCAATAATTATAGAACTCAAGAAATGTATAATTAGTTAATTTAGTATTTTCATTATTTATGAACAACATATGTTCTTTCATGGTTTATACTGTTATTAATTTCTCTTGTCTTGTTATTTTTATTATTTCTCATCTATTTTCACTTGTTACAAAACACATGATCCATGGGCCTTACGTGAACTAAATTCAACAAGTCCTTGTATGAAAAAAGTTATTGTAAGTTTAAGTATCCAAAAGAGCTTGCTGATGAAACAACAAAAGAAAAAAGTTCATATTCTATTTATAGAATAGGCAATACAGGAAATTATATGGAGATAAAAAAATATCTCCTTGACAATTCGTGGGTTGTCCCTTATAATTCTTTTTATTATCTAAATATAATTGTCATATAAATATAGAGATTTGTTAAGATATTAAGATAGTTAAATAGATTTATAAGTACATATGAAAAAGTGCAGTGACCCTCCAGTTAATTTTTTAATTAATGTATTTATTTTATCATTTAGAGCATTCCTATAGCGACCTCAAGTCATTTATGACTTGCTAGAACTAATTGTTTGGTTGCTTGGTCGTTTGTTTTGGGCTATAGGCCCATTTCCATGTCATGGAGCTTTTGAAACTTGAAAAGTTGATATCGATCAAAAAATCAAATAAACAACCTCAGAATGGAACTTTGATGATTCTATCTACTTCAAAATGGCCAAATCATGCTAGTAGCATGGTCGGCATGAGTATCGAGACTTTTCTTGTGAGTTTGGACTATTAGAAATTTTAGCCTTTGAAATTTAGTCAAAGTTTGATTTTTGTTGACATTCTTGGAAAACATGCTCAGATAGAAATTTGGTCAGTGCGGTTAGCTTTAGAATATTGAGTTTGGTCTAGAACAACCATTCGTGCACTTTTCGAGGCTTCCAGTGTAATTTTGAGGCCTTTTGTGGAATTTGAATAAAAATGACACTTGAGTGTGGTACCTACTTTTATCAAAATGGTCTTGTATTAAAATTTTAACTGTGCCATTAAGTCCAGAACATCAAAATTGATGGAGTAGCATATCTCGTTTGTGCGTACAAAATTCCTAATGAATCCCGAGCACCCCATCGAAGACTTGGACAATACCAAAAATTCCTTATATTAGTAGCTGTTGGTGAAAGTGATTTTGTTCATCACTATCGTGATGAAGCCTACGCTATCTCGGAGGGGTACTCAGCATAGACATCACGATCACAAGGCTCTTAACTGCGATTGTAATGAGTAGTTGATTGGGGTTGACCACAACTTGGTCTTCGTAATCGCGAGGCCTGACCTACATGATTACAATGGTCATTTTATGGGGTTGTCGCGATTGCAACACTTTTGCTCGTGATCACGATGTATATGTTTGTCTGGTCTTTTAACTTAAGACCATACACGATCAACTATTGTACCAAAAGTTCAAAGAGTGATATCTCAAGCCGTAGAGGTCCTATTAGGGATATTCAAAGCCTGGATTGTGGGTATTCAACGGGAAAATATATATAATTCTTAGGAAGTTAGTGGGGAGGTTTTGTTTGAGGTAAATTCTGTAAATTAGTTGTTGTCATAGTTGTTCTTTTAGCTTATAGTGTGAGAAATTGCATGTTCGGTGTTTGGGCTGTTCCAAGCCCCGAATTGTTTTACATTTTGAAACTCAAGTTCAAGAGGTAAATAGGACCTTGTCACGGAGTTTATTTTGAAATTACCAAACCAGGTCACAAATTTTCCTTTTTGCCTCTGAAATTGGTCTGTCTCTAATTTTAGTGTCAAAATGACCGTCTTGAGATTATGTACCTATTTTTAATAGTATGGCAGCATTTAGAGGTCATTTGGAAAGGGAAAGCTTCAGTTTTTTAATTTTGGAGCGCGTGCCATTGGGCTACAGGTAGACTACGACTTCCCTCTCCATAGATGGAGTTTGTTTATGTGATAACATGAAGATTATTTAGAATTTGGGTTGGTTAGTGATTAAGCATGCTTGAATGTGTATTGAAATCCTTATTTAGGCATTTTCGGGTAGTACTAGGTAACTGTGAGCGTGCTATTATTTTAAATGCAATCATCCATACCTTGTGGCCTTGAAAATTACTATTTTATGTTGATATTGAGAATATTTGCCTTAGTCTAGTCTTAGACTAGTATTTTCCATAGACTTGTGATATTTTGAGACTTTACGCATTGCTTTTACTCCGACGTCGATACGTATGACTTAGATCCTGTAGACTGGAATAGCAGACTTAGGTCTGGTAGTTTGAACCTTAGATTAGGCGTCACCTCAGCTTAACAACCTTCTACCCTCCCTTCCTTTTCTTATGGCTTGTTGTGAACACTTTGAGCTTTTGGGCCTCATTTGATGATTTAGAACCGGGTATGGGTCAAGCTTTGAGTGCTGAATTGATTATCTGAGAGTAGAAGTCGATCCACGGTGGTTTCACAATGATGAAATGACATGATATTATTCGGTAGCCGCTATCTTTACATATTCAAAGCCAGGTTATGCTGCCCACTTATTGATAATGCTCAAGTACACTTATTACAATTCAGAGTGTAGGCGATCGCTAGCAATATAAACCTAATGTTTGAGGCAGGGTCGAATCTCACAAGAACGGTTAAGAATAGACTTCAATTACGAAGTAAGAACGTGCTCTAGAATTTTGTAGCGTAAAAATAAGTAGATTGTAACATAAAGTAAATCTGTAAATTTCATTATCAGAATTCTAAGAGTTAGCAAGATTCGATATTAAAGACATTTGACCAATTTGATTTGTAACGAATTAACAAAGGCTTCTAGGGGAGGTACAAAGTTGAAATTGAGGTTCTAATAAGGGTAAATACACAGCTCAACATTATTAATTCTCAATGGATAGGCAAATGTTAATCACTTGTATGATATAGAATCTATCGATCGCTATTCATTTCTACATGCAAGCACTTTTGAACCTAAACATGCAATCTAACAACACTAACCCGTTCTTTAGCAAAACCTCCTCTCACGAAAGAGGTTACAATTGGTAAACAAGAATCAACGACTATTTGATAATTTGGTCACTTCACATAACAATTTATATCTAATAATGAAGATCTAACATAGAAATATTTTTGCAACCATAATTCATAATTTATTCCACACCAAATTAACAAAACCCATTTCAAATTAACAATTTATGAGCTGTAACAAAAACCTAGATATAGAACAACAATCTAACTCAATAGCACCCCCTAGAAGTAGGGGATTTAAGTACACATAACAGAAATTAAAGAAATTAAACCAAAGTAATTATCATCCGTTTGATTCAGCAAAGTTTGAAATCCAAAATCCAAAGCCCAAAGCTAAAATCTCCAAAACAAATTCTAAAACCCCAATATAGCTTCAAAGATCTTGTCTCTAAGTCTTAGTAGTGAAAACGTGCCTCATTTGACTTTGAAAACCCTATTTATATGAGTACAAAACATCAGGCAAAATTGTCCCTTGGAGCCACTTCGATGATGTTAGCCAGGCTCGCCGAAGTGGTCGGCGTATCACCAATTTGTCCTTTGACTCGCCTACTGGAATGTTTCTCCTTCAGTTCATGATCTCTGATTAGGCGAGCTCGATCTCTCTTACCAACACATTCGGTGAGTTATCGATTTTACCTCTCACATGGTTCTTCATTTGCTTTCTTCCCTTGAGGCTCTGATATTTTAGGCGGGCTTGGACATGCCTGCCATTCCTATTCGCATGTCGCGAATTTACTTCCCTACTCGCCATTTCGATGTTCTTTTGATGCCTTTTGTCAATGGAATTTAGGTAGTGATGATGTAACTTTCCTAAATAACTTCGGCAAATTGCCAAAATCCACTTCCTTGCAATAAATCTCAATCTTTTAGCCTTGAGTTCTGATGCAATCGGTGAGGTTTTGACATATTTGGTGACCCGCATAAAGATCTTTGCGTTCTCTAGTTTCCATTTTGTTCAATTTTGTCCTTTTAACTTCTTTTCTTAGACGTTTAACTCATGATTGATCGTTAACACCTTCCACCTGTAAATGAGCACTTTGTAGTCAATTTTGGACACAACAAAGGCAAAGAGGACACTATTTTTTTGCGTTTTGAGTTATAAATGAGTCCAAATTCCCTATTCATCAACACCCCAACTTTAAGAAGTGCACACGAGGTTCAAATTAGCTTGAAATGTTCAATCGTGCACTCAAGGCATCAAATAATGACTAATCAATTCCCAATGCAAGTTCATGCTTTCAATTGTTCACTTCCAAGTGAAAATGTATGTCCAATGCTCAAATTAGAATGCCATCACATCAAAGAAATGATTCCTTTACACACTCTCAATAGGTCAATAACATGTTATAGCATTGTAATCACACACTACTCTCACACTCAAAATGACAATAACATGCAAGGTATGATTATTATAGTTTTAGTGACTTAATTTTCTAGGAGCATGGATCAATTTTTGTAGACATATCCCTTTTTCTTTTCTTTTCCTCTTTTGACGTCACAAATCACCCTTTTTCATTCATGTTACTCTTGTATTTTTGCTTTGTTCATTTGGACTTCTCTCCTTTTTTACTCATTTGAAAAGGCTAACCCGAGGTTCATTTATTTCTCTTTTTTATGCAAAGGGTATATGAAGGTGTTCTATTTCCTTCTATTGATCATCCAAGGGTAACCTTTCACAAACTACTTTACCATTTTCCTTCTCAATCTTACCACACCCCCAACTTAGGCTTTTGGCCTATGTTGGCTATCCAACATATCTAATGCTCCAAGGAGTTTATGGGTAGGTAGAAATAATGGACTTTAAAGGTTGATTTTTGAGGTATGAGTTGTATCTAAGGAAAAGAAAAAGTTAGGCTCAAACGGTGCCAAGCTGGGCTCACACGCTCATAAAGGAATCACAATAGATTAAGGCCATTTCGGGCTCACTCATCAAAATTATGCTAAAGATCATTTCCCTTAATCACCGATCACAACCAACTGGACTAACAAGGTAAGTTCTAGGTGTTCTCATGCATTTTTTTCAGGTAGATCTCAGCACTCATCGCATTTCAATTACAAAAATTGAACATAACTCACACGTATAAATCATTACAGAACTCACACTTGAAATCCAACCAGTCACAACGAGATGCCAAGAGTTCACACAAGACTTATGCTTACTCTTTTTCATCTCATTGGATTCGTACAAAATAGGTTATTCATCAAAAACACTATTCAAGTCATAGATATTGATCAAAACCGGTTTTTGATTATGTAAATGAACACTGGATAATGGCATAGCAATTTAAGTAGGGATGCAAATCACATATATATAAAATGACTGAATTAACAAAACCTTATTTACAAACCAAAATGAAAGAAAAAGTACTAGTTTTTAGGTACTTAGAACCCTCACTCTACCAAAAATAATAAGCAGTGTCCTCAATGCGAAAAGGAAACAAAAAGTAAAAGAGAGTGAGATAAGTATCCCCTTGTCAGGCTAAGCTTAAGGAGATCTCTGGATTGCAGCAACATCCTCAACTGGGGAATCAGTGCGCGACAGCTCACTCATGGCAGCAGATGATAGTGGTGTCTTACTAGAAGGCACTAGAGATAGTGCCGCAGAAGAAGGATCATCACGAGACTGAGTAGAATCAGCAAGAGAACACTCCATGGAAGTCTATAACTACACATCCTTTAAATCAGCTAGACCCTTATAAGTATCCTCAACCTTTAACTCAGCCGACTCCAAGTCCTCCTCATTAGTCTCGGATAGCTCCTCAACATCAATACCAACCAAAGAATCATCTCCGGTCATAGTGGCCAGAGGAAAAACATCATCAACAATAGGCATAGGTCCATCCAACGAAACTGGAAGATCAGTAGAATGAATAGGACCATGTGAAAGAGGAGGCTCAGAACTAGGTCCCTCGGGAGCGTCAACCCCACCCCATTACATCAAAATATCTGTGGACCTCAACTCGTCCACATCCTTTTTCAGTCTAACAATATCAGTCCAAATGGACTCCAAATCAGCAGATGGGCCCTCAAATTTTTCATGCTTCTCAACTCGAGGGGTGAGAATGGGTAGCGTTTCAGCTATCTCAGTCAATGTGGTCCACTTTCCTGCTACCTTAGCTTGTAACAGTGCAAGAGTAGCCTTAATAGTAGTAGAGATCATAGAAGGAACACCCGTCTCCAATCTAGAGGTCCTTACATCAGCTGAATGAGCTAGATTGCCCATTTTATAAATCAAAACCTATGTTAATGGAGGACGAGGTGTAGAACCAGCTGTTGGGGCTGTAGAAGCAGATGGGGTATAAGACAAACCCAGCATATCAGAAATGAGAGGTAGAGTACCAGTCTTCAAAGACTCTATATCAATAATCGACGTAGTGTCAACTGATGGAGGCCTTCTCCTAGCCTCAACATCACAAAAATAATCTGCCTCAATTTGACGGATATCATTAGACGATGCAGGTGCCACTCTCACATTTGTAGACTCAATAAATGGTACCTCTGCACTCTCACACAAGTCAGTAATAAGAATAGGGAAAGGAAGCAATGTATGTTGCTGCCTGACCCATAAAATGATCTCTAGAAAGATAATAGAGCCTAAGTTCTGGCCCTCCCTATCCATGATACTTCCCAACAACGCAGCCTTGGGATGCCTTAAAATAGATTCATTCTGACTAGGCATTAACGTACTACTGATGAAACTAAAAAAATACCTAGCAGCCACATTTATATCCTTCTTTTTAATCACAACACCTTTCCCAATCCACGTTGGAGTAATATCTGAAATCAATAGGGCTAACCATCATTTTAAATCATCCAAAGTGCAGGTTTTGAGTTTGTCTTCTAGGGAATGATGATACCAAAAAGTGCAGCCCAGAGAATCATTGATATTGTTTTGACTGCATTTCACCTCTTTACCCCGAATAGTAACAACTTCCAACATCCCTACTACAATATCCTTTTTCTTTCCCTTTGGAATGGCATTTTCATAAGCTTCATAGAATTCATAAAAACAAGAAGTAAAATATGGAGTTTGAGCTCTAGTGAACCGCTTGAATTGGTGGAACTGAATCATTCTCCAAATGTCGGGGTACCTATCGACTACTCTATCAGTAGAGAGTTGTTTCTCTTCTAAGATTGTATGAAGACCAGCAACTTTTAAACGGTTCATTGATCGAGGTGCAACCATCGGGACTACCCTATTCGTTGCTAGGTCATGAGTTGCCTTGGAGGGCATTTCAATATAGGCGCGCTCGTGGCCTCGCTCTATAGCTAAAGAAGCTGGCTAAGTTTCCATAATATGTGTATGCAATGGGCTTAAGGACCCCTCACCTTCACGTCGTGGCATTTCCTTATTAGAGGAGGACTCATGAGAACTGGATTCAGCAACTACTTGACGTTTGCCTTTCCCTTTGTCTTTTTTACTCACATGCCAAGTTGGATGTTAAGTGGAGCGGTGAGGCACGAATGGTTCATCAATAGTAATACCTTGGGCCTTTTTTCGAAGTGGTCTATAACTTTCATCTATGCATAAGATGCTTGTCCCGAGCCATACCTTCACACTAGATATACACTAGCAAAGCACATGGGGAGATAGGTGAGTGCAAAAATAAGCTAAAATAAAAATAAACAATCAAGTGGGTGAAACATAACTGATGCCCACCAAAGAAAACAGGGTGAGTCACCTAATAAATAAAGGCAGGATCAGTCGAGCCCTCCAAACACAGAAAGACAAAAGGGTAGCTCATTAGGAGAGATTCTGAAAAATTTGGCAAGCCACCGAACATCATCGGCTGGCAGGGTCAGCTCGCCAAAAATGACATAATGATTTTGGCCTAAAACTCAATTTTGTATGTAAAAAGTTCGAGTGAAAGTTCAAAAATGGCGAGTCGCGGAGGCATATCGGTGAGCCATCAGTAGCTCACAAAATCTTTCAAAAAGAAGTGGTACATGATATCAAAAAAGGTGAGTAAACTCATCCATTTGCTACTCTCCAAACACCTAGAGCGAACTCATTTGAGACCGCAAATCATCCCATAAACACAAATTTCAAATTTTCCGAGTAATACTCTTTCCCATAGGCATTCCAACCATACCCAAATACAATTTGCACAAAAATAATGGAATTTCCCCATTATCCAACAATATAATAACTCCAATTCCCTTCGAAACTAAGAAACTCACTATAAATTTGACAAAATTTTCCCTTAAGAATGACGTCACCCATCTATCATTGGCAAAATAAAGAATTCATAGAGTCGAGGTTACTCAAACTTCACCCCCAAACAGGCTATTAAACATATACCCTAGCATTTAACATTGAAAGATCCCCACATGCAATTCATGCCAAAGGTGTCAACATGATTCTCAACCAATAAAAAATTACAAATTTGAACATTCATGACAAAAACAACGTATATCCTCATGCCCAATAAACATAGAGTTAAGAACATCTAAGCTATTCAAAGTATTAACAAAAAAATAAAATCAATAAACAATATGAACCAAGGAACACACCTATAAAATGCTAAGTTTTCTTTTTTTTTCTTTTTTCTTTTTTTTTTTACCCCCCATTTTGGAGGATTTATAGTGTTTCCACACTTCCCCTCCAATGTGACTCGAACCCAGGACCTACCGGTCGTGGGTGGAGGTGCTTAACCAACTGAGCAAGATAAAGACGGTTGGGAGCAAAAGTTTAATTCAAGCAGATGCGCAAAAGATTGACAATCAAAAGAAAGAAAGTCTACTAAAATAAGAAAAATAGGGGAGGTGAACAGTGTAGGAACAACTAACATTGCTGACACGTTTGGTGAGTCTACAATCATTGTGGAGCTCGCTGAATAAGCCCTAATAATTAGGATCTTAGTTTGGTGAGTTGGCGAGGATGATGGGGCTCACCAATTATAGTAGGCGAGTCGCAGAATTGTACTCACTCTCGCCAATAGTTGCAGAACACCTGGAGACTTGAAGTCTTCTGGAGGTCCGACATGGGATCTCATACGAACTCGCCTTGGTACTTGGGTGAGTCTCCAAATAGAAAATTGGCTCACCTAAATGATCAAAACCTCCAGGGATAAAGTAGCCATCTTGACGCCTAAAAGGTTCTCCCCAACGGACTCACCTACCAAGTTTGGCGGCTCGCCAATTAGGTCCCTTTTCTTTCCCACTGAGGCACTTCGATTGAGTCCAACTTCAACCTACACAATGAACACACAATTATTAAATACACTAAAACTTGGGTTGCCTCCCAAGAAGTGCCTTAGTTAATGTCATGGCATGACGTGGAGATGCATTGAAGCATCGTCTAAATACACCACTTCAATCATTCCTAGATTAGGGCCTTCACCAAAATACAACTTGAGGCGCTGCCCATTGACTTTGAACACCTAACTGTGTTTTTTTTCAACCTCATTAGAACCATTTTCAAACACATGAATGACTTTAAAAGGCCCAGACCATTTAGACTTTAACTTCTTAGGAAATAATTAGAGACGAGAGTTGAAAAGCAATTCAAAATCACCAACTCTAAAATCCCATTTCAAGATGTGAGCATCATGCCATTTATTCATCCTTGCCTCGTAGATAACTGAAATTTTATAAGCTTGGAGCCTAAATTCCTCTAGAGCATGAAGTTGGTCAACTTGATCTGTGGATGCTGACTCCCAGTTTAAGTTCATACTTTTCAAAGTCCATAGAGACTTATGTTCAAGTTCGACCAGCAAGTGACATGATTTGCCAAAAATGAATAGGTATGGAGACATGCCAATCGGTATCTTATAAGCAGTATGATAGGCCCAAGGCATCCTCTAACTTCTGGGACCAATCTGATCTATTGCTATTCACCATTTTTGTCAAGATTGACTTAATCTCGTGATTAGATACTTCAACTTGCCCACTCGTTTACGGATGGTAGGATGTGGAAACCTTGTGAGTGACACCATACTTGCTCAATAGGAAGGTAAACATGCGATTGCAAAAGTGAGACCTCCCATCACTAATAATGGCATGTGGGGTGCCAAATCTTATGAAGATGTATCTCTTGAAAAATTGTACCCATTTGGACACATAATCAACCGCCACAAGAGTATTCTTGTTCCTATACGAGTTTTCAAAAAGGTCCATAAAATCAATTCCCCATACGTCAAACAATTTTACCTTTAAAATTTGATTAAGAGGAAACTCATGCCGTCTATACACACCGCCTTGCCTTTGGCACTGATCACAATTTTCACAAACACATTGGCATCATGATACAAGTAAGGCCAATAGTATCCAATTTGCAAGACCTTAGCAGCAGTCTTGATCCCACTATGGTGGCCACCAACTGGTAACAAATGACAAGCATAAAGGATCGCTTCATTTCCACTTGTGGAACACATCTCCGGATCATGTGATCTACACATTCTCTAAACAAATAAGGTTCATCCTAATAGTTTTTCCTTGCATTGAACATGAACCATTTTCGTTGGTGAGAACTCAAATTATCTGGCATAATCCCACACGCGATGAAATTGGCGAAATCTACATACCATGGAAATGAAGTTTGGGAAATCCTCATTACAGATTCATCCAAAAAGGCTTCCTCAATCTCTTAGTCTCCGGACAAAACCACTTCCGATTCATGTCTTAAAAAATGATTAGCTACCAAATTTTCACACCCTTTCCGATCTTTCACATCGAAGTTAAATTCTTACAATGACAATACCCAATAGATCAACCGAGGTTTCGCATCTTTCTTTAATATTAAATAATGGATTGCAGCATGACTAGTATGAACCACTACCTTCGTACCCAAGAAACAAGCACGCAACTTTTGGAATGCATAAACAACCGCTAAAAAATCTTGCTCAGTAACAGTGTAGTTCTTTAGGGCTACATTCAATGTCTTACTAGCATAGTAACGGGGTGAAATAAATTTTCCTTTCTCTTGACAAGAACAACCCTTAATGCCACACTACTTAAATCACACATAAGTTTAAAAGGAATACTCTAATCCAGAGCCACAATAATAAGAGATGAAATAAGTTTCTCTTTCAAGCACAAGAAGGCCTTGATGCAAGCGTCATCAAACTTGAACACACTATCTTTTTCAAGCAACCTGTACAACGGATAGACCACTTTAGAGAAATCCTTGATGAACCTTCAATAGAACCCGATATGTCCCAAAAAACTCCGGACACCCTTTACCAAAATAGGGGGAGGCAAACATGCAATCACTTCCACTTTCACTTGGTCTACTTGAATATCATGTCCTTAGTTTTTGTGGCCCAATACAATACCTTCTTTCACCATAAAGTGACACTTCTCCAAATTTAGCACGAGGTTAGTTTTGACACATCTTTTTAACACTTGACTAAGATGTTCAAGGCATGCATTAAATGTGTCCCCCACCACCGAGAAATCATCCATGAAGACTTCCATGGAATCTTTTACCATGTCGGAAAAAATAGATATCATACACCTTTAAAAAGTCATGGGGGCATTGCATAACCCAAAAGGCATCCACCTAAAAGAAAAAGTGCTATACGGGCACGTGAAAGTTGTCTTCTCTTAATCCCCAGGGGCAATAAAAATCTGATTATACCCAAATTACCCATCTAAAAAGCATTACCATCCCCAACCTGTAAGACGATCCAACATTTGCTCCATGAAATGCGTAAGGAAATGATCTTTTTCCATGCAAGAATTCAGCTTCCAATAATCCATGCATACCCTCCAATCGATAACCCATCGCATCGATACAAGCTCATTCTTTTCATTAGGCACTACAGTTATTCCACTCTTTTTAGGAACACATTACACCGAGCTCTCCCATGTGCTATCAGCAATGGTATACACAACACCCACATCAAGCTATTTGATTATTTCTTTCTTCACCACTTCTTGCATTGGAGGGTATAATGTCCTTTGCTGCTTGATGCTAGGCTTACTACCATTGGCTAGCTGAATCTTGTGTGTACACACACCAGGAGGAATGCCTACAATGTCGATAATTATCCACCCAATAGCTTTGATAAATTTCCATAATACACTAACAAGAGCATGCACTTGTTCCTCAACTAAATCAACAACCATTATGACAGGCAAAGCAGAATTTTCCCCCAAGAACACATATTTAAGATCAGATGGCAGTACTTTAAGCTCAAGCTTGGGTGGTTCATTTATAGAAGGATTGATGGGTGGTGAGTCCCTATTCTTTAGATTAATCTCTAACTGTATAAGGTTCCTAGGGTAGGAACCGATGCCCGTAAGCACTTCTACCACTTTATCATACTCAGGGATTTCTTTCTTATCATAGTTCAATAACACCGCTAGTAATGAATCCCCAAAATTAGAAACTTCTTGTACACTTATCATAGCTTCATCCACAACATCGATCACAAAGATGACATGAAGATCACTAGGTTGCTTTATCAACTTACAAATATTAAAAGTGACTTCCTCACCATTTACCTAAAATTTTAATTCACCACTCTCCACATCAACCAAAGCTTGTTCGGTAGCCAAGAATGGCCTCCCAAGAATAATGGGAACCTCCGCATCAATTTCACAATTAAGAATTACAAAATCTGCGGGAAAAATGAATTTGTCAATCTTTACCAAAATATCATAGAGAATACCAACGGGAAACTTGATTGTTCGATCGGCCATGAGTAACCTCATAGTAGTTGGTTTAGGTTCACCCAAATCAAACTGTTTGAAAATGGCATAGGGCATCAAATTTATGCTTGCAACCAAATCACAAAGTGCCTTAGTGAATTGTTACAGCCCTATAGTGCATGGAATTGTGAATGCCCCGGGATTATCCTTTTTACCATAATTTTGCTTGACATAATTGCACTACAGCTGTGAGACACTTTGATAATTTTGAAGTTCATATTACACTTTTTCGTCACAAGCTTCTTCATGAACTTTACATACTCGAGCATTTCCAATAGTGCTTTAATCAAAGGTAAATTTATTGAGAGAGTCTTAAAAACCGAGAGGAACCTTTGAAACTTGATATCCTCATCTTTATTTTTCAAACGTTGAGAGAAAGGAGGTTTCACTTTTGGAAGAGGCTTTGGAGACACCACTAATGGGAAAACACCCACGTTTGAATTGGGAGATGCACAAGAATCAATCTCCATCAGTGCATCTTTTACTTGGTTGGACTGATCATTATTGAGTTCTTCGGCTAGCTCATCACTTCCGAATAATTTGATCTTCCCTTTGGATGAACTTGTAGCTTCATTAGTTGGTACATTCTCACCCATAACTTTGCTTCTTATTGTCAAAATAGCTATATTTTGCGTGTTGTCATTCTTAGGATTAGCAACGGTATCACTTAGGAGACCTCCCTTTGGTATTTGGTTAAGATCAGCTAAGATTTGATCTATTTGAGCTTCCAATTGCTTAATTGACACTGAATGCAAGGTGACCATTTGATTTAAAGAAGAGAGATCATATTTCATCTCTTTCAACACCTTATTCAAACCTTCAACTTTGTTTAAAATTATAGCAAGCATATCTTTTGTACGAAAACTTTCTGGTTCATCACTCCCCTTCTTAGGATTTTGATGAGAAGGAACATATCTCTCATGATCACCATGACCATCTCTCCAAGCATTTTCTCTATCGCGCCAGTCCCTATCTCTCCAATCATTGTCGCACTCTTTTTTCCAACCTTGGTTCCCACCTGGCCTTGGAAAAGTCGGTCGAGAACCCCCTGACTGATTTTCTAAATATTGCACCTCTTTATTTTACACGACATCAAATTTAGCTTCTTCCAAATTTACTCCAACATTCGTATCCACAATATTCACCACTTTGTAACCTCCTCCCATAACATATTTTGATAGCAAACTAGTTGGGTCATCATTTTAGAAATATTCTCGTCCCTTGCATGGTCCTTCTCAAGCTGCTCTTTAGTCATCCCAATGTAGAGAGGAGATACATGATCTTCTTGGATATGCCAAGCATGATTAATCTTTGTCATTTCGTCAAGCAAAGCTGAGGCAATGGCAAAAGGTTGGTGTATAAGGCCACCTCTAACAAGCTGATCCGCTACCCCCTTGTTTACCGTATCATGACTACTGTAAAAGTACTGTAATAGCACATTGTTAGGCAGCCCATGTGTTGGGAATTGAAGCAACAACTTATGGAATCTGAGCCATATTTCATGTAGTGGTTCCCCATCAATCCTTTTGAAGTTTGGAATACTCTCCTTAAGTTTCAATATCTAGGATGGTGGGAAGAACTACTTATAAAGTGCTGTAGTGAGCTCATCCCATGAGGTAATCGAATCCCATGGTAATTCCGCTAGCATTTGGTTGCCTCCTCATAAGAGAAAAGGGGAACAACCATAATCAGATAAACTCTTGAGATATGGTTTTGAATGAAAAAGGGTTGCATACATCCGTAAAATTTCTGATGTGATCATGAGGATCATTATAAGTGAGGCCTCCAAAGAACCCTTTCATTCACCAAAGCTACAACATAGTACTAGTGACCTGAAAGATAGCGTTACCCATAGTAGGGGGTAGTCTTATAGCTCCAGCACTACCTATTTGATCAACATTCATATCGTGCAAATTTCCAATGTCATCATTCACTTCTGCAACATTACTTCCATTAGCACTCATTTCTTGACCTATCAAAGAGAAAAACAAACAAATGATAGTAAAGTAGTCCTACTACAAATAGCTATATCACAAACCACTTCACTAAAGAAAATCTAACCACCGTTCCCCGACAATGACACCATTTTTGATAATGGTCAATTAGACTTCTTATCATTCAGAGTGTAGGCGATCACTAGTAATATAAACCCAATGAGTGAGGTCGGGGTCTAATACCACAAGTAACGATTAAGAATAGACTTCAATTATGAGGTAAGAACGTGCTCTAGACTTTTGTAGCATAAAAAACAAGTAGATTGTAACATAAATAAAATTTGTAAATTTCATTATCAGAATTCTAAGAGTTAGCAAGATTTGATATTAAAATGATTTCACATATTTGTAATGAGTTAAAAAAGGCTTCTAAGGGAGGTGCAAAGTTGAAATTGAGGTTCTAATAAAGGTAAATACACAACTCAACATCATTAATTCTCAATAGATAGGCAAATGTAATAAATTGTATGTGATAGCATCTATCGATCGCTATTCGTTTCTACATGTAAGCACTTTCGAGCCTAAACATGAAATCTAACAACACTAATCCGATCCTTAGAAAAACCTCCTCTAACGAGAGAGGTTACAATTGATAAATAAGAATCAATGACTATTTGATAATTTGGTCACTTCACATCACAATTTTTAGCTAATAATAAAGATTTAACATAGAAATATGTTTGCAATCATAATTCATAATTGATTCCACACCAAATTAACAATTTATGAGCTGTAACAAAAACCTAGATATAGAACAACAATCTAACTCAATAGCACCTCCTAGAAATATGGGATTTAGCTACACATTACAGAAATTAAAGAAATTATACCAATGTAATTATCATCCATTTGATTCAGCAAAGTTTGAAATCCAAAATCCAAAGCCCAAACCTAAAATCTCCAAAATAAATTCCAAAACCCAAAGATAGGTTTAAGGTTTTTGTCTCTGAGTCTTAGTATTGAAAAATATTCCTCATTTGCCTTTGAAAACTCTATTTATATGAGTGTAAAACATCAGGCAAAATTGTCCCTTGGAGACACTTTAGCGACTTTAGTTGGGTTCCCCAAAGTGGTCGGTGTATCACCGATTTATCTTTTTCCTATCCTACTAGAACGTTTCTCCTTCAGTTCACGATCTCTCTCGCCAACATATTTGGTGAGTCTCCATTTTTACCTCTCATATGTTTCTTTATTCGCTTTCTTTCCCTAACTCTCTGATATTTTAGGTGATCTTGGAAACGCTTGCCTTTCCTATCCATGAGTAGCCAATTCGCTTGCCTACTCTCCGTTCTGATGTTCTTTTGATGCCTTTTTTCAATGGTATTTAGGCGATCGCGATGCAACTTGCCCAACTAATTTGGGGAATCGCTGAAATCCGCTTCTCTCTCCAAAAGGCTCAAGTTTTTAGCCTTGAGTTCTGATGCGTTCGGTGAGGTTCTGACGCCTTTGGAGACCCCGCGTAAAGCTCTTTGTGAGGTTCAGTTTTCATTTTGCTCAATTTTTTCCTTTTGTATGTTTAACTCATGATTTATCCACAATACCTTTTACCTGCAAATGAGCACTTTAAATTCAGTTTTGGACATATTAAAGGCAAAGAGGACACTAATTTCTTGCATTTTGAGCTATAAATGAGTCCAAATTCCTGACTCATCACTTATTATTTACTAGGACAACTTATCTGATCACAAACTCTTGCCCTTTTGAGACTCATCTGCAGTTCTAGGTCTAGGCACTATACATCTTAACTAGGCTGTCCATATTGACTATTTGGATTACTACTGATTTGGCCCTTTCAGACTCATCCGTGGTTCGAGGTTCGAGTGTTGGACTTCTTAACTGGGATTCTAATATTAGATCATATTGATTACTTGGAGGCTAACCATAGTTTGAGGTCTGGTCTACATTTTTCCTATTCTGGACTCGGTCTTTCACATTCTTAGTATTTTTAGCAATTATGTGTACTCATCGGGCTTATGGGGGTCCGATCGGGTTTTTACTTAAATTTGTGCACGAGTGTACCTTCTGGGCTTATGGGGGGTCTAGTTAGGTTTAGTTAGTTGTACTTAGTTTGTTTAGTTCCTTACATTCGTGTGCATATCCTTTATTTTCTGTCTCATTCAGTTATTTCCTTAGATTCAATCTTTTCTTATTGCTTTTACTTTTCAAGATCAGTCGGCCTATGATGCCTAATAGGTGCATGTTGTTTTGGTACTCATATTACAATCTATATCTATTTTTGTAATGCAGGTTCAAACATCAGTTACCAGCATTGATTTGAGCCAGCTAAAGTCTATTTCAGAGGCTTAGGTGAGCATTTGGCATTTTTGGGTCTTCATGTCTCCATCTATACATATTTGACTAGTCTTTTGATTTTTGAGATAGTCTTTGTTTCTGTGGCCCACTTTTTGGACTTGTATCAGTTTTTGTATAGTAGCATTATTCTTATGACTTCCAAGTTCTAGGAGAGATCTTATGTTTTGATGTATATTTTTTATTCGTTGTGCTTTCACTTATTCCTATTGTTCCTGTTATTATTTTAGTACTATTTAGTTTCTACCCTTAATCCCATCACTTCCAGTTCTAGGACAAGAATTGGCTTACCTACTAGTGGGTTATAGTAGGTGCCATTATGACTCGTGGCATCGGGTCATGATAATTTAGTATAAGAGACCAAGTTCACCAAACTCACATGTACAGAGCTAATTTCTAGTTGAGTCCTATGCATCGATGTAGAGACATTCGTGACTTATCTTTAAGAGGCTACATAATGTTGTTAGGAGTATGTTCTCTCTTGTATCTGTTTCTTGCATTGTGTGTCTTATTGGTTTCATAAATTTTACTTGTTCCATACTTTTATAGGATGGCTCGCAAGCATAATACCGTAACTAGGGGTGATACACCTGGGCCAGCTGATAGAGCCCCATCTAGGGGAAGAGGACGACCCTAAGGTCATACAGGGTTACAGTACCAGCCTATGAGAGATATTAGACTCTAGAGCCAGAAGCGTAGCCTCAGGTAGAGCCTGTTCATTACCATCCAACGGGGCCAAACCAGCCATCACCCGTATAAGTTATGGCTCCCGAGCTGCAGATAACCATTACAAAGCTTCTTACAATATTAAGAAGGTATGCAGCAGAAGGCCCTAACTAATGCTAAAGTCGTACCAGTACAACAAGGTCATTCTATTGCAGCGGCTCAAAAGGTTCGGCGGTTAATAGCCCCCGCTGCTGATCAACTCATTATAGCCGACAAGGCCGTGTCTCTGCGCAAGCATAAGATGCTTGTGGTGTTCCAAAGATTATCCCCGCCTAGATTTTTGGAGCTATAGGGGTGGATGCATAAGAGTTCCTTATAATATGCTAGGAGTAGCTCTAGTCCTTGGTTATTATAGAATCAAGAGGAGACGACTTTACTGCTCACCAATTTCACGAGCCACCAAAAGGTTGTGGTGCTCGTATCTACATACCAAGATAGTTGGGTCACCATCGATATCATAGAAGGAGTTTTGTGAGGCCTTCTTGGCCAGGTACATACCATAGAGCATCAGATAAGAGCTTCATGTTTAGTTCTCCAGGTTAGATAAGAGCATAAGATAAGAGCTTCATGTTCAATAGGGTTAGTCTATCCTCTCAGTTTAGGTAGCATTACCTACTTCAGAGGGTAGTCAGCAATGTACGAGTGGTCCTAGCATGGGTCAGAGTTTTAGGGGATCAGATTCAAGGTTTACGGGCTGTGGTGGCAATTTTATGTGGGTTGCTCCTCCTAGGATTTCTATGATTATGGAGAGCTATACCAATGGTCTCGAGATTTTTCATGTTGTAAGAAAGTAGCTCTAGCTCCTACTATAGTCAGACCAGTTTCATCAGTACCCCTTCCTGCTAGAGGTTAGGTGGTTAGGATTAAGATTGTCAGGGTTGCTGACAGAGTGCAAGAGGTAGAGTACGGGGAGGCTGGTCAGGCGGTAGGTCAGACACACCAGGAAGGGGTGCCTAGGGCTATTTCTGTTCTTCCCAGCAAGGGCATAGGCTAAGGCATCCTACAATGTCATCACATGTACACTTCTATTATGCCATCAACTTTCCATAACTTTATTTGATCCGAGCTCCACATTTTGGTATATATCTATATATTATCCTTCTCAATTGGATATGAGTTCAGATCCCTTGGCAAAGCCAGTTCATGTTTCAACCCCAGTGGGTGAGTCCTTAGTAGTGATCAGGTATTGCAATCTTGCTTAGTGACTATCTAGGTTATACTACTAGAGTTAATATCATTTGCTAGATATGGTTGATTTTGATGCGATTCTTAGCTTGAACTGGTTATCCCCCTACCACGTGGTCTTAATTGCCATGCTAAGACCGTTACATTAGTCATGCCTAGCATTCCTCCAGTGTTATGATAGGTTGCTTTTAGTCATATAATGACAGGGATTTTCTCTTTTATGTAGGATCTTGATTGGTTTCTTCTGGGTGTTTAGCTTATTTGGCCTATGTGCTTGATGTTAGTCGGGATGGCCCTTTAGTTGATTCAATTCCCATAGTCCGGGAGTTATCAGAAGTGTTTCCTACAAACCAACATGGCCTACCCCTTAAGCATGATATTTATTTTTCTATAGACTTGGAGCCAGAATCCCATCCTATTTCTATTCTGGCTTATTGGATATCCCCCACAGAGCTCTAGTAGCTCAATTCCTAAACTGAGAATCTCTTAGGTAAGGGATTCATTCGGCCTAGTGTCTCACCTTGGGGAGGCCAATCCTATTTGTGAAGAATAAGGACAGTACTATAAGGATGTATGTTCATTACAAGAAGTTGAACAAGGTGATGGTGAAGAATTGTTACCCCATGACTCATATTAATGACCTATTTGAGATTTTGGGTGCCGTAGTATTTTCTAAGATTAACTTGAGATTCGATTACAATTAGTGGAGGATTAGGCTAGGAAACATCCCTAACATTGCATTTAGGAATCGATACGACCACTATAAGTTCCTAGTGATGTCTTTTGGGTTGACTAATCCCCCTGCCACCTTCATGGACTTGATAACCAGTGTGTTCAGGCCATACCTTGATTCCTTTTTCATAGTCTTCATAGATGACACTTTGGTATACTAGCGGAGCCGGAGTGAACATGAACATAACTGAGATTAGTGCTCCAGACTTTTAGAGATCAGCGGCTTTATGACAAGTTCTCAAAGTGCAACTTTTGGCTTGATTCTATAGTATTCTTGGGGCATGTGGTGTCCAAGTATGGCATCATGGTAGATTCGACGAATATTGAGGCTATTCGAGATTGGGCCAGGCCCACCACTGTTTCTAAAATTCAAAGTTTCATTGGACTAACAAGTTACTATCGATGATTTATTGAGTGCTCCTATATCATTGCCGCACCATTAACTCAGTTGACTCGTCAGGATATTCCATTTGAGTGGTCTAAGAAGTGTGAGTTTAGCATTCAGAAGTCAAAGAGCTACTTACCACCGCTCCTATATTGACTCTTTCTATTGAGGGCGAGGACTTTACTAGGCACTAGCATACATCCGGTGTAGGTTTGGTTTGTGTGTTGATGCATCATGCCTGGGTTATTACAAATGCGTTGAGGAATCTTAAGCTTTATGAGTGCAACTACCCTAGTCATAACTTGGAGTTGGTGGCGGCAGTTTTTATGCTTAAGAGTTTAAGGCACTTGTATGGAGTTCGTTATTATATCTACACCGATCAGAGGAGCCTTTAGTATATTATGAGTCAGAGGGAACTTAATTTGAGGCAGCGCCGTTGGCTTGATCTCCTGAAAGACTATGACCTCTCTATTCTCTACCATCCAAGTAAGGCAAATGTAGTAGTGGATGCCTTGAGTCGGAAGGCAGTGATTATAGGTAGTCTAGCATTCCTTTTTATTGTGGAGTGGCCTTTAGCTTTTGACATCCGTCTTTAGCCAACATGATGATTCGACTTGGCATTTCAGATTCCAGGTATGTTCTAGCTTATGTGGGATCTCACTCATCTCTATTAGATCAGATTATGGTCGACAGTCCGAGGATAAGGTGTTGGTATCACTTTGATAACTAGTTTTTAGAGGTGACGCTGGTCAAGCTGCTTTAGATCTAGATGGGGTTTTGAGATTTGATGACCACTTATGTCTTACGAGAGTTGGGCATTTGATTCAGTTGGTCCTTAGAAAGGACCATGATTCCATATACTCTATTCATCCGAGCAACGCTAAGATGTATCATGTCATGACCCAACCCCATGGGCCGTGACTAGTGCTCGAACTGAACACTCATAGACATACCTGTTATTTATAATCAATCAATAATTAAAAAGGATATGGGACTTATACGGACGGAACACCATCTCAAAACTATCACACACACACACATATATATATTTATCAAATCCACATGTCTCCTAGGGAGTCAAAATCATCAAAAGATAACATAGTACGTAAGCCGATATGGCTGTCATAATGTGTGGGAATGTCCCAACTGTATACACATATGCAAGACGACAAGGCTTCCACTATGAATAGGAATGTCCCAAATATAAGTCATACTAGCACAATTGGATAACACCTATATACAACCCACATATATGTCTACATACCTCTAAGAATATCAATAATAACATATGATGGGACAGGTCCCCGCCGTACCCCTAGATAAACAAATATATATATACATCAAAAGGGTTGATACCAAAAGTCTAGGCTTCGGGACAATGGAGCACTTCTAAAATAGCTGAGTGGAAATCCTAAGCTGGCAGATCCTCGAAATGTAAATTTGTACATGTGGGCATGAAACACAGCCCCCCGACGAGAGGGGGTCAGTACGACATATGTACTGAGTATATAAAGTATAGCATACCATAAATGAGATCACATCTAAAGTAGAGATTCAGGAGACAAGCATGGAAATTAAGAAATCACCATACCTGTATTTTATAATGAAGTCATACATATCATTGTCATATGCCGTACTCGGCCCATTATGGGACTCGATAAAGAAAGTCGTAGCATCATATTATTACATCATCATATCATCATATACATATACTGTACCCGACTCTCTAGTAAGGGACTCGGTGAATAAAGTTGTATACACATATACCGTACCCGGCCCGTCGTAGGACTTGGTACCATTGTCATATCATTGCATCATCGTATACCATACCCGATCCTAGTAAGAGACTCGGTGAATAATATAGTAAAATATGCATACACGACCCTAACGAAGGACTCGGTGGATAATGTAGTAGAACCATACATGATAACGTACCCAGACCTCTAATAAGGGACTCGGTGGATCATACCATAACAATATGCATGAATAAGCGAACACTCGAATACAAAATGATAGTTATGTTAAGGTTTCTCTAACTATCATCATGAACTATGTAAGTAGAGTCTCAGGGATCATAGACATATATCAAATTAATACGGGACAACTTATGATAGTTAAGGACTTTATTCATCATTGAGCCTTTAAAAGAAGTAGGAGCTTTTAAGCATCAATCATTATCCAATCATATAGAAGACTTGAGGGCGGTAGCTCAATTATTCCAAGAGTTCCAATATTAAGGAGTGTATAAGAATCATGAATTACATCAAAATATGAATTATACCAAATTAGGATGGCTGGAATCATAAACATGTATCAATAAATAATGATATAAGTTCTAGGAATCAAGAACATTAGCCATCCTAGCATATCTAGGAATAAGAGCTTTTTTGGAATTTATACATTCGTCATCTGTTTGTTTCATATGGATCATGCCAAAAGAAAGAAAGGTTAGATTTACATACTTACTACTTCCCAATGTATAGAAGGCTTGAGAAGCAATAGCTCAATTATTGTAAGAGTTCTAACATCAAGAAGTGAATAAGAATCATGAATTGTGCTCAAATCTTATGAATATAATTATCCCAAATTTCATATACATATCATTCGTCACTTATATCTAAGACATGCCCAAAAGAAAGAAGGGATATACTTTACATACCTTTAGTGTTTACTTGCACTCAGTAAGTATATGCTGCCCAATATTGTCTCAACCTATATTAAAATGTTAAGCACTATGATTAAGCTATGGAAAGGCATAAAACGTGCTTTATCGTTAGTAGGTTATTTCTAAAATTTTGGATAGCACCTCCCTTATACCGCTCACTTTTCCCACTTCCAAATCAGCCATACAATCACCAAGCAACATCAACAATCACACATTCAAATGCCATGTCAAGACAAGCCAAATATGATATTCAAAAATATCCCGAATAATTCACATAACATTCGACTTTCATTAATTATTTAAATCACAACTACGGTGCTATCGAATTACTCTTAATAGGTTACAACCACCACACCTTATCAAAATGATTTATAACAGCCCAACAATTAACCATACAATACATAATCATAACTACACTCAATCTTTCAATTCAACACAAGCATCCATACACTACAAGCAGCCCTTAAATCAATTACAACTTCAACTTGACATGTCGAATGCTTTCATTTTCATCATGTAATCAGCCACAATAATAACCACACCATTAATCGATATTAATCCACCATTTTTAGATTAGAACATCCCCAATATGGCCCAAACGGATATTTAACATTAACATATACAATTCCTTCACTTTTAATACATAATCCATGACAATAATAGCAACAACGACAATCAGTCCAATCTAATTCAAGCAACTCCAATTCTATCCATTTCAATACCAAAACTAATCATGGAGTTTTCTTACTTCCAAATCCATTTAATACAAGTTAATCTCTTCATTATAGCATTATTTCTATATTAAGGCAGTCCATATTTATATCATCCAACAACAATCCAAATCCACATACAACTACTACATCATCAAGTTATCTTTAATGATCCATATTCTTAACGTTTTCATCTGAACATTCCTACAACAAACCAACCAACATACAACACAACATATAATATTAAATATCATTAATCTTCCAAGCTCAACAAGAACAACAACAACATATAAAAACGTCCCCTAATTAACAACATAAGGATGCTCAAAACCATGTGAATACTTGTGGACACACCAAGGAACCCACATACAATTTTTGCACCTTATTTCATACTATCTTTTCATCCAATTTTTGTGAGACATAAAAAAAGCTACAATACCATTATATCACCTTATTCATATGCAAGTAAACTACATTATTACCACTAAAATCCTTACAATAGCCCACAACAAGTTTAGCTTCAACTTTAACCACTAAATACCTTCATTCTCATCATAAAATCCATAACAATAACAATCAAAATACTAAGCAAAAGTAATTCATCATTTTCTACACCAAAATAGCCCCCAACGTCTTCCACCATACCTCAACATCAACACCCATGATTTCATACATTCATCACTCATTTATCATCTCACACAAGTTTAAATCACTTTCAAGATGAGAAAAAAGGAAAAGGAGATGAAATCTTACCTTAGGTTATAGTGACACAACTTGCTTGGAACTTGAGGGCTTGGTTCATCAATGTTTTTGTATCCCTAAAGACTCCATCCTTGCTTCCATCACTATGAAAAATAACCACACTTGACCCCTTACTTTCTCCCTCAACCTAAGCCTTGGCTGAGAGTCTCCCTCTCTACACTTCTCACTTCTCTCTCCAAATTGATTTGGTCAAGATGGAAATGAAAATGTGTTTTCAACATTAGGCATTAAGGCATAGACTTTACATGCTCTATATGAAGCCTTATAGCTCCCCATGTGCCTCCCTATATATCATCTAACTATCTTATTAATTAACTAGTTTAGGTGGGTGACCACACAAGTAACTAGATTAATTAGTTTAATCCATCACTAATTCCTACTTAGTCATCTAATCCTAATTAGATGAATTCCTAGTCTCCAAAATATATTCTAATTAGAATTGAGAATTAAAGATTTCTATTTCATATCCGAAAATAATCCCGTCTTTAACTTGAGTCGATTCTCTTGCGAATGACTCAACGTATGAAAATATGGAATATAACAAATTAAAAATTAAAAGTCCTTGAATTTATGTCCATTAGCTCATGAATAGTCCAATGCACAAAAATATGGAATATAACAATAATCATGTTGTTTATGACCTACTTTGAGCCTACTTATAGTCATAAAGGGCGGTGGAGTGGTCCTGCCACGTGTCCACCACATTCTGGCTCTCTAGTTGCGGCTAGTATCTTTTTTCAGTAAAGTAGTCATATCTCTTGATTACTATATCGAATAAATTCCCACGACTTATGGTTGGAAATATAATCCAATTATATACAACTTTAATTTTAGGAGTGTTCCCAAATTCCCAAAAATGATAGAGTTATGATCTCCCCAAGTTAGATCACCCGAAAAAGTAACTTAAAAACATCTTTTTGGAGGGCTTACACTTGGATTCGGCTGAAGGGTCCTTCTTGAGTTGTGTTTAACTTCACATATATTATCCATATAACTTATCATATATCCTCTTTATAAAAATACCATTATGTGGGCTCCATCTCAGCTTACGATTACGAAGACCATATATCTTTTAACATATCATTCCAATCATATTGTACAAACTTCAAATATTATACTTATTCTATTCTTATGTTACTACTATAGAATTTCATTCTTTATACTTGTAATATTTGCTCCTTCTCGAGCTCACATTAGCCATCTGTAGCCTTAGTAACTGAAATCTTCTAGAGTGTAACATATCATGACTTGCAGCACCATTACTAGTAAAGCGGTATGAGGAGAGACATTGTAGACTATGTGTCACATTTCTTGAGTTGTGAGTAGGTGCAGGCTGAGCTTTTGAGGCCTGATGGCGAGTTTCAGAGATGACCATTCCTAAGTGGAAATGGGAGCGTATCACCATGGACTTCATTGTGGGGTTGCCTTGAAATTTCAGAGGTATTCAAAGTATTTGGGTAATTATTGATCGATTAACTAAGTCAGCACACTTCCTCTCCATTCATACTTCTTATAGTGCTGAGAGGTTGGCCCGTATCTACATTCGGTAGGTGGTTCATCTTCATGGTGTGCCTATTTCTATCATATCAGACCAGGGCTTACAGTTCACATCCATCTTTTGGAGGACTTTTCAGGAGGATTTGAGCTGTCCATTTGACTATTTGAAGATTATTATTGATTTGCCCCTTTGAGACTCATCTGTGGTTCAAGGTCTGGGTGCTGTAATTCTTAGCTGGGCTGCTACTATTGGATCCTACTCTTTACTTGGAGGCTAACCGTGGTTCGACGGCCAGCTACAGTCTATTTCGGAGGCTTGGGTGAGCATTTGACATTTTTGGATCTTCCTATATCCTTCTGTACATATTTGACTAGTCTTTTTCTTTTTTAGAAAATCTTTATTTTTGTGGTCCACTTTTAGAAATTGTATCAGTTTTTGTATATTAGCTTTGTACTTGTGACTTTTAGGTTCTGGAAGGGATCTTACATTTTGATGTATATATTTTATTCGGTGTGATTTCTCTTATTCCTACTGTTCCTGTCATTGTTTTAGTATTATTTAGTTTCTACTCTTAATCTCATTTCTCACAGTTTTGGGATACAGATTGGCTTACCTACTGGAGGATTATAGTAGGCACCATCATGACTCGTGGCATTTAATCGTGACAAAAGGATATGATAAAATCGCATTCCAAATTCATACTAATGATAAATATAGAAGTTGATGAGATGAAAGAATATCAACCATCTAGATGAGTTTATGCACCTGAGGTAGCATCGCGTATATTTACTGTTAGTATCAATGAAATGTCTTCAAATGTATACCATCATCAACACATCTTGAAGGACAACTTGTTTTATTCAAAAGTACTGATAATATTAATAAAATTATAAATAATCAAGTGCTCGAAAAAGGAAAGTCAACTGAATTTTTTGGTTATGAACATAGTAAACGACACCGCTAAAAGTTTAAACTTACTATATCGAGAATTGTCTGAATATTTTGTGTGGTCAACAACGGAAAAAATGTGGACATGCTATTGGACGTATCGTCACTTGTCATCCTACTGAAGTAGAAAGATACTACCTTAGATTACTTTTAATCATCATAAGAGGCCCAAAATCATATCAAAATTTGCTAACTGTTAATGGCAAACCTTGCAAACCATTTAGAGATTCAGTTGAAAAAGGGGGATTGCTACTTTCAGCTAAATAATTTGGTAGAATGTATGTTTGAGGCAGTAGATTATCTAATTCCATCAAGTCATAGACACTTGTTTTTTATGTTGTTGATCTACTGTAGCCCAAGTAATTTAAAAGAATTATGGGAAAAATTTGAAATATCCCTATTAGATAATTTTGCGAGAATTCCAAACATCACTACAAATGAAATTTGTTATAAATTGTTAACGCATATCAATAATATTCTTCATTCAGTTGGTCGTGATATTAATGAATTTAAACTAATTCCAAAATATAATTAAAGTCTTCGCGCTAACAAAGAAAGCTAAAGACATTTACTTTGAAAGAAATATTACTATCAGTGAAGATGATCTACTACTACAAAATAAATTAAACATTGCACAATGAAGAGTTTACAATGTAATCCTAGATAAAATATTTTCAGATAAGTTCAGTGCATTCTTTATTGATGGCCCTAAAGGAGCTGGATAAAGCTTTTTATATCGTTCTTTATTAGCAACTGTGAGATACTGAGGATTTATAGTATTAAAAACTGCAGGTTCAGGCGTCGCAACCTCACTCCTTTCCGAATGGTTGAACTGATCATTCTTGTTTTAAATTTTCAATCAATATCGATGAAGAGTTCAGTTTTAACATAAGCAAACAAAGTTCTTTATCATCCTTAATTCATGAATCAAAACTTATGTATGGGATAAAATTTCAATGGCAAAAACAGAAATAGTCGAAGCTTTTGGCTTAGTTTTGAAAGAATTAATGAGAACAAAATACAAATTTGGTGGAAAGGTTGTTGTTTTTAGTGGTGATTTCAGACAAACTCTTCCAGTTGTTCTTAGTGAAAAAATAGAAGACTTTGTTCGTGAAGGTCTGCTATGCCATCAAATTTATAGCCAACCTGAAAAATTACAACTACTAGAAAACATGCATGCCAAGACAAATCCAGCCTTTTATGAATACTTAATGAGAATTGGTAATGGCACTGAAAGAAAGATCAATAAAGGTAAAATTGAAATTCCCCATTTTCTGATCATTCCATTCGTCAACGAGAAAGATTCATTAAGCCTTTTATTCAGAGTTACTTATCCTAATTTACACACCTCTTTTTTTTTTTATCACTTCTCGTGCTATTCTAACAAAAAATGATGTTATTGACGAGCTATATGACATGTTAATCATCCAATTTTCAACTATGGAAAAAACATATCTAGCTACGGATGAGACCATAGATCCAATAGCAAAGTCAATATGAAGACTTACTACATACTTTTAATCCTGCTGATTTACCTCCTTACATACTAACCTTGAAAAAAATTGTCCAATTATGTTATTACGAAATCTAAATTCTTGTGAAGATTTATGCAATGGTACATGCCTAATATATAATAATATCAGATTACACATTATCAGTGCCACAATATCTAACGGTGATTTTAAAATTACACATGTATTCATTTCAAGAATACCTCTACTACCCTCTCATGTCTGTCCATTCTATCAACCAAACTCTCGATGACCCTCTACATGGAAGTGAGTACCTCAACAGTAGCATTTTCATGTGATAGTGGAGGCACTACGACCCCTACCTCGACTTGTTCTGCGATCTCTGCCCATTGCCCTAGCTGAGGAAGGGGGATGTCTAGTCGAGGTAACATTAGTTCAAGCTATTTGGTTAATAAAGAAAATGATTCTAGATTAATCTCATTGTCTTAAAGATCACATACGTAAGTAGGAATAAGAAAGAAAGATAAGACACCTCTTATCTGTCCTCGCAGAATCCCAATTATAGGAATGGTTGGTAACATAACCATAATTTAGATTCTACTACTAATGTATGCTCCATAAGTAACAGGAATAACCTAAGTTCTGATACCAACTTTATCAAGACCCAATTTAGGATCATGCTGGTGTTACGAGGGAGAATCCCAAAGCAAGCCTTGATGGAAATCTATAGAAAATCGGACCGACTTTTCTCTATTTTTGGCCCTATCCAATCTTTCCCTGTCTCAGAAATCAACAACACAACTAAACATCTCCAAATCAATACATAATATCTATTATCAATCCATTCGCCACACAATAATACTAATTCATCTCCAAAATGGGAAGAAAGTTTAAAACTAGTCACATGTCTACAATAATGAAAGAATACTCACGACTCAAATAAAGGAATGACTATGGAGAAACTCTAAGAGTTTAATAAAGGTCCATAACAATGAATAACTTGATGTCGCGTGAACAAGTGCGGGCTCACCATGGATTTTCCAACTTGCTAGATTTAGTTAACAAATTCCTCACCAATGTCAGTTGTGCTCTCTGTAAAAAAAAATTAGCGGGGAGTGAGACGCTACCTCAGTGAGTAATAACACTTAACCACAACCATTTCAGTGAGGGACAAGTCATAAAACATCCTAGTATGATGATCAAAATCATGAAAATAAATAATCTTTCAAAAATGGTGATAATAATCAACCATGTATGTTTCGTATAAATAGAATCAAGTCAACCATTTAGAAAAAAAAACTCAGTAAACACTTTCATATCAAATCTTATATTTGGGAGGTTTCCGAGAATAAATCATGTAATCATTGTGGACCCCTCATAAAGGAGCCAAATATTCATTTCAATAGATCCCTTCTCGAGGGATATCGGTAACGATATGCTAGTTCTACCTTCCTACTAGCGACGACTATATCGGTAATCTGTAAATATAAGGTCCACCAGGTCTAAAGAACCTGTCGTTAGCTACGGGATCCATCAAGGTCTACTTCCACTTATTCTTTTCTTTATAACTAGTAGAAGCATTTTTTTCAAATATTAAAAGACATTCAAGTTCTTATCAAATTACCTTATATAAAACTTAAACCATAAAAATATATCAAGATACATACTTTCAAATAAAGGGCAAACCTTTTCCATAATAGTAAATCATATTTCAATTAACAATAAACAAGTCTTATATAAGTGAGAGCATATCACATAATTATTTTAATATCATATTAAGTAAAAGACTTGTCCAATATACAAGTTCAAAACATTCGGTAACACATTCACTTTTTAAACCATGTATAAATCGTGAAAGTTATAAAAATATAAATTGTGGTAAGATTACTACTCACAGTACTCGTGCCGAAATACCAATCTCGTTGCTAGAGAAATTTGTATGAATTCCTTCGGTCAATCTATAATCACATTATATCGATCACACGTTAGTTTTATGTTCACCCTTACTGCCCAATTATACTCTCTAAGAATTAGATTTTAATACCCAAAGTGACTTATCTAGGCTAATAATCTTGGGGAGGTATTTTTTTAAAAAAAATATTAAACTAGATCCTTTCAGTTTGGAAAAGATCATTCAAAACTCACCAGAACACTTATGTATGGACTTAAGCTCCTTATGATAATATGGAGTTTCTAGGAAAATAATATTAGATTAGAACTAGATTAATTTTAGTGCCTTAACTGCAAAAATGTAAGACTACCTCTATCTTCCTAATCATAATTAGTATCTAACTATCCCTTTTGATAATTTTTCATCTTCTGTCGATTTATCAATGAAGCTGTAGAAGAAGGGAAAGAAACAAAGATTTACCTAGAATTCGATAACAAACCTCCAATAATCTCTTTCTCTTTCTGCGTCCCAAACGAAATCACCTTCCGCTCTTTCTTCTTTATTTCTATCTATTCAAAACTTTTTTTCCTATTTGGTTGCTGCGCAGAACCCCCACACCTAATTCCCTTTTGTTTTGTTTTCTTAGTTTCTGCAGAATGAAGCCATAGGTGGTGTGGACTTTTAGCCCAATTCTTTTCTTTTTTTTTTAATTTTATTTTTTGTTTGGGTCATTAAATAAACCAACAACTTGTCTTTTTTCTTTTTTGAAAAAATAGAAACTAAAAGATATATTTGACCTTATTTAAATGTAGGGTACTACACAATACTAATGAATAAAAGAACTAATTAAACTAATACTACAACAAGTGAAAGTGGCATATTAACTTACATTTAAATTTAGAACTTTGAACCAGCATATGATCGCTCCCTCTTACTGATGACGCACCGAGGGGCGGATTTCGGTGGAGCCCAGGGGTTCAACCCAACCACCTTCGTCAAAAAATTATACTATATATACAACGTCAAATTCTAATTTTATGAGTATATGTATTAAAATGAATCCCCTAAAAACAAGTGAGAAGCTTAGCTTAATGGATAATGGGTTTAAGAATTGCTCCTAGGTAATGGGTTCAAGTCTCATGCACAACAAGTTTTTTTCACTTTTAAATGCTTTTGAAAATGTTATAGTAAAGACTTCGTTGCGCTCAATTTTGGGTTTGAATCTTTTTATCCTTTTTCATTATTTTTTCTCTTTTGTATATTTCTTCTTTCTAATTTGTCTTTGTTCAATTTATTACACATTTTTTATTTTTTATTTTTTATTCTTCTTATATCTATTATTCATTTTCTTTCAACGTAACTCTTTTTTCATATACTAACTTGAATAAACTCTTTAAAAATGATGAATTATATTAAACTTGAAATTGAGATAGAAATGTAATATATTTTTTTTTTAAAAAAGGATAAATTAGATGTAATTGAATGAAGAAACTTAAAAAGCATCAATATCTTTTTAACAATATCAATTTAACAGAATTCGTGGAATTTCTTTTCTATCTATTTTAGAGAAATAGAAACTGAACGAACTTGATTTATTCGCTATTTGTCTTTTTTCATAAATGATGATTAACCTAGTAAATTGAACTATATATGAATTAAAAAAATTGACGATGCCATTGATTTATCTTCTGAATATGCATTATAATATTAGTAACTCTATTCTTACACACTTTTAGAGAATTTTGACGACTTTCATAGTAATATGTGATTGAATGGATACTACTTTAATATTTTTTAAAAGTGCAAAATAAAGTAAAATATTACAAAATAAAATTATAAAAAGCACAAAAATTTTAAGAATGCTCGATGGAGCAAGATAAAAGTAGAAAGAAATTCTTAATGCGGTATGATAAAATAAGTTAAATTTAACGGGTTAAGGTCAGTATTTTTCTTCCCCGTCTTGATCCTTTTTTAATCCTTTAATTTTCACGTATTTTAGGAATTAACTTATATAATAAAGCTGATCGACTAAAATTCTTTTTATCAACGTATCTTTGTTTTCAGTATCTTTGATTAGTTTAATATTTATTTTTTTGAACCACTGAAATGCCTATGGTTGCTTTTACAAAGAGCATACCGAGAGGTTACTACACGTACCGTACTCTTGCAATATCACATGAGGTTCTTCTTATACTTTGAACCCCTGAACAAATATTCTGACTCCGCCATTAGACGCACCAAATTTTTCTATCTTCTAAGTGTTTGGTAGACAAATGGTCTATGAGAAACATGAACAACATATATGACACTGTAAGTCTGTGATCATGTAAAATGAGATGGTTATATAGTTACTAACATAAGGTAAGACTTTAAAAATAGTAGATGTCAATACAATAAGGTCATTTGCTTACCACACCTACAACTTTTTAGTAATGATATCAAAATTAGCTTAATACAAACAATGAAAACTAATCGAGAAACCACCAATACATAAATAAAATGCTCAAAATAAAATATAATAGACTAATTGATATTCATTTGGCTTGTTACATTGCTTTCCTGTCACAACTCAAGCCTAGGGCCTAGACGTGACATGGCGAATGAGGAACTCGAAAGTACCTCAATCAAGCCTCTTAGCATTCTTTTAGCCTTTCATAGGTAATGATGATAAATAAACAAGCGGAAATCATAATAGTAAATCTTCAACTTATATATGTCCAATAATACCTCTAACTATTAGATTTAACGGGGCTAACACAAGTCCCTAGCTCACCCTCAATCATAATAGAAGAAATGCCATAGTAAAATATCTTAACATATCATAACCTAGAGAGATAAAGGAGTATTGTTCCCGGAACATGGGAACTCACCAAAAGTAGTCTTCAATGGAATATCAACTAGCCACGTGGAGGAGAACGAGGAGGAGCACTGATCCCTACATGGTGATATCATGTAGGCAAAAGAGTATGTGTTAGTACTTTGAATGTACTAAGTATGTAAGGATGCATAAACATTGAGGAAGCATTAAAACATTTATGTAATATGGAACATAATTTAATGTATGCATAATAAATCATATATATATCCTTTAAAACATTTATTTTGTGGGAAATTAACCATAACCGACATTTAAGACCATGCGAGCTATTACATGAAATCCAACATAACCCCCTACGTTGGCCGGAGAGACTACTTGTCAGGTAGAACTCCGTCAATTTCATTCATTTCTTTAGCTTTAACTTTAAGGGCTTTCATGGATCTATTAGCCTAAGCCTACAAGGGCTCCTATGTTGGCACATAGTTAATGAGACAAGGGGTTGCTACTAGGATTCCCTTACCGAATCTCACCTCAATGCCTCATTCGGTGCTAAGTCAATCCCACGGAATAGTTTAATACTTCAAAATATTCATAGCATATAACTTGAGAATTCAAACATCATATTCGGTAGAATAGCTCATTAAAACATTTGATAATTCAAATATGCAAGAATTGTCCTTATTGCATAAAGAATCCATCATTCATATCATTTCATCATTCTTTCATTTCATAAGACTCCCTTTTTGATCATAGATATTGCTTTCATAAACATTTATTTGGAGTCAAAGCTTTCAAGTCAAACTTTATTAAAAACATAGTAAAACTAGGTGGGTTCAAATCACTTCAACTTGCAAATATGTATGTAAATAAATATACATAAATACTTTGAAATCCATTAATTAAAAATCATGCTTTAAACAACCCACCATGAATTTCAAGAACCTTTAAATAGATAAATAGAGGAATTACTTGCAAACCATCAATTCATACATATGAAATTATGTTGCATCAAAATAGACCAATAATCATTAGTTTAGCCATGATTTATACTATTAAGTAAAAATAAGAATTACCATAAGAAAATATTATTTGAAATCAAGAGACTTAATTGAAAGAGTTTTTGGACTACATGGGTGGAAGAACCCATGAATAAACACCCACATAACTTAGAGTAAAACTTAAAGAAAATAAATATAATTTATCATATAATCAAAATAATTTAGACATGAAAGTGGAAGAAATACTCTCATTGAAGCCTTACATACCTGGAATCCGAAGCTTTAGTCGGTACCGAAAGACTTAATGAACACTCTTGAGTCCTAGCTTCTCTCCTTGCCGGAATGTTTTGTGTACTATCCGGAGTATATGAATCAGCGGAATAGTATTTCTTTACTCTTAAGAACTAAAACTATATTTGAGAATGTGTAAAGAGGTGTATAGAGAGAAGATTTGCTTTGAGAAAGCTTGATAAATAAAATGAGGAAATAAGGTGGGTATTTATAGGTGGGAAAGAGAGACTTAACAATAAATAAAATAATTATAAAGAAAAATCTGAAAATTTAATGGAATATATTGATGTCATGGATGATGTTAAATGGAGGACAATTTATGTCATGGGTGATGTAAAATGTATCTAGATCTTTCTATGGTAGGTGAGATGAGTTCTTTTTAACAGAATACTCTTTTTCGGAGTTGCGTTTGAATAAGATAAATTCCTTATTAGGATTTGGTGTCTTCATAAAAATTATAGATATGGAAGTTTAGTTTCATATCGTTTAAGAATCAACCAATTTGGATAAACCTACAGTGAGATATGATTTTTATTCTATAAACACTCCTTTCCGTCACAGCATCCTACCTTAAAAAAATTAATTTGTTTTACCTAATTAACCTCCGAAACTTAAAATATAGTCTGCACAAAAGTTGTAGGTAATGATTTTGTGGTTACTCAGAAATTTGAATCACCCAATTTGGATATTCCTATGAAAAGTTATGCCCAAAATACAGAGGCTGTATCATATTTAGGCGAGAATTGAAATATCGTATACAATGTTTTTAGGGGATGTTACATTTCCCTTCTTATATTCATTCATTATATATTCAATATTATAGAAACAATGGTTTCAACATGTTAGCCAAGTGGAATTAAAATTTTAACTGAGGTCATATTAGTCATTTTCTACATAGATAGATAGATATATTTATGAATTATGTGCTCATGTAAAAGCCATCTCACTCTAAAGACACGTAACACTTCTAATCTTTTACAATCTGTAGATTTCATTGGTTTGCTATTGTATTTCCTCTATTTGAGTCAAATTAGCTTTTGCTCTGTTTCAATTGTCTTGCTTAGCTTATCTTTTCTTCATCCCTTTGATTATCACCAATCTCGATTTTTGCTTGGAGGGTAGAATGTACACAGACATATATCCCTTTAATTATCCTAGTTTTGAACAACTCTAAGAAATTTTTGATACATGAACTTGATTTTTGTCCGGCTATATTCAAGACTGATTTTTGCTATATTCAAGGTAAACCCATAATTGAAAGTTAGTTTTATGTAACACCCACAAAGTCCTTAGTCTAAACTAACACTGAATGATCTAAAAAATTTTACCAGAAGCTAGACACGAGACTCTTCACGGGTCGTATTGATCTTCACGATCTGTGAAAAGTGCCCGTGAAGAGGCTTGGCAAGTGGGAGATAGGGTAAGGAAGGGACCAAGGAAGGCCTAAGGCCCTTGGTGCTTATCACGATTCGTAAAACCCTCTGTGAGCCTGACCTCTGGACCTTTGAGACATGCGAGGACCATAGGAGAGGACCATGCCCTGTAGTGAGAAAAATGAGTCATGGTGGTCTCCACGGTGGCCACCTCTCCCCAATATAGCCCAACTCTAAGGCCACAACACCCACCACGGACCGTGGTGAGCATAATGGAAGGTGGTGGCCTCCGTAAAGGTCAACCCCTCTTGACCCAAGCTAAATTCAAGGACCATGACACCCACCATAGACTGTGGTAAGCTTCACGGGCCGTGGTAGCCTTCCATGAAGAGTGCCCGCCCAATTTTAATAAATGGCAGTCCGGTCTTTTCCTACCTTTTCCCAACTGAACCCTGCATGTTTAGGGACTAAAAATCAGTCCCTTATAATATCCATTAAGGTTTTTCTCTCATTCAAACTTGTATTTTTTTGAGAGAAGCAATTGGAGAAAAGAAAGAAAGCTAGGGTTCAAGGTCTTCGAAATATCCCTTCGAGTTTCAATCATTTCCTCTAACTTCTAGTTATGTAAGGCTAAACTAAATCATGGACTTTGTTCCTCCATGTGCCCAAGATTGTGAAAGATTGATTGTGAATGGATTGAGTCCTCGTGATTGTGTTTCTTGAGAATTTCTTTCTTAAATTTAACACGTTTTACTGATTATCCAAAAATTGATGTTTTTTTATGAACTAGTTTCTTGAACAAATAATTTGGACTACTTATTTCATAAACCCTAATACCATATTGATGCATATTGAATGTATATGCTTAAGAATTGAGTTTATAATCTTGAATTTGTGTATGCATGATTGTGATTGGGATGTGAGCATGATAATAGTGCTGATGAACTTGGTAGTACTTTATATTTTCATAATTGAACCCAAGTGAATGGTCTCAACTGAATGTTATCATAAATGATTGTCAAAACTTCTCTTAAATAAATGATTGGGAATGCTTGGAAATTTGATTGGTTGAAAGGATTGAATTGATAAGACTGATGAACTGATAAGAATCCATATGAGACTTATTGATTTGGTTTGATTTGGATTAATTGTCTTAGGAGATTTCAGTCTTGGGAGGAGTATCAAGCACTGAATTGGATAAGAGTAAGTAATAACTCAAATCCAATAAGTATGTTGCCAAATGTAGGAGAGGATTAGACCGTTAAGTCGAATATTTCCTAAGTTATTATACTGAGATGATAGGACTTGATTGGTTTTGGATCCATGATTGATTAATTTGTTCTTACCCTAGCAAAGTATTGAACGGATGTGGCAACAACGTCGACTTATTGTACTATCACTGTCTCATATGTGATGGTTGTCGAATAAGAGAAACTCTCATATAGCTCTTGATAGTACTATGATTGGATTGGATTGTATATGATTGGTCCCTATCTAAATATTATTATTTCTTTAGATTTAGGACATCTTCATTAAGTTGTTCATCTTCCTGATTTGAGATATTTGAACTGATTTGATTCTACCTTGATGTATGTTTTATCTTGCCATTTTACATACTCGTACATTCCATGTACTGAAACCATTTGGCCTGCATCATTTCATTATAAAGATACATGTGTTAGACATCCTCAACAGGCGCATTGTTGAAGATCATTTCTATCCTCTAATTTGGTGATTCCTCCTTGCATCTGGAGGCACTCTTGATTTGTTATCTTTTCCTTTTAGTATTTCTTCTTGAGTAGCCATGGACTTGTCATTGGCATCTTCTTGATAGCATTAGAGGCTTTATAGACAAACAATGATGTTGTTGAGTTATTGTTCTGATTTTCAAAACTATTCTTTGACATATCATTGAGTTGTGATTTAGTTTAAATACGTTATTCTTTCATGAGTTGTTAATTTGATTAGCCCACTTGATAATCCCTTTTTTTAGTGATTAAGTCTTCAGATAAATGTATGAATGTGTGATTGGACTAAGTGGATCACTTGGGGATAAGCAATGGTCCTCGAGTGCCGGCCACGCCTAGGGTACCCTCTTGGGGTGTGAAAAACTTAGTATCAAAGCACAAGGTTCAAGAGTCCTAGGGTGTCTATAAAGTCGTGTCTAGTAGAGTCTTACTTATGGGTGTGTTGTGCACCACACTAATAATCAAGAGGCTATATTACATTAGGAACTGTTTCACTTCTTTCACATTATGAGTTCGTACTAAAGAGTCTAACTCTCAAAGTCCCTTCCTAATTCATGTGTTACACATTTGTAGATAATGCCTCATAAACGCATCGCTTGTTAGAGGAACGCTGCCAATACTGAGATTCTATAATCTGAGATGCCCCCACCCTCTGGAGTGAGAACTAAGGGCCGACCTGGAAGGTCTACTAACGCACCCAAGAGCCTATTACTTAGCCTGCACCGACTTCAGAGGCTAATTTCCAAGGTAGCGATTGTTATGCTCACTCAGTTGGTAGCTTCCTAAAATGGCAACTAGAGTTCACCAGTTCCTAGCTCTAGTTCTCAAGAGTTGTCTGCTACGATGAGGATTAGAGATTTCTTGAGAATAAACCCATCAGTTTTCATGGGTTCTAAGAAAGAGCAATGTTATTCCATATGCTTTGAGATAACTTAAGACTCATGAGAGGAACTACCCGACTCACGACCTTGAGTTGGTAGTTGTAGTATTCACTCCCAAGATTTGACATCATTATCTCTATGGCGTGCATGTGGACGTATTCACAAACCACAAGAACCTACAATAAGTGTTTACTCAGAAATAGCTGAACTTGAGGCAGAAGAAATGTCTAGAGCTGCTCAAGGACTATGATATGAGCATTCTCTACCACCCAAGTAAAGCTAATATTATTGTTAATGCTCTTATCATATTATCTATGGGGAGCACTACCCATGTAGAGGAGGGAAATAAGGAGTTGGCCAAAAAGGTGCATAGACTTGCACGTTTGGAAGTTTAACTTATTGACTCGAGTGATGGTGGTTCCATTGTTCGGAATGAGGCTGAATTGTCTTTAGTTGCAGAGGTGAAAGAAATGAAAGATTAATATTCCATTCTCCTCCAATTAAAAGATGATATTCACAATCAAAAAGTAACGGATTTTACCAAAGGGGGAAATAGATTATTGAGGTACTAAGGTATATTGTGTGTCCCAAGTGTTGATGGCATTCGACAAAGGATCATGACAGAGGCTAGTATCTCCAAGTATTTCATCCATCCAGTATCTACAAAAATATACCATGCCTTGAGAGAAGTTTATAGGTGGAATAGAATGATGTGAGATATAGCAGATTTTAGGTCTAAGTGCCCGAACTGCCAACAAGTAAAAATTGAGCATCAAAGACAATATGGAGTATCTTAGAATATTGAGATTCTAGAATGGAATTGGGAGATGATCAATATGGACTTCATTACAAGATTTCTGCGGTCTCCTAGACAATATGATTTCATTTGGGGATTATGGATAGGATGACTAAGTCAGCCTATTTTTTACCGGTTAAGACTACTGATACCGCTGATGATTGCACTAGATTGTACCTTCGTGAGATTATCATACTTCATAGAGTCCCCTTGTCTATCATCTCAGATAAGGGAGCTTAATTTACTGCTCATTTTTGAAAATTATTTCTGAAAGGTTTGGGTTTAGGAGTAAACCTTAGCATTACCTTCCATCCACAAACAAACAGCCAAGTAGAGTGCACAATTCAAACTTTGGATGATATGTTTAGATCCTGCGTCATCGACTTTAAAGAAAATTGGGATAATCATTTACCTCTTATCGAATTTGCGTATAATAATGGCTTCCATTCGAGTATTCAGATGGCTCCTTATGAAGATCTGTATGGAGAAGATGTAGATCGCCAATTGGTTGGTTTGAAGTTGGTGAAGCCGAATTCATTAGACCAAAATTAGTTCACCAAGCTATGGAGAAGGTTAAAATCATCCAAGAGAGGTTGAGGACTGCTTAGAGTCACCAAAAATCATACACTGATGTTAGAAAGAGAGATTTGGAGTTTAAGGTGAATGATTTGGTGTATCTAAAAGTTTCACCCATGAAGGGAGTTATGAGGTTTGGCAATAAAGGGAAGTTGAGTCCGCGTTACATTGGTCCTTATCAGATTGTAAAGAGGGTGGGTAATGTAGCCTATGAGTTAGATCTACCATAGGAGTTAGTAGCTCTTCATCCTGTGTTTCACATAACTATGCTTATGAAGTGTTTGGGAGACCCTTAACTTGTTATTTCGATAGAGAGCATTGGGATAAAAAAGGGTTTGACCGGCAAGGAGGTTCTAGTTCATATTCTTGATTGTTAGATTCGCAAATTGAGAAAAAAGGAGAATGCATCTGTCAAAGTTCTATGGAGAAATCAGTTTGTTGAAGAGGCTACGTTGGAAAGCTGAAAGGGATATGAAAGCTAGATACCCACATCTATTCATGCCTCCAAATAATGATATTGAGGGTAATGTTTCTTTCTCTAATCTTTGATTTAATGTTTATCCCGAGTTTGAGTATTTGATATGCATCCTTAAATCAGAGTAGTGATTGTTTTATCGATTGAATATATGAGCTTTGATTGCATTCGTGTCTTGAGTAAATTCCTTGCTTGGTTGTCATTCGAGGATGAATGAACTCAAGGGAATATATTGTAACACCCTCAAAGTCCTTAGCCTAAACTAACACTGAATGATTTAAAAATTTGCATCAGAGGCTCACCACGATACCCTTCATCAGCCATATTGATCTTTACGATCCATGAAGAGTACTCGTGAAAAGGCCTGGAAATTGGTAAATAGGGTAAGAAAGGGGCGATAGAAGTCTCTACGGCCCATGGTGCTTATCATTGTCCGTGAAACTCTCTGTGAGCCCAACCCCCAAGACACTTGAGATATACGAGGACCACGGGAGAGGACCACACCCCATGGTGACCATAATGAGCTGTGGTGGTCTCCGTGGTGGCCACTTCTCCCCAATCCATCCCGACTCCACGACACCCACCATAGACCATAGTGAGCATAACGGACCGTGGTGTCCTTCGTAAAGGTCAACCCATCTTGACCTATGCTCAAGTCAAGTACCACGACACCCACCATAGACTGTGGTGAGCTTCACGGGTTATGGTGGCCTTTTGTGAAGAGTGCCCACCCAGTTTTAATAAAGGGCATTTCAGTCTTTTTTCACCTTTTCCCAATTGAATCCTGCACGTTTAGGGACTAAAAATCAGTCACTTACCACACCAATAGGGTTTTTCTCACATGCAAACTTATATTTTCTTGAGAGAAGCAATTGGAGAAAATAAAGAAAGCTAGGGTTCAAGGTCTTTAAGCAATCCCTTAGAGTTTTGATCGTTCCCTCTAACTTCCAGGTATGTAAGGCTAAACTAAAATACGGACTTTGTTCCTTCATGTTCCCATGATTGCAATAGATTGATTATGAATGGATTGAGTCCCTATGATTGTGTTTTTAAGAATTTCTTTCTTAAATTTAACATGTTTACAGATTATTGAGAAATTGATGCTCTTCGACGAACTAGTTTCTTGATCAAATAATTTGGACAACTTGTTTCATACCCTAATAGCATATTGATGCATATTTAATGTATATAATTAAGGATTGAGTCTATAGCCTTGGATTTGTGAATGCATGATTGTGATTGGGATGTGAGCATGATGATAGTGTTGATGAACTTGGTAGTACTTTATATTTTCATAATTGAACCCAAGTGAATGGTCTCAACTGAATGTTATCATAAATGATTGTCAAAACTTCTCTTAAATAAATGATTGGGAATGGTTGGAAATTTGATTGGTTGAAAGCATTGGTTTGATAGGACTGATGAACTGATAAGAGTTAATTTGAGACTTATTGATTTGGTTTGATTTGGATTGATTGTCTTATGAGCTTTGAGTCTTGGGAGGAGTATTGAGCACCGAATTGGGTAAGAGTAAGTAATAACTTTAACCTAATAACTACGTCGTCAAACATAGGAGAGGATTGAACCGTTTAGTCGGATGTTTCCTAATTATTATCCTGAAACAATAGAACTCGATTGATTTTGGATCCATAATTGGTTGATTCGTTCTTACCCTGACAAGGTATTGAACGGACGTGGCAACAACGTTGTCTTGTTGTACTATCACTAGCTCATAAGTGATGGTTGTTGGATAAGAGAAACTCCTATACCGGTCTTGATAGTACTCTGATTCGATTGGATTGTATATGATTGGTCCCTATCTAAATCTTATTATTTCTTTAGATTTAGGACATCTTGATTAAGTTGTTCACCTTCCTGATTTGAGATATTTGAACTGATTTGATTCTACCTTGATGTATGTTTCATCCTGCCATTTTACATACTCGTACATTCCATGTACTGACGCCATTGGGCTTGCATCATTTCATGATGCAGATACATGTGTTAGAGATCCTCAACAGGCGCATCATTGAAGAACATTTCTATCCTCAGATTTGGTGAGTCCTCCTTGCATCTGGAGGCACTCTTGATTTGTTATCTTTCCCTTTAAGTATTTCCTTTTGGATAGCCATTGACTTGTCATTGACACCTTCTTGATAGTATTAGAGGCTTCATAGACAGACAGTGATGTTGTTGAGTTATTGTTCTGGTTTTCAAAACTATTCTTTGGTATGGAGTTGAGTTGTGATTTAGTTTAAATATGTTATTCTTTCGTGTGTTGTTAATTTGGTTAGCCCACTTGATAGTCCCTTTTTCCTGTTGTTTAAGTCTTCCGCTGAATGAACGAATGTGTGATTGGACCAAGTGGTCCACTTGGGGACTAGCAATGGTCTTCGAGTGCGGGCCATGCCTAGGATACCCGATGATGTGACATTTTATGAGTTGTTTATATCGGTGTAGGTCGAACATATGATTGTGCTTATTTCGGTTTTGAGACTTTGGCCTGAAATTTTAAATTAGGTATTTTAGAATAAAGTCAATAAATAATGGTAAAGAAAAATAAGGTTGTAATTTTATTTGGTTTTAGCTTCTTGCTGAAGTTTTGAAAGATTTTTTTCTTCTAGTGTTGTTTAGTTATTTTTTATTTCTTCCATTCATAACGAAATTTTCCTCTTTCTGTGCCTTTTTTGGTTGCAGTTGCCTATTACTATACGCTTCGTTGTGTTTTTCTGTTGTTATTCTTTATTATTGTTGCCAGTAACCGTTCATTCATGTGTTTGTGTTATAGCATTTCACAGTGTTGACAAGTACTACTTTTCCGTAACTTCTTTTTATTGAGAAGGATTTTTTAAGTTCTTTAAATTAGATATATTAGGATTATAAGTAATATATAATATATATTTAGTAATTTAGACTCAAATATACAGTATATATTTATATTATTATAAAGTGAAAACCTCAAAAGTTAAAAATTCAATTATTAAAATGTCTTGTCAAATAACTTAAATATTCTACTTAATAATAAATATAAGGTTTGCTTCTTAAAAATCAACTACCCTACTAATAAATAAATATTTACGCTAGGCAACCCTATGATAGGTTTATTATAATTTAAAGAACTTAAGATATAATACAACACACATACATAAATATATAAACACACATCTATTATAATTTGAAGAACTTATAAAATAACATATGCACCAAAATGTCATATTTACTTTGTTCATCGCTCACAAATTAAAAGTTTTGGTAGATATACGATTATTTTGTGTTATTTTCTTGTTATAGTAATAATATGTTCAATTTAAGAAATAACATGAATAACTGAATATTAGAAAGGAAGTGATGGGATTTCTATTTTCTATACTATGTTCTAACGGAAGCATTTTGAAAAAATTGAATGTCATACTAGATATATTAGGATTAGAAGTAATAGTGGCAATGACATTTTCTCAATGCATCCACCACAAAACTTATTTAGGAATAATATTTAAAAATGTATTTTCCTATGCAGGTAGGATCATGTATATCATATAATATTTATTTTTTCATATGTTTATCAATATCGACAACAAAAATAGTGATTATGAGAGATCAAATCAAATGGATAAAAAGAATAATAATATATTTGAAATATCATTTATAAAAGAAGTATTTGATGAGATGTTTCATTAGATATTTGTATTTCATAAAATTAAAACAAGTAAAAAAAGAAATCATATATATCTAATTAAATTTTAATCGTCTATCGTACCTTTATTATTCTTATGAGAGAAAAACTTTGTAAATTCTAGTGATATCTAATCATTTTAATCTTAACAAACAAGTCAAAATTCAATAATTTATATTTATCATTCACAGATTGTACTTTATATCTTCACATATAATTGTTTACACAAAATTTTATTTAATATTATTTTACAATACAATTTACTAAAATGTCGTATTTAATTTGTTCATCTCACATATTTTTCTGTAGATATACGATTATTTTGCGTTATTCTTTCGGTATAGTAATAATATGTTCAATTTAAGAAATAACATGAATATAGGTTAAAATTCCAACAAATTAAAATCCCCTAAACCTGAGATTCTTGGGTTTTCAAGGAAAGAGACGAAAAGGAGAAGGGAACACAGCGTATTACATAGTCTACGTGTTTGTGTTGGTGTAGTGATGGATAATAGAATGCTACTAGTGTTTTTGTTTTATTTTCTTGGAAGTGAGAGTGAAGAAATAGAGAGAAAGAGGGGGGAGGTGTAATGACCTTGAGGGTGATTTTCAAAAATTTATATAAAACACGCGTGAACAGTAACACACGTGAACAGTAACTTTTTGGGCAGAAAACGCCCCTTTCTTTCCATTTCAATATTTTTATCATTTGTTTGAGTTCTTGAACTCCTTGAGGTGATTTGAGAAGAGATTTTTAAGGCAAAGTATTGGGTAAGTGATTTTTTGACCTAAAACCTTCCCTTTTCATTAAGTTTTTGATAATTTTAACCCCTAAAGTTTAGTTTCAAACCCCAAAAATCTTTGTTTCTTCCCTAATTTGAATTTAAGGAAAATGGTGATTTCTAACTCGTTTTGAGCTCTATTTTTATGGGTTTTTCAACCATGAGTTCCTTATTACAAGTAGAATGTAATTGTCCAATAAATTTCCAGATTTGATCTTTTTCGGAAATAATTAATTTTTGGACCATTTTACCCCCGATTCTGAAACCTATCAATATGGGTGTCATTGGACTCCTTGTGATGTGTATGTTTTATTGTTGATAGTGGGTTGCCAGTTCGGGCATTGAATTCGAGAGTTGCTTGTTCGGTGGAGGTGTTCGAGTGCGGTTTCGGCAATTGAGGTAGGTTTGGCTATCCTTCTTTGAGATTGAGATGGGGTAATTAGTCATTCATATGTTATAGACTTTGGGATGAGGTCGTAGTATGAGTTGAGAATGTTATATATATATTGTGATGCCCGTGTGGGGGCTTATTTATTAATGTATTGTCATGTGGGGGTTTATTTGTATTACATAGCCCGTGTGGAGGCCTTATTTGTTATCTTATTTGCTTTGAGAGCATGTGATTCGTGATTTGCCTAAGAGAGAGACTTGAGTATATTATTTGACTTGTGATGCTCTCCTGAGAGGTTGAGTTGGGGGTTTTGAGAATGCTTGAGTATTGAAATATTGTTGAGAAAGGAATGAATATTCCTATTACTATTTATTGAGGGTGAATATCATGTATAAGTTAAGTTTTGAGAACTTTGAACCTTCTACCACATGTGAGTTGAATATTACTTCCATGTCATATGTGTTTTGATGCGTTCATCCTCATTCATCATAGAAGCTGATAAATATGGAAATTCTTTTTGAGAAAGAAAATGAAACACCTTTAAACCTTTGTATCTTGAGTCCCTATCCGATGCAGTATTACAGTAGGGTAGTGGATGCATTGTGATCCGTTGACCACAAGGAGGTGGCAAGGATAATGAGATATTGTGATTGAGGTATATGGTCTGCGAGACCCCCATGAGTCCTGCTTGGTAGCACAGCTCGGCAGGTGTATACGACAGGCTGTGCGACAGTCTTGATTCCACCGTACCACCACATCATTGCATCATCATATTACATTGCATTACATTGATATCTGTGCTGCTTGAATTATCTGATTAATTGTGATTATGAGTTATTATTATGGGTCTACTTTACTCGCGCCACTATATATATAAACTGGTGGCACTGATGTCAAAGTAGGACTTTTCTGTATGCAGGTGGAAGTGTTTCTTAGTTTATTTTATAGGTTTGATTAATTCCTTATACTCAGTCAGCTAAAACCTACTGAGTACATGTGAATTGTACTCACCCCTACTTCTGTATCCCTTTTTGATGCAGATACTAGTCAGAGTACCTCACGTGGTAGTTGATATTCTAGAGGATTGTGTATTCTTAAATTAGTGGTGAAGTCCTAGAATTTGGATCGTCACTAATCTATCCTTATTTTTCAGTCTTTTGTATCATTCAGAGACTTATGTTGTATCTTCAGATTTGAACCTTGTATTAGATGCTCTTTATACTTATGACATCAGGTTTTGGGATAATTTTCTCTTTATTGTTTTTTTTATTTAAATTGTGGCATCACTTTCTCCTTTGGAAGTCTGGTATGAGTTTTATTTTTAGGGTTACACATCAGATTGGGTTTTGAGATGTGTGCTATCATGACCTCAATTTTTGGATCGTGACAAATTGGTATCAGAGCACTAGGTTCACCGGTCTCATAAGTTAAAGAGCAGGGTGTCTAGTAGAGTCTTGCGGATCGGTACATAGATATCTGTACTTATCTTCGAGAGGCTAAGAGATACTTAATAGAAGGATTTCCTTCTTTTTACTCCATTCATGCGATTTATTCATATCAAGTGTTGTATACCTCTAATCTATTCCTTTTGCGGAGATGGTGAGGACTAGAGCCATCATTACTAAGGGTGAGGCTGCACCTGTTGCCTGAGCCCCAGCACGCAGCGAGGTAGAGGACGTGGTGGAGTCAGGGAACGAGGCCGAGCGAGAAGAGCGGCACCTGCTCATGGATGAGCTAGAGAGCCATCACCTAAGCCAATGTACGAGCATAAGGATGACTTGGAGTAGAAGACTGAGGAGCAGAGGCCATCCCAGCCTCATGTGGTTCTGGATAGTGCTCCGATGCTTCAGGAACTACTGGTTCGATTATTAGCTAGACTGGATGGTTCTCCTACCTCTGGTATTCTTCCAAGTAGCGTAGGTTCTCCTGTCATAGTTGGTGCTACAATGCCAGTTCAGGGGCCTAGTATAGGACTTCATACTCATGGTTCTTCTTTAGTGCCTTCTATTGCACATCTGAGATTTGCAGCTCTGCCAGTTTTTGTTAGTGCTGCTATGTCGATAGCTGAGTAGAAGAGCTTCGAGAGGTTTGTTCAATTAGTGCCTCCAAGGTTTAATGGTATAGCCGAAGAGAAAGCCTATGACTTTTTGACTGAGTGCCAAGACAAATTGTTCAACCTAGGCATCTTAGAGGCACATAGAGTAGCTTACACTTCATATCAATTTGCGGGAGTAGCCAAGGAGTGGTGGAGGTCGGTTCTTGCTCGTGGACCTATTGGTTCTCCTATGATGAGTTGGGAACAGTTTACTGCGATGTTCCTTGAGAGATTTATGCCTTATAGCCTTTGTGATCAGCATAGGGATGAGTTTGACAGACTGGAGCAAGGCTCTCTATCTGTATCTGAGTACGAGACTCACTTTCATGAGTTATCTCATTATGCTATGTCGAGTATTCCCACTAAGTTCGACCAGATTCGCAAGCTAGTGAAGGGATTTGCCGGTTATCTCTAGGAGGCTACAGCCTCTCTTGTACTGTCTGGAGGTACGTTTCAGAGTATTATTGATCATGCAAGGATGATAGAGAGTATCCGAAGTGCTAGATAGGGCGGGGCCAAGAGGTTTTGTCAGTAGTGTTAGTTCAGCGGTTATTCCTCCAAGGGCAGAGAATATTCGGGTTCAGGAACCCATGGTTATAAGGGCAGACTGGTCCAAGCAGCTATTCAGGGTTTTTCAGGCTCCGAAGGCCATTTTGATACTTTTGGTTATCCCCCACGGGTTCAGGTCCTTGAGGTTGTTATGTGTGTGATGAGTTTGGGCATAAGGCCCAATATTGCCCCAAACGTGCTTTTTCTACTAGGCGGCTCGGGGCACTAGTTGTTCGTTCTACAGATGCTCCAGCTATTCGGGGTTCTTTGCAGAATACTAGAGGTGGCACCCGTGGTGCTAAGGGTAGAGCACGAGGTAGTGCTCGTGGTGGTTTGCAGGCTAAAGGTGATCATCAGTTATGCTATGCTATACCGGGTAGATATGAGGCAAAAAACTTTGATGCAGTTATTACATGTATTGTTCCAATTTGCCATCGTTCTGCTTTAGTATTATTTGACCCAGGGTCTACCTATTCTTATGTGTCGACTTATTTTGATGTGGGTATTGATTATGTGAGTGAGTCCCTTATTGTGCCTATTACTATTTCTACCCCAATAGGTGAATTTTTAGTGGTGGATTGGGTATACAAGGGATATTTGGTGATATTTTTGGGTGGAGAGACCCATGTAGACTTGATTGTATTAGACATGCTTGATTTTGATGTGATACTGGGTATAGACTGGTTATCTCCTTATCATGCTATATTAGATTGTTATGCAAAGACCGTGACCTTAGCTTATCCCGGTTTACCTAGCATGGTATGGAAGGGTAATCCGAGTTCGTATCATAAGGGGGTGATATCTTATATTCGTGCTCGTCGCTTGATGGATAAGGGTTGTTTGTCTTATTTGGCTCATGTACATGATCTCACTACAGAGTCATCTCCTATAGAGACTATGAGGGTAGTAAGAGAGTTTATGGATGTATTTCCTACAAACTTGCCGGGAGTTCCTCCTGACCATGATATCGATTTTGTGATTGATTTAGAGCCTGACACTAAGCCTATCTCTATTTCTCCTTATCAGATGGCTCTAGTAGAATTGAAAGAGTTGAAAAAACAATTGGAAGATTTATTGAAGAAAGGGTTTATTAGACCTAGTGTATCACCGTGGGGTGCACCAGTTTTATTTGTGAAGAAGAAAGATGGTACATGAGGATGTGTATTGACTATCGATAGTTGAACAAAGTCACTATAAAGAACAAGTATCCTCTCCCTCGCATTGATGATTTATTTGACAAGCTTCAGGGTGCATCGGTGTTCTTAAAGATTGATTTGAGGTCCGGTTACCATCAGTTAAGAGTTCGGGAATCTGATATCCCAAAGACTGCATTCAGGACTCATTATGGGCATTATGAGTTTGTGGTTATGTCCTTCAGGTTGACTAATGCCCCGACTGCTTTTATGGAGTTGAAACCGGGTATTTCAACCTTATTTGGACTCGTTTGTGATCGTGTTTATTAACGACATCTTGGTTTATTCCAAGAATGAGGCGGATCATGTTAGGCACCTAAGGACAGTTCTTCAGAGATTGAGAAAGAAGAAGTTGTATGCAAAATTCTCCAAATGTGAGTTTTGGCTTGAATCCGTGACATTCTTGGGTCATATAGTGACCAAGGATGGTATTATGGTTGATCCAGCCAAAGTTGCAGCAGTTCATGATTAGGTTAGGCCTACTTCGGTTACCGAGATTCAGAGTTTTATTAGGTTGGCAGGCTACTATCATTAGTTTATTCAAGGATTCTCTTCTATTGCAGCCCCATTGACTAGGCTAACTCAAAAGACCGTGTCATTTCAGTGGACTGATGAGTGTGAGGCGATCTTTCAAAAGCTCAAGGAATTATAGACTTCAGCACCTATTCTAGCCTTACCCAAGGAGGGCGTGGCATTTATTGTGTTTTGTGATGCTTCGGGAGTCGGCTTGGGTGGTGTATTGATGCAAGAAGGTAGAGTTATATCTTATGCTTCTCGATAGTTGAAGGTACATGAGAAGAACTATCCTACCCATGACTTAGAATTAGCAGCGGTGGTGTTTGTTCTGAAGTTGTGGAGGCATCATCTCTATGGAGTGCATTGTGAGGTCTATACTGACCACTGTAGCCTTAAATATATCTTTTCTCAATCGAATCTGAACATACGGCAGCGTAGGTGGTTAGAGTTATTGAAAGACTATGATATCACCATACTTTATCATCCAGGCAAAGCTAATGTGGTAGCGGATGCCCTGAGTTGCAAAGCAGTTAGCATGGGTAGTTTGGCCTTCCTTAAGGCTGTTGAGAGGCCTTTGGCATTGGAGGTTCAATCATTGGCTAGACAGTTGGTCCTACTTGATATTTCTACATATCATGGTATTTTGGCCTTTGTGGAGGCTAGGTCTAATTTGATGGACCAGATTCGTACACACCAGTTTAAAGATGACAAGTTGAGGGCCATTTGAGACAAAGTGTTGAGTGGTGAAGCAAAATCAGCCTCTCTTGATCCGGAAGGAGTTTTGAAGATTAATGGTAGTATTTGTGTGCCCAAGGTGAGTGAATGGGTACGTATGATATTGGAGGAGGCTTATTGTTCCAAATATTCGATTCACTTGGGAGTGGAAAAGATGTTTCATGACTTAAAACAACACTATTGGTGGTGTGGCATGAAGAGAGACATTATTGATTTTGTGGCTAAGTGTCTAAATTGCCAACAAGTAAAGTATGAGCATCAGAAACCAGGTGGTCCTATGCAAAGGATGCCCATTCCTGAGTGTAAATGGGAGCATATCACTATGGACTTCGTGTCTGGATTACCCATGGCATTGGTTAAGTATGACTCTGTCTGGGTGATTATGGATCGATTGACCAAATCAGCCCATTTTTTTTGGTGAAGACTAGCTACAATGCGGATCAGTTAGCTAGGATCTATCTTCGTGAGATTGTTAGGCTGCATGGGGTGCCTATCTCTATTGTGTCAGATCGGGGTTCAGTGTTCACCTCTTAGTTTTGGAAGGCATTACAGCGTAGTTTGTGTATGTGGCTAGAGATGAGTTCAGTATTTCATCCCCAAACCGATGGTCAGTCCGAGCGGACTATTCAGGTGTTGGAGGATATGCTTAGGGCCTGTGTGATTGATTTTGGAGCCCGATGGGACCAACACTTGCCCTTAGTAGAGTTTGCCTATAATAACAGTTATCACTCCAGCATTCAGATGGCACCATTTGAGGCATTGTATGGTCGTAGGTGTCGATCACCTATTGGATGGTTTGATTCTATTGCGGTTGATGCATTGGATACTGACTTACTTAGGGATGTTGTGGAGCGGGTACGTTTGATTCAGGTTCGGCTATTGACAGCTCAGAGTCATCAGAAGAGTTATGCTGACAGGAGGATTCATCCCTTAGAGTTCATGGTGGGTGATTGTGTGTGGCTTAAAATATCACCCATGAAGGGTGTGATGAGGTTCGGAAAGAAGGGAAATCTTAGCCCAAGGTTTATTGGCCCATTTGAAATCCTGAGGAGAGTAGGTGGAGTGGCATATGAGTTGGCCTTACCCCCTAAATTGACAGCTGTCCATCCGGTGTTTCATGTTTCCATGCTTCGCAAGTACATACCGGATGAGTCTCATGTGATTTCTTATGATGCGGTAGAATTGAGTCCGGATTTGACTTATGAGGAGGAGCCGACAGTTATTCTAGATAAGCGGCTTCGTAGACTCAGGACCAAGGAGGTCACTTCGGTTAAGGTGCAGTGGAAGCATCGGCCTACTGAGGAGGTGACTTGGGAGTTAGAGTTTGATATGCAGGCTCGGTACCCTCAGCTTTTTTAGACCCCAGGTACTTTATTTTATCTTATGTTCGAGGACGAACATCCTTTTTAGTGGTGGATATTGTAATGACCTTGAGGGTGATTTTAAAAAAATTGTACAAAACACGCGTGAATAGTAACACGCGTGAACAGTAACACGCGTGAACAGTAACCTTTTGGGCAGAAAACGCCCCTTTCTTCCCATTTCAATATTTTTCATCATTTGTTTGAGTTCTTGAACTCCTTGAGGTGATTTGAGAAGAGATTTTTAAGGCAAAGTATTGGGTAAGTGATTTTTTGACCTAAAACCTTCTCTTTTCATTAAGTTTTTAATGATTTTAACCCCTAAAGTTTAGTTTCAAACCCCAAAAATCTTTGTTTCTTCCCTAGTTCGAATTTAAGAAAAATGGTGATATCTAACTCATATAGAGCTCTATTTTTATGGGGTTTTCAACCATGAGTTCTTTATTACAAGTAGAATGTGATTGTACAATAAATTTCCAGATTTGACCTTTTTCAGAAATAATTAATTTTTGAATCATTTTACCTCTGGTTCCGAAACCTATCAATATGGGTGTCATTGGACACCTTGTGATGTGTATATTTTATTGTTGATAGTGGGTTGTCAGTCCGGGCATTGAATTCGAGAGGTTCTTATTCTGTGGAGGTGTTCGAGTGCGGTTTTGGCAATTAAGGTAGGTTTGGCTATCCTTCTTTGAGATTGAGATGGGGTAATTAGTTATTCATATGTTATAGACTTTGGGATGAGATCTTAGTATGATTTGAGAATTTTATATATATATTGTGATGCCCGTGTGGGGGCTTATTTATTAATGTATTGTCATGTGGGGGTTTATTTGTATTACATAGCCCGTGTGGAGGCCTTATTTGTTATCTTATTTGCTTTGAGAGCAAGTGATTCATGATTTTCATAAGAAAGAGGCTTAAGTATATTATTTGACTTGTGATGCTCGCTGAGAGGTTGGGTTGGGGGTTTTGAAAATGCTTGAGTATTGAAATATTGTTGAGAAAGGAATGAATATTCCTATTACTATTTATTGAGGGTGAATATCATGTGTAGGTTAAGTTTTGAGAACTTTGAACCTTCTACCACATGTGAGTTGAATATTACTTCCATTTCATATGTGTTTTGATTCATTCATCCTCATTCATCATAGAAGTTGAGAAATATGGAAATTTGTTTGAGAAAGAAAATGAAACACATTTAAATCTTTGTATCTTGAGTCCCTGTTCGAGGCAGTATTACGGTAGGGTAGTGGATGCATTGAGATTCTTTGACCATGAGGAGGTGGCAAGGATAATGAGATATTGTGATTGAGGTATATGGTCTGCGAGACCCCCATGGGTCCTGCTTGGTAGCACAGCTCGGCAGGTGTATACGACAGGCTGTGTGATAGTCTTGATTCCACCGTACCACCACATCATTGCATCATCATATTGCATTGCATTGTATTGATATCTGTGCTGCTTGAATTATCTAATTAATTGTGATTATGAGCTGTTATTACGGGTCTACTTTACTCACGCCACTATATATATAAATTGGCGGCACCGATGTCGAAGTGGGACTTTTCTGTATGCAGGTGGAAGCGTTTCTTAATTTATTTCATAGGTTTGATTAACTCCTTATACTCAGTCAGCTAAAACCTACTGAGTACATGTGAATTATATTCACCCCTACTTTTGTATCTCTTTTTGATGCAGATACTAGTCGGGGTACCTCACGTGGCAGTTGATATTCTAGAGGATTGTGTATTCTTAGATTAGTGGTGAAGTCCCAGAATTCGGATCGTCACTAGTCTATCATTATTTTTCAGTCTTTTATATCATTTAGAGACTTATGTTGTATCTTCAGATTCAAACCTTGTATTAGATGCTCTTTATACTTATGACACCAGGTTTTGGGATAATTTTCTCTTTATTGTTTTTTTATTTAAATTGTGGCATCACTTTCTCCTTTGGGAGTCTGGTATATGAGTTTTATTTTTAGGATTATACATCAGATTGGGTTTTGAGATGTGTGCTATCATGACCTCAATTTTTGGGTCGTGACAAATTGGTATCAGAGCACTAGGTTCACCTGTCTCATAAGTTAAAGAGCAGGGTGTCTAGTAGAGTCTTGCGGATCGGTACGTAGATGTCTGTACTTATCTTCGAGAGGCTAAGAGATACTTAATAGAAGGATTTCCTTCTTTTTACTCCATTCGTGCGATTTATTCATATCAAGTGTTGTATACCTCTAATCTATTCCTTTTGCGGAGATGGTGAGGACTAGAGCCATCATTACTAAGGGTGAGGCTGCACCTGCTGCCTGAGCCCCAGCACGCAGTGAGGTAGAGGACGTGGTGGAGTCAGGGAACGAGGCCGAGCGAGAAGAGCGGCACCTGCTCATGGATGAGCTAGAGAGCCATCACCTGAGCCCATGTACGAGCATAAGAATGACTTGGAGCAGAAGACTAAGGAGCAGATGTATTTAAATTGTGGCATCACTTTCCCCTTTGGGAGTCTGGTATGAGTTTTATTTTTAGGGTTGCACATCATATTGAGTTTTGAGATGTGTGACATCATGATCTCGATTTTTGGATCGCGACAGGAGGGGAGGGGGTTTAATTATTTAGCTTTCTTTAATCATTTAGCCAGCGTGCCCCAAATTTCCAAATATTCTTTGCAAGTTATTTTTGGGAGAAGTTCCACCATACTTTTGGCCATAAATTTCCAAGAATATTTTATTGTTTCGAAAAAATATTCTTTTTTATTCGTAAGTTTTAAAAATTATTTAAAATATCCATAAGTTTGTATTATCATTTTATAATGAATAGGATCCGTAAAAAATAATGAGTGGTAGGACAATTACACTAACCTTTGCTTCTAAGCTTTATCCGGAGTTGTTTGATAAGGTGTATAAAAATAAAGTTGAATATGACGTATTAGTAATGTTTGTATTAATATTGATTACATTAGTTATGATGAGATTATTCTTATTAAATATTTGGTTTGGTGGATTAAAAATAACATGCATTGAATAATTTCTAAATAAATTACTTTGTTTACAAAAATATCTTTCACAAATATGGTAAAAAGGTGTGAAAAAGGTTTTGAGGGCAATTGTGTATTTAATTATGCTAATACATGTATGCATTAGTAATATCATGGATTTTAGGGGTCGTTTGGTAGAGTATATTAGAAAAAATAATACATGTATTAGCTTTATGTATTGTTAGTACCTTGTTTGATACATTTTTTTAGCATATGTATAACTACTATTTGCATTAGTTATACACTCTATTATGTATTAACCTATATATTACAAATACCACTAATTTTCATGGATTAGTAATACAAAAGATTTCAACACATGCATTAGATTGATTAATTACATAATTTGTAATGACCTTGAGGGTCATTTTTGGAAAATTTGTGCGAAATTATAATTTTACCGCTATCATTAGTGTTCCAAGTTTTATTTATTCAGTTTGTATGGTTGATTATGTTAAAGTCTTAATAGTTAGTGAATTGGGAAAATTCTTGAGTTTTATAGAGTTAAGAGGTAAAAAAGTAGTTTTTGGAATTAATCAGAGCTGCGGGTCCCGAAATGGGATTCCGTCAGTTCCATCAGCTCTGAGATGTGAAAATTGATCTAGGAGAGTCATCGAAATCAGAATTGGGGTTGATATGTGAATTTGAGATCTCAAGTTGGAAAGTTAGTTTTAAACGAGTTAAGTTTGACTTTGGTCAACAAATCGAGTTTGGAGACTCGAATTGGATTTCTGATGATTCCAATGGTCATAAAAGTGAACCTCCTCTTTAGTGACCCTATGTCTCTTTTGAGACACCTGAGAGGTCCAAAAATGGAATTTGGGGCTTTTCTTCTATATTTGATTTCCAAGAGCTTGGAGGGGTGATTTGTAAAGTAGATTTTCAAAGAATTTCATTTGGGTAAGTATTTATAACCTAAATCCTTCGATTTCCTTCCATTATCATGTGATTTCACCTTGAAATTCATGGTTTAGAACTCAAACTTTGGGGTTTTTTATGAAACTTTAAATGGTGATCTCTACCTCAAATTCTACTCTATATTTATGGGGTTTTCAACCATGAATTCCTTATTACTAGTAGGATGTGTGTTTGAAGAAAAAAATTCAATTCGATCATTTTCGAAATTTATCAATTTTTTGGACTATTTTACCCCCAATTCTGAAACCTATCAAATGGGTGTCGTTGGACTTCTTGTGATGTATATTTTTCATTCTTAATAGTGGGTTGTTAATTTAGACATTAAATTTGAGGTTTAATTATCTAATAGAAGTGTTCGAGTGCTGTTTCGACAGTTAAAGTATTTGAGGTGATTAATCAAATTCTATGTTATAGACTTTGGGATGGGGTCATAATGTAAATTGAGACTGTTGAATTACTTTAAGATGCTGTGTGAGGGCTAATATTTATTGTGATGCTTGTGTAGGGGCTTATTTGTGTTGTGTAGCCCGTGTAGGGGCCCTATTTGCTAACTTATATATTTTGAGCATAAGTGATTCATGACTTTCCTGTGAGAGAGGCATTAGGAGACTATTTTATTTAAAATGCTCGCCTAAGGGGTTGAGTCAGGGGTTTTGAGTATACATGAATATTGAAATATTGTAGAAAATGGGTGTACACTTAATTTGAGATATTTTCTTTCCATTACTGTCTATTGAGGGTGAATATCATGTTTAGGTTAAGTTTTGAGAATTTTGAACCTTGTATTACATGGTGAGTTGAATATTACCTCCATACCTTATGTGTTGTGAGTGCATTCATCCTCATCCATCATATCATTGATCATTGTGAAGTTGAGCACTATGGAGATTCTTTTTGAGAAAGAAAATATGACACCTTTAAACCTTTGTATCTTGAGTCCCTGACTAAGGCAATTTTACGGCAGGGTAGTGGATACATGGTGATTCCTTGACCACGACTTAGGTGGAAAGTGAATGAAACATTAGTATCATGAGCCTTGGCCACAAGCTGGGTGGTGAGGTAGTTGATACATTGAGATTGTGACAAGGTATATGGTTTGTGAGACTCCCATGGGTCCTACTTTGTAGCACAGCTCAATAGGTGTATACAACAGGTTGTGCGATAACCTTGATCCCACTATACCATCATATTATTGCATCATCATAGTGCATTGCATTGCATTGATACCTATGATAATTGTTCTATCAGTTTATTGTGATATTAAATTGTAATTATGTGTTTTCTTTATTCATGTCATTCTATATAAATAGGCGATAACGTAGACGGAGTGGGACTTTTCTTCGTGCAGGTGAAAGCGTTTCTTAGTTTATTTCATAGTTTTTTATTAGTTCCTTATACTTTGTCAGTTAAACCTACTAAGTACTTGTGGATTGTACTCATCCATACTCTTGTGTCCCTTTTAAATACAGATCCTAGTCAGGGTATCCCGTGTGGCGGTTGATCTTCTACTCTCCTAGATATTTTATTACTCAGATTAGTGGTGAGGTCTTGGGATTCAGACAGCCATTATTTCTAGGTTTTATTTACAGTCTTTACTATTATTCGAAGACTTATGATATATATCAGATTCGATTATTGTACTAAATACTCTCTACACTTATGACACCAAGTTTTGGGATATTTCATTTGTGTCCAGCTTTTGTTTATTTTATAGCCTGACTTCCCCTTTGTGAGTCTCGTATGGTTTCACTCTTAGGATTATATATTAGGATGGGGCTTGGTATGTATGCCATCATGACCTCAATTTTTAGATTGTGATAAAATTGATATCAGAGCGCTAGGTTCACCGATCTCATAAGTTAAAGAGCAAGGTGTATAGTCGAGTCTTGTGTATTGATACGTAAACGTCTGTACTTATCTTGGAGAGGCTACAAGATACCTAATAGAAGAAATCCCTTCCATTGATTCCTTTTATGCGAGTTATTCATATCAAGTATTGTAAACCTCTATTCTACTCTTTCCACGTTAAAGGTAATGGTCAGGATTGAGAGGGCATCTCCTGCTCGAGGATGATTTAGTGAGGCCCAACTTGAGTCTATTTAAGAGTATAAGAATGTGGAGCATTGGGCTAAACAAGTGGAGAAGTGATCGGTTAGACGTTGAGTATTTGGATTTTAGATTTTAGGTATCCATTCAACCCCACTTTTTATTCTTCCAAGATATATGGCTTCACCTTTTTTTTCTACTAGTGTTGATATGTCTCTATCGGATCATAAGAGTTTTGAGAGATTCATCAGATCTTTGCCTCCTAAGTTTGATGGTATAACTGGTGAGGAGGCTTTTGACTTTTTGATCGAGTTTTAGGACAAGTTGTTCAATTTGGGTATTTTGGAGGCACATGAAGTGTGTTGCACCTCTTCCGGAAGTTTCCTTGAGAGGTTTATGCCATACAGTCTTCACGATCAGTGTAGAGATGAATTTGATGGATTAGAGTAGGGCTCCCTATTAGTATCAGTGTACGAGGCTCGCTTTCCTGAGTTTCATGTTATGCTATGTCGAGTATACCTACTAAGTTTGAGTGGATCCATAAGTCGGTGAAGGGATTCGTCGGTTATCTTCAGGAGACTACAACTTCTCTTGTGTTATCTAGTGGTCCCTTTCAGAGTATTATTGATCATTCTAGGATGATCAAGAGTATCAGACATGCTAAAGAGGGTGGCACCAAGAGGTTTCGTCGCCAATGTCAGACCAATGGTCATCCATCCAGAGATAGAGATTATTTATGTCCGAGCACCTAGGAATATCAAGGTAGGCCAGTGCATGCAGCTATTTGAGGTATAGGTAATGTTGGTGGATCTTCTAGTTACCCTCAGCGAGATTCTAGTCCTTGAAGATGCTTGTTGTGATGAGTTTGAGCATGAGGCAAAGAATTTCCCCAAGTACGATTCCTCTTCTATTTAGCTAGGGTCATAGTTTGTCCATGATACACCAGTTTCAACTATGGAGATGATTCATAGGGTACCAAAGGTGGAGCTTGTGGAGATCGAGATAGGTTCATTGGTTCTCATGTTAGTAGTGGTGATTAGATACTATGCTATGCTATATTGGGTAGATCTAGGCAGAGGCCTCTGATAAGGTGATCAAATATATAGTTCCAATTTTCCATCCCTCTATTTTAGTGTTATTGGATATTGGGTCTACCTATTATTTTTTGTCATTTATTTTGCCACAGATATCGATTATGTGTATGAGCCCCATTCAATACCTATTGTGTCTCTACCTAAGTAGGCGAGTCTTCAGTGGTAGATCGAGTGTACCGAGGATGTGTAGTGACATTTATGGGTAGAGAGACTTGGAAAGAGTTGATCTTATTAGATATGTTTGATTGTGATGTGATAGTAGATATGGATTGGTTGTCTCCCTATCATGCGATTTTAGATTGCTACGCTAAGACTGTGACCTTAGCTTATCCTGATTTGCCTTGGTTAGTATGGATTGGTAATCCGAGTTCTTATCCAACGAGAGTAATATATTATATTCGGGCTCTCTGTATGTTGGAGGAAGTTTACTCATCTTATTTGGCCCATGTGCGTGACATTACTAAGGAGTCATATCCTTTGGAGACCACGAGAGTGGTGAGGAAGTTCACAAGTGTAATTCCTATAGACTTGTGGGGTGTTCCTCCGGATCGTGATATTGTCTTTGTGATTGACTTAGAGCCGAGCACCAAGCCTATTTATATTTCTCCTTATAAGATGGCTCAGGCCGAGTTGAAAGAATTGAAGAAACAACTGAAAGATTTATTCAAAAAGCATTTATTTGTCCTAGTATTTCATCGTAGGGTGCACCAGTAATGTTTGTAAAAAATAAGGGTGGTACGATAAGAATGTGTATTGACTATCTGCAATTGAACAAGTTTATAATCAAGAGCGAGTATCTTCTTTCTCGCATGGATAATCTATTTGACCAACTCCAGGATGCGTTGGTGTTTTCTAAGATTGACTGAAGGTCGTGTTTCAAAAATTGAGAGAGTAGAAGTTATATGCAAAGTTCTCTAATGTGAGTTTTGGCTAGAGTTTGTGGTTTTCTTGGGTCATGTGGCGACCAAGGATGGTATTATGGTCGATCCGACCAAGGTTGCAGCAGTTTGTGATTGGTTTAGGTCTACTTTGATGACCAAGATTTAGAGGTTTATTAGGTTAGCAAGCAACTATCGTTGATTTGTTCAGAGTTCTCCCTATCACAACCGTATTAACTAAGTTGACTCAGAAGACCGTAACGTTTTAGTGAACCGATGGGTGTGAGGCAAAATTTCAAAATCTCAAGGAGTTATTGACTTCGGCACCTACTATATCATTACCAAGGAGGGTGTGGCAATTATAACATTCTGTGATGAATCGGGCGTTGTTTTGTGTGGTATGTTGATGTAAAAGAAGAGAGTCATTGCCTATGTTTCTCGATAGTTGAAGGTATATGACAAGGACTATCCTACTCACGATTTGGAGTTAGTGGCAATGGTTTTTATTTTGAAGTTGTGGAAGCACTATCTCTATGGGGTGCATTGTGAGGTCTTTATTGACCACCATAGCCTTAAGTATATCTTTTCATAGCCGAATTTGAATATGAGGCAACATAGGTGGTTGGAGTTATTGAAAGACTATGACATCACCATCTTTTATCATTCAGGAAAAGATTATGTGGTAGTAGATGCCTTGAGTTGCAAGACACCTAGTATGGGTACTCTTCCTTCCTTAAGGCAGATGAGAGGCCTTTGTCTTTGGAGGTTCAGTCATTGGCTAGGAAATTGGTCCGACTTGATATTTCTACACATCATAGCATTTTGTCCTTTGTGGAGGCTAGGTCTACCTTGATGGACCAGATTCATGCACACCAGTTTGAGGATGACAAGTTGAGAGTCATTTGAGACAAAGTATTGAGTGGTGAAGCAAAATCAGCCTCTCTTGATTCGGAGAGAGTTTTGAGGATTAAATGTCGCATTTGTGTGCCCAATGTTGGTGATTGGGTACGTATCATATTGGAGGAGGCTCATTATTCTAAGTATTCGATTCACCTGGGAGTGGCAAAGATGTATCATGACTTAAAACAACACTATAGGTGGTGTGGAATGAAGAGGGACATTGTTGATTTTGTGGCTAAGTATTTGAATTGCCAATAGGTGAAGTATGAACATCAGAAACCGGGTGGTTCTATAAAAAGATACCTATTCTCGAGTGAAAGTGGGAGCATATTACTATGGACTTTGTGTCAGGATTACCCATGGTATTGGGAAAGTATGGCTTTATTTGGGTGATTGTGGATCGATTGACCAAATCAGGTCATTTCTTTTCGGTGAAGACTAGCTACAATGCGGAGCAGTTAGCTAGAATCTATCTTCAGGATATTGTTAGGTTGCATGGCGTTCCTATCTCTATTATGTCGGATTGGGGTTCAATGTTCACCTCTTACTTTTGGGAGTCATTACAGCGAGGTTTGGGTACACGACTAGAGATGAGTTCAGCATTTTATCCCCAGACCGATGGCTAGTCTGAGCGAACTATTTAGGTATTGGAGGATTCTTAGGGCCTGTGTGATTGATTTTGGTGCTTGATGAGACCAACACTTGGCCTTAGCATAATTTGCCTATAATAACAGTTATCACTCCTGCATTCAGACGGCACCATTTGAGGCATTAGATGGTCGTAGGTGCCGGTCACCCATTGGGTGGTTTGATTCAGTTGCGGTTGATGTATTAGATATTGAATTACTCAGAGATGCTATGGAGAAATTACGTTTGATTAAGGGTCGACTATTGAAAACTTAGAGTCGTCATAAGAACTATGCTGACAAGAGGATTCGTCCTTTAAAGTTCATGGTAGGTGATTGTGTGTAGCTTAAATTATCGCCTATGAAGGGTGTGATGAGGTTCGAGAAGAAGGGAAAACTTAGCCCGAGGTTTGTAGACCGTTTGAGATTCTGAGGAGAGTGGGTAGGATGTCTTATGAGTTGGCCTTACCCCCTAGATTGTCGATTGTCCATACGGTGTTTCATGTCTCTATGCGTCGCAAGTACATGCCTAATGAGTCCCATGTGATTTCTTATGATGCGGTAGAGTTGAGTTCGGATTTGACTTATGAGTACGTGCTGGTAGCTATCCTAGATAGACAGATTCATAGGCTCATGTCCAAGGAGATCACTTCAGTCAAGGTGCAGTGGCGGCATCAGCCCGTTGAGGAGGCGACTTAAGAATTAGAGTCTGCTATGCGAGCCCGGTACCCTCATCTTTTTGAGACTCCAGGTACTTTTTTTTATCTTATGTTTAAGGACGAACATCTTTTTTAGTGGTGGATGTTGTAATAACCTTGAGGGTCATTTTTAAAAACTTTGTACAAAATTACCATTTTACCCCAATCATTAGTGCCCCGAGTTTTATTTGTTTAGTTTGTAGTTGATTGTGTTAAAGTCTTAATATTTAGTTAATTGGGCAAATTCTTGAGTTTTTATAAAGTTAAGAGATGAAAAAATAGTTTTTAAGACTAATCGGAGCTACGGATCTCGGAATGGAATTCTATCAGTTCCATTAGCTCCAGGATACAAAAATTGGTCTAGAAGAGTCATCGAAATTAGATTTGAGGTTGATATGTGAATTTGAGATCTCAAGTTGGAAAGTTAGTTTTAAATGAGTTAACTTTGACTTTGGTCAACAAATCAAGTTCAGAGATTCGGATTAGATTTTTTATGATTCCAATGATTTTGGAGGGTAATTCTAAAGCTAGAAATGACTTTGTTGTAACTTTTAGAGGTTCTGAGGGTAGGGTATTTCAAGTGCCAAAACTAGTTAAGTTGCAACTTATCAGATTTTGGGTCAAGGAGACCTCAAATTCAAATTTTGATGGTTTCATTTAGTCCGAAACATCGAATTTAATAGGAATGCATATATGATTTGTGTGTACAGGATTCTGAATGAATTTCGAGGGTCCGATCGGAGATTTGGAAATTTGGTTTTTGAGTTGTTGTTGTGTTACTGGTGCAGTGGTCCACTTAAACGGACCAGGTTCGCTTTAGCGAAGGGGCACACTTAAGCAAGGTTTGCGAAAGCGAACCTCCTTTTTAGCGACCCTATGTCACTTTTGTGACACCTAAGAGGTCCAAGTCCAAAATGGGATTTGGGTCTTTTCTTCCATATTTGATTTTCAAAAGCTTGGAGGGGCGATTTGTGAAGTAGATTTTCGGAGAATTTCATTTGGGTAAGTATTTATAACCTAAAACCTTCAATTTCCTTTCATTATCTTGTGATTTTACCTAGAAATTCATAACTTTGAACTCAAACTTTGGGGGGTTTCATGAAATTTTAAATGGTGGTTTATAACTCAAATCTTACTCAATGTTTATGGATTTTTCAACCATGAATTTCTTATTACTAGTAGGATGTGTTTTTGAAGAAAAAATTGATTCGGCCATTTTCATAATTTATTGATTTTTTTGGACTATTTTACTCTAGTTCTGAAACCTATCAAATGGGTGTCATTGAACTCCTTGTGATGTGTATGTTTCATTCTTGATAATGGGTTGTCAATTCAGACGTTAAATTCGAGGTTTGATCATCCGCTAAGTGTTTGAGTGCAGTTTCAACAATTGAGGTAGGTTTGTCTATCCTTATTGAGGCTGAGTTGGAGTGATTAATCAAATTCTATGTTATAGACTTTGGGATGGAGTCGTATTGTAAATTGACACTGTTGAATTACTTTGAGATACCATATGAGGGCTTATATATATGGCGATGCCCATGTGAGAGCTTATTTATGTTGTGTAGCTCATGTGGGGGTCTTATTTGCTAACTTATCTGTTTTAAGCAAATGTGATTCATGATTTGCCTGTGAGAGAGGCGTGAGGAGATTATTTGATTTGAAAATCCCACCTGAGGGGTTGAGTTGGGGGTTTTGATTATACATGAGTATTGAAGCGAATGAGACATTAGTATCATGAGTCCTTGACCACAAGCTGGGTGGTAAGGTAGTGGATACATTGAGATTGTGATGAGGTATATGGTTTGTGAGACCCCCATGGGTCCTGCTTGGTAGAACAGCTCAGTAGGTGTATACGAAAGCTTGTGCGACAACTTTGATCCCACCATGTCATCATATTATTGCATCATCATAGTGCATTAATACTTGTAATAATTGTTCTATCTATTTAATTGTGATATTGAACTGTAATTATGTGTTTTCTTTATTCGCATCGTTTTATATAAATTGGAGGCAGCGTAGCCGGAGTGGAACTTTTGTGTGTGCAGGTAGAAACTTTTCTTAGTTTATTTCATAATTTTTGATTAATTTCTTATACTTAGTTGGTTAAACCTACTGAGTACATGTCGATTGTACTCACCCCTACTTTTGTGTTCTTTTTTAATGCAGATCCTAGTCAGGGTATCCCGCGTGGCGGTTATTCTTCTGCAATATCATTCAGATTAATGGTGAGGTCTTGAGATTCGGACCGCCATTATTTTTAGATTTTATTTACATTTTTACTATTATTCTAAGACTTAATGATGTATATCAGGCTCGATCATTGTACTAGATGCTCTTTACACTTATGACACCAGATTTTGGAATATTTCATTTGTGTCCAACTTTTGTTTATTTTGTAGCCTGACTTTCCCTTTGGGAGTCTCGTATGGTTTTACTTTTAGTCTTATACATTGGGATGGAGTTTGGGATGTGTGTCATTATGACCTCACTATTTGGGTCGTGACATAACTGCCCCTCAAATTTCTCTCAAAACATTTCCCATCTTCCAAAACTAAAGTGTGTGAAAGATATTTTTATAAACAAATATTTTTTTTATAAAATTTATGCCAGACTTGTTATTTCTAATATGTCAAAATAGACAGTGTATAAGAACTAATGTCAGCATAACTAATATCAACATTACTAATGCAAATATTACTAATACACCTTATTTAGCATTTTTAATGCTTGTATTAGTTATAAATGTGTTTAAAAAGTGTACAAAATGAGATACTAATAATACACAAAGTAATACATGCATTATGTTTTCTAATGCACTCTATCAAACGATCATGAAATGATCTCTTAGGGCTAAACATAATTTTTTTTAAATGATCTTTTTAGATTTTTTAGGTGTAAAAATAAAAATCTTGTAGGTATAATAATAAAGAACTTTTATAAAAATATATAAAATCAAATATCTCAAGTTTTCTTCTACTTTCACATGTTCCTCTCACTATTCTCAAAATTATGAGATTTTCCAAGTTCACTTATCATGAGGTCATAATTCATATTCGTACCGTAATTCCATGATGAGTTCAGATTTAATGAACTAAAAGTTATAGTAGTATGTATTATTAGATTAGTATGTAATTTCTGAATTATTCACGTTTTATAATTTTCATATACAAAATTCTAGATTGTTTCTAAAACTTCTAGAATCCAAGGCTGCGATGGTCACGGAAGATTCAGTGCTCAACAAGAGTGGTTCATACTAGGAGCCGTATCAAAAAAAGATGCAGAAGTGTAGTATGAGTATCAAAATATGGGGTACTCTGTAGGCATCATAGGTGGATCGAGCTCAGATAGAAACTATAAAAATAAAGATGCACGATAGTGCTGATATTATGATACAACAACTAGCTTAAGAAACATGCATGCCACTACCGAAAGTGAAGATAATAATAACAAGCACTTGACACCCAATATAAGATAATTACAACCATGAAAATAATGCAAGATGATGCGATTCATATGTAGCCAATGTATAAAACTAGAAGCTCAGAAAAAATCTTTGATCCACCCGGAATGATCCCTTGGATGCTACAACTGAAGAAAAGCAAGAAACACAACCCAAAATTCAATTTGTGGGCGCCCCGAAGTATCTCCTTGAGCTTATCAGTAAATTGTCTAAAATATGTGTTTTTCCTCTAAATATTTAGACCACAAAAGTAAAATCGATGGATTTAAAATAACTCTCTCTTTGGAAATAAAAACCTCAAAAAATCTTATACTTCCTTTCAAATTTTCAAGTTGTCCTCAAATAAATTCAGTAATATGTTTCCTCTGAACCTAAAACAAGTAGAATCGTAACAAAATCATTTAAGCGTCTCAGTTATGTCCTCTCTCATTTTCTATTCAAAATATGTCAAATATTAATGTTGTGCACATGAATGCCTACCAACACAATCAATTTATTCAAAATTAATCACACCACACAACCAACCGGGTTGATACCCGTCATAGTATAGATGTACTAACCTGAAACTCTAGTCAGTACATGGCCTTAGGTCTACAAACTGATAATAATGAAGTAAAAGCTTGTAAATAAATGAAAAGAGGCACACAAACGTATCAAATCATCTACCACATATAAATCTAAGTATACACCACCTAGAAGCATTCTAAGGATCCTATAACGTCAACCAAGACTAAGGCTCACTCTGATCTAAGGTTTCCCAAATAAAAAAGAGTTAATAACCTGAAGATAGCAAAAATTACAACTAAAGATCATACAACCTAAAATCTCAACCTAAAACCTTACTAACAATAAATGCTACTCAATTTATATAGAATCTAATAAGACAAGTCCAAAGAAAAAGGAATCGCAACCTACTTCGAGGGTAAAATCGCACTCGAACTTCTATTCTTGAGCTTTCTTTTTTAGAGAGCCTCAGAATGTTGCTCCTTTATCAAAAACGATATGCATATGTCAATATGTGACTAACAATACTAATATCAATGTTATGAAATTAAGACCGAAACTCGGGTCAAAATTAGCCCATAAACAATGATAATGAATTGGAAAACTAACTCCATCTATGTTCCCCTAGAGGTAAGGATCACATTCTCAGACGTTAGGCATCGACGAAAATAAATTTGAACCTCAAATAATCCAAAAACAAAACTTTAAGAATTTTGAAACTAAGGATTTTAAGGTTCAAAACAAGAATTAATTGCAAAAATAAGCTAGATTACGCAATAGAAAGTGAAGAGGAACAAAATTACTTTTGAATCAAGTGAAATGGACAAAAAGTCAGCAAGAACACTCTAATCCGAGCTCTTCAACAATCTTCCTTTGAGAAATGGAAGAGAATTATAAAGATATAACACCAGCGATGACCGATAAAGCAGTCAAATGACCGATTAAGAGGTCAGGCCTTGATGGACAACTACCACTAAAGTGGTCCAGAGGATGTTTAAGCGGCTACTACTAAAGGGGTCAAGGACCGCTAAAGAGGTTAAGAGGCCGCTAAATTAGTCGCACAGTAGCCTTGTCATCAGCCAAGAGCTAAAATGTCATTCTTCTCTGAATGGGTCCTCAAGATTCATTTGGAACCCCGTGAATTCAAACAAACTACGATACCTCATCAAAATTGACATAATATAATGGAATAGACAAAATAACCAATGAAGGCCATATCAATAAAATGTTGACTCCCCAGTTCCTGTACGTGGAATGATTTCTAGTGAGTAAAGTAGTCTGAGGGATAGATAAGCCCTACCCACTATCCTTTCCCAAAAAAAGGGGGCCCGTCCTCGAGGGGACTCAAACTACAACAACTATTTAACTAACCAAAACCTCAAATATCAAACTTAAAATAAAATAGGAATTTCCCACTTATTGAACAGGGTTCTATGGTCGATCTGTGACCCCTGGATGCCAAAGGCATCCTTGGGTTGATCTCATAGTTCCTACAGGGTGGAGATGATGGGTCGGTCCATGGATTTTTTTTCCTTTTCTTTTGTCTCAATTCGCTCAAAGGGTTGAAGGGAGATAGTGCATCAAGCTGTTCACAAGGGCCAACTTGATCCTCTTCCCTAGAGATCTCAGATGAGGGAACCCTGGGAGAGATGCCGACTCCAACTACCGTCCATGTATGACAAGAACTGTATCTTATCTTATAGCTCAGAGCGGCGGGTTGCCTTTTAAATTAATTAAGTAGATAGAAAAAAGTATGAAATAGATAAGGAGTAGATGAGTGAGTGATTCCTCACTGACCTGAGCAATTTCGATCACCTAGCAGGCCTTTTATTTGGTAAGTAATATCGCCAAAGCCTATCATCAGATTTGACTACGCAGAAAGGAACTCGAAGTGAAAGGGCACCATCTTGTGCAAGCCAACGATAGTTATCCCTCTATCATCTTATATCTGGTAGACTTGGTAAAAGGGCCCCAACTTATTTCCAGAATTTGAGTTCGATCGCGACTTTCCCCTTTTTTGAAGACGGATCAAGTTCCTTGCCAACTGCCACCTATCGACCCCGATCTCTTTTCATTTGTTTTGGATATTACAAAACCTAGCCTAGCTGTCGTAAATCACACTTAAGCGGACACCCAACTATGGAAAAACATCCTTAAGGGTGGGTTAGGTTAGTCAATCTGGCCTGAGACGCGTTCGTTGACAAAATTGTCGTAGGAATTCCTACTTTTCAATAGAGCGGAGGTGAACTGATTAGGCGACAGTTGAAAGAGCTGCTCGAAATCTTGACGAAGAAGTAAAAAAAGCCTATCTATTCTTCAACACTTACAAAAGCAACCAAAATATCAAAATACCAAACACCACAAAATTATCTCGACCAATTTGAGATCTGAACCAAAGATCATTCTAGACCAAACTAGACATTCTGTAGATAACCATGCTGACATAATTCTTATCTAATCATGTTTATCAAAAATATTAACTGAAGTCAAACTTTCAAAAACATCTCGCCTAACGGCTCAAATTCAAGCCGAAAGCCTCGGGACCCGAACCAATCATGTTATTTGCTTGAAATTCAGACACTTATTCACATAATCTGTTACAGCATTCTTACTCATATCATTCGATCAATAAACATCTTTAAAGTCATGGTACATATTCATAGATCCTGGATGAATAAAATATTGTCAACTGTGTGTCTCTTCCATCCTCTTCCAAATTCCATCTACATTTGGGAAACATAATCCACTTGCTATTGCGGGGTACCATCTTCGCCTTTTTCTAAAGAAATTGTCCTATGATTTTGAATACTTTTCTTTAACTGAAGCAAGATATAATAATCAAGTTTTTCTCATTCACTTCCGTTACTAAGGATGATTCATATTTATATTGAATTTTGATCATTGTCTGAACGTATAAAACATCCCATACCTTGTTGTGATATAAGACATACATATCATAGGCTAGAATTTTAAATCCATATCATATACACAAAAGGATATTATAAAGGAATCGTCGAAAAATTCAACACAACCCTTATTCTACATTAGCATACATAGCTGTGAGAAATTTTCATTTGGCTCACGCCTTATCACTTAATAATACTACTCCTAACTTATTACATGATAAAGTTTAGCTCAAGGGATCATACATCATAACTTGTAATCCATAAACATATTCATTATATTGTAATATAATAAAGTTAATTAAACCTTTGAAAAGAAGCATAAATCATAGTGTATCCTCTTTTTCATAGTGAAAATCACCGAATAAGATTATGAATAGATTCTAAAAAATTCGTAAAGAGTTCATGGCTTTAGTAGTGAATTTTCATGAACAACGTATATCTTTCATAATTAACACTAATTATCTTATAAAGCAGAATTTCGGAGATCACAAGAAACTATATGGCATGGAAAAGAAAAATAATGTTCTCACTTGAAGATATAGTCTTACGTACCTTAATCGTTCCAAAATACTTGAAGAAAGAATCTAACTTCGAACAAGAACTCTAATAATCCATTCTTAAACCTTGAGATTAGTTTTCTTGAAAACTATCACATCTTGAGGTAGAATCTTACTTAGAATCCTTAATCATATGTTATATTCATTTATAAATACCTGCTTAGTATGCTTACCTTAATATGTAAGAAAAATTGGAGAGACATGTATTAATAGTTGTTGGCATCGGACCACTGACGGTGGCCTTGGGCACAATGGACGTTCTATAATTTGGGTCGTAAATTATACTAGGTCCTTAAGCAGTGGCATTGAAATCTATAGATCTCACTTTCGGTTGTCCGTGGAAGGATTTTACGGTCCTGATCATACTATACCTGGGTATCTTTGATTTCATGGTGTCTCACATATGGTACCGAGGTGGCCGCAGATTCCATATGCAGTTCATAGGTTGGTTGTACGCTAGCACCCTCCTTAAATAGTAGCTCAATCTTGGAGAGGTCTCAAACACTATGCCACATAGAGTATGTAGGTTGATTTTACGGTCGTACATGCCCCATACTTAGAATCCTCTACGCGCCATATCATAGTCCCTATATAGATCAATATACGGACCCTAAGTCAATAGTGTAGTTTGTAATTATCATTATGACTGTAACTCAATAATTGCAGGGGTAGATGAAATATATAGTGATGAGTGGGTGATTTTCACTCATTTGGATCTCTTCTTATGATTTTTTGGTACACAAGTAGAGAAATAGTTTAATTACTCTTTAAATATTGTTGTTTCAGATATATTCTGGTTGGCAAGGAGTTTTAAAGGAAAAAACTAAAAATTGAGGCAAAATAGGAGCTAAAATAGTGATTTAGTGTTGGCAAGGCAATTGCCTTCCGCAAACGCAGTCAACAGACTCGTGAACACGGAGGCTTGGTGAACAATGAGCCGCGAACGCGGTTAGTTATTCTGCGAATGTGGAGATCCGGTCAGCTAAGGTCCCAAATGCGGTTATCTCATATGTGAACACGGAGTAGAAAGTGGCAATTATCTATGAACGTGGGAAGACCTCCACGAACGCAGAGAAAAAATGTGTCAGGCGTCAAGGAGAGTTCTGAAACTTCACAATTAACTACAAATTCATAAAATACACTCATGCATATCGATTTTGGGGAGATAAACTGATTGTGCTTGGATATTTTTGAGCTTGGGCTTAGAGCTTTAAGAGCAAGGTTCCACAACAAACACCATTAGAGTTAAGATTGAAACCTTAATTTGTAATTATTTTTCATACTTCAACTCTTTGCTTTGTAATGCTTAAATTCTAGGTGTAGTTGTTATTTCATGATTTGGATTTTGTGTTAGAGATAAACAATTTGTGGGTTATTTATTTTTGTTATCCCTCCTGTATTAAGGTTAACAAACCAGAAACAATAAATATGAAAATAAAAAATAGTATCCGAGTCCACAAAATTCACTATTTGTCCTTAAGAAATTTAATCCCCTCACTGTATTCGAGGTTAAGAATTATTTTCTCTCGAGAAAAAATGGAAAATTATTAAAGAAGTAGCGGTACCTCAAACTTCAATAATTTCAGCGAACTCAAAAGCCAGCAACAAAATCACACAAAGACTCGACTTTGTTTGAAAGAAAATATATATGCAGAACAAGGAGAAATTTGATGTTTAAAAATGAGAGAAAAATCCTTTATTTATTGACAACAAAGAGAAGTGTGAACAGGTACTTATTGTGGCTTATCGAAACCGACAAATCCTTCTCAAAAGTCACAACCTTCAACTCTTTAAAAAAAGTCACAAATTTTTGGAAAAGTCACAATCTTTTGGAAAGTCACAACCTTTCGAAAAGGTCACAACCTTTCATTTTCCATTCACACCTTTAAAATCCAAAAATCTCCCACATGAATGGGAAAATGACTATTGTTAAAACATATGCATAAAAAACTGTGTGATTTATAAGTAAAAATTAATTACATCTGGATAAGTAGGTTTTCCTTTGAATTTTCCGTAGTGAACATATATCGGATATACTCGGTCAATTGATAGATTTGATAGCTTTAAACCATCGAGCTTTGGTGTATATCTAGACAACATAAGTCACACAATCAATCCTTTAATTGTTTTTGGTCTCATTGTTTTATTTGTTTCAGCCATGAACACCTCTTGGTTCATAAGTGCGTAGAGAACTGGCCTTACCAGATTCTCCTTGAAGCATCTTAGACTTCACACTTACATAGGTGATATCTAAATGTGTTATCCCATAGAAACACCATTTGATATGCCCTGTATCAAACTTAGATATCATTAAAAGGTCCTAATGCCTTATTCTTATTACTGAACATTGTCGAATCATGAGAATGGATCACAAAAATTATTTTGACAATGTTGAACCGTCATCAATGACTTTGTTTGATCTCTTTGAACCTAGTTCTTGGGATCTCCAGTCTTCTAGGTAGAGTTACCGCCACGATGATTTTTCCTCGGCCATGGTCTCATTCCCTTTGATGATCGCTCAACTCCCTCTCTAGTTAGGCTTTTTTTAAGTGGATCCGAGACATTATCTTTTGACTTTACATAGTCAATTGTGATAATTTCACTAGAGAGTAGTTGCCTAACGGTATTATCTCTTCGTCTTATGTGATGAGACTTACCGTTATACATAACGCTCCCAGCTCTTCCTATTGCAATTTTACTATCACAATGTATGCATATAGAAGCCATTGGTTTGGGCCAAATGGAATATATTCTAAGAAATTTCGAAGCCATTCTACTTCTTCACCGGCCTTGTCTAAGGCTATAAACTCAAACTCCATTGTAGAGCGAGCTATACATGTTTGTTTGGAATATTCCCAAGATATCGCTTCTCCACTAATGGTGAAAACGTATCCACTTATGGACTTAGTTTCAGTTGACCCAGTAATCCAATTTGCATCACTATATCCTTCAACAACTACTAGATACTTATGGTAATGTAAATCAAAGTTTTGAGTATGTTCTAAATACCCCAAAACTCATTTCATGGCCATCCAATAATTTTGGTTGGGATTACTCGTGTATCGACTCAATTTACTTATAGCACAAGCTATGTCTGGCTGTGTACAGTTCATAATTTACATCAAACTTCCCAACATTCTTGCATAATCTAACTGAGCTTGACTTTCACCTTTATTTTTAGCAAGATCAAGGTTCACATCAATTGGTGTTTTTTCACTTTTGAAGTTTAAGTACTTGTATTTTTAAGTACCTTTTGGATATAATGAGTTTGAGACAATGCTAGACCTTGAGGAGTTTTGTGAATTGTAATTCCCAATATCAAATCGACAATTTCTAGATCTTTCATATCAAATTTACTAGAAAGCATACACTTGGTAGTATTTATGTTTGCAATGTCGTTACTCATTATTAGCACATCATCCACATATAAAGAAAAAAATGATAACTTTGTTTGGAGTGTCTTTAATGTAAACACATTTATCACACTCATTAATCTTAAATCTATTTGTCAACATGATTTGGTCAATTTCGCGTGCCATTGTTTGGGTGCTTATTTTAGTCCATAAAGTGACTTAACAAGTTTGCAAACTTTATTTTCTTTACCAGGAACCACAAAGCCCTCGGATTGTTCCATGTAAAGTTCTTCTTCCAATTCTCTATTTAAGAAAGCTATTTTTACATCCATTTGATGAATTTCAAGGTCATATACTACAACTAGTGCAATTAACATCCGAATGGATGTAATCCTAGTTACAGGTGAGTATGTATCAAAATAATCAAGGCGTTCTTTCTGTCTAAATCCTTTGACGACAAGGCTTGCCTTATATTTGTCAATAGTTCCATCAGCTTTCATTTTTCTTTTGAAAATCCATTTTGAACCCAAAGGTTTGTTTCCTGGAGGAAGATCCACCAATTCCAAAGTATGGTTGCTCAAGATTGAATCAATCTCACTATTGACAGACTCTTTCCAAAAAGATGAGTCCGCAACAGACATAGCTTCTTTGAATGTTTGAGGCTCATTTTCAAGAAGAAATGTTACAAAATCAGATCCAAATGAAGTAGATGTCCTTTGATGATTACTTCGCCTTGAATTCTCTTTATCAGGTACATTCTCCTTTAGTTCTTCTCGAGGTCATTTAGACCATTCACTAGATACTTCAAATCTAGTTTTATACGGATAGATATGTTCAAAAAATTCAATATTGTTTGATTCTATTACCGTATTCTCATGAATATCTCGATGTTTGAACTTGTGAACAAAAAATTGGCATGCTTTAGTATTTGTAGCATATACAATGAAAAAACGGCCGACAGTCTTAGGTCCTATTATGATCCTCTTATATTTAGGAACTTGGACTTTGGCTAAATACCCCCACACCTTGAAATATTTCAAGTTTAATTTTCTTCTTTTTCATTTCTCATATTAAATAGACTGTGTTTTTCTGTGGGTAACTCTATTGAGTATTCGATTTGCTGTAAGGATGGCCTCCCCCACAAGTTTTGTGGTAAACTTGAACTTATAAGTAAGGTATTCATCATTTCCTTTAAAGTTCGATTCTTTCTTTCTGCAATTTCATTTGATTGAGGTGAATAAGGAGCAGTAGTTTGATGGATGATTCCATTTTCCAAACATGTTTCTGCAAAAGGAGATTCATACTCTCCATCTCTATCACTTCTTATCATTTTTATCTTTTTATTTAAGTGATTTTCAACTTCAGTTTGGTATTGTCTAAATGCTTCTATTGCTTCATCCTTACTATTTAACAAATAGACAAAACAATATCTAGTGCAATCGTCAATAAAAGTTATAAAATATTTTTTTCCACCACGAGTTGGTGTTGACTTCATATCAGAAATGTCTGTGAGAATCAATTCTAAGGAATCATTCCTTTCAATAGATTTACAAGGATGTTTAGTATACTTAGATTCAACACAAACTTGACATTTTGATTTATTGCACTCAAAATTAAGTAAAACTTCTAAGTTGATTAGTTCTCACAAGATTTTGTAATTGACATTTCTCAAACGTTCATGCCATAAACAATTTGATTCAAGCAAGTAAGAATGACCAAAAATATTGAGTTTGAAAAGATCCTCCGTGAGATTAATCTTTTCCTACAAATATTTTGGTCTTATTTATTATAACTTTATCAAATACAACCATTGTTTAAAGTCAATACGTTGATAGTTGTTCTTTCCAAGAGGACATTTCCATAATCTTCAATTTTGATTGTTGCAGAATTACCCATGAAGATAGTCTCATCGGGTTTAATAAGAGCATATGAACCGAATGCTTCTTTATAATAGAAAATATGACACATAATTTTTTTTTAAAACCAATACTCATGTCTATACAAATAATTATATTTTAATAGATATGTATTTTCATGAAAGATCACAACATTTTAAGTGACACTTTTTCATAAGAGATGACAACTCTTTTGAACAAGTTTGTATATATATAAAATTTGATAGTTTCATACTAGTCATATAATATCATATACTAGTAATAGAGAAACTCAACAACCAAACTATACTCCAAGAATTTTGTGGGTCTAACATAATACAAGAATGTCATTCAATGTAATATCTTGTGCTTCCACATTTAAATTAGTCACCAAAGCTAATTTTGTCTTTATCACAACCAAAGAACCCCCATATTTTAAATATGATCTCAAATTTTTTTCAAGTATTTGAAAATAATTTTCCACATATTTGTTTTCTCATACTTTCAAATGTATACTATCAAAATACATATTGACAGCATAAACCTCTTTTAAAAATAATATTCTACAAAAAAAGTTGTAGTGCTTCCATTTTCTCTGACGATCTTTACATATTGTCAAAGTTAATTCATAGAGGCATCCATTACAGGCACAAAATCATTAATTTTATGTTACTAGTATGCTTTTTTTTTCTTCTATCACAATTAGACAGACCACTTAGTATTAAAAATACTAACACTAAAGACTGCATCTTTGTACGACTTGTTTCTACTTAACAATGAAGTTTTTATGTTCTTCAAATCATCAACTGAATAAACTTTGAATATTGATGAAGTTTTTATGACTTCAAAGAAATTTCAAATTCAGACAGAGCAGAAAATCAAGAGGTTTTAATCTCCAAAAACCAAAAATACAACACTGTTTCTAGTTAACAATGAAGTTTTTACATTCTTCAAATCGTTTACCCTTTGTATTCTTGACGAAGGTTTTATACTCTTCAAGCCAGAATATTCATTCAAACACAGTGTTTAATAAATTGGTGAAATTTTTATATTCTTCAAACCAAATGTACAGTCTGATGTATTCGGTGAAGTTTTTATATTCTTTAAATCAAAGGAGTAGAAAATCAAAAGATATTAGTTTCCAAACATCAGACACAATTGAATTCCACACAGAGTAGAAAACTACACAAGTTTTAGTCTCCAAAACAGAATTAGAAAATCATAAGGATATGATTTTCTTTTCGAAAAAGCTTTCCCTCATTACCAAGTTTGTTGGACTAACTTTAAATCTATGAATGGTAAATAACTTTCACATAGTCAGACCAAATAATATTTTCTTTTATGGAAAAAATTTAATATTCGATGAAGTTTTTTTTTATATTCTTCAAATCGAATATTAAACTTTTCTTTTCTTCTTCTTTTCTGGAAAAAAAAAATTTGCTATCTACGTTCTTGGATTAAGATCATTGAAAGATGCATCCAATATTGGATGTAATACACACAAAAGTATTTATCTACCCAATTTTATCACAACAGATAATAAACCTTTGAAAATAGTTTGTGAAAACTATTAAGACAATAACACATTATTTAACTTAATCATCTTTAATTTGATCAAGGTTATGGTAAGAAAAAAAATACTACTTTGTAGTATTAAGTCTAAGATTTCTTAATAATGTATTTACTTAGACATAGCAGAAACATATAAATACCATAACAATGACTTCTAAGACCTGTTGTGCCCCAATCAAAATCTCAGATATAGGAAAAAAATATTAAATTCCTTAAGATTGTTATCTCTCCTATATTAAGGTTAGCAAACCAGAAACAATAAATATGAAAATAAAAAATAGTATCCGAGTCCACAGAATTCACTGTGTGTCCTTAAGAAATTTAATCCCCTCACTTTACCCGATGTTAAGAATTATTTTCTCCCGAGACAAAATGGATAAACTATTAAAGAAGTAGCGGTACCTCAAACTTCAATAATTTCAGCGAACTCAAAAGTCAGCAACAAAATTACACAAAGACTCGACTTTGTTTGAAAGAAAATATATATGCAGAACAAGGAGAAATTTGATGTTTAAAAATGAGAGAAAAATCCTTTATTTATAGACAACAAAGGGTAGTGTGAACATGTGCTTATTGTGGCTTATCGGAACCGACACAATCCTTCTCAAAAGTCACAACCTTTCACAAAAGTCGCAACTCTTTAAAAAAGTCACAACCTTTCGAAAAGTCACAACCTATCATTTTCCATTCACACATTTAAAACTCAACAATTTTCACCTTGTGTTTTTGTAATTAGTTGAATATTTTCTCATTTATGAATTAATTTTTTAATTATCTAATCAATTTCATGCTTTAATTGCTTTCTGGAGAATTTGATCACTCCTTGGACTTGCCCATTACTTTGATTGAGCTTGCGAAAGTCAATTGAGGTTGGAAAAAGTTGATTGGTGCATAATTTGAGGTGTAGCAACTCATATATCAGATTTTAGGTAGAAATAATGAATCCATGCAATGCCTATAATTGAATTAATTGTGTTGTAACTTAATCAAGTTCGAAAGAACTAGTTGAGAAATATTTGCCTATATTCGAAAGAAGTAGGTGGATGATTTAGATTCCAAGGTATATATGATTTTACCCATGATTAATTGAGATTGTATGAAGCCAGTATACAATATATAGGTGTTGATTGATTTCCCATTACCAAATGCCATTGGTATCCTTGCTTGAAAAGGCTTTGGTCCTTGTTCTTTTCTATCCCCTATCCTAAAATTATTAACTTCATATTATAATTGTAGCTTTTATTTCGGATTCAAACTAGTAGCTTGTAATTCTTTATTTCTTCAATAGCCTACACATTGTTCCTCGTAGAATTCAACAACGGTCTTATACGTTGGGTTTATATTGCTAATGACCTCTTACACTTGGATCTGTAAGGGTGTAGTTGTGTGTTATCATACAGCCCATATGTCGTTTATACGGTCCGTATCAAGGCCAAAAGTTTCCAAATTGTAACTCTTTAATTCCTCGTCACCTGCACACTTGTGCAATAATGAATTACATCAAATAAATCCTTAGCTCATATGCTTGATCGTATTCTCGTGATTTGGGTCGGGTTATACCTATTCAATGGGTCAAACCTTATCCTGAAGTTACAAGGTGTTACACCCAAGTTGTGAAACATGTCAAGACAATGATTCAAAAATTCTTGAGCATCCGCTAATTGATCCCCATTGTAATGCTGGAATACAACCTCCCTCGTTTGCTCCTGGCACACATAACTAGTTATAGGCTACACTGCCTATGATTGTGGAGGGCTGGACTCCTTGAGCCTGATACATATATAGGTGATGCATACTGATGAACCAAAGTGTGTGAAGATGGGCTTATCGTGAGATGTAGTTGGTGTCTCTTCTATCACTCTAACATGAGCCATACTCTTAAACACAAATATAAAAGATGAAATCTATGTTATAAATTAACTAACTTGACAATTTTATAAAGGAAGAAGAACAAGAGAATATGTATATAGAAAGTATTAATAGAGAGAGTAGTAATATAGAGAGAGTAATAGTAATTCTCTTCTTTTATGTGTTTTGTGTGTTTTTACATTGAAGTTTAAGGCTATATTTATAGTCATATTTACAAGTGGAGGAAAATATTAGTGGACAATTTACCCACTTAAAAAGTAAATGGACTATCCACCATTTTAAGTGGACAACCATTTTACTTGGTTGATAATACTCCCCCTTGGATGTCCACGAGAAATGTGTCTCGTTAAAACTTTACAAAAAAAATAAAATAATATACATTGTTATTTTGAACATCCATAGATGTTGTGCCTCGTTAAAACCTTATTAGGAAAACCCAGTGGGAAAAAGCCTAATGAAGGAAAAAGAGTACACACATCTGATAATACGCCTTGAGTGCTGCCTCATTAAAAACCTTATCAGGAAAACCCAGTGGGACAAAATCTTGACTAAGAAAAAAAGAGTACAACGCGTATTTTGCTCCCCCTGATGAAAATATCACTTAATATCTCGAAGACGACGCATTCCAATTTTGTATCTCATTTTCTCAAAAGTTGAAGTTGGCAATGCTTTGGTGAACATATCTGCCAAATTGTCACTTGAACGAATTTGTTGGACATCTATTTCACCCTTCTTTTGAAGATCATGAGTGAAAAAGAATTTTGGTGAAATATGTTTTGTTCTATCTCCTTTGATGTATCCTCCCTTCAGTTGAGCTATACATGCAGCATTGTCTTCATACAATATTGTTGGAGCGTCTTTTGTCAAACAAAGACCACATGTTTCTTGAATGTGTTGAGTTATTGATCTTAACCAAACACATTCTCGACTTGCTTCATGAATGACTATTATCTCTGCATGATTTGAGGAAGTGGCAACCATAGTTTGCTTTGTTGAACGCCATGATATAGCTGTACCACCACATGTAAATAAATAGCCTGTTTGCGACCGACCTTTATGGGGATCAGATAAATATCCCGCATCTGCATAACCGATCAATTGTAACGTGGAATCATTTGAGTAAAACAATCCCATATCAATGGTACCTCGAAGGTATCTGAATATATGCTTAATTCCATTCCAGTGTCTACGTGTTGGTGAAAAACTAAATCTTGCTAACAAGTTTACTGAGAAAGCTATATCTGATCTAGAATTGTTGGCAAGATACATTAATGCACCAATTGCACTAAGGTATGGTATTTCAGCACCAATAAGTTCTTCATCATTTTCATAAGGCCGAAACGGATCTGTATTAATATCAAGAGATCTCACAACCATTGGAGTACTCAATGGGTGTGCTTTTTCCATATAAAATCTCTTTAAAATATTTTCAGTATATATTGACTGATGGACAAATATCCCATTTGTAAAATATTCAATTTGTAGACCAAGACAAAATTTTGTCTTTCCAAGGTCTTTCATTTCAAACTCCTTTTTCAGATATTTTACTGCCTTTGAAAGTTCTTCTGGAGTTCCAATAATATTCAAATCATCAACATATACTGCTATTATGACAAATTCAGATCCAGACCTTCTCATAAAGACATAAGGGCAAATTGGATTATTTTTATATCCTTCTTTTAGCAAATATTCGCTAAGACGATTGTACCACATTCGCCCTGATGTTTTCAACCCGTACAAGGATTTTTGAAGTTTTATTGAGCAATTTTCTCGAGAATCTTTGTATGCTTCAGGCACTTTGAACCCTTCGGGAATTTTCATAAAAATGTCGTGGTCCAATGAGCCATATAAATAGGCAGTGACCACGTCCATTAAGTGCACTTCAAGCTTCTCATGAACTGCCAAATTCATTAGATACCTGAAAGTAATTGCATCTACCACAAGGGAATATGTTTTCATATAGTCAATGCCAGGTCTTTGTGAAAAACCTTGGGCTACAAGTCGTGCTTTATATCTTACGACTTCACCCTTTTCATTTCGTTTACGCACAAAAACCCATTTGTGCCCTACTGGCTTGACACCTTCAGGTGTTCGAACTATTGATCCGAAAACTTCACATTTTTCAAGTGAAGTTAACTCTACTTGAATTGCATCCTTCCATCTTGGCCAATCATTTCTCTGTCTGCATTCATCGACAGATTTTGATTCAAGATCCTTATCTTGTTGCATTATTTCAATGACAACATTATAAGCAAAAATATTATCGACCACAATATCATTTCGATTCCACCGTTTTCCTGTCGAGACATAACTTATTGAGATTTCTTCATTCTTATTATTTTTAGGTACTTGGACCTCCTCGGTGGTATCACCATTTGTTGTGTCTCTGGGCTCTTCTTGAGCACTCGCATCCAAATTATGATCATGTTGATCATTTATTCCTTTTCTTTTTTGAGGATTTTTATCTTTGGAACCAAATGGTCTTCCACGTTTTAAGCGTGGTCTAGACTCATTTGCCTGAACAAGTTGTCCTACCGGGACATCAACTCGAACTTGAGCATTAGCAGCTGGGATATGCGATTTAGTAACCCGTGGAAGGTTAGTAAATGCATCCGGCAGTTGATTTGCAATATTCTGCAAATAAATCATCTTTTGAACTTCTTGCTCACATTGATTTGTTCGAGGATCTAAATGACATAGTGACAATGAATTCCAATCTATCTCATTTTTCAACTGCTTATGTTCTCCCCCTAATGTTGGGTATACTGATTCATCAAAATGACAATCAGCGAATCTTGTCATAAATAAATATCCAGTCATAGGTTCCAGATATTTTATAATAGAAGGAGATTCATACCCAACATATATTCCCAACCTTCTTTGGGGACCCATCTTTGTGCAGTGCAGTAGAGCAATTGGGACATATACCGCACACCCAAATATTCTAAGATGGGATATATTTGGCTCCCTTCCAAACGCCAACTGTAATGGGGAAAATTCATAATAATTTATTGGCCTTATGCGCACAAGTGCTGCTGCATGCAAAATAGCATGCCCCCATACTGAAATAGGAAGTTTTGTCCTCATTAGCAATGGTCTAGCTATCAATTGGAGGCGTTTAATCAATGATTCTGCTAGACCATTTTGAGTATGTACATGAGCGACCGGATGCTCAACTTTTATTCCAACCGACATACAATAATCATTAAATGATTGAGATGTGAATTCACCAGTATTATCAAGACGAATTGTCTTTATTGCATAATCTGGAAATTGTGCTCTTAACCTTATAATTTGAGCTAACAATCTCGTAAAAGCCATGTTGCGAGTTGATAATAAGCACACATGTGACCATCTTGTAGATGCATCTATCAAGACCATATAATATTTAAATGGTCCACATGAAGGGTGAATTGACCCACATATATCACCCTGTATACGTTTTAGAAACGCAGGAGATTCAATCCCAACCTTAGTTGCTGATGGTTTGATAATCAGTTTTCCTTGGGAACAAGCAACACAAGAGAATTCCTTAGATTGAAGAATTTTCTGATTCTTCAAAGTGTGTCCATGTGAATTCTCAATAATTCTGCGCATTATATTATAACCGGGATGGCCCAACCGGTCATGCCAAATGATAAAATCATTAGAATCAGTAAACCTTTTGTTTACAATGGCATGTGATTCAACAGTACCAATATTTGTATGGTACAACCCAGAAGAAAGTGCAGGTAATTTTTCGTGCACAATTTTCTTCTCCATATTTATTGTAGTAATATAAAGGTATTCAACCTTTTCTTCATTTGCAGTCTCAATATGATAGCCATTTTGGCGAATAACCTTGAAACTTAACAAGTTTCTTTGAGACTTACTACAATATAATGCATTATCAATTACCAATATCGTTCCTCCAGGTAGTAATAAGACTGCTTTTCCAGAGCCTTCAATTAATTTTGTACTACCAGATATTGTATTGACATAGGCCTTTTTCATAATCAAATGACAAAAATATTTCTTTTCTTTTAATATCGTATGAGTTGTGGCACTATCCAAAATGCACATATCTCCATTATTCATCTTGAATCCAATTGAAGACTGATAAATTTATTTATCTTCATAAAATAAAAATACATTATAAGAAATAAAATAAGTAACAATTTTGCTAGAAAAACATAAGTTCTTTTTTTTGAGTTAAATTATGGTAATTTAGAATTTAAAAAATTATATGATTCAATTATGATGAATGTTACAATAATTTAGTTTATGGAATTATATACTTATTAACCTTAAATAAATATTATACACAAGTATTAAAAACAAATATAAAATATTATAAAATATTAATATAATATTATTCATCATGTATAAATAATTTGTTTATTGACAAAAATAATACAATCATTATATATTATTAATGTCTAAAATATTAACAAGAATAAACAATTAGTATAATGACATTAAATAAGGCGAATATTATTTTTAGTAAAAATATGATATTAAGATTAAATAATAGCACACTAATAGTAATTAATTACAATATTGTAAAATAGCACAATGTAATAAATAATATACAATTATCATAAAAATGTGACCTTGATTATATATTTTTTTGTTCAAATACATAAACGTAAAAACATAATAATTCGAAGTACATGATAACATATTGAAAAACATGAAATTAAACATCAATTAAAATCCTTAAAAAAATCTTCAACCTCCAAATGAATAATATCATTGAGGTCATTAAAATCATCATCCCTTAAGGCCAGATTTGCTTCAATATTATCATTATTCAAAGGCCTTGCCTCAACATTATTTTCGAACGCCAAGTGTGACTCTATCCGAACATTAGAAGAAGAGGCACCACCTCTATTTGCCTTTCTTTTAAAAGAATTTTGATAAAGTCTTACAAAATGCTCAGGCGTCCGACATTCATTTTTCCAGTGGCCTTTCATGCCACAACGATGATAGTTACTTTTTGAAGGGCCATTTTGAGAACTGATATTGTTCTCCCTTTTATGTTGACCACCACCTCGACGATTATTAAATCGTCTTCTGTCATTGCCACGTCCACGCACATTATTGTGGCCATAATTTTTATTTTGTCTTCTTTCAGACTGACCACGTGCCTTTACCATATTTACCTCCGGTAACGGAGCAGTTCCAGTGGGACGGGCTTCATGATTTTTCATTAAAAGGGCATTATGTTGTTCAGCCACCAGAAGGCATGATATCAATTCAGAGTATTTTTTAAAACCCTTTTCACGGTATTGCTGCTGTAATATTACATTAGAGGCATGAAAAGTAGTTAGTGTCTTTTCTAACATGTCCTCATCATTTATATTTTCCCCACATAATTTTAATTAGGAAGTTATTCTAAATACAGCAGAATTATACTCAATTACGATTTTAAAATCTTGAAACCGTAAGTGCATCCACTCATAACGAGCCCTTGGCAATACCGTTGCCCTGAGGTGGTCATACCTCCCTTTTAAGTCTTTCCACAATTCAAGTGGATCTTTCACTGTCAAGTATTCCATTTTTAGGCTTTCATCTAGATGATGACGAAGGAAAATCATAGTCTTTGCTTTATCCTGACTTGATGCTGTATTTCCTTCAATTATAGCATCACCAAGACCCTTAGCGGTAAGGTGAATTTCAGCATCAAGTACCCATGACAAATAATTTTTACCAGAAATATCAAGTGCCACAAATTCCAATTTTGACAAGTTTGACATGATGAAAATTAATTTGAAAGTAACAAAGATAACTTAAAAATTAAATTTCTTTAGTAGATATACCTGATATAGAAGTTAATTTTCTGAAAAATTAGAGCTTCGTGCTGATAACGTATTATAAATTAACTAACTTGACAATTTTATAAAGGAAGAAGAACAAGAGAATATGTATATAGAAAGTATTAATAGAGAGAGTAGTAATATAGAGAGAGTAATAGTAATTCTCTTCTTTTATGTGTTTTGTGTGTTTTTACATTGAAGTTTAAGGCTATATTTATAGCCATATTTACAAGTGGAGGAAAATATTAATGGACAATTTACCCACTTAAAAAGTAAATGGACTATCCACCATTTTAAGTGGACAACCATTTTACTTGGTTGATAATAATCTAAACATAAACAAATCCTTCTAATTTGATGACCAAACTATTTCTAATTAATGTATAATGCATCCTGCCACACGTATATTCCATTTGAACTAGATTTCCTCAAAAAGTAAGAAAATTGTTAATTGTGAGTTGTACTCCTTCACTTAAGTGCCCTTTCCATCTTAGCATCCTTTAACAAGAAAATAATACCATCTCTTTAAAAACGTGCGGCAGAAAGTAAGAGTGAAATGATTTTCTAAAATGATCAATTATGTCAACCTTTAACACTTCACGTGTTTGTGTTAGAAATGATTGTCAAATACAGTTTTCATGCTTAGCATGGTGGAATATGTAATTTGCTGACTACCAAATTATTCAACCACGCACACCCGAAAAATTAATAAATGATAAAGTATATTAAAGTGATATGATGAGATCCATTCCAAATTTTTTATGTTTTTTTTTTAGGTAAACAACCTTGTATAAAAACAGTATTCACTCTGTAGGCGTCTTATTTATCCCATAAAATTATTTAATACATTTATAAATATATCATTTTGATCCATTTTCTTCCTATGTTTGTGAACACACTGATGGGGCACGTGAATGTATTATTTTTCTTCCAAAAATCAATTAAAAAGTGGCACGTTGCAGTTATTTTCTCTACTAATTAATTAATTCATTTTTAAATACACCATCTTCCCTAAATTTTCAAAAGAGCCTTTGGTTGAAGGTTTTAAAAAAAATTCATCATTCTGTCTTATGAAATCAGCCCAAAAAGATAAGAATTCGGCTTAATTTCAATCCAAAAAGTTAATTTAAAGTCGTTCAAGGTTTAATTTATTTTAATTTGAAAAATCCCAAGAAAATTAATCTTATTCTTCTTGAATGTTGAATTTAAAAATCCTAAATTGCTAGATGACAATGTCAGTGAGAAAGTTGGAGAAGCAATAATGGGAGAAGAAGAACCAGTTGGGTAGCTGTGAAGACAATGAAAAGTTGTTCCCACGGAGGGAGAAAGGGAAAGAATCGCCATTGTTGTAGTTGGGGATTTTTGAATCAATTTAATCAATCTAAGGAGTAAAATTGTGAAGTTGATTAATTAATTTGAGTTAGAATTTTGTGGGTTGATGAATTTGAAGTTAGAATTTTGTGGGTTGATGAATTTGAAGTTAAAATTCTATTTTAAACATTACCAAGAATTTTATTTACGCACGTGTTCATAAATGAGAAAATGGATCAAAATAGTATATTTACAAAGGTATTAAATAATTTTGTGGGGTAATAGCACGACCGCAAATTAAGGTGTCTTTTTAAAAAAAATGACAATTTCAGTAATGACTTTATGTCTTTTCTCTTAAAATTAATAATAGTATATGAAAGATGCTAATACACTAATATAAATTAAATTGGGTATAATGTTATAAATATTTTCTCTCCCAATAAATATAGTGCAAGTTTTCCGTTTACTGGTGAAAATAATAAGATACCGTGGTTAGTTACGATAGATAGGATCATAAGATAAGGACGCATGTACTATACATACTACTGTCATGAATAAATAAGATGTACCATATCAATATTTGGTCTTAACAAGACCACTGTGGTAAATTTACCTTATCCAGTTGACCTTTAACCTTTTTCTTTAATGAAAAAAAGAAAAATAGAATTCATAAATCAAACATTTTTTTAAATACCGATTTGATTTCTCTAGCTTATAAATAATTTTTTTAAAACAAAAAATTCCTTACAACAATTAGGTTCAAATAAATAGTTGAATCAAGCCAACTCTTCAATCGATATCCCCTACATTCTACTAATAGGTAGATTGCAATGCACTTCGCGCTAGTTTGGTTGATAGCATAAAATAATTAACCTCAACATAAAATTTTATACAAGATAATATTGTGTTTGATTATGGTGACATGCAGTGGTGTAATCAGGATTTTTAATAAGAGGGTTCAAAATCTAAAAAAGTAGACACACGAACTAGCCGAAGGGGGTTCGACATCTACTATTTATACATAAAAAAAAATATTTTAACCATGTATAAATAGTATAATTTTTCGTGGAAGGGGGTTCGGATGAACCCCTTGGACACCATGTGGGTCCGCCACTGGTGACATGAAAAAAATTATCACATAATGTAATACAGTGTTTGATTGACGATATTAAATTAATTCTACATAAAATCATGAAAAAATCTATATATAATTTTTTGGGGGTTGGGATGATATACGTGAATAAAAATCTTCTAGATGATTAAAATCCTAAAATTAAAGAAAAAGAAAAAGAAAATAAATGACAATAATAAATAGCTTAGAACTTGAGATCCAATCCATTTAAATTTGAAGACTAAGAAGATTTTTAATATTTTTGATATTCGGGCATTAAGAAAATATTTTAAAAATTCAATAAGATTGAGAAGCGCGAACTAATTCACATTAAATCTGAATGAAATATAATTTTTGGTATGACAATTTTCTGTTAGTTAATTATTGATTATAATTGTGTGTATTTATTATTCTTTCTTCCTGTCCTCTAGAGACTGGAGTTGTGTGCACACATGAAAATGAAAGGAGGTGCGCGTCGAAGACATGCTTCTTTACGACTAGTGAGTGAGTAGTATTATATGGCCTTTCTGGTGGTTTGGTACAAACATTTTCGAATTATTTGATTCACTTATAAAATTTCCATTTTTAACCCACTATGATCATATATAATTAAAAAGTCTAAATCTTGCATCATTTATATACGTCCCTCACTATTTTCTACTCCAATACCTACTAATATATCCACCACTTGCTCCGCAATCATCTAACCAGCACTGTGGTCCAACTTGGTAATTTGTCAAAAAAAGAAAAAACGATTTCCAACATATTTCACTTCTTTTCTTTCTTTTTCTTTTTCCAAAACAAGCTTTGTGTTGTAACACTATCAAATATTGTTCACACCATTTAGTTATAAAAGTTACTACTAGTAGTAACATATAATCATCCAATTTTTTTTATCAACTTCAAACGACAGATTCAATGAAGTGATATGTACTCAAGTTAATTTGGAGCTATATCAAAGTGAAATTAAATATTGCGAAATTACTTTTAAGATTCGACTTTCAGTACATTTCTCAAATAAATCTTCAATGGTTGACCGGCAATGACTTCTCATGTGAATTTACGAATGAGTGAATGTTCCACTGCATCAACAAAGTAGATGAAATAATTATAGCAAAGAAAGTGTCATGATTTTCTTTCTAATGCTTCTAGGGGTGTACATGGATCGGGTTGGTTCGGATTTTTTACAAACCAAACCAAACCATTTGTGTCGGGTTATTAAATCTATAAACCAAACCAAACCAATAAAAGTCGGGTTTTTCGATATCAATTTTTCTCGGGGTTTTCGGGTTTTTTCGGGTTTCTCGAGTTTTTTTGGATTTTTTCGGGTTTCTCATAGTATCTAATAAAAAGCACAGAGCAGTGCTTCTTAAAAAGAGTTCTAGTACAAAATATCAACATATAAGGTGGAGGCACAACACTGTTTGAATTTTTAACTTTATAATATAACTTTATAAGATAAGTTTTTTTTGTATATTATTTAGATGGGCTACTCAAGTCCAAATCTAAATGTAAGAAAGAAAACAAAAAATATGAAAAAAATTTAAAAAATATTATTAAATTATATTTTAATAAATATTTTAATGTATAACATAATTTAAAAGTAGTATATCTATAATCGGGTCAGTTTGGGTTCGGTTTGACTTTTTTTAGTTAAAACCAAACCAACCCTATAATGGTCGGGTTGTTTTTTAAATACCAAACCAAGTCAAACTAAACCACTAGTCGGTTTTTTTTTCCTGTTTGGTTCGGTTTGTCGGTTTGGTGCGGTTTATCTATTTGTCCTGTACAGCCCTACTTCTAAGCATAGATATGTTCTTTAAAATCAAAGTTGTCACTATTTAAGTGACATCAACCTTAGTAGGGTATTTATGTTATTTAGAAGGATATTTTTTAGATTGTTGCAATCTATTGTCTAACGAACCATGTTGTAATCGATAAGAACAAAATAAAACAATAAATATTATAGCTAGAAACTCCAATCATGTAATGATCCTCCAGGTCATTTCCTCCATTTTTCGATCGTTTTAGCATTTAGAGCTTTCCTATAAAGACCCCAAGTCATTTATGACTTACTGAGACTGATAGTTCGATCATCTGGACATTTGTTTAGATTTTACGCCCGTTTGTGTATTTCGAAGCTCTTGGAGTTTCAATGGTTGACTTTGGTCAAAACTCCAGAAATATGGCCTCATAATAGAATTCTGAAGGTTCCATCAGCTCCGAAAGGGTCATTTTAGGCTAGTGGCATGGTAGGCTCGTATCTCGAGGCTTTCGGTGCAAGAAGTTTTGGCCTAAATTTGACCTTGATCAACATTCTTGGCAAACGTGCTCGGATGAAGATTCCGTTAGGGAGATTAGATCCAAAATATATAGTTTGAAGCTAGAATGACCTTTCGTCAGGTATCGAGGCTTCCGGTCTCATTCCGAGCTCCTTGTGAAATTTGGCTTAAAATGACATTTAGGCGTGGGACACACTTTTTATCAAGACGACATCTATTGGAAATTTTGACTTCGTCGTTGAGTTCAAGATATCAAATTTAGTGGGTTAGTATAGTTCATTTGCACACACGACATTCAAAATGAATCTCGAACACCAAGTCAGAGATTCGGTACTTGCCAAAATCAGCTGATATGCATCAGCTGGTGTAGGCAAGATTTTGCCTTCACATTCTTGGGACCTCTTGTCCACATTTGTGAAGAGGAGGTCGGAAGGCCCCTGCATTTGCCTGGCTTGGTCTGCATTAGCGATGGTCGTATCGCGTTCGTAGAGCTTTGTGAGACTAGTCTCCGAGTTCACAAACTTTCCCCTCCGTGTTCGCGATAGTCAGTTAGACTGGTCTTTTAATTTAAAGACCAGACATGACTAGCTCATTTTCCCCAACTTCAAAGTCGATTTTCTCAAGTTCTAGAGCTTCATTTTGGCCGATTGTGTTGCATTTGGTCGGGGTTTGGTGTAGCATCGCATTGGGGGTGATCGGATTTCAAAAAACATCATTTTGAGGTAATTTCTTGCCCCAAAAGGGCTGCCCATCCCTCTTTAACGGTGATTTTTGGATAATTCATTACATGGGTTGATTTCTTCCTTTTCGAGCACTAAATTGTGTCCCATTTTGGGACACAAGCTCATTAAGTCGATATGAACCTTTTTACGGAGTCGATTTTGAGATTTTCGATGTGGATTCCATAATTTTATATTATACCCAATTTGGGTCCGTCTTTGATTGTTGCAAATTAGGTGTCTAAATATGTAATGATGTTGTGATTGATATTTTGATAACGTAGAAGTCACCGAAGATGTTTCGGAGGTAAAAGGCTTCAATCTAGTGGATTTGGAGCACGCCTACTCCACTTTGAGATAGGCTACGGTCTCCAATCTTGATTGAGCTTTATTAGATATTGTTTAAAAATGAATTATATGTTATTTAGGTTGATAATTTCTGAGTATGAGGTTTTCTTCCTTCTATTCCATTTTCTTGATTTCGGTTGAGCCTTAGACTAGAATAGTCTCGTGAAATTCTTAGTTTTGGTTATGGTCCCTGCTCATTATATGACTTAGTGTGGTTATCCTTATTAGGGTTGGTATTGGTGGTCTGTCACGACCTCGACCCCGGCCCGTCGTGACTTGCACCCACACCAACCCTCCGGTGGGAGAACCATTAATACATTCCAACTATAACATTCACGAGACGTAATGAGTGTAAAAGATGTGGAAGCAACTTAAGTTAATAGTAATAAGGCTGAGTTCCCATAAACTCAGTAAAATCTAGTCAACAACCCCAAAACATACAGAAATATCTAGGAACTGAAAGTCAATCGTACCAAAACTCTAAACAAGTCATCAAATCTAGGAAAAGGGAATGCATTCCCAAATAAATTCATTTAAAAGTAAATCAAAGTTAAACTCTAAGTTTCGAAAAAAGGACTAGAAATAAGAGAGCCCACGATAGCCTGAAATAAAAAAACTCACTCTTGAACTAGAACAAGTGTCACTCCTCTAAGTGAGGTCTCTCCAGAGCCGGCTGAGTATGTCTTGTACTCAACAAAGAAATAGTAAGTGTAGTATCAGTATACAAAATAAATAGTGTACTTGTAGGATCACGCGGCCAGTAAGCGGATCATGGATAAGTAAACTCAACATAGTAACCAAATACATATAAAATAAGCTTAATCATTTTCATATCAATCGGTACTCAACAAGACCATAGTTCAAAAATCTCAAAATCATGCAACCTCATATAAGAGTCCTCTCATGGGACCTACAAACACTTAATTTATGTTGGAACGTGACACTCAATCCAGATTTGTATTAGAACGTGACACTTGGTGCAAATATGTGTTGGAATGTGACAACCAATCCAATTATGTGTCCAAATGTGACACCCGATTCAATTATATCATTTCAATCACAAATTACCAATAATAGTCCACATTATAACACGAAGAACATGTTCATCATAAAATAGGAGGGTAAGTGATCATTTCACATATTCGATAGCATGCTTCCCTATTCATATACACGCAAGCATATAATGAAGTAATTTAACAAGTACATAAAACACATATGGGGAATAAAATCATCACCTACCTCGAATTTGAGTTTCAACCACTCTAAGATGTAAGAGCTTTCCCTTTCCGGGTTCGTCCCACTTGTTATTGGTATAGAAACAGTAAATACATACAAAGGATCAATATAATGGTCTACCTTAATCGAATTATTGTATAATTCCCCTCTTAGACCAATCTTAAACCCCACCTAGGGCTAATTTCCACTATTACCTCAGGCCAAAACCCTCCCATAATGACCACCCATCCTAGTTTATGGGTTTTTGGAATCGAATGATGAGTTTAGAAAGTACAAATCTTACGAAAAATGATAAAAAATGCTTTGGGTCACCTCCTAACGTCTTAAAAATATTTTTTACAGAATAATACCATTTTTGAGATTTTTTTCGTCTTTAACTTCGCTACTATCCCACCACAGCGGGACCATTCTGTTCTGGCGGGAGAAATCCCACTATAGCGGGTTTTATGAAAACAAAGAGATTGGAAATTGAGCTCCAAATCCCCCATTTCACAACACACACCAATCTTATAGCATCTTAAATCGTACCCTTCACGCTGAATCCAATTCTAGGAGTTTTACTCACCCAAATGAAATTCCATGAAGCCTTAACAACTCTGCATCATCTTGGATATCAGTAACCCAACCAAATTAAATATTCGATCCCCCACCTATCATAAATTAATTCTAGACCTCACCTGACTCAGAATTCGTCCAAGTTTGGCCTAGGCTAAAAAAAGTTGAAGTTACTACCCGAAATTTTCTAGCCCAAATTCCTTCTCCATTGACCTATCCATAATAACGGGGATAAGTCATTACAATAGATACCAATTTATCCATCACTCATTCCCGAGTGACCAATTAGGGAAAATAGGGCTAAAGTAGAAATAGAGTAGTACCTATTTTGATAAACAACTGAGGATACTTATCTCGCATGTCCTTATCGATCTCCCAAGCATCTACCTCCACCGAGCGATGTTTCCATTACACCCTTACCATGTTGATCTCTTTAGTCCTCAATTTTCGGTCATCACAATCAAGGATTGCAACTGGCTCTTCCTTATACTGAAAATCCTTGTTTAACAAAACTATGTCCTATTTAATAATGTAATCCCCCTCTCTATGGTACTTTTTTATCATTTACACATGGAACATCGGATGTACCCTAGAAAATCTATGTGTAAGGCCAATCTATACGCCACTAGCCCTACACAGTTAAGAATTTCAAAAGGGCCAATATAGTGAGGACTGAGCTTTCCCTTCTTACCAAACCTTATTACGCCCTTAACGGGTGACACTTTTAGTAGTACTTGCTTGCCTACATGTAATGACATATCTCTTACCTTACGGTCTTAATGAAGACTCTAAGCCGCTAGAAGCTTAGCTTGGATGCTTCTTACCTTATCTTGAGCATCCCTTACTAAGTCTATCCCTAAAGGCTCCACCTCTCCAGCTTCAAACCATCCTATGGGAGACTGGCATCCCCTCCTATAAAGAGCTTCGAACGGTGCCATCTCAATGCTAGAGTGGTAACTATTATTGTAGGAGAACTCACACAAGGAAAGAACTTGTCCCAATGTCCTCCAAAGTCGATCACATATGCTCTCAACATATCTTCTAGCACTTGGATAGTCCTCTCTGATTGTCCATCTGTTTGTGGATAGAAGGCAGTGCTGAAAGTAAGTTGAGTGCCCATATCTTCATGTAGATTTCCCCAAAATTTAGAAGTAAACTGCATACCACGATCTGAGATGATAGAAAGGGGCACCCCATACAACCTTACTATCTCCTTCACATAAATCTTTGCTAGCTATTGTGCATTGTAGTCCACTCTAACCGGAATGAAGTGTGCTGACTTTGTTAACCTATCAACCACCACCCAAATGGAATCATACTTTTTCAAGGTCTTGGGAAGTCCCACCACGAAGTCCATAGCTATTCTCTCCCATTTCCATTCAGGAATGGACATTCTTTGAAGTAAGCCTGCAGACCCTTGATGTTCATATTTCACTTGTTGGCAATTCTGGCACTTGGCTACATATTCCTCTATGTATTTATCCATACCCGGCCACCAGTATAGATGTTTCAAGTCTTGATACATCTTGGTTACTCCTGCCTGAATAGAGTACAGGGAACCATAAGATTTAGACAGAATTTTTTAAATCATGTCGTCCACCCGGGGAACACAAATCCTTACCCTAAAGTTGAGTACTCCACCTATATAAAGTGATGAGCCTTGGGCATTGCCCATTAACACCTATTCTCTAATATCATTCAAGCTTACATTTTCAAACTGTTTGGCCTTAATTTCATCTATAAAAGTAGGTTTTAGGTCAATACTGTCCATCACCCCACCCTTCTCTGAGATGCCTAGTCTCATGAACTTGGCCTCCAAGGCCTGAATCTCCCTAGCCAGGGGTCGCTTGCAGACTTTCAAACATGCTACACTACCAATACTTATCGATTTCTGGCTTAATGTGTCTGCTACCACATTAGCCTTACCTGGATGATCTTGTATGGTGACATCATAATCTTTGAAAAAATCCATCCACTCAAATTCAAGTCTTTCTGGGTGAATACATGCTGCAAACTATGGTGATCAATAAACACCTACACACCTGACGCCATAAAGATAATGCCTTTATATTTTCAGGACAAACACTACTGCTGCCAACTCCAAGTCATAAGTTGGGTAGTTCCTCTCATGCACCTTCAATTGCCGTGAAGAATAGACTACAATGTTTTTATCCTGCATCAATACAACACCCAAATTGGAATGTGAAGCATCATAATAAATAATGAAGTCTTTATCTATGATCGTCAGGGTCAAAATAGGTGCTGTAGTCAGAAGAGTCTTAAGATTTTGGAAGCTCTCTTCATATTTTTCAGTCCACTCAAATGGCACCTCCTTTACACACCCCCATCCCATGACATCTTAAATCGTACCCTTCACACCGAATCCAATTTTGGGAGTTTTTCTCATCCAAATGAAATTTTGTGAAGCCATAACAGATTCGTATCATTTTGTCTATCTGCTAACCCAAAAAAATTAAATATTTGATTCCCCACCTATCACAAGGTCACCCCAAACCTGACCTGACTCAAAATTCATCCAAGTCTGTACTAGGCTAAAAAAAAATTGAAGTTACTATCCAAAGTTTTCTGGCCCAAATTCCTTCCATATTGGCCTATCCATAATAGTGGAGACAGGTCGTTATATGGTATTAGGCTAGGTTTGAGCCTTAGATGCCTTAGAATCTATTTTATTGCCATTGTAGCTAGGTGTGGCTTCCAGTAGTGCTTATTTTAGATGATGTATCTTGTGCTAGTGTAGTGGCTCATCGTAGCCGTATGTTTGGCTTACTGTGCCAGTTGTGAGCTGGAGTGGAATGCTTGGGGTAAGGCGTCGTCCTTTGAGTTTTCTCCCCTATTTGACTTTGAGCCGCTTCTTATTTCCTTCGCTTAATGGTTTGTTGTAGGCTTGTAATGCTTTTTGAGCTGTAATTATATTGCTGAACCCGAGGCCGTGTTCGACGAGCAATTAGATTCTAGGTTAGTTCTCTCCAACTTGGTAGCATGGTAGGATTGGTATTGCATTTCTAATTGCATGTACCTTGTTTGGATGTTGGTGATGGCATGCATTTGCATTGGTTGTGCATGCTCACATGTTTTGTGATACAGTCTCGGTGCATGAATTGGATTTTCACCATGATTTTTGAGAAATATTTATTTCACACTTTTAACTATTTTAAACTAGTTTTACGGGAGTCATAGCACCTGGATCACTTGATAAACAGATTTTCGAGATTTACGAGGCATCAAGGATGTACTTTTTTTGACTTAAAACATTAGAGGCATTTGGGATGCACTCACCTTTTACTTTACTAGTCGATGCCCTTTTTTGTATGGTTTGTCTACTTCATTCCTCCGATACCACAACAAAGATGAATTGTTGAAGACCTGATTCAGGCCCAGACAGTGTATAAGGACTACTCACGTTTCCTATAGGCCCCTCTGTCCGCATGTACCACAGTGCTAGATGAGTGAGATACATGAGTTCTACCTTGAAGGTCAAAGGACGGGGTGGGTTTATACACTTGGTTACAGATGTCATTGGTTACTGATGGTTATAAATGATACTATGGTTTTACTGCTAACTTGTGTTCATATTCATCGCCTCTCACCAGTATAATTGGTTATTGTTTAGCACCGTCGATTTTTTGGTGCCCGAGGGTTATGGTTGTTGTTTGTACCTTCTGGGTGTATGGGCGTTCGGTTGGTTATTGTTTAATTATAACTATGTTTTATCTTGTGTGGTATTGGTAGTTGGTTAATAGGATGGCTTATTCTAGACTTGATGTTGGTACTCCCTGTTAGGTTGAGTTGGATTAGTCTTCAGGTTGTTAGATTGTTTAGCGGTGATTGTCGCTGCCATGCTCTTGATTTGATGAATTTTATCACTTCCTTGTTGTAAATAGGTTGTTCGCTTGCTCCAGGTATGTTCCTTGACTCGGTTACTGTACTCGGTGTACTCTATTACTTCACTTCCATTCATTGTTCTATCATTGTATATCTCCGATGTAGTTACTTGTGTTGTACTTACCTCATTTATATGTTGTTTATACTTGCTTTATCTATGGAGCTCAATCGGCCTATGTCTACTGAGTACCATTTGTTTGGTAAGCATACTACACTTCTGCTTCCTGCAGATCATAGTATGAGTTATCACCATTGATTTGGATTGCCTGCAGAGCAGCTTTGGATTCGGAGATTTAGTGAGTTCCTGGTGTTCGGAGTTGCCGATTTCCATCTAATTTGGGCTAGGACTAGTCTGTACTTTGCTTTCGAGACAGTCTGTACTTATATTTATATTTGTAAAAGTCTTGTACTCTTATTTTGACTAGATGCTCGAATATTGACTGATGTCAGGTCTTGGGGATGGTTCTTTATATATATTTCTGTTGGTTTCTCTTTATTCTTATTGCTATTGGTCTCTTTCTTATTTTTGGTTATCTTTCGCTTGATATCCCGTTGTCTTTAGTTCGGACTATGAGTTAGATTTACCTACTAGTAAATTATAGTCGATGTCATCATGATCTGAGAAGTCGGATCATGACAAAACAGACAAAAATCCAAAGCATAAAAAAGAATACGGACACTAACTGGTGGTACTAGCTGGCTTAGGGGTACACGTTTCTGCCCCAAAAAGGTAAGCAGGCCCGAGAGGGCTAAGTACACCATCACACTACTTAGAAGTCTAATCGTTGATATTATATTTGCACTACTGTCTAATTTCTATCAATTTCAAGTGGATACATCAATAAGCCAAAAAAAACTCAATGTGTTTTCTAATTGAAATTGATGCGTATAATTAAGAAAATGACATATTTTATACAATTAATTTAATTATTTAATAGACAAATGAAATTACATGTAAAAAAAATCAAAAATGTCTAATACGAACATTTTATCAAGAATTGAGATTTTTAATTGAAAAATGACTAAATTTCAAGTATTTAAATGAAATATTCTAACAAATTTAAGAAGTTGTTAGAATATTTTATTATGTATTAAGACTTTAAAAAAGCAAAAACAAGAAAAGCAAAATGGGATTTTTCAAAAATTTAAGCTAGAACAGATCTTGACTTTCTGTTAGTGGAATCTCATGAAGAATAATAGGCATAAGTTATCTTTCTTATTTCCATGCGACGCCCAATACCGTAATAAGAAGTAGTGCAAGATCTCATTGAAAGAAAAAACAGATTTAAATTGCCTTAAAACTCTTTCGAAAAATTAGAACTACACATTTTTATCATTAGTTCAATTAATACTTGGTGGAAATTACAGCGTGGCGCTCGGTTTTTTTTTTTTTGGCAAAACGTGAATTTAGTTTAAGAGTTACTTCTGTTTCAATATCTTTGAAGTGCTAAAGAATTAAAGCTCTTAATTGAGTCATAAAATAATGATAAATCTATACTATATTAAAAGCATGAATGTTTTTATAAATGTTGTTTGAACTTTAAAGGGAGTTTTTGGCCAAAAATATTTTTAAACTATACCCAAATTTATGCAACATCCTTAAAATATATTTTTTTGCACAAAACATCCTTCAAGTATTTAAAAGTTAATAATTTTCATCCTTCTATTAGATATTATCAAAAAACTAAGGGATCCTATAAAAATGTGTGCAGTTCACGTGACTATCGGAAAAAAAAATTCTGCATAATTTCACTACCTGCTAAAAAATGCTCAGAAGAAATGAATATTAAAAATCTTAGACACTACTGCTTACTGAAACAAAAAATGTCAGGAAGGTGTAAGGATACATGATCTGCTGTTTATCGTTGACCAATGGAAAGAAACTGGAGCTTAATTAGCTTCACCTTTTTCAAAGTCAAATTGTAGTTAGATAAATAATTTTTTGGGGCAATCTAATATTAAGGTGATCAAAATTTTGATTATGTCTCGATTTCAAGTTTCATTCTCAATATTAGAAGTGGAAGTCTCCAGCAAACACCACTTCTAGCAGATTCAATTGAGAAGAAACATATTTCCACTGATAAGTTTTTTAATATTAAATAACATGAAAAGTAAATGAAAAAAATTATTAATTAAAATATTTTGCATAATGCTAAACTCAATTACCAAAAGAGTTCACGATAATATTTTTGGGGTATCTCAAAATAATAAATACAAAGTGGTAACTTAATTTTTGTGGGATATGCTAGTTTCATGGCAAATTCTAGTAGAAGAACGAAAGTTGTTAATTTTGAAATAGTTGGAGGATGTATTCTACTAAAAATGATATTTTAAGGATGTAATGTAAGTTTGAAGTATAGTTGAAGGATGATTTTAGCAGAAAACTCATTTTTAAGGAGTCCTACAATATATGGTAAAAGGAAAATACATTATTGTAACAACCTATCCGATCGTTATGGATAAACCATTGATGGAAGAACTTAGGCTAGAAAACTTTTGGACTAACAAGTTAAAAATTTTGGGCTAGGCTAGTAATCAAATATAATAGAGTAAAGTGTTGAAAATACATCTAATTTTTTTTAAAAAAGTTTTATATGTAACATCCAGTATATTTTAAGGAGACTAACTCACTAAGCTAAAGTCGTACGCGCAATAATTGTAGTTTTGCCTTACGTAGTTGGTTTGAGATTTGTCGAGAGAATAAGATTCTCAATGAGTGATCATATTAAGTATTACATATAGTATTTCACAATAAGTGTTATACCAAAGTTAGAGCCCAAGGAAATCTTGGAACAATAGTACAAGTTGATGGTCACGTCACGATGGATTATTTCATGTGATCTCATATATAGTCTAACTTAGGACATGCATATCTCCCTGTATATAAGCATTTAGCAGGTCTAATACATATCAAATTCAATATAATTGAGTCTAGTTTACAACGAAAATACGGCTCATCAATACAACTTTGGAGTAAAAAGATATGTGTGTTTTACTACGGACTGCGCAGACGCCGGCCACATTAGGAACGTGAATGACACATGTTAAGTCGGTTTAAATGTTTTAAAACTATTATGTACGTCTTGAATTCATTAGAAATGACCCTAAGTCATTTTAGAAGCTGCTCCTTCCCGGTTCTTCAACCTTTCTCCTCTATGAAAGCCCTAGTTGAAAAATCAACTAAGAATTAAGTGTGTTCTTCAACCTTGCGAGATCCTCTTGGTTAGTACGAGTTTAAGGAACTGTATTTTCTTCAATTAAGGTATGTCCATGTCCCCTATTTTCATGTATGTGATATTCTTGATGTTCTAGCTATATTCTACAGGTAGAAATCATGGGACGACGATAGGAAGCAGTGAATCCAAGTTTCGCCCATTTTAAATGTATTTTGGTGAGGAGGGAGTATGTGGAGTGGTCTGATAGCTATTGGTTACTATATTGAATTTATTTAAATGTAGGATATTGCTGTTAGTGATATGAAAGATTTAATACTATGAACACCAATTGATTTAAACGTCTCTTGAGTTTACTCCCACCATGCGTTTGTTGAATTGACAACACAACTCAGATGTGTTGTGTGATTTTTAAATTTGAATTTTCATTGGATGTTATTTTATATTAAAGGAGCAAGGGATAATTCAGTCGGTGTAGTACATTAGAGGACTCATATCAAGGTATGTAACGACGCCCCCTTTCCTTTATTTTCATGCACGAATCTTCGTCATTGTAGGACCAGTACTCCTATGTTTAATACTCATATCAAGATATGGTATGGTACTATTAAAAGGTTGAAAAGACATGGTAATGGTTTATAGTTGGTTAAGTGTTTATGCTATATGAATGAGACGTGAATGACTATATATATAAATACACACACAATTGTTGTCGTAGTTGAAAATCCAGTTTGGAGACCCCTTATTGTGGGCACTGTGAGATGATCCTATATGTGTTTTCATTAAGAAATAGTTGTGTTTATGAGTTCCATATTTCCATATGACTAAAGCCAAATAATTAAGAAATATTTGTGATTATCGACATGATAATTTAATAATGAAAGTCCAATTATGCAATTGCCACAAGCACCTTATGGGAAGAATATATATATATATATATATATATATATATATATATATATAAATATATGTATACATGCAGATCCTAAATGTTAGTGAGTTATATAGAAGTAGAAATATAGGTGCTCTTATTCAAGATACACGCTAAGGTGATAGAAATTTCTTTAGTACATCGTTCATAAGCCTACCAAACTCCTTGTGAAATCTAAACCTTATTAAGGTTGTTTTAAGTATTAAGTAGGCGTACTTATATGCTATGTTTAGGCTTTATACGTTATACGTACCTAGTTGCAATTCACGAGTTTTAAAGAGGCCTATTGAGGCTGCAGTCGTATAGTCAACTCGCATATATACTATGTTTATTAGATATACTCGATATGAGCATGATTGACTTAGTAGGTGATAATGGTTATAAATTTATATTATACTACTGATGGGGTGATTTCGGTAGGCAAATACAGTAATAGCTGCAATTATAGTTCACTACACCAGCACGGGTGACATGTCTGGTGGACAGATGTTTACCCAGTTATTACACCACCACGGTGGGCATGTCTGGTGGGAAGGTGTTTATTAATTTACTACACCATTGAGATGGCCACTCAGCTAGGTAGGGTCACTGTTATGATGTGACTAGCATATAGTTCACCATTAGGGTTGTATGATTTGTATATGTGCTTACTTACTTGTCTCCCTAAAGATATGTTGTTATCAAATTTTAGGTTTCGGGGTTGCAGGTTATTTCTATCCCTAACTCTCAGTATTTTTGATATACTTATGTTTATAGCTTTCAGTTTTAAATACTAATAAATGTTATTCGTGCTAACGTCCCTTTGTCGAAGGACGCTGCATTCATGTTGTAGGTGCAGGTAGAGCCTCAAGTCGTCAAGTGTAGTAAGAGTCCAACTTCAGCTGAGAGTTGGAATGATCTTTTCTTTCAAGAGCTAGGTTCTAGATTGACAGTATTATGTTTTGATCTTTTGTATGGGTAGGCCAAGGCCCTTTCCTGTGCACTATGTTAGTTACTCTTTAGAGGCTTTTGTGGATGTGTATGTACAGTTTAGTTCAGTTTGGTTTTATGATATTGTCGGCTTTCATTGTTTAGTTCAGTTGTATTATGGCCTAGCTAACCTTATGTGGTTTTTCAGATTTTATTTAGCTGCAACCTTATCGGTCTAAGTTGTTGTGATAGGTGTACTGATTGGCCAAAGTGTTACATTTTAAGATGTTATATAATCATCTTCTCTATTTGGTCAACATCAAGGCCAGTTTCACCCTCCTCTAGTTTTGGGGCGTGAAGCGATATTGTCTAAGCACATAGAGAGGTTGTATATTTCAAAAAGTAGGATCATCAGTGGCTTCATCACCTTTGGTTCTCCCTTCAAGACCTGTTCCTCAATATACTTCATGCTGTGGTAGGGGGAGAGGTATCCGGTTCAGGGGACGTGTAAAATCAATTTTATACATTAGGTGGTCTCCAGGATTAGGAGGCATCACCTGAGGTTGCCACAGGTACACTGATTTTTCATTCTCATATAGTATATGCTTTGCTTGATCCTAGTGCTACATCTCTTATGTTACTCTGTTGATTGCAAGACAGTTTGAAATAGTTCTTGAATTATTATATGAACCATTTGTTGTTTCTACTCTAATTGGCGAGTTTGTGTTAGCTAGAAGGGCTTACTAAAACATGTGTAGTGTTGGTATGTGGTATATCTACCCTGGATGATCTAGTAGAGCTTGAAATGGTTGTTTTTATGTTATTAGGGCATGGATTGGCTAGCGGCATGTTATGCTAATATTGATTGTCAAGCCAAAATTTTTAGATTTTACTTTCCATATAAGCTAATCCTGGAATGGAAGGACAATGCTGCTATGCCTAAAGGTAAGTTTATTTCATACCTTATGGCCCAGAAAGGTTGTATTTCTCATTTAGTTCGGGTTAGAGACCTGGAAAGTGAACCTTCTCCTCTTCAATCAATTCCGATGGTAAATGAGTTTCCAAAAGTTTTCCTAAAAGATCTATCTGGAGTCCCTCCTGAAAGAGAAATTGATTTTGCCATCGATCTACTTCTAGGTACTCAGTCTATATCAATACCTCCCTATAAAATGGCCCCAACAGAGCTAAGAGAGTTGAAGGAGCAATTGAAAAATTTGCTAGAAAAAGGTTTCATAGGGCCTAACATATCATCGTGGGGAGCACCAGTATTGTTTGTGCAGAAAAAATAGATCTTTACAAATATGTATCGACTACAGACAGGTGAACAAAGTAATAGTTAAGAATAAGTATCCACTCTCAAGGATTGATGATTTGTTTGACTAGTTGTAGGGAGCTTGGTGGTTTTCCAAAATTAATTTGAGGTCAGGATACCTCCAGTTACAAGTTAGGGAGGTTGCTGTCTCTAAGACGGCCTTTAGGACTCGATATGTTCATTATGAGTTTGTGGTGATGTCATTTGGGCTTACTAATACACCAGCAACATATATGGATCTAATGAGCAAGGTATTCAAGACCTTTCTTGATGTGTTTGTGATCGTCTTCATTGATAAGAACTTGATTTATTCATGATCAGAGGTTGAGCATGCATATCACATAAGAGTTTTCCTACAAACTCTCCAAGAGTACGGGTTGTACGCTAAATTTTCTAAATGTGAATTTTGCTAACATTTGTAGCTTTTCTTGGTCATGTAATTGCATATGAAGGTATAGTGGTTGATAGCCAAAAAATAGAAGTTGTAAAGAGTTGGCCCAGACTAGTGAATCTTACAGAGGTTAGCGGGATATTATCACAGATTTGTGGAAGGTTTTTCTATCATATCCACTCCATTGACGAAATTGACTCATAAAACAGTTAAGTTTCAGTGGTCAATGGCATGTGAGCAAAGTTTCCAAAAGTTAAAGTTAACTTCAACACCTATCTTGACCCTTCCTAAAGGTACAGATGGTTATATTATTTATTATGATGCTTTCAGAGTTGGGTTGGATTGTGTTTTAATGCAACATGGTAAGTTTATTGCCTATACGTCTAGATAGTTAAGGAAGAATGAGAAAAATTACCCTACCCATGATCTAGAATTAGCAACGGTAGTGTTTGCATTGAAGATATGGCATCACTTCTTATATGGAGTACATGTTGATATCTTCACGGATCATAAGAGTCTCCAATACTTGTTTCAGCAGAAAGAGTTGAACTTAAGACAGTGAAGGTGGTTAGAATTGCTAAAAGATTATGATATGAGCATTCTATACCATGCAGGTAAAGCAAATATTGTAGCAGATGCTTTAATCCGCAACTCTATCGAAAGTTTGAGTTATGTAGAGACTAACAAAATTGAAATGGTAAAAACCTTGCACCAATTGGCTAATTTACAGATTTGACTACTTGATAACAAAAATGGAGGTGTAGTTTTTTAGAATACAGCAGAGTCATCCTTGATAGCAGAAGTTAAGAAGTAACAGTATAACGATTCAAAGCTTGTGTTACTAAGGGACAACATAGCGCAGCAAAAGCAGAACCTATTTGATTGTGGACCCGATGGAGTTCTCAGATATCATAGTCGTCTATTTGTGCCTAATATGAGCAAGCTACAAGATCAAATTATGAGTGAAGCTCATTACTTTCAATATTCAATACATCTAGGTTCCACGAAGATATATCATGAGTTGAGGCAGTTATACTGGTGGAATGGCATGAAAAGATATATTACAATTTTTTTAGCTCAATGTCCTAATCGTCAACAGGTGAAGGTCGAGCACCAAAGGCTTGGAGGCTTAACTCAAAATATAGAAATTTCATCATGGAAATGGGATGGAATTAACATGTATTTCATTATAGGTTTACATCGGTCGAGCAGGAAGGATGATTCTATCTGGGTGATTGTAGATAGAGTGACAAAATCAGCTCACTTTTTGCTGGTTAGGACTACTTATGTTGTAGAAGATTATGCAAAATTTTATATACGTGAGATAGTTCTCCTACATGGCATCCCATTATCCATTATTTCAGATAGATGTGCACAGTTTACAAAAAACTTTTGGAAACCCTTCCAAAAAGATCTAGGTACCCAAGTGAGCCTAAGCACCACATTCCATCCTCAAGCTGATTGATAGGATGAATGCACTATTCAGACACTTGAAGATATGTTGCATGCCTGTGCACTAGACTTCAAAGAAAATTGGGATGATCATATACCTTTTATTGAGTTTGTATATAATAATAGCTACCACACAGGTATTAAAATGGTTCCATATGAAGCTTTATATAGGCAGAAGTATAGATCGCCAGTAGTTTGGTTTGAACTCAGTGAAGAAAAGTTAGTCGGGCCAGATTTAGTGCAGCAAGCTATTGAAAAAGTAAAGTTTATTAGAGATGGGCTTCATATAGAACAGAGCCAACAAAAGTCTTATGTCAATGTGTGTCATAAACCGCTCGAGTTTGTGGTTGATGATCAGGTCTTTCTAAAAGTATCGTCTATCAAAGGATTATGCATTTTGGAAAGAAAGTCAAGTTAAGTCCTAGATATGTTGGACCCTACAGAGTTATTCGCAAGATAGGCAAGGTAGCCTATGAGTTGGAGCTACCCGTAGATTTAGTAGAAGTTCATTATGTGTTTTATGTACCGATGTTATGTAAGTGCATAGGATATCCGACATATATTATACTGCTTGATGAGGTTTGAATTTCAAAGAAAATGTCCTATACATAAGTCCCAGTTGCTATTTTTGATCATCAGGTCAAAAAGCTTAGGACAAGAGAAGTTGCCTCAGTTAAAGTATTATGGCGGAGTAATAATACTGAGGAGGTGACTTGGAAAGCAGAGGAAGAAATGAGGTAGAAGTATCCTAACTTATTTCAAACACCAATATGATATTGAGGTATGTATTTTACTAATCATTATCTTAAGTAAATATTATGAATTTTAGAAATATGTTAAATAAAAGTTAACCCTTATTCGAGGACGAATGTTTCTAAGGAGGGGAGGATGTAACACCTCATATATTTTAAGGCAACTAACTCATTAAGCTTGTAGGTTTGCCTTACATAGTTGGTTTGCAAGTTGTCGGGAGAATAAATATTAAATGAGTGATCATATTGAGCATTATATATAGTATTTCACAATAAGTGTTATACCAAAGTTAGAGGACCAAGGAAATCTTGGAACAATAGTACAAGTTGAAGGTCATGTCACGACAGATTATTTCATATGATCTCATAAATAGTCTGACTTCGGATATGCATATCTCCCTGTATATAAGGATTTACACTTCTTGATTTGGTCAACATCAAGGAAAGTCTAACCCTTCCCCAGTTTTTGGGCGTGACATTATACCTAAACTATTAAAAGTGTAAGTTTTATACTAAATTATCTCTCAGTACACCTCAGCTAATATGTGCTGGTATATATACTACATTCTCTCTTTTATTTAAAAAACCTTGCCATATGGTATTTAACACCCCGTATTATCCTAACCTAAACTAGGCTCAACGATGATGAGAAAAGTTGAGGAAAAATGGACAGTACCAATTGCTACAAGTCAACCTACGACTTATAGAAGATTCTATGGATCGTAGAATAGACTCGTAGGGTTGGTACTAAAGAGGAAAAATTTAATCAAGTGTAAAGAGAAATTATGAGTTACATTATGACTCGTAAGAATGAGTTGTAGAGCCTTTGCCTAAATTCTGAAAATACAAGCCTAAGTACTTTTGTTATGAATCAACAGGACGACCCCTAGAGATGATTGTATTTTTTTGAGAAATTCTTGTCTTAAAAAGATACATGTTTTGCTGATTATTGATAAATATTGATTTTCGACGAGTTAATTCCATGAACACATGATTTTAACTACTTGTTTACTTAAAACCTAGTAGTATATTGATTGATATTGAATTGTATATATCTTAAGATTGAGTCTAGAGCCTCGAATTGTGAGTATAGGATTGTCATTGGAATGTGAGCATGATGATAGTATTAATAGTGTTAACGAATCGAAAGTCTTGAATGTTGTCATAAATGATTGTCTAAAACCTCTGTTAACTAAATGATTGAGAATGATTAGGAAATTGATTGGTTGAAAGGATTGATTTGATAGAACGAATGAGTTGAAAGGAATCCAAAAAAGACTTACTGATTTGGTTTGATTTAGATTAATTGTCTTATGAGCTTGAGTCATGGGAGGAGTATCGAGCATCGAATTGGGTGAGAGTAAGTAATAACTCAAACCCAATAACTACGTCGCCAAATATAGGAGAGAATTGAACCGTTAAAGTCAGATATTTTCCAAATTATCATCCTGACCTGATAGGACTTGATTGGATATGGATTCCTTAATGTTGATTCGTTCTTACCCTGGCAAGGTATGGACAGATGTGGAAACAACATCAGTTTGTTGTATATCACTGATCATATGTGATGGTTTTCGGATAAGATAAACTCCCATATAGGTCTTGATAGTACTTTGAGTTGGATTGGATTATGTATGATTGGTCCTTGTCTAAATCTTATTCTTTTTAGACTTAGGACATCTAGATTGAGTTGTTCATTCTTCTGATTTGAGATTCTGAGTTGATTTGATTCTACCCTGATGTATGTTTCATTCTGCTATTTTGCATACTTGTACATTCCATGTACTAACGTACATTTGGTCCTGCATTATTTCATGATATAGAGACAGGTAATAGAGATCATCAACAGGGGCATCGTTGAGGATCAATTCGCTTTCAGCTAGTTGGTGAGCCCTTTGCTTTCCCTTATTTGATTTGTGGTAGCCATGAACCTATCATTGGCACCTCTTAGATTGTTAATAGAGGCTTCATAGACTAGAGTGTTGATGATGTTGATTTGTTTTATTTTGACTAGTTTCATTCTTACTAGTTGTTGAATAGATAGATGGTTGGCCTTTGACCTTATTTACGAATTATAATCTTAATGAATTGAGTCTTCTGCTGATTGAATATGATTGAATGAATATGTGATTGGACCAAGTGGTTCTCTTAAGGACCAACAATGGTCTTCGAGTATTGGCCACGTCTACAGTACCCTCTTAGGGCGTGATAAACTTGGTATCAGAACACAGAGTTTAATAGTCCTAGGAAGTATATGAATGAGCTTATGGGTGTGTCTTGCACCACACGTATAATCAGGAGGAGGCTATAGGATATTCAAAGTTTTTTCATTTCTTTCATATTCTGAGTTCGTGCGATAGAGTTTAACTCTAAAAGTTTCTTCTTAATTTATGTGTTACACGCTTGTAGATAATGCCTCTTAAGCGCACTTCTAGTCAGAGAAACGCCCTCAATATTGATGTACCACAATCTAAGATACCCTCACTCATTTGGAGTGAGAACTAGGGGCCGACCTGCAAGGACTACTGAGGCACCGCAAGATCCTACTACTCAGCTAACTCCTACTTCAGAAGCTAAGTTCAGAGGTGTCATCACTATGCTCACCCAACTAATAGCTAGCTAGAGAGGTAACCAGAGTTCACCGGCTCCTTACTTTAGCTCTCAAGATCTGTCAACTTCGATGATGATCTGGTGTTGAGTTGGTGTCTTATCAGCTCAAGAATGTGGCAAATGTTTGGTACAACCAATAAGAAGAAAGTAGAAGTAAAGATGCAGAGCCTGCTATCTGGGATGAGTTTGAGGGAGCTTTTATTGATCACTTCTTTCCTACATAGTTGAGCGAAGAAAAGATAGAGAAGTTTGTGAATCTAAAATAAGAAGGGCTAACAGTGAAATAGTATAGTCTGAAGTTCATCCACTTGTCCCGATATGCTCTAGAGATGATCCCAGATATAAGATCAAAGATGAGGAAGTTTCTCTCAAGATTAAACAAACATGTAAAGGAAGAGTGCAAAGCATCACTGCTGATTTCTAACATAGACATTTCTAGGTTGATGGTGTATGCTCAGCAAGTATAGGATGATAAGAGAAAATACAAGGAGGATCACTTGAGAAAGAAGGCAAAGTCAGTTGGACATGAGAATGAACAAAGGCAGACCAAGGGCAAAAAGTCCTTCTTTTAGAAGAGGTCTTCCAACTATGCTCCATCAACGTCAAGTGCACCTACGGCATATAACAAGTATGATCAGCAGGGACAAAGTGACTAGAATTCTAGAGCCTAGGGTTCTTCCAATGTGACTTAAGTATTGAAGGGAAAGACACCTTGTAACAAGTGTGGTAAGCTCCACTTGGGAGAGTGTAAAGAGGGGAAGAATGGTTGTTATAAATGTGGCCAAGTGGGTCATTTTCATAGGGAGTTTTTGATATATGGAAATATAACCTAGTCTTTACCACATCACCACTAGCTAGAGGTAATTAGAGGGGCACTAATTCAGGTACAGGCAGAGGTACAAACTATCTATATACCATGGGTAGTCGTCAAGATCAGGAGAACTCCTCAGATATTGTGACGGGCGTGATTCGAGTCTTTACTCTTGATTGTAATGTATTAATGGATCCGGATGCCACTTTATCTTTTATATCTCCATATTGGGCTAGTAGATTTGATAGAATTCCTGAGTGTCTTTTTAAGCCTTTCAATGTATCCACTCCCATTGGTAAGTCTGTCATATCTGAGAGGGTCTATAGAGATTGTGATATGTATATTTATCACAAGGATACCATGGATGATTTAGTTGAATTGGACATGATTAATTTTGATGTGATTCTTGGCATGGATTGATTATATGCTTATTATACTTTTATTGATTATAGAACTCAGATTGCTAAGTTCAGTTTCCCGAATGAGCTTATCTTAGATTGGAGAGGTAGGCTTGTTGTGCCTAGGGTATATCTATCACATCGTTAGAGTCAAAGATGATTGTGTTGAGTCCCCTAATCTTGAGTCAGTCCTGATTGCAAATGAGTTTCCTGAGGATCTTCTTGGAGTCCCTCCTGATAGAGAGATTGACTTAGAGATTGATGTTCTTCTCGACACGTAGCCTATCTCTATTCTTCCATATAAAATGGCTCATGCCGATTTGAAAGAGTTGAGAGAGTAGCTGAAAGATCTCCTAGATAAGGGATTTATTAGGCCGAGTGTCTTACCTTGGGGCGCTCTTGTCCTATTTGTGTGAAACAAAGATGGGTCATTGAGAGTGTGCATTTACTATCGTCAACTGAACAAGGTCACCATAAAGAACAAGTATCCCCTTTCCACGCTAGATGATCCATTTGACCATCTTTAGGGTGCCATTTGTTTGTCAAATATAGACCTCAGATCATACTACCACCAGTTGAAAGTGAGAGAATGTAACATACCCAACACTACTTTTTGAACCCAGTATGGTCACTTTGAGTTCCTTGTCATGTTCCTTTTCCTGTAGTATTTATAGACTTGATGAATAGAGTGTTTAAATAGTATTTGGACATATTTGTGATTGTATTTATAAATGATATATTGATCTATTTGAGGAGTAAGGAGGGAGCAGGCTAATGATCTTAGAATTGTCCTTCAGACTCTTAAGGATAGGGAGCTATATGCAAAGTTTTCAAAGTGTGAATTTTGGCTTTCTTCTGTGACATTCCTAGGCAATATGACATTCCTAGGCAATGTTGTATCTAGAGAAGGTATACGAGTTGATTCACAAAAGATTGAGCATTTAAGAGCTAGCTGAGGCCCACATCCCCGACTAACATCAGAAGTTTCTTGGGTTTGGCCGACTACTATCGTAGATTTATTGAAGGGTTCTCATCCATATATTCACCATTGACTAACCTCAATCAGAAGAAAACTAAGTTTCAATGGTCAGATGTTTTAGAGAAGAGCTTTCAACAGTTGAAAACAAGATTGACTACAACTCTAGTGTCATCCCTACCCGAGGGAATAGATATGTTTGTTATCTACTGTAATGCATCCAGAGTTGGATTAGGATGTATATTGATGCAGAAGGGAAAAGTGATAGTTTATGCTTCTAAACAGATCAATATTAATGAGAGAAACTACCCAACTCAGGACCTTGAATTGGCTGCCTTAGTATTCTCTCTCAAGATTTGGTGTCATTATCTTTATGGCGTACATGTTGATGTGTTCACAGATTACAAGATCATTCAATATGTGTTTACTCAAAAAGTGCTAAACATGAGGCAGATAAGATGGCTTGAGTTGGTCAAGGATTATGACATGAGCATTCTCTACCACCCAGGTAAAGCTAACATTGTTGTTGATGCTCTTAGTAGGTTATCTTAGACAAAGAGGTTCATACACTTGCTTGTTTTAGGAGTTCAACTTATTGACTCTAGTGAAGGTGGTACTATTGTTCGAAATGGGGTTGAATTATCTCTAGTTGTAGAGGTGAAAGAAAAGTAAGATGAGGATCCCATTTTCCTCCGACTGAAAAATGATGTCCATAAGTAGAAGGTAATGGATTTTGCCAAAGGAAGTGATGGAGTGTTAGAGATATCATAGGAGATTATGTGTTCCAAGAATTGATGGTATTTGAGAGAGGATCATGGTAGAGGCCCATAATTCTAGGTATTCCATCCATCCAGGTTCTATAAAGATGTACCATGACTTGAGAGAGGTATATTGAAGGAGTAGAATGAAGAGGGATATAATAGAGTTTGTGTCTAAGTGCCCAAACTGCCAACAAGTTAAGGTTGAGAACCAGAGGCCTTGTGGAGTAGTTCAGAATATTGAGATTCCAGAATGGAAGTAGGAGATGATAAATATGGACTTCATTACAGGTCTACCGCATTCCCACAGATAACATGACTCTATTTGGGTGATTGTGGATAGAATGACCAAATCGGCCTATTTCTTGTCGTTTAAGACTACAGACACCACAGAGGATTATGCTAGACTATATCTTCGAGATATTGTTAGATTGCATGGAGTTTCTTTGTCTATCATCTCAAATAGGGGAGCTCAATTCACTGCTCAATTTTGAAGGTCGTTCCAAAAAGGTTTGGATTCAAGAGTGAACCTTAGTACTACATTTCACCCATAGACAGACAGCCAGACAGAGCGCAAGATTCAGACGTTGGAGGATATGTTGAGAGCCTGTGTCATCGACTTCAAAGGTAATTGGGATGATCACTTACCTCTTATAGAGTTTTCATACAATAATAGCTTCCATTCGAGCATTCAAATAGCCTCTTATAAAGTTCTGTATGGAAGGAGATATAGATAGACGATCAGTTGGTTCGAGATTGGTGAGGCTGAGTTGATTGGACAAAACTTGGTTCATCAAGCTATAAAGAAAGTAAAGATCATCTATGAAGGGTGTACTGAGATTTAGAAAGAAAGGGAAGCTTAGTCCTTATTACATTGGTCCTTACCAGATTATGAAGAGGGTTGGTAACGTAGCCTATGAATTGGATTTGCCCCAAGAGTTAGCGATTATTTATCCCGTGTTTCATATCTTTATGCTTAAGAAGTATTTGGGATATCCTTCACTTGTTGTCCCGACTGAGAGAATTGGGGTGAAAGAGAGCTTGAGTTATGAAGAGATTCGGGCATAGATTCTTAATCGTCAGGTTCGCGAGCTGAGAACCAATGAGGTAGCATCTGTCAAAGTTCTATGGCATAATCAGTTTATGCAAGAGGCTACATGGGAAGTTGAAGGTATTTGTGCCTTGAGTAAACCCTTAGCTTGGTATTCATTTGTGGAAGAATGATCCTAAGAGGGAGATATTTTAACACCCCGTGTTATCCTAACCTAAGCTAGGCTTGATGACGATGAGAAAAGTTGAGGAAAAATAGACTGTACCAGTTGCTACGAGTCAACCTATGACTCGTAAAAGATTCTATGGATCATAGAATAGACTCATAGGGTTAGTACTAAAGATGAAAAATTTGATCAAGTGTGAAGACGATTATAAGTCACCTTACGACTCCTAAAGATGTTGATGACTTATAAGAATGAATCGTAGAGTCTTTGCCTAAATTTGAAAAATACAAACCTCAGTACTTTTGTTACAATCAACAGGATGAACCATAGAAATGATTACGAGTCATAGTAACGACTCATAAAAGCATCTAACACTTCATCAAATTTCAGAACTGGAAGGACACATCTACAAGGGAGGTGGATGAGTCTTTGAAGTTCCTACAAGTCGTAGAAACGACCCATAGAAAAACTTCGAGACTTATTTTTGTAGGCTACTGAGAAACCTACAAGATGAGGAGAGTATACAACTCATCGAGTATTTAAGACTCGTAGACCTGAGTCATAAACCACTCTTTATTCATACCAATTTCTACGATTGAAGACGACGACTCATAGAAGTTTCTTATTCGGGGATTTTAATAAGGGTAAATTGGTCTTTTCCCACCCCAATTAGACTAAAACCCTGATGTTTTAGGATTAAATTAAGTCCCTTAACAATACCCTGAACGTATAATCCTCTCATTAACACTTACATTATTGGAGAGTGAGGATTTGAGAAGAGAAGAAAGGCTAGGGTTCAAGTTCTTCAAGTGAGGTCTTCAAACTCGTGAGTGTTCTTCGAGTCCAGGTATGTAAGGCTGAACTAAAACATGGATTTTGTTCCTCCATGAGCCCATGATTGTTATAGATTTATTGTGAACGGATTGAGTCCCATGATTGTATTGTTTTTGAGAAATTCTTATCTTAAAAATATACATGTTATACTAATTATTTATAAAATATTAATTTCCTACTAGTTGATTCCTTGAACATATTATTTGAACTAGTTGTTTAATTAAACCCTAGTAATATGTTGATTGATATTGAAATGTATATATCTTAAGATTGAGTCTAGAGCCTCGAATTATGAGTATATGATTGTGATTGGAATGTAAGCATGATGATAGTATTAATAGTGTTGACGAATTGATAGTCCTGAATGTTTTCATAAATGATTGTCTAAAACCTCTCTTAACTAAATGATCGAGAATGATTAGGAAATTGATTAGTTGAAAGGATTGATTTGATAGAACGAATGAGTTGAAAGGAGTCCAAAAAAGACTTACTAATTTGGTATGATTTGGATTGATTATCTTATGCGCTTGAGTCATGGGAGGTAGGAAAGGATTGAACCTTAAAGTCAGATGTTTTCCAAATTATTGTCCTAACCTGATAGGACTTGATTGGTTATGAATCCATGATTGTTTATTTGTTCTTACCCTGGTATGGTATGGACGGATGTGGTAATAACGTCGACTTGTTGTACTATCACTAGCTCATAAGTGATGGTTGTCAGATAAGAGAAACTCCCATAGAGGTATTGATAGTATTCTGAGTTAGATTGAATTGGATTGGAATGGATTGGAATTGATTGGATTGGATTGTGTATGATTGTTCCTTGTCTAAATCTTATTCTTGTTTAGACATAGGACATCTTGATTGAGTTTTTCATTCTTCTGATTTGAGATTTTGAGTTTATTTGATTCTACCCTGATGTATGTTTCATTTTGCTATTTTACATACTCATACATTCCTTGTACTTACATCCATTTGGGCTTGCATTATTTCATGATGCAGAGAAAGGTACTAGAGATCATCAACAAGCGTATCTTTGAGGATCTATTTGCTTCCATCTAGTTGGTGAGTCCTCCTTATTTCCGATAGATACCGTAGTTATCTTTTTAGCTTTGAATTAGCTTTCCCTTATTTGATTTATGGTTCCATGAACCTGTCATTTGCACCTCTTAGATTATTGATAGATGCTTCATAGACTAGAGTGTTGATGATGTAGATTTATTTTGTTTTGACTAGTTTCATTCTTACTAGTTGTGGGTTGGATAGATGGTTGGCCTTTGGCCTTATTTACAAATGGTAATCTTAATGAATTATTCTTCCGCTAATTGAGTGTGATTGAATGAATGTGTGATTGGACCAAGTGGTTCGATTGAGGACCAACAATGGTTTTCAAGTGCCGATCACGTCTAGGGTATTCTGTCGGGGCATGACATGGTATTACACATAGACAAAAATTCCACCATGGAAAACATTTACCAAAGGATAACTTTTTAAAAAAATTGAAAAACTTGAAAATTTTCATTTTTTTATATTCGGTATGGAAGTGGAAAGTATTTCTTGAGAACATTTGTATATATCTATTTCAAAACAAAAAATGTAAAGTTCTTTGGGGTACCGGGGGGAGGTAGGAATTTTTAAGTTTAAAAATAAAAAAATTCTAAATATTTTATGGGTGGGGAGGGAGAGGTAGGGGTGGGTGGTTCTAGGAGAAAGGGGTAAGAATATTTTTAAAGCTTTTATAAAAGAAATGTTGTGGAATAGTGATACTTTAATCTCTTACTTTTGATTAATATTTATTTAATTTTTTTCAAGATGCAATGTTTCGTCCATGTGACAAGAATATTTAAATAAAAGAAACTATAGTACACACGCCATTAAGAGAGAGGTATGCTTCTGAAACTGATGAGTGGTAATTTAGGTATTAAACTCACATTCTCAACAGTTTAGCTATGAAACTAAAATAAAGATATTTTAGATATGTTTTTAATGATTGAGTCAATATAATATGTAAGAACATTTAGAGCATGTTTGACTTAGCTTATCTAAAAAATATAAGTTGGGGCTACCCCAACTTAATTTGTTTTGTCTTATAAGCTATTTTCATCTTATAAGCTATTTTAGATAAGTTAAGTCAAACAATTTCATTTTTTTTTCTTATTTCAAGCACAAAATAACTTTAAATTGTCCAGTCAAACAGTCAAAAAAAAATCATCAACTTATAAGTCAATACAAATAGGGACTTAGTTTGAAGGTAGTATAGTGTTGGTATTTAAAACAACTCGTCTCCTACCGGTTAGAATTTTGGGTTTGTGCTAATCGAGAAAGTCTTACCTAAGATGTTAGAAGCGGATACAAATATTGAATTCTAAGCTAACATTCCCCAAGTCGAGAAGGAAATAATTTAGTTTTAGTGGAGTTACATTTTTAGAAAAAGGAAAAGAAGATAGGCAAGTAAGTTTCACGCGAGGTTAGGTGTAGGTGGAGAAAAAGCAACAGAGAAGAGAGAAGGAAAAGTAATATAGTGTTGGTATTTAAAATAAACAGAAAGCCTTATATATGTATATAGTAGGGGAAAGTATTGTTGGTTCATCCATTAAATAAAAATAGAAATGATTCGTCTAGCACCATTATCAGAAGTACCTACAAATGATGAAGAAAGTGATTCTTCAAAGACGACATGGAGAAATTGTCTTAGAACTCATTTCTCTTTGATCTTCATCACTAAGAAATCTGACCTCACGATTCTTCTGAGTGTTCTTGGCTGCCCTCTCTTTCCTATTTCTTCCCATCCTAAAATACCCATTACTCAAGTAAGTACCTTTCCTTTTTCACTCATATATATTTGGGTATCTAGGAATTTTCTTTCACTAGTTCATAATATTCTACTAATTCATCAATACACCAATGTACTAGCAATAATTTGCACCTTTTTTATAAATACAATACTTAAGTCCACATTGTGGGGCTCGATGCACTGTTTCAAGTAAAGCACATATAAAATAATAATTTGAAAATAGTACTTCAAAATTGCTACTCTAGTAGATCTTGGATTGGATTCAGACTTTTAAGCTGTGAAGGTGGGATATTCATTTATTGTGCATAGAAAAATATTAAATGGTTTTGTACAATATTGAATGCATATTTGGCTTGTAGTTATGTGACTTAATTGGTTATTAAATGTTGCATCATAGATTTCGTCATCATATAAATATATTATTGAACACTTCATAGTAGCAAGTGGTTGTAAGAAGATACAGGGGGTAGTGAAGAACATGTATGCAAGTGGAAAAGTGTTAATGTCCATAATGGATACTAGCTCACCTTCTAGTACCATTTCACAAAAAAAGATGCTTTGTTTTACAGCAAATGGTACCTAACAAGTGGTTGATTGAGTAAGTGGTTGTTGGTCAGAAAGTTATAGCTAGAAGTGATGGTAATGTTGCTTGGAGGCACACGCCTTGGCTAGGTTCTCATGATGCCAAAGGAGCCATCCTCCCTCTACGTCGAGCTCTTCAGGAAAGTCACATCATCACCCCATACTCATTTGTTAAAAAGATAAATATTTATTACTTACTAGAAACTCTTTATCTTTATGGTAATGGGGATGGGAATATTCCCCATTAGTGGCAGGCAAATTAAATATGGATTCTTGATTTTCTATTACCTTTCCCATGTTCCTACCTACCTCACTACCCATTGATTCTCATCTCTAAGTGAAAAGCCAACACTAAAGCATGTCCTTCTCCTCTAGTACGTGTGACCACTTATTTCACAACTTTCAGACAATACATTAATAAACTTGATATTTTTTTTCCAGAAAAAGAACCAATTTCCCTTTGTACAAATCAGGCAAACACCTTGTTTTGTGGTGACTATTCTGCATTTTAGTAAATAAAGATACTAAAAGTAATAAGGTTGTTTGTGTACTTTGGGAATCTTCCTTCTTCATTAAACTTGGACCCAATCTTTATTAGATAGATTAAAAATAGAATATAAATAGTACTAGTATTCTATTTACTTTGTTCCAAATGAACATCATTTGGGTTTGATCTAACAAACTAGTGCTGCTAAACTTGCAAATTTGATTTTGCCAGAAAGGAAAAACTACCTCTCTTTCTCCTAACACAGAATGTGTCTGTAGGGACTTGATCCACTAGCTCTAGCAGCAATTTTCTCTGCAGCTGAGTACATTGGCGAAAAGAAAATCTTGGGTATTGATTCCTTTGTTCTAAAGTTATATTCCAATCATCCTGACTTAACTGAAAGGAGTCACAACACAGTAGAGATGATCAAGCATGTCATCTTTGGTACTTTAGTCAAAGAAGTGGATTGCTAGTTTATGTAGAAGACTCATACTTGACTAGAATCCAATCTCCTGGTCCCCTCCAACATATTGGAAAACAACAATGGGTACAAAAGTGGAGGACTATTGGGCTGTAGAGAGCGTGATGATTGCACATTCAAGTTGTTCAAGCATGATTATCACAAGATTTGGGGATAACTTAAAGGTTGGGCCTACAATCACCAAAATAAAAGAGACATATCCATCGATGATGTTGCATTTAACGTCCTTGATCTCTCTATTGACTCCTTCATGCCTTATCAAAGACTAATCAAGGGATATCCTGAGGACAATCTTGACTGGAGGTCACCATTAGATCAATAAAAATGATCATACTATCTTATATATTATTTCTCTTGATGATACTGACCTACACACTATTATTGAATATCCTAAGAGTGGTTTTTATTTTTCCTTAATGACTAGTCATTTCATTTGATATTTTCCCTCTTTGTTCTATTTTATATGCAGCTAACAGATCATCATAGGAAATGTATTAATATCTTCTTTTGGGTGTAATTCTTGAACTTGTTGTATCAATGTAGGATTGATTTCTCATCCTTATTCTCTTTAGAAATTGAAAAATTCAATACTCCATTCATCTTGCTTTATTTCTGTTGTTCTTTTTTATTGCTCTAAGCAAGTTACAATTGTCACGATCCAACTCCGTAGGCCGCAACTGGGTTCCGACCTGGACCCTCTCATGCGTATTTATCAACTACACTTAAGTTGAACCGTGTGTGATGTGATACTATATACAAAAACCCCAATAGTTTAAAACTTAAAAACTTTTTCATGTACATGTAGCCTCTTTCATTTGTATCATATCATGAAAGGGCACGCGAGCCGACAAAGCTGCTATAACAAAAACATTCACAACATATCGAATACGCAACATCGAAACTAACTCACAAACAACCCACATATACATATGTCTACAGACCTCTAAGAATAGTAACAACAACATATGGCGGGACAAGACCCCCGCCGTACCCCTGAATGTAAAATATATACATTAAGTGACCAGCATCAAAATTTAGGCTCCAGAACAGTGAAGCACTTCCGACACAGCTGAGAAAAACTCCTACGCTGATGGATCTCCAGAATAAATATCTGTACCTGCGGGCATGAAACGCAGCCCCCCCGAGAAAAGGGGGTCAGTACGATATATGTACTGAGTATGTAAAGCATAACACATCGTAACTGAGATCATAACTGAAATAGGGATGCAGGGGATAAGTATAACAATTAACAAATTACTGTACCTACACCTTAGGACACGTGATCCTATACACCATCATATACTGTGCCCGGCCCTCTAGTGAACTCAATGTCATTATCATTACTTCATAATCACATATCATCGAGTCATAATGCATTTCATTTCATCATATCATTGTATACGGTATCATACTATCGTACACGGTATCATCTTATAATGTATATCATCGTATTATACCCGGTTCACTACGGGGCTCAGGGTCATAATGTATTGCTTTAATCTTATATGCATGCCTACATAAAGTATCCGGCCCTTTAGTGAGGGACTCGGTGAATGGAGTGATGTACGTCTATAGCGTACCATCATAATATAAATATGTACCCGGCCCTCTAAGGAGGGACTCGGTGTTCCTTCCTTATTTCACCACATATACTATCATATTATAGCCGACCCGGGACTCAGTGAATAATCATATCGTCATAACATATAACATATATCACACCTCATGTACGGCATCGTCTCCTCATGCGTGGAACTATACACATTCGGCCCGGGACGCGGTGAAAGAAGCAGTAACATTGTGCACAATAACATATCCCAGCCCATCATGGGACTCGAGGAAGGATGGGTTACAGTATGCATGAGTAGAGTAGTGAGAAACCATATGCAACTAAGTCATTGTCTAAGACTCGATGAAACAGTCAAGTGAACCGTCACCTGAAGACTGGGGGAGTAATTATCCGAGGTATCCCTTTAGATGTCATTAGGGATTATATCAGTTGGGGCTTCAGGGATCACAAACATGCATCAAAATAATGCCACATAATTCATGCAATCAGAAATATAGTCTATGCAATCAGAAACACAATTTATCTAGTCAAAGACTCAACTCATGCAATCAACGGCATTTATCATTTTAGAGCCTCTAAAAAGGGGAGCTGGTACCTCTACTTTCTATTCATTATATAGCAGGCTCGAGAATAGTAGTTTGACTACTTTCAGACTCTTAATGTTCAGGAGTGACTACAAGTCACGAGTTACAATCAGAGCTCATAAATAGAATTACCTCTAAACCTATATCATATACCATTTCACTTAAAGTTAAGCCATTCCAAAGGAAAGAAGAAATAGGCTTTACATGTACTAGTTTTCATCACCTAGAAGACAAAAAGGCAATGACTCAGCTATTGCAGAAGTTCTAATACCAAGAAGTAAACAAGAGTCTCGACTCATACTCAGGGCTTTACGAATGAATTGAATCCCAAATATCGTATACATATCATTCATAACTTATATCTAAGACATGACAAAAGAAAAGAAGAATAGTTCTACATATCTATTCCAAAAACACGCCAAAGGAAAGCTTCACATACCTTGTATGGACTTCTCTTAATCACGTCCACATCGTTGTCCTCGAAACCTATTTAACATGGAAGTAATGTAAGTATTAACAACCTTGGACTTTTCAGAAACTTAGACTACCCACGAGTATTCATAACATTCATCCCTTCGCTCGCCTTCTCGGCTAGTTCCTTAACTAGTTAGGATGTTAACGAAAATCGGGCAGCACCTCCCCTATAATGTGCCCTATCCGAATTCCCAACCATGTATTTATCACCTGAATACAACCAACAATGCAACCACCAACCCATACACATACATATTACGACTAAAATTACACAATATAAACCCCCGACAATTAACTCGAAATTAAGATACCAAAACTAGAGTCTTTAATCTTTCTTTCGCGAATTCTTTAATTGCAAAGCGGAGGGTCATGTGGCTGCAACCAGAAGCTCCCACAACTCATTTAGATAACTTTTAGACCCTTCAACACGCCACAACACAACCAGCAGCAGCCCCTACGCGTACAACACCTTATTTCGACAACAACTTAACTATAACGATTCCAAATTCGTTTATTCCGAACGCTGAACTTTTCAAACCTTTTCCCCAACTTCCAGCAGCTCCTAAGGTGTTTAATACACCATAATTTAACATCTTAAACTTCAAATTAGAGGGGAAGAACTTACCTTTCCCGAAATTGGCTAGAACTCGCCGAAATCGCGCCTCGGAATTGTTTTCACGTGCTGAATAGTTGTGGAAGCTTGCTGTCCGACTTTTGCTGCACCAAATCCTAATTTTGTACTACTAATATTTCCATATCATCGTAGTATATGCTAATTAATTAATTTACGGAATGAAAATGGGACTTACCTATTTTTTTCTCCCAAGCCGTCGAAATTTTCTCCTTAGCTCTTAGGGTTTGTTTTCTCACGTTGCTGCTGGAAATTTGTTAATGAACTGAAGTAATTAGGATACATATCAACTTATATAGGTGGTCCCAAGGGGTGACACGTGTCAGCCCCTAAGGATGACACGTGTCAAGCCATGATTGGCCACTGTGTCATGCTACCAATTAGGGGCTGCCACGTGGCAGTGGGGTCCACCTCCCCCAAGCAGCTACATCACCTACTTGACCCTAAGTAGGTGCATCACCTGCTTGCTGTAGGTGCATCACCTGCTTGCTTGAGGTGCTGCCACGTGTCGCTCCTCCATTGGCTTCCACGCGTCGTCTTTTTCCCTTCCTCGCGGGTTTGTAATCTCATCTTACTTTAAGAGCTCATGTAATCCGAACTACGTAAGCTTGGTATATCCTTAAGCAAATTAAGTGTATAAGACTCTTAACTTAGTGTCTTACGTAGGTAAATCGAGTCCTACGACTCATTTCTTAGCCTCCAACTCTTTCCGGATTCTTATGACTCTATCGCCAACCTCCCTTCTCGCGAAGAATCACAATCTTCTTTCCTTAGAGTTGTTTGATAGTGTCGTAGCTTATCCGGCTCACATGATAGTGTCTAAGGAACTTAAGAAGACGTTCCGAGCTCAAGAGTGCGGGGTGTAACATCCTTCCCCCCTTTAGAACATTCGTCCCCGAATGTTGAATAAAACTTTTCTTAAGACTTTATACGGATCATAGGGAGATGCCTTTCTACTGGAATGGCATACATTTTCGTCCAAGTAATTAATATACGAATTCCAAGACTGGGCTATCCGTAGACATCGGAAATAGGTACGGACACTTGTGTTTCATGTCCTTTTCAACCTCCCAGTTTATGTCTTCACGATTCTTATTTCGCCACAGTACCTTGACGGAAGCTATGTCCTTAGTTTGCAACCCGTTTAATCTGCTGATTTCGGATGGAGATAGGTTGCCCCTCATAGGATAACTCCCTGTTACGTGGACCTCCTCCATGGGAAATATTCTGGGAGCGTCGTTCCCATTCTTACGGAGCATTGATCTGTGAAAACTGAATGTATTGTTTCAAATCGGATGGTAGGTCTCACTCATAGGCAGCTTTATCTATTCTAAAAATGCCCTGCGAAGGATCAATGTATCCCCTTCTTGCTGACTTTAGGCTGCTAATTGATATCTTGTCCCGGAATAAGCTTTACTTCATCAATAATTTAGTGGATCACATCTGGGCCTGTCCCTTAATCGAAGGGTAAAATGTCATACTAAGATTCATCTCGGTTCCTCAATCCCTTTCGAAATGATTTCCAGCAGTTAGCTGTAAATTGAACTTTTCTATCTGAGATAATATATGTGGGGACTCCGTGAAATCTTATTGTTTCCCTACTATGTCATTTCGCAGAACCCTCAGCTGAATATGCCTTTCTAACTAGAGGGGAATAGGTTGATTCTGTCAGCTCATCTACCATAGCCCGTATGAACTCCCAGTTCCTTAGAATGCGAAGTCAGCTCATACTATAATACATATTAACTGCTTTCCACCTCTGAGTCGGGGTTTCCATTCCCTGAGATGGGCTATCAGACTGTTGATGCTTCTTTTAACTTAAGCTATTGTACAACTCCTCTTAATCTAACTTGTAATACCTTAGGTATGCTATCTTTCTCTTTTACTCAGATCTTTTCTCCAGTTTTCTTACCCTACATCATATTGTAATCCTTACATAAACATGTGTACGGACATAGAGCAGTCAGAAAATTCCTTAGCGTTGCTATACTAGTGGCTTACCTCCTTTAGTCGAGGTCAAGGCTCCACTATGGCTCTTGTCCTTAATACCGATTATATCTGAATAGTTCTGCCTCGAACCATCTTACACTTTTCCTGAATAGATTCTAAATATGGCAATCACATTGTTATTACTGACTTTCTTTTATCGAGTAATCATTTGACCTCGCTCTTAGTATGCCAATATTCATAAGCTGCACCACTATTCTTGTGCCATTTTCACGAGGTGCGTTGTATTTCAGTCATAATCTTTTCTGCTCTTGGCTTACTCTGTTCTATATGTGTCATTGTACCAACACGCCTTTATAATCTCTTTTTGTCATACTTGTTTTGTTCTCTTTCTCACTTCTCGAGGGTCACCCATCCCAGTGCTACTCTTATTCGAGCACGCTCAACTTCGGAGTTTTGACGGAATCTGGTGCATCAGTTTGGGTATGATCACATTCATCTCTTATGGGGTCTCGTTTGACGTTTAAGTGTCCCTATTTACACACAATAGCATCAGTTGATTTTCTTTTACGCTTGTACTTCTTTTGTCCACTTCCCCCCTTTTAGGGTGTACCTATGTCATTCTCCGTATATCGTCAGCTATTTACACACGAATGATTCTATTCCAACATATTTAATGGGTTGCACCATATCTACATCTTCTGTTAAATCATCCCCACATTAGGTTGCCTTTCTAGGAAACCCTAGCACAATCGTAGGGTGCTGTAATATTTGGAATATCTCGAATCGAATCTCATCTAATGATTGATACTCGAGTAGTATCCGTAATGTAGTAGTGCACTCAAATCCACATTCCATTCATCCCAATCAGTAATTAGCGAGGGCTCATAATTGGTGCACATTCCCCACTCGAGTGTACTTATACTTTAATGACTCATGTTTCGAGCTTCGTCATTATACTAACTTTATTCCAGTGGATACCACCAATCATTAGAGTGGAGTCACGTGTACACCATAATTCTTTACGCCTCCTGAGCTTGTATCTTTGTCGTGTGCTTTAAGGCTCATTTCTAATCCTGCTTAAAACCATATCAATTTCGTGGTAGTAGGGGCCTTATCTTATTACTTTTTCATCATACTATACTTTCAATTTGTAGCTGTCTTCTTAACACTTCATATCCATCACAATTCTTTATCCCTCGTACTCTTGTCTTAGTCATACCGTTACTTCCTTCAACCATAACTTGTCATAGTTTATCCCTATGTATCAATTCAGGAGAAGCCTCTCCATATCGTTTTATTCTGATCTATCAGTCTTTTAAAAGTCATCTTCCTTGGCTTATAGCTCCTTTCCAACTTCGTTCTACTATATCAATATCGATCTCCTAGTTTTTATTGCCATTAATTCAGCAATTAACTGATTTCTCAAGGTCAGCCATACTTGTTTAGTCAAATCTCATCATTGTTGCGAGAACCACGTTTCAAGACATACTATAGCCTTGCAGCTCATTCTCTTTTTATTTCTACGAAAATTTGGGCAAAGTTTCCTCTGTATTTCTTACTATCTCAACACCTGCACGCAGAAAATGCCAACAATGCCTCACAGGGCCAACATCATATATATTCCTATCGTATTATATCGCAGCCACACAGGGCGCCCAATACTGATAGCCAACAGAGACATATATAAAAAGGTGAAGCCTAGGTCTAATAATACATATACATCCTGAGAGGAGATTAATAATATACCTGGAACTACATTTGATGACACCTCCTAGTCCTGTCCACTAGCCAAAGCATTAATGCGGTTCGACGAGTTCCTAGAACTAGAAGGTCTGCCGCGGTCTCTACCATGGCCTACTGAGGTATGAATATCCTGCCTTTTAGGGCACGTAGCCAACGAAGAAGGAACTCCAACAATTGATCTAATAGGTTGAGCTGCATCCCTTAAATTTTTTCTGAATGGACACTCTCTCACCAAATGGCCTTGACGGCCGCAGGTGAAACAAGCACCTGTAGTAAGAAGGCATTCCCTAAAGTGAGTCTTGCCACAGTGAGGACACTGGGGCAAAGGTGTCTTTGACTGATGCGAACCTTTGCTTATTGGTGAACCCGAAACCCTAGAGCTTTGACCGACTCCTGAACATCCCGTGTTATTGAATCTTCCACCTGGGGACTGAAGAGGCACCCTCCAAGCTGTTTGGGTAGGGTATCGACTATACTAGTAAGGCTGTCTGCCTTGAGGCTCCCCCGAATCACTAGCCAACTTAGCCTTCTTATGCTGGCCTCTACCATAATCTTTATCGGTCTGGCGCTCACTGCATCGCCTCTTTATCCCCAGCCCATGCCTTTGAACCTGCCCTGCCATTAATCTGGTCAATAATTGAACTGCATCCCTCATTGCCCTATCTTCTGGCCCTAGATGTGGGGCTAGAGGCCTAGGTACTGGGGCCTCGGAGGCTGCAGCTACTGCTGCTCTAGGCTCCTCTAGGGTGGCGGCGTAGTAGAGCTCGCAGACTGGAGCATGATTCTCGGCATAGACTGGGTATGAGCCTTAATAACCCCTGAAGTCTGACGTGTTTCGTCCGCTATTGACTTGCCCTTCTGAACAACTGTCGCTTTCTTTATAGGCATTGCTGCAAACATAATGGTACATTAGTGAGGGATCATCCTAATAACATAGCTCTACCGCACAATCTTAGATATGAAAGAAAGTAACATCCTAACTGTCCTGTAGCCTCCTGTCTATAGATGTGGTGCACAACACACCGATAAACAAGACTATACTAGACACGGTCTATAGACACTCCAAGGATGAACTGCTCTGATACCACTTCTGTCACGACCCAACTCCATAGGCCGCAATTGGGTTCTGACCTGGACCCTCTCATGCGTATTTATCAACTACACTTAAGTTGAACTGTGTGTGATGTGATACTATATACAAAAACCCCAATAGTTTAAAACTTAAAAACTTTTTCATGTACATGTAGCCTCTTTCATTTGTATCATATCATAAAAGGGCACGCGAGCCGACAAGGCTGCTATAACAAAAATATTCACAATATATTGAATAGGCAACATCGAAACTAACTCACAAACAACCCACATATACATATGTCTATAGACCTCTAAGAATAGTAACAACAACATATGGCGGGACAAGACCCCCGCCGTACCCCTGAATGTACAAATATATACATTAAGTGACCAGCATCAAAATTTAGGCTCCAGAACAGTGAAGCACTTCCGACACAGCTGAGTGGAACTCCTACGCTGATGGATCTCCAGAATACACATCTGTACCTGCGGGCATGAAACGCAGCCCCCCGAGAAAAAGGGGGTAAGTACGATATATGTACTGAGTATGTAAAGCATAACACATCGTAACTGAGATCATAACTGAAATAGGGATGCAGGGGATAAGTATAACAATAAACAAATTACTGTACCTGCACCTTAGGACACGTGATCCTATACACCATCATATATTGTGCCTGACCCTCTAGTGAACTCAGTGTCATTATCATTACTTCATAATCACATATCATCGAGTCATAATGCATTTCATTTCATCATATCATCGTATACGGTATCATACCATCGTATACGGTATCATCTTATTATGTATATCATCGTATTATGCCCGGTTCACTACGGGGCTCAGGGTCACAATGTATTACTTTAATCTCATATGCATGCCTACATAAAGTATCCGGCCCTTTAGTGAGGGACTCGGTGAATGGAGTGATGTACGTCTATAGCGTACCATCATAATATAAATATGTACCCGGCCCTCTAAGGAGGGACTCGGTGTTCCTTCCTTATTTCACCATATATACTATCATATTATAGCCGGCCCGGGACTCGGTGAATAATCGTATCGTCATAACATATAACATATATCACACCTCACGTACGGCATCGTCTCCTCGTGCGTGGAACTATACACATTCGGCCCGAGACGCGGTGAAAGAAGCAGTAACATTGTGCACGATAACATATCCTGGCCCATCATGGGACTCGAGGAAGGATGGGTTACAGTATGCATGAGTAGAGTAGTGAGAAACCATATGCAACTAAGTCATTATCTAAGACTCGATGAAACAGTCAAGTGAACCGTCACCTGAAGACTGGGGGAGTAATTATCCGAGGTATCCCTTTAGATGTCATTAGGGATTATATCAGTTGGGGCTTCAGGGATCACAAACATGCATCAAAATAATGCCACATAATTCATGCAATCAGAAATATAGTCTATGCAATCAGAAACACAATTTATCTAGTCAAAGACTCAACTCATGCAATCAACGGCATTTATCATTTCAGAGCCTCTAAAAAGGGGAGCTGGTACCTCTACTTTCTATTCATTATATAGCAGGCTCGAGAATAGTAGTTTGACTACTTTCAGACTCTTAATGTTCAGGAGTGACTACAAGTCACGAGTTACAATCAGAGCTCATAAATAGAATTACCTCTAAACCTATATCATATACCATTTCACTTAAAGTTAAGCCATTCCAAAGGAAAGAAGAAATAGGCTTTACATGTACTAGTTTTCATCACCTAGAAGACAAAAAGGCAATGACTCAGCTATTGCAGAAGTTCTAATACCAAGAAGTAAACAAGAGTCTCGACTCATACTCAGGGCTTTACGAATGGATTGAATCCCAAATATCGTATACATATCATTCATAACTTATATCTAAGACATGACAAAAGAAAAGAAGAATAGTTCTACATATCTATTCCAAAAACACGCCAAAGGAAAGCTTCACATACCTTGTATGGACTTCTCTTAATCACGTCCACATCGTTGTCCTCGAAACCTATTTAACATGGAAGTAATGTAAGTATTAACAACCTTGGACTTTTCAGAAACTTAGACTACCCACGATTATTCATAACTTTCATCCCTTCGCTCGCCTTCTCGGCTAGTTCCTTAACTGGTTAGGATGTTAATAAAAATCGGGCAGCACCTCCCCTATAATGTGCCCTATCCGAATTCCCAACCATGTTCTTAGAACCTGCATCCAACCAAAAATGCAACCACCAACCCATACATATACATATTACGACTAAAATTACACAATATAAACCCCCGACAATTAACTCGAAATTAAGATACCAAAACTAGAGTCTTTACTCTTTCTTTCGCGAATTCTTTAATTGCAAAGAGGAGGGTCATGTGTCTGAAACCAGAAGCTCCCACAACTCATTTAGATAACTTTTAGACCCTGCAACACGCCACAACACAACCAGCAGCAGCTCCTACGCGTACAACACCTTATTTCGACAACAACTTAACTATAGCGATTCCAAATTCGTTTATTCCGAACACTGAACTTTTCAAACCTTTTCCCCATCTTCCATCAGCTCCTAATGTGTGTAATACACCATAATTTAACATCTTAAACTTCAAATTAGAGGGGAATAACTTACGTTTCCCGAAATTGGCTAGAACTCACCGAAATCGCGCCTCAGAATTGTTTTCACGTGCTGAATCGTTGTGGAAGCTTGCTGTCCGATTTTTGCTGCACCAAATCCTAATTTTGTACTACTAATATTTCCATATCATCGTAGTATACGCTAATTAATTAATTTACGGAATGAAAACGGGACTTACCTATTTTTTTCTCCCAAGCCGTCGAAATTTCTCCTTAGCTCTTAGGGTTTGTTTTCTCACGTTGCTGCTGGAAATTTGTTAATGAACTGAAGTAATTAGGATACATATCAACTTATATAGATGGTACCAAGGGGTGACATGTGTCATCCCCTAAGGATGACACGTGTCAAGCCATGATTGGCCACCGTGTCATGCTACCAATTAGGGGCTGCCACGTGGCAGCGGGGTCCACCTCCCCCAAGCAGCTGCATCACCTACTTGACCCTAAGTAGGTGCATCACCTGCTTGCTTGAGGTTCTGCCACGTGTCTCTCCTCCATTGGCTTCCACGCGTCGTCTTTTTCCCTTCCTCGCGGGTTGGTAATCTCATCTTACTTTCAGAGCTCATGTAATCCGAACTACGTAAGCTTGGTATATCCTTAAGCAACTTAAGTGTATAAGACTCTTAACTTAGTGTCTTACATAGGTAAATCGAGTCCTACGACTCATTTCTTAGCCTCCAACTCTTTCCGGATTCTTATGACTCTATCTCCAACCTCCCTTCTCGCGAGGTATCACAATCTTCTTTCCTTAGAGTTGTTTGATAGTGTCGTAGCTTATCCGGCTCACATGATAGTGTCTAAGGAACTTAAGAAGACGTTCCGAGCTCAAGAGTGCGGTGTGTAACAACAATGTCTCCAACTTTTTTACCTCTGCCAATAATAGAAACAATAAGGGGTCTTTTGGTAGTACGGATTAGAAAAAATAGTTCATGCATTAGCTCTGTTTATTGTTAATACCTAGTTTGATACATTTTTAATCTATGTATAACTAATGCACACTTTATTTGGTATTATTCTATGTCTAACTAATACATAGAAAATCATGGTATTAGCAACACAAGTATTTTTTATGCATGCATTAACATGGGTAAAGACACAATTTCCCTCAAAATCTTTTCCACTATTTTGTGGAGGATATTTTTGTATATAGTTTTTTTTCTAATGAGATATGCAATGCATGTTATATTTAACATATCAAATCAAATACTATATATAATCTTAGCATAACTAATGTAAGCACAATGAATAACAACTTCACTAATACACCTTATTCAATACTCTTCTTATAGACCCTCCCAAACGAACCCTAAATACTTTATTGTAATGACCCTCATGGTCATTTCAATGTTTTTACATGTTTTTACCATTTTGACCATTTCCATAGCTTTCTTGTAGCATTTATGTGGTTTTTGGATGGGTGACACACTTTTCGAGGAGGCAGGGTGAGTTTAGAGTGGTTTGGCCACTTTGGAGGCTTAAGGTGAAAGAGTTGAATTTAGTCAATATTCAAAGATTCTGATATCGGATGAAGATTCTGTCAGTTCAATTAGCTTTGGAAGGGTCATTTTTCTCTGGTGTGATGTTTGATTCGGGTTTTGAGGTGTTTGTTTTGAGTTTTTGCCATTAGATGTTTTAACATTGAAACTTTGGCCAAAGTTTGACTTTGGTCAATATTCTTGATAAACGTGCTCAAAATGGAATTATGTTAGCGCGGTTACCTCTAGAATACTGAGTTTGGTCTAGAATGATCTTTGGTTTGATTTTTGAGGTTTCAGAATGAGTTTGTGGCTTTTGGCATTTTTCTTTGGTCAACATTTTGACAAAATGACCTCCAATGGTTGTTTTATTAATTTTGTTGAGTCCGAAATTCCATTTATAATTAGTAGCATAGTTTATTTGTATTAATAGGGTTTTGAACAAATTCCAAGCCTCTGTCAGAAATTTTCCATCCTTGGTGAGATGCTGTTGCAGAGAAGCTCAAGTAGCTCACACTTATTCTCCACGTTCGTGGAGGTCTGGCTGGGTGTTCTTCGTATTTGTGGGATGATCTTCGCATTTCCTAAGGGTAAGGGGCCTCAGCACCGCGATCACGGGCTAGCCTTTGTGTTCGTAGGGAGTCAGTTGAACTGACCTCTGCGTTCGCGAGGTAAGCTCTGCGTTCGAAAAAGCCAAATCACCTAGCACTTTAGTTTTTTAAAAGACCATTTCCAGCCTATATGCCTCATTTTGAGACTTAGTATTTTGATGATTTTGAAAGAAATTCATGATTAAATTGAGTGATTCTTGTTGTTTTCCTTCATAATTCACGTGGGCATGTTTTGGGGTCGTTAAATCTTCTGTTTCTCTTGGTAAATCCCTCAATTTCCTCTTTAATTCACCATTATTGATTTTTTTTTGAACTAATAATGGTGGGACTGATTTGTCTTGTCTATTTCTAGGATTGTGCCCATCTTTGGGGCACAAGTTCTTTGAGCCAATTGGGACCTTGTGATAGAGTCATTTTTGCAATTTCATACGCGAATCCCAAGGTTTGATTTTCAGCCTATTTTTTTATTTTGAACTTATTAGATACAATTTGGTTATTGTTTTTTTTTATGTTCTCTTCGCTAATTTGATAGAGTAATACCATTCGGAGGCTACTTAAAAAGAAAAAGCTCTAAAATAGATGTTAGGGTGTGATTTTGGCTTTGAGGTAGGTTATGGCTTCCCTTTCCATAGACTTGACTTAGTTAGATTAATTATGGTTGAGTAATATTGGATGATTAGGTTGGAACCTTAGGTTGTTTTAGTCTTTATTGATCCTTGGATAGTTATGTCTATAAATTTGGGTTGATTAGCATAGTTTTAGTCGGACAGTCCTTAGTTTAGGTGATCCTCGTGTTTGTATTGGTAGAATCCTTTATAAGACCCCGTAAGTTAAAAAGTCGAAGAAAAGAAAAAAAACTCTGGAAAATGGACTGAATAGGCTTCTAAGACTCAACCTATGAGTCGTAGGTTCTTCGACGAGTAGTAGGACTGACTCGTGGAAGGGGTGTTGATATTGGAAATTTGACCAAGTGAGGGGCACGTTTACCAGTCGAGGATACGACTCATAGAAATTTAGACGAGTTATAGAAATAACTCATCAAGGAACTTTAGGGGCCTAAACTTGCAGGATTCTTATAACCTGCAGGAAGAATGGGTCTTCGACCCATAGACAAAATTACGACTCGTAGAGATGAGTCATAGAGAAAGTCCTGAGGTCAGTTCTCAGGTTTTTTCTCAGACCCTGCAGGATGAGTTCTCTCTACTATTTGTATATAGTCCTACGAGTCGTAAAGGCCAATCCTAGGGTCAGTTTCGGTTAGTTTTAAAAGGGGTATTTAGGTATTTTCCCATGTTTTAACATTAAAGTGAGGGAATTTTGGGGATTGAATCTAACCTATCTAAAGACCCTAAGCTATCCCAAACTCCTTTTCTTACACTTAGACTCAAACATATAAAATCCTTTCCTCTCAAGTTTCTCCTGAGGGTTTCATCTTCCACGCTAGGGTTTCATCCCTAAGATTCTTCAAGTCTCCATTTTCAAGCTTGCATTAGGAATTTATTCCCCAAGGTATGTGAAATTTTATTCATTGTTCCTTCCACCCATGGAGCCCAAGTGTTTCCTAACTTACTAGTTTAATTTCAAATGGTAAATTTTAAGGTTTTTCATATTATGTCTCCAAATGTATAGATTATTGAATATTTGAAGTCAATTTACCTATCTTAGCTTTTATTGGCTCTTAAATGCATAGAATTGATGATTTATCCAAAGGTCTTTAGCTGAAGGCATAAAAGGGATTTAAAGTGAATTGGTGGGTTGCTCCAAGCATGTTTTAATTGATGCATTCCATTACTCTCATGCATGCTAGCATTTATCTAAATGATTGAAAGTTAAACTGAATAGAACCCACCTAGTTTTATGATGTTTCAATGAAGTTTGAATGGAAAGCTTTTGACTCTAAATGAATGTCTATAAAAGTAATGTGAATGATCAAAGGAGTCTTATGAAATGAAAGAATGATGAAATTATTATGAAATAATGGATTCTACTTGTGAAAGGCCAATTCTCACTTGTGTGAATCCAAGAAAAGCTATTAAAGAGCTATTCTATCATATGATGTTTGATGATCTAAAGCTATGTAAATAATTATGTTCTTACATTATATTAAAATATTCTGTGGGAATGACTTAGCACCGAATGGGGCATTGATGTGGGATTCCATAAAGGGAATCCTAGTAGAAACCCCTTATCTTATTAATTATGTGCCAATATAGGAGCCCTTGTAGGCTTAGGCTAGTGGATCCACAAATGGCCCTAAATGTTAAAGAAATGAATGAAGTTGATGGAGCTCTACCTGACAAGTAGTCTCTTTGTGCCAACGTAGGGGGTTATATTGGATTCTGTGTAATAGCTCGTATGGTCTTAGATGTCGGATAGAGTTATCTTCCCACAAAATAAACATTTCAAATATTATTTATGTTGTTTGTTTATGCATGCATCTACTTATGTACTATACCTTATAATGCTATAACGTTTTCATTGAATTACATGCCTACATACTTAGAACATTCAAAGTACTAACACATAATTTTTGTCTACATGATATCACCATGTAGGGACCGACTTTTCTATGCATTCACCTCCACATGGATAGTTGAACTCGTTAAAGGCTACTATTTTGGTAAGTTCCTATATTTCGGGAATAATATTCCTTTCCTTTTCTAGCTTATGTTATGTAAAGACTTTTGGAAACTTTTCATGTTGCTCATTTCTATTTCGATTGAGGGTGAGCTAGGAACATGTCTTATCCCCCACCAAGTCTATATGTAGAGGTATGTTTGGACACAAATGGATGATGATTTGAGATTGTTAAAGAATTTCGTTCTATGATGTTCTCTCTTAGTTTTGTTTCCCTTCTAATTTCGCTTATTGTTCTTTGTCATTACTGATGAAAGGCTAATGAATGCTAAGAGGCTTGGATAAGATACCTTCAGATTCCTTATTTGTCGTGTCATGTCTAGGCCCTAGGCTCTGGTCGTGACAAACTTAGTAGTAGAGCTCGAGGTTTTAAATATGTCACGACCCAACCCCGTAGGCCGAAACTGGGGCCCGACCTGGACCCTCTTATGCGTATTTATCAGCTACACTTAAGTTGAACCGTGTGTGATGTGATACTATACACCAAAACCTCAATAGTTTAAAACTTTTTCATGTACATATAGCCTCTTTCATTTATATTATATCATGAAAGGGCACGCACCGACGACGCTTCCATAACATAAAAATATTTATAACATGCCTATAGGCATAGTCAAAACAAACTTGTAACAACCCACATATACATCTGTCTACAGACCTCTAAGAATAGTAACAGCAACATATGGCGGGATAAGGCCCCCGTCGTACCCCTGAATGTACAAATATATACATTAAGTGACCAGTATCAAAAATTAGGCTCCAGAATAGTGAAACACTTCCGACATAGCTGAGAGGAACTCCTAAGCTGACGGATCTCAAGAATGAACATTTGTATCTGCGGGTATGAAACGCAGCCCCCCGAGAAAAGGGGGGTCAATACGATATATGTAATGAGTATGTAAAGCATAACACATCGTAACTGAGGCCATAACTGAAATAGGGATGTAGGGAACAAGTATAACAACTTAACGAATTACTGTACCTGCACCTTAGGACACGTAAATCATACACATCATCATATGCTATGCCCGGCCCTCTGGTGAACTCGGTGTCATAAGCATTTTCTCATATTTACATGTCATCATATCATCATGTATTTTATTTCATCATATCATCATATACGGTATCATATCACCATATACGGTATCATATCATCATATACGGTATCATATCATTATATACGGTATAATTTTATCATGTATGTCATCGTATTACATCCGGTTCACTACGGGGCTCGGGGTCGCAAATTTATCACTCTAATCTCATATGTATGCCTATATAAAGTATCCGGCCCCTTTAGTGAAGGACTCGGTGAATGGAGTGGTGTACGTATATAGCGTACCATCATAATATACAAACCGTACTCGGCCCTTTAAGGAGGGACTTGGTGTTCCTTCCTTATTTTGCCATATATACTATCATATTACAGCCGACCCAAGACTCGGTGAATAATCATATTGTCATAACACATAACATATATCACACCTCATGTACGGCATCATCTCCTCGTAGGTGGAACTATACACATCCGGCCTGGGATGCGGTGAAAAAAGTAGTAAAGCTGCGCCCGATATAATATCCAGCCCATCGTGGGATGCAAAGAAAGAAGGGTTACAGCATGCACGAGTAGAGTAATGAGAAACTATATGCAACTAAGTCACCCTCTGAGACTCAATGAAACACTCAAGTGAACCATCACCTGAAGACCAAGAAGGTACTCATCCGAAGTGCCCTTTAGATGTCATTAGGGGTTACATCAATTGGGGCATCAAGAATCACAAACATGCATCAAGACAATGCTACATAGCTTATGCAATCAGAAACATGGTTTATGCAATCAGAGACATGGTGACATAGTTATGCAATCAGAGACACAGTTATGCAATCAGAGACATTGATCATTTTAGAGACTTCAAGAAAAGGAGCTTGCATCTCCACTTACTATTCACTATATAGCAGGCTCGAGAATAATAGTTTGACTACTTTCAGGCTTTTAATGGTCAAAAGTGACTACAAGTCACGAATTATACTCAGAGCTCATAATTGGAATTTTCTCCAAATCTAAATCATATATTATTTCACTTAAAATTAAGCCATTCCAAAGGAAAGAAGAGATAGGCTTTACATGTACTAGTTTTCATCACATAGAAGACTTAAAGGCAATGACTCAGTTATTGCAGGAGTTCTAATATCAAGAAGTAAACAAGAGTCTCGACTCATACTCATGGATTTACGAATGGATTGAATCCCAAATGTCATATACATATCATTTATAGCTTACATCTAAGACATGCCAAAAGAAAAAAAGAATAGCTCTACATACTTATTCCAAAAATGCGCCAAAAGAAAGCTTCACATACCTTGTCTGAATAATTCCTTATGCTACTTGCCTCGTCGTCCTTTGAATCTATTCAACATGAAAGTAATATGAATATCAACCCCTTTTACTTTCCATCACCCTAGGTTACACCTTAGTATTAATGGAATCTATTTCCTTAGTCATTTCCCCGACTAGTTATGTTATTCGCTAAGGCGTCGATGAAAATTGGGAAGCACCTCCCCTATAATGTGCCCTATAAAAATTTCCAATTAGGTCCCTAATACCTACATCCAACCAAAAACAAAAACCCGCAGCAATTCACACCAACAATATACAACATAAACTACAAACGACTTATTCAAAAATACGATATCATAATAGGGCGTCTAGCCTTTATTTTGTAACGCCTTTAATTATACGCAACTAGGGGTCATGTGGCTTCAAACAGAAGCACCCTAACCCACATTATAACATATTTAGGACCTTCAACAACACATCACACCCCTGCAGAAGCACCCCACACGTACAACACCCCATTTCAACTATAATTTAACTACGACGACTTCAATTTCGATTGTTTCTATCGTCGAGCATTTCCATGACTTTTTTTATACCTAAAGCATTATAAAAGGTGTAAAACACACTAAATAACAACCCCATAAACTTAAAATTAGAAGGTAAAACCTTACCTTTCCCGAAATTGGCCAAAACACGCCAAAACCCGCCTCGGAAAATCTCTTGATGTGCTGAAACGGAGTGGACTGTTTTCTGTCCATTTGGTGCTGCTCCAAACCTTAAATCTACATTATTAACACCCTAATAACATGTAAAAACCCTTAACAAAACGTGGGAGAAGAGAATCAAGCCATAGCTTATCAAATGGCCTTCCAAACACGCTGAAAATTAACTTCGGAACCTCCTTGACGCGACTGAAATATTGTGGCTGCTTGTTACTCATTTTTTGCTGCCCCAAATAGGAAGATACGTTTTTAACCACCTCCACTTGATATACTAATACCTTATCTAATTAATTTACGGAGCGAAATCGGGACGTACCTATTTTTCTCCTCCAAGCCGTCATGTTTTTCTCTCTTGTTCTAGGGTTTGTTCTTGAGTTTTTGCTGAAGTTTAATGGATTAGATCTGAAGTATAAGACACATATATATGTATATATATGGTCCTAGGAGGTGACATGTGTCATCCCCATATGGTGACATGTGTCCAGCCCCTATTGGGCCATGGATCCATGCCTTACCCCTAGGCTGCCACATGTCCTTGTGGGCCCCACCTCCCAAGTAGGTGGGTCACCTACTTTACCCTAAGTAGGTGGTTCACCTACTTGCTTGAGGTGCTGCCACGTGTCGCTCCTCCATTGGCTTCCACGTGTCATCTTTTCCCCTTCCTTGTGGGTTCGTAATCTCGTCTTATTTTAGGAGCCTATGTAATCCATGCTACGTAAGCTTGGTATGTCCTTAAGCAACTCAAGTATGTAAGATGTCTAAGTTGGTAGCTTACGTAGGTAAATCGAGTCCTACAACTCATTACTTGGCCTCCAATTCTTTTCGAATTCTTATGACTCCATTTCCAACCTTCCTTCTCACGAGGTATCACAATCTTCTTTCCTTAGAGTTGTTTGATCGTGTCGTAGATTATCCGGCTCGCATGATAGTGTCTAAGGAACTTAAGAAGACATTCCAAGCTCGAGAGTGTAGGGTGTAACATCCTTCCCCCCTTTAGAACATTCATCCCCAAATGTTGAATAAAACTTCCCTTAAGACTTTATACAAATTGTAGGGAGATTCCTTTCTACTAGAATGACATACATTCTCATCCAAGTAATTAATATACGAGTTCCAGGACTGGGGTTATCTATAGAAATCGGGAATAGGTACAGACACCTGTGTTTCATGTCCTCTTCAACCTCCTAGTTTATGTCTTCACGATTCTTATTCCGCCACAGTACCTTGACGGAAGTTATGTCCTTAGTTCGCAACCTGTTTAATCTGCTGATCTCGGATGGAAATAGGTTGTCCCTCGTAGGATAACTCCCTATTACGTAGACCTCCTCCATGGGAAATATTATGGGAGCGTCGTTCACATTCTTGCGGAGCATTGATCTGTGAAAACTGAATGTATTGTTTCAAATCGGACGGTAGGTCCCATTCGTAGGCAGCTTTATCTATTCTACAAATGCCCTGAGAGGGATCAATGTATCCCTTTCTTGCCGACTCTAGGCTTCTAATCGATAGCTTGTCCCGAATCAAGCTTTACTTCATCAATAATTTACTGGATCCCTTCTGGGCCTATCCATTAATCGAAGGGCAAAATGTCGTACTAAGATTCACCTGTGTTCCCAATCCTTACCGGAATGATCTCCAGCTATTAGTCGTACATTGAACTTCCCTGTCTGAGATAATAGATGTGGGAACCCCGTGAAATCTTATTGTTTCTTTGCTATGTCGTCTCGTATAACCCTTAGCTAAATATACCTTCCTAATTGGAAGAAAATGGGTTAATTTTGTCAGCTTATCTACCATAACCCATATGAACTTATACTTTCGTAGAGTGCGAGGTCAGCCTGCACTATAACCTACATTAATCGCCTTCCATCTCCGAGTTGGGATTCTCATCCCCTGTAACAGGCTATCAAACCTTTGATGCTCCTCTTCATTTAAGCCATTATACAACTCCTCTTAATTCAACTTGTAACACCTTAGGTATGCTATCTTGCTCCTTTACTCAGATCTTCCTTCCAGTTTTATTACCACACGTTATACTGTAATTCTTACACAAATGTGTGTAGGTACGTAGAGCCATTTAGAAAATGCTTTAGTGTCGCTATACTAGCGGCTTACCTCCTTCGGTCGAGGTCAGGGCTCCGCTATGGCTTTTGTCCTTAATACTGATTATTTCTTAATAGTTCTGCCTCGAACCATCTTACACTTTTCTTTAATAGATTCTAAATATAGAAATCACATTGGTATTACTAAGTTCTTTTTATTGAGTAATTATTTGACCTCGCTCTTAGTATGCCAATGTTCGTAAGCTGCACAACTATTCTTGTGCCATTTTCATGAGGTGCGTTGTATTTCAGTCATAATCTTTTCTGCTCTTGACTTACTCTGTTCTATATGTGTCATTGTACTAACACGCCTTTATAATCTCCTTTTGTCATACTTGTTTCGTTCCCTTTTTCACTTCCCAAGGGGTCACTCATCCCAGTGCTACTCTTACCCAAGCACGCTTAACTTCGGAGTTTTGATGGAATTTGGTGCATTAGTGCGGGTATGATCGCGTCCATCCCTTATGGGGTCTCGTTTAAAGTTTAAGCGTTCCCATTTACATACGATAGCGTCAGTTGATTTTCTCTTACGCTTGTACTTCTCTTGTCCACTTCCCCCCTTTTAGGGTGTACCTATGTCATCCTCCGTTTATTTTCAGCTATTCGCACGCGAAGGATTCCACTCTAACATATTTAACGTATTGCACCATATCTACATGTTCTGTTAAATCTTCCATACGTTAGGTTGCCTTTATAGGAAACCCTAGCACAACCATAGGGTGATTTAGTATTTGGAATATATCATATCGAATCTCATCTAACGATTGATACTCGAGTAGTATCCGTAATGTAGCAGTGCATTCAAAGCCACATTCCATTCATCCCAATCAGTAATTAGCGAGGGATCATAATTGGTGCCAATTCCCCACTCGAGTGTACTTATACTTTAATGACTCGTGTTTCAATCTTCGTCATTATACTAACTTTATTCTCGTGAATACAGCTTATTCTTCTAATAACCTCGTAATGCAGTAGTTGTTCTGCAAATCGACATACCCTCTTCTTGCAGGATCTCACTAATCATCAAGGTGGAGTCACGTACATTAACCTCGTTATGCCTTTTGAGCTTTCATCTTTGTCATGTGCTTCAGGCTCTCTTCTAATTCTACTTAAAACCATATTAACTTTGTTGTAGTAGGGGCCTTATCTTATTACTTTTTCATCATACTATACTTTCAATTCGTAGTTGTCTTCTTAACACTTCATATCCGTCACAATTCTTTATCCCTCGTACTCTTGTCTTAGTCATACTGTTACTTCCTTCAACCGTAACTTGTCTTAGTTTATCCCTATGTGTCAATTCAGGCGATGCCTTACTATGTCGTTTCATCCCGATCTATCAGTCCTCTCTGAGTCATCTTCTTTGGCTTATAGGTCCTTTCTAACTTCGTTATACTATTCCAGTATTGACCTCCTAGTTTTTATTGCCATTAATTCAGCAATTAATTTATTTCTCAAGGTCAGCCATACTCGTTTAGTCAAATCTCATCATTGTTTCGAGAACAACCTTTCAAGACATACTACAACCCTGCATCTTATTCTCTTTTTATTTCTAAGAAAATTTAGGCAGAGTTTCCTCTACAGTTCTTACTATCTCAACACATGTACACAAAAACTACCAACAATGCCTCACAGGGCACACAGATATATATTCGTATCGTATCATATCGCAGCCACCCAAGGCACACATATATATTCATATTATTTCAGATCGCAGCCACACAGGGCACCCACAATTAGCAGTATGAAAATGGACTTACCTCGTATGTTCCCTCGAACTGCACCTGTTGCACTTTCCTATATAATTTTCCTTTCATTTTCCAACTTTATATATCAATTGTATTGCAACACCTTACCTGACATAGGTCCTTCATGCCTTTTCTTACCTGCGTGCTTCGTAACATTCAATATTGTTAGTTACTTTCTTCTATCGGTGTTGTCTTCCTTCTAAAATTGCAGGTTAGTATGAGGAATTTCATTTCCTATAGCTCGGCTTTATCGCACGATCTTAGATATGAAAGAAAGTAACATCCTAAATGTCCTATAGCCTCCTGTCTATAGATGTGGTGCACAACACACCGATAAACAAAATTCTACTAGACACAGTCTGTAGACATTCTGAGGATAAACTGCACTGATACCATTTCTGTCACGATCCAACCCCGTAGGCCTCGACTAGGGCCCGACCTAGACCCTCTTATGCGTATTTATCAACTACACTTAAGTTGAACCGTGTGATGTGATACTATACACCAAAACCTCAATAGTTTAAAACTTTTTCATGTACATATAGCCTCTTTCATTTGTATCATATCATGAAAGGGCACGCGCCGACGAGGCTGTCATAACACAAAAACATTTACAACATGCCGTATAGGCACAGTCAAAACAAACTTGTAACAACCCACATATACATCTGTCTACAGACCTCTAAGAATAGTAACAGCAACATATGGCGGGACAGGACCCTCGCCGTACCCCTGAATGTACAAATATATACATTAAGTGACTAGTATCAAAAATTAGGCTCCAGAACAGTGAAGGACTTCCGACATAGCTGAGAGGAACTTCTATGCTGACAGATCTCCAGAATGAACATCTGTACCTGCGGGCATGAAACACAACCCCCCGAGAAAAGGGGGGTCAGTACGATATATGTACTGAGTATATAAAGCATAACACATCGTAACTGAGGCCATAACTGAAATAGGAATGCAGGGGACAAGTATAACAACTTAACAAATTACTGTACCTGCACCTTAGGACACGTAAATCATACACATCATCATATGCTGTGCCCGGCCCTCTGGTGAACTCGGTGTCATAAGTATTTTCTCATATTTACATGTCATCGTATCATCATGTATTTTATTTTATCATATCATCGTATATGGTATCATATCATCGTATACGGTATCATATCATCGTATACGATATAATCTTATCATGTATGTCATCGTGTTACATCTGGTTCACTACGGGGCTCGGGGTCGCAAATGTATCACTCTAATCTCATATGCATGCCTACATAAAGTATCTGGCCCCTTTAGTGAGGGACTCGGTGAATGGAGTGGTGTACGTATATAGCGTACCATTATAATATACATACCGTACCCAGCCCTCTAAGGAGAGACTCGGTGTTCCTTCCTTATTTCGCCACATATAGTATCATATTATAGCTGGCCCAGGACTCGGTGAATAATCATATCGTCATAACATATAACATATATCACACCTCACGTACGGCATCGTCTTCTCGTGTATGGAACTATACACATCCGGCCCGGGACACGGTGAAAGAAGTAGTAAAGTTGCGCCTGACATAATATCCGACCCATCATGGGATGCGAAGAAAGAATGGTTACAGCATGCACGAGTAGAGTAATGAGAAACTATATGCAACTAAGTCACCCTCTGAGACTCAATGAAACACTCAAGTGAACCGTCACCTGAAGACCAGGAAGGTACACATTTGAAGTGCCCTTTAGATGTCATTACGGGTTACATCAATTGGGGCATCAGGAATCATAGATATGCATCAAGACAATTCATAGCTTATGCAATTAGAAACACGGTTTATGCAATCAGAGACACGGTTATGCAATTAGAGACACAGTTATGCAATCAGAGACATTGATCGTTTTAGAGCCTTCAAGAAAAGAAGCTTGTATCTCCACTTACTATTCACTATATAACAGGCTCGAGAATAATAGTTTGACTACTTTCAGGCTTTTAATGGTCAAAAGTGACTACAAGTCACGAATTATACTCAGAGCTCATAATTGGAATTTTCTCCAAATCTATATCATATATCATTTCACTTAAAATTAAGCCATTCCAAAGGAAAGAAGAGATAGGCTTTACATGTACTAGTTTTCATCACATAGAAGACTTAAAGGCAACGACTCAGTTATTGCAGGAGTTCTAATATCAAGAAGTAAACGAGAGTCTCGACTCATACTCAGGGCTTTACGAATGGATTGAATCCCAAATGTCATATACATATCATTTATATCTTACATCTAAGACATGCCAAAAGAAAAGAAGAATAGCTCTACATACTTATTCCAAAAATGCGCCAAAAGAAAGCTTCACATACCTTGTCTGAATTATTCCTTATCCTGCTTGCCTCGCCGTCCTTTGAACCTATTCAACATGAAAGTAATATGAATATCAACCCCTTTTACTTTCCATCCCCCTAGGTTACACCTTAGTATTAATGGAATCTATTTCCTTAGTCATTTTCCCGACTAGTTCTGTTATTCGCTAAGGTATCGACGAAAATTGGGCAGCACCTCCCCTATAATGTGCCCTATAAAAATTTCCAATTAGGTCCCTAAGACCTACATCCAACCAAAAACAACAACCTGCAGCAATTCACACCAACAATATACAACATAAACTCCGAACGACTTATTCAAAAATACGATATCACAATAGGGCGTCTAGCCTTTATTTTGTAACGCCTTTAATTATACGCAACTAGGGGTCATGTGGCTTCAACCAGAAGCACCCTAACCCACATTAGAACATATTTATGACCTGAAATAACACATCACACCCCTGCAGCAGCACCCCACACATACAACACCCCATTTCAACTACAATTTAACTACGACGACTTCAATTTCGATTGTTTCTATCGTCGAGCATTTCCACGACTTTTTTTATACCTAAAGCATTATAAAAGGTGTAAAACACACTACATAACAACCCCATAAACTTCAAATTAGAAGGTAAAACCTTACCTTTCCCGAAATTGGCCAAAACACGCCAAAATCCGCCTCGGAAAATCTCTTGATGTGCTAAAACGGAGTGGACTGTTTGCTGTCCATTTGGTGCTGATATAAACCTTAACTTTACATTATTAACACCCTCATAACATTAAAAAACACTTAAAAACGTGGGAGAAGAGAATCAAGCCATAGCTTATCAAATGGCCTTCCAAACACGCTGAAAATTAACTTCAGAACCTCCTTGACGCGGCTGAAATGTTGTGGCTGCTTGTTACTCATTTTTTGCTGCCCCAAATAGGTAATATACGTTTTTAACCATCTACACTTGATATAATAATACCTTATCTAATTAATTTAAGGAGCAAAATCGGGACGTACCTATTTTTCTCCTCCAAGCCGTCATGTTTTTCTCTCTTGTTCTAGGGTTTGTTCTTGAGTTTTTGCTGAAGTTTAATGGATCAGAACTGAAGTATAAGACACATATACATGTATATATGTGGTCTTAGGAGGTGACACATGTCATCCCTATATGGTGACACGTGTCCAGCCCCTATTAGGCCACGGATTCATGCCTTACCCCTAGGTTTCCACGTGTCCTTGTGGGCCCCACCTCCCAAGTAGGTGGGTCACCTACTTTACCCTAAGTAGGTGGGTCACATGCTTGCTTGAGGTTCTGCCATATGTCTCTCCTCCATTGGCTTCCACGTGTCGTCTTTTCCCTTCCTCGTGGGTTTGTAATCTCGTCTTATTTTAGGAGCCTATGTAATCCATGCTACGTAAGCTTGGTATGTCCTTAAGCCACTCAAGTATGTAAGATGTCTAATTTGGTAGCTTACATAGGTAAATTTAGTCCTACGACTTATTACTTGGCCTCCAATTCCTTTTGGATTCTTATGACTCCATTTTCAACCTTCCTTCTCACGAGATATCATAATCTTCTTTCCTTAGAGTTGTTTGATAGTATCGTAGCTTATCCGGCTTGCATGATAGTGTCTAAGGAACTTAAGAAGATGTTCCGATCTCGAGAGTGCGAGGTGTAACAAAATGGTTCTTGGAGTCCAACATACCGCATCAAATAGGGTCTTGTTCATGATATTGAAGCACGCCACAACTATGAATAAGAGACTATGAGATGTTTAGTAAAGTTTTCCTTTCTTTCATGATTTATGTTGTGCCCTAGAGTTGTCTCAAGGTTTCTCCTAACTAACAAATCATTTTGTGTCTTCTAGATCATGCCTCCAAGAAGGGTACCTCCACCTAGAGCAATGATTGAAGATGAGGACCAATCTCCTCCAGTTCCCGAAGCTCCACATTATGAGAAGAGAGTGATACATGCGGAATTTCAAAACATCATCTCTTTTTGGCCCACACCATAGCCAACCAAACAAACTAAGGCATTGTTCCTCCTTCTCCTCCTCAAGTGCCTACTCAAACTTCTAGGATTTGGATCTTCAAGAGAATAAATCCACTCAAGTTTAATGGTTCTAATGTAGATGAGGACCCTATGGAGTTCATTGAGGAAGTTTATTGAATTGTGGCTATCAAAGGAGTGCCTCCAAATGAAAACGCTGAGCTAGTATCCTATCAACTCAAGGGTATGGCAAGGGTTTGGTATGAGAATGGGTTGTTGAGAGGGGTAAAGATATGGAACCCATAGAATGGGAAGAATTCAAGGGATTCTTGCTAAATCAATTCTTTCCTTTAGAGCTAAGAGGGCATGAGTGTGAGGGAATATGTCCTTAAATTCACTAAATTGTCTAAGTATGCACCTTTCATGGTCTCTGACCCAAGGTCAAGGATGAGCAAATTCATCCCTGGTGTGTCTAATTTGGTCTCTAAGGAATGCAAGACGATCATGTTGGTCAAAGATATGGGCATATCTCGACTCATGACATATGCGGAACAAATCGAGGAAACAAAGTTGAGGGAGAGGTCAAGAGGATTCAAGAAGTATAGAGTGGATGGTGGAAGGTTCAATCCCCAAAGGTCTGGTTATAGTGGTAGTGGAATGGGCCAAGGTGGGCAATGATAAGTAGGGCAAAGTTCCACCAATACTCCTCCTCTAAGGGTCAACAAGGACAAGGGTGCTAATCTGATGGTTCCAAGGGATAATATTGGTGTTCAAGCTTTCCCCGCTTCCAAGAAGTGTGGGAAGATGCACAAGAAATAATGCTTAGTCTGCTCCAGTGCATGCTTCAAGTGTGTAAATCAGGTCACCAAGCTAAAGATTGTAGAGGTGGTGGTAGTAGACCTCAAGGGCAAATTTCTCATGGTTAACAAGCTCAAGGGAGTGGCCAACACACTAACTGCTTTGATGCCTTACATGGGAGACAAGAGGTTGAGGAAGCACTCGATGTTGCTATCGGTATATTAAAGCTCTTTGCTTTTGATGTATATGCACTCTTAGATTCGGGTGACAATTTGTTGTTTGTTAATCCATTCTTTGCTAATAGATTTGATGTGTTATGCGAAATGTTATTAGAACCCTATTTGGTGTCTACCGCCGTTGGTAAGTCAATTGTTGCTAGAAATGTCTATAAGGGTTGTGCCGTGTCTATCTTGAACAAAGTTATTACTTGTGATCTAATTGAACTTGACATGGCCCCGACGGAATTAAAAAGGTTGAAGAAATAATTAAAGGACTTCTTGGAAAAGGGATTTATTAGGCCAAGTTTTCACCTTGGGGTACTCCCGTATTATTTTTGATAAAGAAGGATGAGTTGCTTTGGATATGCATAGACTATAGGCAATTGAACAAGGTGCCATTAAGAAAAAATATCCGATTCTATTTGACCAATTGCAAGAGAAAAGTCATTTCTCTAAGATTGATCTCTAATTCGGCTATCATCAATTAAGACTAAGAGAGTGTGACATTCCTAAGACGACATTTCAAATAAGGTATGGTCACTTTGAGTTTTTAGTGACGTCGTTTTGGTTGACGAATGCAATGACAATGTTTATGAATCTAATAAATATGGTGTTTAAACCCTATCTTGATGCTTTTTTGGTGGTCTTCATTGATTACTTCCTGATTTACTCTTCGGATAAGGAAGAGCATAAGGATCATGTGAGAGTTGTGCTTTAAACCTTGAGGGATAGGCAATTGTTTGCCAAATTTAGTAAGTGTGAATTTTAGTTGAAAGAGATCGCATTTCTTGGTCACATAGTGTACGGTGATGGGATCAATATTGTTCCTAAGAAAATAGAAGTGGTAAGGAATTAGCCTAGACCATTGGCTCCTTCAGATATTAGGAGCTTTTCGGGTCTAGCTAGGTATTATAGAAGGTTCATTAAAGGGTTCTCTTCCATCTCATTTCCTATGATGAAATTGACTCAAAAGAAGGCAAAGTTCCTATGGATGGATCAGTGTGAGAAGAATTTCCAAATTTTGAAAGATCGACTTACCTCCGCTCCTATCTTGACTCTACTAGAAGGGTTAGAAGGGTTCATGGTGTATTGTGATACTTCAAGGATTGGTTTGGGTTGGTCTTGATGCAAAAAGACAGAGTTATAGCTTATTCTTCTAGTCAATTGAAAGTGTGTAAGGGTAACTACCCTACCTATGATCTTTAATTAGCGGCTATTTCTTTTGCTTTAAAGATTTAGCGGTATTACTTCTATGGGGTACATGCAGATGTGTTTACCGATCAAAAAAGTCTCCAATATGTGTTCACCTAAAAGGACCTCAATCTAAGGCAAAAGAGGTGGCTTGAACTCCTCAAGGACTATGACATGAGTGTGCATTATCATCCGTGTAAAGCTAATATTATTGCCGATGCACTTATTAGAATGTCTACGGAGAGTGTGGCTCATATTGATGAAGGGAAGAGAGAGTTGGTGAAGGATGTTCACCGGTTGGCTAGATTAGGGGTGAAGTTGAGTGGTTCCAACGATGGTGGTGTGTTTGTTCTTAATGGGTCCAAATCATCTTTGATGGTGGATGTTAAGCCAAAATAAGACTTTGACCCGACGTTATTGGAGTTAAAGAAGCTGGTGAAAGAAAAGAAGGTAGAAGTCTTTTCACAAGGAAGTAATGGGGTACTTCTCTACCAAGGTCGGTTATATGTTCTGGATGTGGATCGCCTAAGGAGTTTGATCTTGGAGGAGGCTCACAACTCTTCATATTCTATTCACCCCGGTTTGAATAAAATGTAGCGAGACTTAAAAGAGCTTTATTGGTGGGGTGGCATGAAAAAGGGACATAGAAAGGTTCGTGGCCGAATGTCCAAATTGCCAACAAGTTAAGGCCGAATGTCAAAGATCGGGTGGCCTAGCACAAGACATTGAAATCCCCACTTGGAAGTAGGAAGATGTGAACATGGACTTTGTAATAAGTTTGCCTCATACTTGGAAAAAACATGACTCGATATGGGTAATCGTGGATAAAATGACCAAGTCAGCTCACTTTCTATCGGTCAGTACATCATATAGCACCGAGGATTATGCTAAGTTTTATATTCGGGAATTGGTAAGGTTGCATAGTATACCTTTGTTAATTATTTCGAATCTTGGTACCCAATTCACTTTTCATTTTTGGAAATTATTTCAAAGGGGTCTTGGTACCAAGGTAAAGCTTAGTACTGCATTCCATCCTCAGACCGACAGGCAAACCGAACGGATAATTCAAACACTAGAAGATATGTTAAGGTCTTGTGTGTTGGAGTTTAAGGGAAGTTGGGATGACCATCTACCGCTAATTGAGTTCGCTTATAATAATAGATACCACTCAAGTATTGAGATGGCACCATTTGAGGCTTTATATAGGAGACGATGTAGGTCTCTGGTTGGTTGGTTCAAAGTAGGTGAGATGAGCTTTTTGGATCTCGACTTGGTGCTTGATGCTTTGGAGAAGATAAGAGACATTATATAGAGATTGAAGATGGCTCAAAGTTTCCAAAAGTCCTATTATGATACAAGGAGAAGAGATCTTGAGTTTAAGGTGGACGATTGGGTATACTTGAAGGTTTCACCCATGAAGGGTGTAGTTCATTTTGGTAAGAAAGGGAAATTGAGTCCTAGGTATGTACAGCCTTATAGAATCTTGAGACGTGTTGGCAAGGTTACTTATAAGTTGGAGTAGCCTTTGGAAATGGCCATGGTTTATCTGATGTTCCATCTGTCTATGTTGAGGAAATTTGTGGGTGATCCAAGTTTCATTATGCCTTTGGAAGTAGTCAATGTTTTGAACTATGAAGAGGTTTCGGTTGAAATTTTGGACCGGCAAGTTAAGAGATTGAGGAACAAAGAGTTGCATCTGTCAAAGTCTTTTGGAGAAATCAACGAGTTATAAGCTCTACATGGGAAGCGGAAGCGGATATGATGGAGCGATATCCTCATGTCTTTCACTCTACTTAAGCCTAAGGTACTAAGTTATTCGTGAATCGTTTAAGACTCCTATGTTTCAATTTTTAATAAGTCTCTCATATGCATGTATGTTCATGAAGTTGAATTTTAAAGTCATGTTTTATGTTAAGTATGGAAGTCTCATAGTTTATGCATGTTTATGTGTCATTGCACTTATGATGGGTTGTTAGTCCTCGTTCAATGTCCTTTTCTATGCTAATTAAATCTCATTCGAGGATGAATGTTCCTAAGGGAGAGATATTATAAGACCACATATGTTGAAAAGTCAAAGCAAAGAAAAAAACTCTGGAAAATAGATTGAATGGGCTTTTACGACTCAATTAACGAGTCGTAGGTACTTCTACGAGTCATATGACTGACTCGTAGAAGGGGTGTTGATATTGGAAATTTGACCAGGTGAGGGGTATGTTTACAAGTCAAGGGTACAACTCGTAGAAGTTTAGAAATGACTCGTCAAGAAACTTCAAAGGCCTAGACTTATAGGGTTTTCAGACCCTATAAGATGCATAGACAAAACGACGACTCATAGAAATAACTCGTAATGGAAGTTCAAAGATTCAGTCCTCATGGTATCTCAGATCCTGTAGGATGAGTCCTTTCTATGACTCATGGAGATGAGTCGTAGATGAAGTCCTGAGGGTCAGTTCTCAGGATCTTTCTCAGACCCTGCAAGACTAGTCCTCTCTATGACTTGTAGAAAGTCCTACGAGTCATAAGGGTCAGTTGTAAGGTCAGTTCCGGCCAATTTTTAAAAGGGTATTTAGGTTTTTTCCATGTTTTAACATTAAAGTGAGGTCATTTTGGGGATTGAATCTAACCTATCTAAAGACCCTCAGCTATCCCTAAATCCCTCATTCTTACACTTAGACTCAAACACATACAATCATTTCCTCTCAAGTTTCTTCTAAGGGTTTCATCTTCCAAGCTAGGGTTTTATCCCCAAGTTTCTTCAAGTCTCCATTTTCAATCATGAATTAGGGATTTATTCTCCAAGGTATGTAGGTTTTTATTCATGGGTCCTTCTACCCATGGAGCCCAAGTGTTTAAGGTTTTTCATATTATGACTCCAAATGTATAGATTATTGAATATTTAAAGTCTAGTTACCTATCTTTACTTGTATTGGCTCTTAAATGCATAAAATTGATGATTTACCAAAGGTCCTTAGGTGAAGGCATGAAAGAGCTTTACAGTGAATTGGTGGGTTGTTCCAAGCATGTTTTAATTGATGCACTCCATTACTTTCATGCATGGTAGCATGAATCTAAATGATTGAAAGTTGAATTAAATAGAACCCACCTAGTTTTATGATGTTTCAATGAAGTTTGAATAGAAAGTTTTTGACTCCAACTGAATATTTATTAAAGTAATGTCAATGATCAAAGGAGTCTTATGAAAGGAAAGAATGATGAAATGATGTATTCTACTTGTGAACGGAGAATTCTCACTTGTGTGAATCAAAGAAGGGTATTTAATGAGCTATTTTATCCTATGATGTTTGATGATCTAAAGCTATGTAAATAATTATGTTCTTATGTTATATTAAATTATTCTATGGGATTGACTTAGCCCTGAATGGGGCATTGAGGTGGGATTCCATAAGGGAATCCTAGTAGCAACCCCTTGTCTCATTAACTACATGCCAACATAAGAGCCCTTATAGGCTTAGGCTAGTGGATCCACAAATGGCCCTAAATGTTAAAGAAATGAATGAAGTTGATGGAGCTCTATCCGGCAAGTAGTCTCTCCATGACAACGTAGGAGGTTATGTTGGATTTCATTTAATAGCTCGCATGGTCTTAGATCTCGGTTAGAGTCATCTTCCCATAAAATAAATGTTTCAAATATTATTTATGTTGTTTTATTATGCATGCATCTACTTATGTACTATACCTTATAATGCCATAATGTTTTCATTGAATTGCATGCCTACATACTTAGTATAGTCAAAGTACTAACGCATACTTTTTTGCCTATATATTATCACCATGTAGGGACCGGCGTTGCTACACATTCACCTCCATGTGGCTAGTTGAATTTGTTGAAGGCCACTATTTTGGTGAGTTCCCATTTTTTGGGAATAGTATTCCTTTCCTTTTCTAGCTTATGTTTTGTAAAGATTTTTGGATACATTTCATGTTACTTGTTTCTATTTCAATTGAAGGTGAGCTAGGGACATGACTTAGTCCCCACCAAATCTATATGTAGAGGTATGTTTGGATACAAATGGATGATGATTTGGGGTTGTTAAAGACTTTCGTTCTATGTTGTTCTCCCTTAGTTCCGTTTCTCTTCTATTTACGCTTATTGTTCTTTGTCTTTACCAATGAAAGGCTAACGAATGCTAAGAAGCTTGGATGAGGTACATTTGGGTTCCTCATTCGATGTGTCACGTCTAGGCCTTAGGCTCGGGTCGTGACATCATATTAGGTGGTGTGTCTCACACCCCCTTTTTATACGGATTTTTCTAATTTATGTGATAGTATTGATTAGGGATTATTTTAATTTTTTATTCCAGAGTCACCACTTGGAATTGAGTTTTAGTGTTCCAAGTTACCTTTTTGAATCCATCATCAAAAGGAAATGACTTTTTATTTTGTCTGCGATAACAAAAGACCGGGTAAGAAATTTTGTAGTCAGAGGGGAATGTATTAGGCATCCCTCGAGTCCTGTGGTTCTAATACAGTCGCTTTTATCGAATTTTACTCAACTTAAACTATTTTTGGATAAATTGTGTCTATATGTCATAGTTCGCTGACATTTTTTATTATTGAACTTTATTGGCCTCAACCCAGATACATAACTGCATTCTTGGTTTTGACATACAATGGCTTAGAAGCGTAATTAATTTCTTCTCTCAAGTCATCACACATAATGATCTCTAACTACAATTTTAATTTTTATTAAATAAAAGTAAATTATTAAAACATTTTAGTCAAGGTGCATCACCGCATTCTTAAATATTCTTTAAATATCAAAAAGATGTGCAACCACATTCTTTATTGAAACAAAAAAAAAATTATTATTATTATTATTATCATTTTTAAGAAAAGACCTAGGTTCGTCTAATGTTAAAGGCAATTAGTCGCTTTTTTAAACCAAAGAGTATCATTTGAAAAAATATTTAGGCTGAGACGTATAACAACGACCTTTCCATTCTATTTTTTTTCAAGTCCTTATCTAAAACACATAACCATGGTCTTAGTTTGCGAATATAAGACATGCCTAAAATCTTCCTAAGGTTCGATTTATCCTAATGTTTGCCTATGATTTTAAATAGCCTAAAATAGGAACATAATAACAAATTATCTAGAAATTTAAATTCATTATCGAGAAATCAAACGATGCAACCATTCAAATATATTTTAATATAGTAGTGCCAAAGTTAAACACACAGAGAATCTAAACAACTTCATAACATTGTAATCAGGTTTTATATAATTGTGAAATCAAGCCACACAATCAATATCAAGTGTTACCTTATGTGAAAATAAATTTACGAGAAGAAAAGACTACAGTTAGAAACCACGAAAGCAAACCTCAAATGCAACCGTTGTTTTTTACTTTGTTGTTGTAGTCTTTTTTTTGTTTGTTTTGGCTCACTTTGTGCGTGAGTTTTTTTATGTGGTTTGAATAAGTTGTGTTGTTTTTTTGGTGTGTTGCTGGAAGGAAAACAATGTTTTAGTGTGTAGGTGATTGAACTTTTTCCAAGTGTGCAAATTCTTTTTTTTTGCTCTTTCTGCGTGACCTTTTCTTCTAATAGTGTTGTCCCCTCTTTTTTGTAGTTGTCAGGGTGCCTATATATGGTTGTATATAGGTAGAAGGTGTAAGGTGCAGGTAGGAGAATTGTGCAGGTGAGTGGAGTGGATGGTTGAGTAAATTGAGGGGAGTGGACTGTTTTTTCTTTTCTTTTTTTCGGGGGGTTTGTCCTGTATGTGTGTTCTATAGAATAGGTGTGTGTTTATGTCTCTTTTTGTTGTACAGATGAATGTTGTATATAGTAGTCTGAGGGTGTGAGATGTGTGTGTTTGTATATGTGTATATATATATATATATATATATATATATATATATATATATAATTAAGAAAAGTTATATAGCTAATCTAAAAATATAATTAAGAAACACTAGATTATTTATAAAAATCAAAATTAAAAGAAACATATATTTTTTGTAAATTTTCTTTTCTTTTGAAGAAAACTGAAAAATAAAATTTACTCTAAAATATGACTCCATTTTTGTAGTTTTCAAATCTTTTAAAATAAACCTATTGAAAATAAGAAAAAAATCAAAATATTTAAATTAGATATAAAAGAAATATTTAAGCACTAAATGGTGTAAAATCTCGGATTCGGTCAAAAATTACGTTTCTACTGTGTGAAACTTAGGATGTCATGTATTTTACTTGGATTGCTTTGTTGGTTACTTGTGTGGTACTTTTCAGCTTTTAATGCTTTATCAATATTGAACTGTTGGACCTAAAGCCGTGAGCTAGAACTACTGACGGGAGTTCCAAAAGCTTGCACTGTGATGGGTGTTACCCGAATGTGTGTTTGGGTGTTGTGATTTTTTTGTATGGGATTGAAAATTGTGTTGGTTTTTGCATATGGTTGAGTTTTTTCTGATAAGGACTTGGAATTTATAAGATGGGAGTTTAATCGGAATATTTGGTAGAACTTGAGACGTTATGATTTTAAAATGACAAAAATACTTTTTTACTTAATTGTCGTATTTTTGGCTACTTTTACTACTGATAAACCTGAGGTATCATTCCGTATGGCCCGCTGACTTAATTCTGGGTTACATTATTCTATGTATACTTGTTGATAAGTCTTCCTAACAAAAAGATTCAAGAACAATAATTTAAAAGGGAATTTAATGGAATAATTGATGGAAACTTATGACAATATTGAAAGATTATCGACCTCTAGCGCACTTTGAAGAAAACCCCAACTTCAAACCCTTAATTCCCACAAAAATCAAACTCGAATAGACCTTCGATGGAGGAAAATCTTAGAGAGTCAACGCTGAAAATCGTGGGGACTTATTGTATAAAGGCCTGGAAATTACTCATCACTATTGCGAGCCTCATGGATCATGATCATGAATAGAAACTTGAATATACCATCGTGACTGGTAAATCTTCTCTTGAGATTATGTTGAAGCTTTTTGCTTGGCACCAACAAAGCCAAAAACTAGACAACGCTTAGATGTTCGTTTGGGTGCTTGGGAGTCATTCGAGACCCCGTGGATACAAATGAACTATGCTACCCCCATCAAATTTGACACTCCATACTTACAAAACCAACGAAACTTTCATCGGAGGTCGTCTCAAAAAAATGGCCCCACACACATAGTTCTATTTTAGCTAAAGTCCACAAGGAAGCTTAAAATGAGCCCGGAAGATTTAGGACCCTAACCAAAGGTCCTTCTAAACTAAAATCGACGTTCTGGAGCTAACGGAACCATCAAAATTGTATTCTGAGGTCATTTTCCTGAAGTTTTGACCAAAGTCAAATATCTAAACTTTAAAAACTCCAAAACAAAAAAGCTTGCATAAAAATCAAATGAACGATCCGGTGACAAAACTATCAGTCCCATCAAGTTATAAATAACTTGGGACCGCTAAAAAAACTCTAAGCACCGAAAATACATGAAAATTGAAAAAATAACCTGGAGGGTCATTAATACACATGTAGAACTCAAAATTTTGCGATTCAAAGTGTTCTAGAAAGATAAATTGCATCTTTATGAATTTTATGTGCATGCAAAATCTAGCTATGTTGTTATCTACCCAAAAAGGGGATGAAGTACGGGACAAGTATTGTCCTGATATTATGATTTACAAATATTCATGTACTAGTGTTAGTATTTTGAGTATATATAAAAAAAATCGAAACTCATGTTTGGTTGGTTTGATACTCTCTAGAACCTAGATCTACAGTTTTATAAAGAGCACAAAGTTTATTTTTGTCGCTTACCCCTAAAATTTGAGTCACAATACAAGATAGTTGTTAGTCTAACTTTTATATAAAAATTTAATGTGATTTTCACCAATTGTGTTCACCTTGATACCTATCTTGTTTCATTTCACTATGAAAAAAAAAATCACTAGACTTATATAGATATTTGATTGTGTATTCAAAATGTATAAGCTATGAAAAATTATTTGAAGAAGCTGATAAATTTGTTTGGTTTATGTCGTAGAAGAGTTGAATCCTCAAGGTATAACTAATTATGTCCTAAAACGCCAAGATTTGTTTATAAACTATGACTTGTACACTCTTTATTTTTTTGAATATTTTGAAGTAGATTGAGCTTTTGTTAACCTTTTGAGGACTTTATACCATTGTATTGATATTATCTCAAGTATTGCAAGATATCCGTTAACTCACCCACTTATATGTATTGCTTATGACTTTTTTGTAGGAGCAATCACTATTATTCTAGGGTTACTTATAAACTTCAGCTTATTATTTATAAATTTTACTTTGCTTAATCTGAAAATGAGCATCTAAAATCCATTATTTTAGGGTTATGCCATTATATGAACATCTTTATCTTTATTATATATCATTAGTTTTGTTCCCTAAATTATATGCTTGACTAAGCAAATGAATAATTGCTAGATGAACTGGAAAGAAGAAAAGGTGGGTTAGGGAAGTTGAATTGGATTAGCGTGTAGAAAAACAAGTATTACACCTACCTTTTGTGATAAGAGTAAGGTGAAAATTTTAATTAAGGTGACAAAAGAGTTTTAAAATTAAGAAAAGTTGACTCAAGTCTTAATTATTGAGTAAAGGTGACAATTTTAAGATTAGTCCTAATGACACTGATTTTAAAAGAAAAATTTACATAAATGTACTACATTAAGAAAATATTTACCATTTATAGCAATAATATTTTTTTCACTGAACATTTATAATATAATTTTAATACATATTAGTGAAAATAATTTACAAAACTCATATAATACAAGTTTTATTCATGGATAATATATTTATCACATACTTTAATACACTTATAATACATTGTGTCAATTTCTTACCAAACAAGTATAATATATTTTAAAACACTTATAATACATTTATATTGCATGGATAATTCATTTTTAATACATGGCAGATATATCATAATATTGCTATATATTGCTATAAATGGTAATAAATAAAAAGTATCACTAAAATCAGTAATTACTTATTAAAAAGTGTTTTTCCTAGTAATTTTTCCATTTTAAAACTCTCAAATTTTATTAATTACACAAAAGCCCTATCGTTTCCATCCCACCTCCACTACTACCAATTCTTTCTCTTCTTCCTCCATCACCACCACCTCCTCTTCTTCCACCACCACCACTTTCTCCTCCACCCCGTTGCCACCTCCTTCTCCTCCACTGTCACTGCCACAACAACTATCACCACTACCTTCGTTGCCGTCGCCACCTCCACCACCACCAATTATTCCTCTTCTTCCTCCATTACCACCACCTCCTTGTCCTCCACCACCACCACCGTTTCCACCTCCTTCTCCTCCATTGTCGTCGCCATAACAACCAACATCTCCTCCTTCATTATTACCACCAATATCAACACCTTTTTGCAGCCATAACTATCCTCTCCCTCACCTCACAACCACTAAATTTGTTGCAATAGCTAAGTTATATGTTGCAATAGGTATCCTATCTGTTGTAACATATGTCGTCATCTGTTGTAACATATTGTTGATCGGTTGCAACATGCAACCTGGAGGTTACAACATATTGCTAAAATGTTGCAACAGGCTGTAGAAATAAGTACCAAAAATAAAATAAAAAGAGCGCAATGAAAATTGATGAACGTCGGCGGCGATAACAGCGGCAACAAAAACCATAAAGAAGAAGAAGAAGAAGAAGAAGAAAATAGAGGAAAAGAGAAGGAGAAAAAAGAAGAAGACGAGGGAGATAGAAATATGAAAAGAGAAAGAAGTAGAGAGAAAGGAATTAAAAATACAATGAAGAGGAAAATTTCAAATTTTGAAACTTAAAAAGTGAGGGAAGACTTTTAAAAAATTTCAAAATATTAATATACCCCAAAGTTTTTAATTAATCTAATCAAGTCTAATTTTCATTTAATCCCATTTGGCCAGTCAAAGTCACCAATATTAAAAATAAGACTAAGACCTCATTTTGTTTCCATTAAGATTCAGACGTTTGAATATGAATAAGCATCTGATTGTTAAGATGTACATTAAGATCTAGATATTAAATCTGAATACACATCTTGCACACGAGTGTACCTTCTAGGCTTATGGGGGTCCAGCTAGGTGCAGTTAGCTTGTAGAGTACTTTAGTTAGAATCTTTTCTACACTCGTGTGCATTTCATTACTTTACCTTAGAAATTCATTCCTGATCTCTATTCTGTTCTATTCCTTCTTTCTTATTGCTTTTACTTTTCAAGATGTGGTCTCTAGGTCTGAACACTGAATGATTACTACTATTTATTTTCAATATTTGAATGTGCATTTGAGCCTATATTCAAATATAAGATATAATACTTTTAATAGGAACATCAAACCTTTTTTGCAGCAAAATGAAGAAAAAACTTATTAAATAATACTAATCTCTATGTACTTATCCCACTCACTATGAGACATCGGAATAGTATTAGTTGTTGGATCATAACTATTGCCAGTCTTTTTAGTTATTGCAACCAAGCTTGATATTTTTTTTAAAGTAATCATAACTATTCTTCATCTGTTTTTGGGTAATAATAAAAGCAATGAGAGGTTTTCAGATCTATTTTAACCTTATTCCCTGAGTCTGGCTTCAAACTACTTCCAAATCTCTCGTTTAAGAACCTCAAGTATATACCTAGTTCAACAATAATAATATATTTAGTGTAATCTCAGCAAAAAATGTGATTATACAAGCGAGTTTGAGTGTTTGACTGGACTAAAATAAAATTCTAATAAAATGCCACAAGTATATACATAGTTCAACAATAATATATCTGGTATAATCTCACAGAGGGTTTGATCATACAAAGTCTCGATAAAATTAGTGGCCTAAAACAATTTTTTAATAAACAATCTCAAGTATGTACATAGTTCAACAACGATAATATATTTAGTGTAATCGCACAAGTGGATTTAATGATTAAAGAGTATCAATAAAATTAATGGTCTAAGACCAAATTCTAATAAGATGTCAAGACCTGATTTCTCAGGTCATGACAGCACCTACTAACACCCACTAGCAGATAAGCCTAACTCTTTACCCTTATCCCAAAACCAGCAGCAACGGGCTATCCAGCGGAAGATGAACAAATAAAGTGAGAAGATAAATAGCAATGAGAAAAATGAGAACAATTGAAATAAAATACAAAGAACTACTACAAGACCTGGCATCAGTCAGTAATCGAGAACCTAAATCAAAATAGGAGTACAACGCCTTTAAATTGCAAATATAAGTGCAGGTAGTCTTCAAAAGTAAGTAAAGACTAGTCCTAGCCCGAAATAGATGGAAGTTGGCAACTCCGAACACCAGGAGCTCACCCGATCTCTGAATCAACTGTTGCTCCACATCATTCCAAATCAATGGCAACAAATCATACTATGATTTAAAGGATGCAGAAGTGTAGTATGAGTACCAATGAATGGTACTCAGTAGGCATAGCCCGACTAAGCTCCACAGATAAATCAAGTATAAATAACACATAACAAGGTAAAATACAACACAAGTAACCAATAAAGAGCTAACAAATTGTAGTACATGAAATAAGGGTAAAGAGATAGGTTACGTTTAGAAAAAAGAACAGAGTCAAGAAACACACCTGAAAACACAAACCAAAAACCTATTTATAATAAGAAGATAACATAGGAGTCAACTAATCTAGAATGGAATACTAACTGTCACTGCTAAAACACATAGCCACCTAATGACTAATCCCCTGAACCTAGCAAAAAAAATACCAACCACAAGTCCAAACTAGGACACCATGTAGAACAACTACAATACAACAAGAGGTAAGTAAAAGTATATTCAAATAATAACCGATAAGACGCCCATACCACTGAAAAGTACAAACAATAACAAATATACCCCCATAAAATAGGGGGACCAAATAGCAAGCAAGTATACTAGTGATAGGCGATATTGATGAATACAAGTCTGTAGTAAAAAATCAATAACATCATCGGTGGCTCTCAAGATTAACAATAAGTGTATAGACCTACCCCGGCCCTTGGCCTACTAGGTGGGACCCATGCAGCTCCCCCATCCATTTTAGTGGTGCACTAGATAGAGGGGTCTATAGGGGACGCAGGAAGTCCATATACACTGCATGGACCTGAACCAAGTCTTACATAAACATATAGTATCCCCATAGTGGTACCAAAGATTGAGTAGTCAAGCCAATGTAGAAAAGGGTGACGCTGCAATAAATAATCAAGTATAGGCTAAAGGCATCTCATATGCAGCCAGAATAGAAAAAAGGCGACGCTGCGCTGGATATCGATAAAACTGAGTGCATCCTCGATGCCTCTAAAGCTATCAGTAAAAAAGGAGTACATCCTCGACAACTCATAAATCTCAAAATCATTGCCCAAATGATCCAGATGGTATGACTCCCATTAAAACTAGTTTTAAAAATAGTAAAAGTGTGAGAAACCCTTCTCAAAAACAGTAGTGAAACCCCCATAAAGAATCTGGGATCATACTACAAAACATGTGAAATTGCTCAATCAATTCAAATATCCCATCACTAGCATCCAAGCAAGAAACACACACAGTCTGAATAGTACATCAAGTCATACCATACGAATAAGGCAAAGGAATAACATGGGTAAAATCGCTCCTCGAATATAGCCTTGGGCCCAACAACAGATAATATATATATAGAGAGAGAGAATATAGAACACAAGACACTGATTTTATATACACTTTTTCTGATAATGAAGACATAGACATAAATTCTATAAAGTCAAAAAGAACTAATGGAACAAACTAGTTCCTCCAGTGCAAGCCCTTTATAGAGAACAACCCCTACTCAGCCAGTAGAAATGGGTACAGGAAATATACCTAGAAGGAAAATATATAAGTTAGATCCAAACACAAAAATAAAGATAGAAAACCTAAAATCAATGGGAAAAAGAATGTCGTTAAAAGAACATATTAGAATACAAGAATGAGGAAATAAAGGAAAAATATTAAATATAGACGCACATGATCTATAAATGTGGAATATAGTTGTAGATTTGTGGAAAGAAATAGTAGTTGCAGATTATATAAAAATCTATATTGAAACAGATACTGAGACAATGTATAAACACTTAGAAACTTTCCTAGGAGAATCTGCAAAAGCCGTATGGGAAGCATTTAAATCAGACTTTCCTCAGGAGTTCCAAGCCTTATTATGTTTGTGACCAAATCCTTTTAATTTCATAAATAAAATACATAGTGGTTTGATAAGATTACAAAGAAATGTTTTAATCAAGCTAGAACAATTAAATATTTCAAATTGGTTTATATAAAGAAATTTTTAAAAGACTATTTCTACTATTGTACAATAGTGGAAATACCTTTGATAGAGAATTAGGAAAGAAATTATTTAATAAATTACCAGGAGCTTTAGGAACAAAAATAGAAGATAGATGGTATAAAAGCGAAGGAGTAGTTCAGGAGTAGTTCAGAATCCAATGGCTAAATGATCTATTGGATAAAAAATACAACATGTAATGGAAATATTAATAGAAAAATGTACATATATACAAATACAGAAACAATTAAAATAAAATGAGATGAATTTCTGCAAAACCATGATATATACAACACAAAGTTATGATAAAGAACAATATAAACCAAGAAGATATAAAAGAATATCTAATAATAACCAGCGTCCATATAATCGTAGAAAATACTACTTATGTAAATCTTCAACTAAGAAACCATATTTAAATAAAGACAGTTATGTTAGAAAATATAGAAATGATAGAAACTTAGAATGCTTTACTTGTGGAAGTATAGAAACTTAGCAAACATATGTCCAAAAAGAAATAATACTAGAACTGAAAATTCTCAATTAATAAAAGATTTTCAAGAAATATTACTAAATGTAGATAAATACATGTTTGATAATGAAAGTATATATTCTATTATGAGTATAGAATTAGAAGACAGAACTCAATCGGATTCATCTGATTCCGAAAAAGATGATTAGTAAATGAAATAGGATTAGAAATAAATGGGTTAGAATTAGATGATTTACAAGTCAGTACTATAATTAATATTATACAAGAATGTAATCATGACTTTGAAAGACAAAAAGGTATAGATAATAATCAATGTAGTATATTTAAATGATACCCTAACAAAATAAATAGAGTTAAATGTAAGAAACGTTATATGGAAGCTTGTATTAGTTGCATAGAAGATAAACTAAAAATAAAAGTTACTAAAAAACAAGAAAATACAAAAGTTAATCAAACTACTAATCTAAGGTTATTAACAGTAGAAATAGGGTTAAATAAATTAGAACAAAGATTAGCTCTATTAGAAAAAGGAAAAGACAATACAGAAAACGAAGAAGACACATCTACACAAGAAATAATACATCAAGAACAACTGTATCAAGAAACAGAATTAATGAACTTAGAAGAACAAAGTCCTAGTTTATTTAACATGTAATGTAGATAAAAAATTTGGTACAATAAGGATATTAGCGAGAATTAGAATGAAAGATATAGAAATAGAAACATTGGCTTTAATAGATACTGGATGTTCAAGTTGCCTAATATATAAGAAAATAGTACAAGATTTATTAAAAATTTTGCCTAAACCAATTGCAGCAATGCAAATGGATGGATCCCATAATATATGTGAATATTATATAGATAAAGCAAAAATTAGTAAGAGACTTAAAGATTTAGTAATAGGATTACAATTTATGTTACAAAATAATGAAAGTTGTTTAATATCAAGAGATGGAGTAATTTTCTTCAAAAAGACTACTCATACACCTGTACAAACCACTAAATTTAAAATAAAAGAAAGATACGCTATAGACAATAAGATAACAGATACATCCTCTACACCCTCAACAACAGCTCAAAACCCACTGTCATGTTGTGATGACTGTGTTAATGACAATAGATATTGTCAAAATAAAAATTTATATGAAGAAGAAGTAAATTATGAAGAAGACAAAATATTAGAAAAAGACTATACATTAATAAATATAGAAATTGAATTTTATAATTTTCAAACAGGAATAGATAGAATAGGAAAGGTGAAAAGTCCCAAAGATTTAGATAATATAGTACAAATACTAGATGAAATGGAAATCATAGGGGAATAACCCTTAATACATTGGGGCGCTAATAAAATAATGTGTAAATTAGACATTATAAATTCAGAATATACAATAAAGACAACAGCTATAGAAGAAACTAATCAAGATATAGAAGAATTTAGTACACAGAGTAAAGAGTTATTAAAACTAAGAGTAATTAGAAAATCTACCTCTAAACATAGATCTGCTGTATTTATGGTAAAAAATCATAGTGAACAGGTCAGAGGCAAAGCTAGAATGGTAATAAATTATAAAAGATTAAATGATAATACTAGAATAGATGCATATAAATTACGTGATAAAAATAAATTAATTAATAGAATAAAAGGTAGAAAGCTATTCTGTAAATTTGATTACAAATCAAGATTTTGGCATGTTAAAATGCACACAGATAGTGTAGAATGGACAACATTCACTTGTCTTAAAGGACATTTTGAATGGTTGGTCATGTCATTTTGTTTAAAAATAGAACCACCCATACTTTAGAGGAAAATGGATGACATGTTTCGTAGACTATAAATGTTACACTCGGTAAAATTATCAAAATACCCCTAAACTAAAGAACGCTCGCATAACGCATTTTTCTTAACTTTTTTGGTCAATCCAAGGCCAGAATATTGATCAAGAGGAAACATTGTGTGGGAAATAGTCTTGGTTAAATTTTAGGTCAACCGGATTGAAAGATAAATTTTTGGAGTGAAATGACAAAAAGTAGAGTGTGTGAAAGGTCCACGTCGCGAACCTGACGCTGACTTACACTTAATCTCATCTTGGTTATTTTCTACGAGGTTAGAATTCGATTGGAAAATTTTCAAAAGAAATTGCACTATGAGGGAACCAGTTCGCATCGCAAACCTGGTCCCCTACAGGCCAATTGTTTGCCCGTTTTTAATTTTAAGGAGGAGAATTCTGGTCTTTTCCTCATCCCTCCTATACTTATCCCATGAAAAATAGGTCATTTTCAACCTTAAAGGAGTTCTTAAATGCATTCCTAAGTCTTTTATGCTAATTTAACTTAAAATCTAGGGCTAAGGAGTGGAGAAGAGGCTAAGGTTCAATAGATTCAAGATTGATTGTCCTATCTTCATCCCAGGTATGTAAGGCTACTCATAACATATATTGAGTTCATCCACATTCCCTACATCTTCAGTTTTTCTTAGTTGAGATGAGTTTCAAAGTTTCATGAATCGAGTTCTTAAATTATCTATCATTCTTATTGAGTTCGTATATAAATTTTCTTGTGTTCTTGTACATGTATTATGATATTCTTTGATGAGCTTCTTGAGTTGAGTCTTGTTGAGAATATGGATTCGTATTTTCATTCACATGAACCCTAATTGAGATTTCATTTATATTTTATGCATTGATGGAGTTTTATTAAAGAATGATTTGTGAATGTTTTGCATTAAATATTTTATGCACTATTTTGAGTTTAAAGAGTAAATATTTTCACCTTCAATTGAGGAAGAGTTTGAGCATGAGTTTGAGAAATTCCTTAATTATTATATTGAGCATGAGTGTTTTAAATATATACGAGTTAAGCATTATTACATTAAGACATCTATTTTGAGATTAAGTTGAGAAGTTAAATTATATTCTTATTTTAAATGCATTCACTAAGTTGAGGTTATACCTATTTTAAAGAGAAGAAATGAGTTGAGGAGTTAAGTTATGCTTTAAATGCATTCTTTGAGTTGACATGAATTGAGTCTTGAGTTAAAATCCTAAAGAGACTAAATGAGTAAATTGAGTAAATTCTCTCACGTATTGTATCTGAGCATAATAGAATATCTTGGGAGTAGTATTGAGCACTGATACGGGGTAATCCCATAAACTACGTAGCCGGCGTATGATAAAGGCCAATCCTATCTTGTCCCAAAAGAAGATGTTTATACTGGATCTATGAGTTTGAGAGTCATTTGCCCTGGCAAGGTATTAGATGGCTGCAGCAACATCAATTTTAAGTGTTGTATCATCACTAGCTCATAAGTGATGGTTATCGGTTAGAGAAACTCCCTTACTGTATATTATTTAAAGCTTTTGTATTATTTTACTTCATACTTTATTGAGTTGAGTCATTTCGGAGTGAGTCTCATGAGTTGAGTTAAGTTGAGTTGTGTTGAGTTGATTTGAGTGTCCTTGAGTAAGTTTCCTTTCAGCTATATTACATACTCGTATATTTTTTGTACTAACGTCATTTGGCCTGTATCATTTTATGATGCAAATACAGGTGATAGAGGTCTTCAACAGACGCATCGTAGAAGATTAAGACTCGTCCAGCTTTTGGTGAGGCCACCTTACATCCAGAGGACTTTATTTATGGTTTTGTCATCCATTCCTTTTGATAGTCATTTGAGGTAGCCTTGGACTTGTCTTGGCACCCTTCTAGTATTGAGTTAGAGGCTTCATAGACAGGGTCAGAGTTGAGTTAGATGGATTTGTTTTAGAGTTTATCGTAAAACTTAATTTTAATTATTGAGCACCTGACATTGAGTCACTTCATTCTTGAGTATTTCCGCATGTTATTTCATGATTCATGATGTTGTGAGTGCCCACTTGAGTTATCTGTCTTTTTAGTTATGATGAACCTTCAGTTGAGAGTTTGGATGTATGACTGGACCAAGTGGCTCGTTTGGGGACTAACAATGATCTTTGAGTGCCGGCTACATCCAGGGTACCTTTTCGAGGCATGACAAATTTTGTATTAGAGCACAGAGTTCAAGAGTCCTAGGGAGTCTATGAAGTCGTGTCTAGTAGAGTCTTGTTTATGGGTGTATCGTGCACCAGACTTATAATCAGAAGGCTATAGGACATTAGGAATTGTTTTACTTCTTTCGTTCTCTGAGTTCATGCTAGAGTGTTTGACTCTAAAAGTTCCTTCCTAATTTGTGCGTTACACGTTTGCAGATAACTCCTTCAAAATGCACCACCAGTCAGAGAAATGCCACCAACCTTGAGGTCCCATAGACTGAGATACCTCCACCATCTAAAGTGAGGACTAGGGACCGACCTACAATGTCTACCGAGGCACCCCAAGAGTATGCTACTCAGTCAGCTCCTACTTCAGAAGCTGAGTTCAGAGGTGCCATTACTATGCTCACCTAATTGACAGTTAGCCAGAGAGGTAACCAGATTTTAGTGGCTCCCAGCTTTAGCTCCCAAGAATCGCCAGCTTCGGTGAGAATCTGAAACTTCTCGAGGATAAATCCACCAGTCTTCACGAGTTCTAAGGTTTAGGAAAACCCTCAAAATTTCATTGATGAGATATGGAAAGTACTGAGAGATATGCATGCTACTGAAATTGAGGGGATTGAGTTGATTTCCTATCAGCTCAAGGATGTCGCTGACATTTGGTATAACCAGTGGAAAGAAGGAAGGGGTGAGGATGTTGAGCCTACCGTTTGGAATGAATTTAAGAGTGATTTCCTTGACCACTTCTTTCCCAGGGAGTTGAGGGAGGCAAAGGCAGAAGAGTTCATGAACCTGAAGTAAGAGAGGATGACCGTGAAGGAGTATGTATGGTCTCAAGTTCATACAGTTGTCCAGGTTTGCTCTACAGATGATTCTCGATGCAAGAGCCAAGATAAGGAAATTTTTATCAGGCTTGAGCAAGCAGCTGAAGGAATGCTAGGCAGCCATGTTGATTTTAGATATGGACACCTCCAAGCTCATGGTGTATGCTCAACAAGTTGAGGATAAAAAGAAAAAGGATAGAGAAGAAAAACAGAGTAAGAAGGAAAAATCCGCAGGACATGAGCCTGGTTAGCAGAAGCAAGTTAATGGTAATAGATCTTTATTTTAATAGAAGTCATCTGGTTATGCCCTGTGATCAGCCAGTGCACCTGCACTCAGCCATAGGTATGATCAGAAATCCCAGAGTCACCATAATTTCAGGTCTTAGGGTTCTTAATCCCATGGAAGTATGGAACAAGGCCCTAAGGGGAAGCCGACCTACTGTAAGTCCGGTAAAATCCATTTGGGGGAGTGTCGAGAGGGCACCAAGGGCTGCTATAACTATGGCAAATTGAGTCACATTCCGAGGGAGTGCCCTATGTTGGGCGATAGAGCTTAATCTTCATCTACGGCACCACCAAGCCGAGGTAACCATAGAGGAACAACTACAAGTAAAGGCAGAGGTGCAAACCATTTATACGGTATGGCAAATCACCAAGACTAGGAGAACACACTCGATGTTGTCTTCAGTATAATTCGAGTATTCTCTTTTGATTGCGATATTTTACTTGATTCGGGTGCCACTTTGTCATTTGTGACCCTTTATGTGGCAAATAAATTTGATAGAACTCATAAGTGTCTTCTTGAAACTTTATGTGTATCTACTCATGTTGATGAGTCTATCTTAGGTGAGAGGGCCTATAGAGATTGTATTGTGTCAATCTATCACAAGGATACCATGGATGACTAAGTTAAGTTAGACATGTTTGATTTTGATGTAATCATTGGCATGGACTGGCTTTATACTTGTTATGCCTCTGTTGATTGTAGGACTCGGGTCATTAAGTTCAGTTTTTCAAATGAGCCTATCTTAGAATGTAAAGGTAGTCTTGTTGTGCCAAAGGGTAAATTTATCTCCTACCTTAGAGACAGAAATTTGATATCTAAAGGGTGTATTTATCACATCATTAGAGTAAAAGATGATAGTGTTGAGTCCCCTACTCTTGAGTCAGTCCCGATTGTAAATGAGTTTCCTGAAGTATTTCCTGAGGATCTGCCCAAAGTCCCTCCTGATAGAGAAATAGATTTTAGGATTGATGTCCTTTCCGATAAGCAGCCTATCTCTATTCTTCCATATAGAATGGCTCCTGCAGAGTTGAATGAGTTGAAAGAGCAGTTGAAAGATCTCCTAGATAAGGGATTTATTATGCCAAGTATCTTACTTTGGGGCGCTCCTATCCTATTTGTGTGAAAGAAAAATGGATCTCTTAGGATGTGCATTGACTATAGGCAACTAAATAAGGTCACGGTAAAGAATAAGTAACCTCTCCTCATGATAAATGATTTGTTTGACCAACTTCAGGGTGTCTTCTATTTTTCAAAGATAAACCTTAGATCGGATTACCATCAACTGAAAGTGAAAGAATGTGATATTCCAAAATAGCCTTTCAGACCCGTTATGCCCATTTTGAGTTCTTGGTCAAGTCCTTTGGGTTAACTAATGCACCAACAACCTTTATGGATCTCATGAATTGGGTGTTCAAGCTATATCTTGATATGTTCGTGATTGTCTTTATTGATGACATTCTAGTCTACTCCAAGAATGAGGAAGAGCATGCCTATAACCTTAGAGTTGTCCTTCAGACTCTGAAAGACAAGAAGTTGCATGTAAAATTCTCCAAATGTGAATTCTAGCTTGCATCAATGGCATTCCTAGGCCACATTATATCTGGAGATGGTATTTGGGTTGATACCCAAAAAATTTAAGTAGTGAAAAATTAGCCCAGACCCACATCCCCAACTGATATAAGAATCTTCTTAGGTTTGGCTAGCTATTATCGAAGGTTTGTAGAGGTATTGTCCTCTATATCATCACTCTTGACTAAGCTGACTCAAAATAAGGCTAAGTTCCAATGGTCCAATGCTTGTGAGGAGAGTTTTCATAAATTGAAGAACAAAAGTGAACATCGCTCATGTTTTGAACTTGCCGAATGGAATAGAGGATTTTGTAATCTATTGTGATGTGTCTAGAGTTGATTTGGGTTGCGTGTTAATGTAGAGGGGTAAAGTGATAGTTTATGCTTCTAGACATCTTAAGAATCATGAGAAAAATTACCAAACTTATGACCTTGAGTTGGCAGATGTGGTATTTTCTCTCAAAATTTGGTGCCACTATTTGTATGGAGTGCATGTTCATGTGTTCACTGATCATAAGAGTTTGTAGTATGTCTTTAGTTAGAAAGAACTCAACATGAGGCAGAAGAGATGGATAAAGTTGATCAAATATTATGACATAAGCATTCTCTACCACCCAGGTAAAGCTAATGTTGTTGCATATGTTTTTAGTGGGTTGTCTATGTGTAGCAATGCCCATTTAGAGGAGGGAAAGAAAGAATTGGCTAAAGAGGTGCATAGATTAGCTCGATTAAGAGTTCAACTTGAGGAGAATAATGAAGGTAGAGTTAATATTCAGAATGGGTCTGCATCATCCCTTGTGGCAAAGGTGAAAGAGAAGCAAGACCAAGATCCTACCCTCCTTCAGTTGAAAGAAACTGTTTACAAACAAAAGGATATGGTTTTCTCTAAAGGGAGAGATGGTGTGTTGAGGTACCAGAATAGATTGTGTGTCCCGAATATTGATGATGTTCGAAAAAGGATTATGGATGAAGCTCATAGGTCTAGATAATCTATTTATTTGGGTTCTACAAAGATGTATCGTGACTTAAGATAAGTCTACTGGTAAAGTGGAATGAAGAGAGATATCGCTGAATTTGTTTCCAAGTGTCCTAATTGCCAACAGGTTAAAGTTGAGTATCAAAGGCCATGTGAGTTAGCTCAAAATATAGATATTCTAGAGTGAAAGTAGGAGATGATCAATATGGACTTTATTCTAGGTTTGTCGAGGTCCCGAAATCAGCATGATTCAATTTGGGTGATTGTGGATAGGATGGCTAAATTATCCCACTTCTTAGCAGTTAAGACTACTGATACCGTAGAGGACTACGCAAGATTGTACATCCAGGAGATCATCAGATTGCATGGGATTCCCTTGTCTATTATCTCACATAGAAGAGCCCAATTCACCTCTCAATTTTGGAGGTCTTTTCAGAAAGGACTGTGTTTAAAGGTGAATCTTAGAACATCTTTTCATCCCCAGAAAATGGCTAGGAAGAGCGCACTATTCAAATAATGGAGGATATGTTTAGGGCATGTTTACTTGACTTTAAAGGTAATTGGGATAATCACTTACCTCTCATTGAGTTTGCATACAACAAAAGCTATCATGCAAGTATTCAGATGTCTCCCTATGAAGCTTTGTATGGGAGGAGATGTAGATAACCAATTGTGTGGTTTGAAGTTGGTGAAAGTGAGTTGATTGGGCCTGATCTTGTTCATTAAGCTATGGAGAAGGTGAAGGTTATTCGAGAGAGGCTGAAGACAACCAAAAGTCGCCAGAAATCTTATACTAATATGAGGAGGAAAGACTTAGAGTTTGAGATGAGTGATTGGGCATACCTAAAAGTGTCACACATGAGGGGTGTTATAAGGTTTGAGATAAAGGGAAAGCTCAGTCCCCGATACATTGGCCCTTACCAAATTGTGAGGAGGATTAGGAGGGTCGCTTATGAGTTGAAGTTACCTTTTGAGATAGCCGATATTCATCCAGTAGTTCACATCTTGATGTTGAAGAAGATTTTGGGAGATCCTTCATTGGTAGTTCCCAATGATAGAATTGGAGTTAGAGATAGCCTGTCCTACGAAGAGATTCCAATTCAAAACCTTGATTATTAGGTTCGCAAATTCAGGACCAAAGAGATTGCCTCATTCAAAGTCCTGTGGAGAAATTAACTTGTTGAGAAAGCCATGTGGGAAGCTTAGGAAGATATGAAAGCTAAATACCTGCATCTATTCGTGCATAATGATGAGAATGATAAAGGTGATATCTCTACTCTTGACTTGAACTGATTTATCTATTCTTAAGTCTAAATAGTTGATTATCTAAATTGTTGGATTGGATTAATTGGTCGATTTAATTAAGTCTCAATTGTTATTAATGTCTTGATTCCATTTCTAATGGCTCTTCATTCGAGGACAAATGATTCAAAAGAGGAGATAATGTTACACTCGGCAAAATTATCAAAATACCCTTAAACTAAAGAATGCTCGCATAACTCATCTTCCTTAACTCTTCGGTCAATCTAAGGCCGAAATATCGATCAAGGGGAAAAATTATGTGGGAAAATGGTTTTGGTTAAATTATAGGCCAACCGGATCGAAAGATAATTTTTTGGAGTGAAATAACTGAAAGCAGAGGAGTGTACAACAGGTCCGCATCGCGGACCTGACGGGGACTTACACTTAATCTAATCATTGTTATTTTCTACGGGGTTAGAATTTAATCGGAAAAATTTCGAAAAAAAAATGCACTATGAAGGAACCAGTCCACGTCGCAGACCTGGTCCCCCACAGGACAATTTTCTATCTGTTTTTAATTTTAAGGAGGGGCATTCTGATCTATTCCCCACCCCTCCTATACTTAGACCACGACTAAAATAGGTCATTTTCAACCTTAAAGTAGTTCCTAAATGCATTCCTAAGTCTTTTATGCTAATTTAACTTAAGAACTAGGGCTAAGGAGTGGAGAAGGGGCTAAGGAGTGGAGAAGAGGCTAAGGTTCAATAGATTCAAGATTGATTCTCCTGTCTTCATTCCAGGTATGTAAGGCTACCCATAACATGTATTGAGTTCATCCACGTTCCCTACATCTTCATTTTTGCTTAGTTGAGATGAGTTTCAAAGTTTCATGAATTGAGTTCTTGAATTATCTATCATTCCTATTGAGTTCGTATATAAATTTCCTTGTGTTATTGTACATGTATTATGATATTCTTTGATGAGTTTCTTGATTTGAGTCTTGTTGAGAATATGGATTCGTGTTTTCATTCACATGAACCCTAATTGAGATTTCATTTATATTTTATGCATTGATGGAGTTTTATTAAAGAATGATTTGTGAATGTTTTGCATTAAATATTTTATGCACTATTTTGAGTTTAAAGAGTAAATATTTTCACCTTCAATTGAGGAGGAGTTTGAGAATGGGTTTGAGAAATTCCTTAATTATTATATTGAGCATGAGTGTTTTAAATATATACGAGTTGAGCATCATTACATTAAGACATCTACTTTGAGATTGAGTTGAGAAGTTAAATTACATTCTTATTTTAAATGAATTTACTGAGTTGAGGTTATACCTATTTTAAAGAGAAGAAATGAGTTGAGGAGTTAAGTTATGCTTTAAATAAATTCTTTGAGTTGACTTTTGAGTTAAAGTCCTAAAGAGACTAAATGAGTAAATTGAGCAAATTCTCTCACGTATTGTATATGAGCAGAATATAATATCTTGGCAATAGTATTGAACACCGATATGGGGTGAGCCCATAAACTACGTAGTCAGCGTAGGATAGAGGCCAAGCGTCTCTTGTCCCAAAAGAGGACTTTTATATTGGATCTGTGAGTTTAAGCGTCATTTGCCCTGGCTTGGTATTGGACGGCTGCAGCAACATCAGTTTTAAGCATTGTATCATCACTAGCTCATAAGTGATGGTTGTCGGTTAGAGAAACTCCCTAAGAGTAAAATATTATATCTTTATATATTGAGTTGCATCTATTATTGCATATTATTTAATTCTTTTGTATTATTTTATATATTAAATTGCATCTATTATTTATTGAGTTGAGTCATTTCAAAGTAAGTCTCATGAGTTGAGTCGAGTTGAGTTAATTTGAGTGTCCTTGAGTAAGTTTACTTTTAGCTATATTACTTACTCTTATATTCCATGAACTGACGTCATTTGGCCTGCATCATTTTATGATCAGATATAGGTGATAGTCTTCAACAGGCGCATCGTTGAAGACTAAGACTCGTCCAGCTTTTGGTGAGGCCTCCTTGTATCCAAAGGACTTCATTTATGGTTCTGTCATCCATTCCTTTTGAAATTCATTTGAGGTAGCCTTGGACTTGTCTTGGAACCCTTCTAATATTGAGTTCAGGCTTCATAGACAGGGTTAGAGTTGAGTTATATGGATTTGTTTCAGAGTTTGTCGTATAACTTAATGTTTATTATTGAGCACCTGACATTGAGTCACTTTATTCTTTAGTATTTTCAGCATATTATTTCATTATTCATGATGTTGTGAGTGCCCACTTGAGTTATCTGTCTTTTTAGTTATGATGAAACTTCCGCTGAGAGTTTGGACGTGTGACTGGACTAAGTGGTTCGCTTGGGGACCAGCAATAGTCTTTGAGTGCCGATCACGTCTAGGGTACCTTTCTAGGGAATGACAATAAAAATTTTGTTTTAGTATATGTAGATGATATTCTAGTATTTAGTAAAGACGTGCAAGAACACTTAGGACATTTACAAACAGTTTTTAGACTATTTGTAAAATATAGAATAATAATTAGTAAAAAGAAAATGAAATTATATAAGATACATATTAATTTCTTAGGGGTAACCATAGGTGATGGAAAAATAAAATTACGACCACATATAGGAAAAAAGGTATTATACATGCTTGATAGACCAGACAATACAAAAGAATTACAAAAAATTTTAGGATTTTTTAATTATGCTAGAAACTTCATTCAAGATTTAGGAAAAATAGCATGACATTTATACTCTAAGATAGGAAGTAAAGGCCAGAAACATTTTAATATTGAAGACATTAAATTGGTAAAACAAAATTAAAGAAAAAGTTAAAAATATTCGTGACTTAAAAATACCATTAGAATCTGATTATTTAATTATAGAAATAGATGAAAGTTTTTTAGGATGGGGAGCCATCTTAAAAGCTAGACCAAACAAATATAGTAATAAAAATGAAGAAAAAATATGTGCTTACCAAAGCGGAAAATATAAAGAAAAAATATATATGAGTAGTATAGACGCAAAAGTATTAGCAATCATATACGGATTAAATAGTTTTAAATTGTATATCTTAAATAAAATAGAAATATTATTAAGAACTAACTGTGAGGCTATAGTAAAATTTCATTAAAAAATAAATGATAAAGCTAGCAATAAAAGACGATGGATTAATTTTATAGATACAATATCTATATATAATAATATTATATTTGAATATGTAAAAGATAAAGAGTATGATTTAGCAGATCAATTCAGTAGATTAAAAATAAAAACTAAAACTAACTAATATCTATTTCAGCATGAAACCAACTGTAATGACCCTGAAAGTCATTTTTTGAAATTTTCATAAAAAGACTATTTTACCCTTCTTGGTAATTTCTCTGAGTCATATTTGATTGATATCTAATATCAGTTCCATAGTTTCTTGAAAATTTGAGACTTTTGGTAAACTTTGAGTTTTTGAGGTTTAGAATGACTCAAAAATGATATTTGAGGTCATTCAGAATTTTGAATCTCGAAACAAAATTCCATCAATTTTATCAATTTCAAAATGTTGAAATTAGTCCAGGAGAGTTGACGGAATCACATTCGAGAACATATCGTGGATTTGAGGGGTTGAGTTGGAAATAATTGAGTTTTTGGCCATAAATTTGATTTTGATCAATATTTGAGGATCTGATGCTCGGAATTTAATTCTGATGACTCTGTTGGATTCAAAGGGTGATTTTAGGCCTAGGAAGAATTCTTGTGTATTTTTCGAAAGCTCTGAGGGTGTTTTGGTCTTTTAAGGCATAGTGTTGATTTAGTTGCAACTTTTTGGTTTTGGGGTCAAAGAGACCTCGAAATCAAATTTTGATGGTTTCGTTGAGTCCAAAATGTTGAGTTTAGTAGGGATGCACATAGGGTTTGTTTATACGGGATTTCGAATGAATCTCGAGGGTTAATTCGGAGACTTTGAGACTTACTGAAAGTTGTTGGTTCTGGTGCCTTCGCTTAAGCGAAGGGGGTGTCGCAAAAGCGACCTTCGCTTAAGCGAACATCCTGTCGCAAAAGCGAAGGTCCAATTTTTGTGAAGGGTCTCAAAAATGACCAAAGTGGCCGCTTTAGCGAAAGTGTGGGGATCGCAAAAGCGACCCACATCCCGCAAAAGCAAGGGTCCGGTTAAGCGAACCCCTGTCGCTTAAATGAGATCTAAGAGGGGGTTTTGCTGGGGTTTAAGCTATTTTCTCCATTTTAGAACTCTAGAGCTTGGTAGTAGCAATTTGGAGAAGAAGTTTTCGTGGGATTTCATTAGGTAAGTTATTTTGACCATACTTCGTCATTTTCCAATGATTAATTGGTGATTTTAACATGTATTTGGGGATTTCAATGGGTGAAAAGGCCATTTTTCAAGAACTCTAAGAAAAATCTTAAATTATTGATTGTGACTTGATTATGGCTAGGTTTTGAAACGGTTTTCGATATTGAGTTCCTAAGACTAAAAGGAACAATTTTATCCAAAAAATCTCGGATTTAAACCCCTATTTTGTGAAGTCAAATTTTGAGCCTTTGACCCTTTTTTTGCCGAATTTCACCTTCTTAGTTTCGTTGGAGTCGGTTTCTGATTGTGAAATAATACTTGAATAGATTTTGGAGATTTGGAGTATAATCGAAAGGGCAAGGCACACATGGATTGATTGATCGCATCTTGGCTAAGGCAAGTAGACTCTTAAAACTCTATGGATCTCTTAGAATTCCTAAACCTGCTGATACTCCGATCGGGTCTACTGGAAACCTCGTACTATCCATCTAAGAGAGAGTAGATTCTAAAGGATCAGCTTTAGAGATTATTCAAAGTAAGGACACACAATAAGGAGTCAAGAACATAATTTCCAAGAAATACCCTATAGCCTCCCAAGGATAGGATACGGACGTCTCTGCACCTATTCGCAAGACTCTACTAGGCATTGCCCTCATACCAACGATGTTGGTAAACCTTGAGCTGTGATACCAACTAGTCTACGATTCGATTTCTCAGGTTATAATGACACCTGCTAACATCCACCAGTAGGTAAGCCTAACTCTTTATCCTTAGCCCGAAACTAGAGGCAATAGGCTATCAAGCGAAACATGAACAAATAAAGTGGAAAGATAATTGGCAATGAGAAGAACGAGAACAACTGAAATAAAACAAAAGTAACCACCCAAGACCTGGCATCAATCAATAATCTAGCATCCAAATCAAAATAGGAGTACAAGGCCTTTTGTAACGCCTTGAAAACTTCCATGTCAAGACCCGAACCATCCTTCATAGGCGTATAAGCTTGAACCGGACGACTTCTAATTTCATATATGAGTTAGAATCAATTTCTAAGTAATTTAAGTGTGTTGGATGTGTTTAGGGGTCATAAGGGATCTCTAACACCAAGCCAAGTCCAAAGAATTCCCATCGACTAAGTTTCCGGAATGAGTTCGTGTAATGGTCAACTTTAAACGACCATATCTCCTGGAATATAAAGATCTGTGTGGACCACGACCTACCAACTTAAAGGTCTTTGAGTCTTGTTTCCAACGCCACTAAGATTGCAATTTTTGGAGTTCGGAGTCAAAAGTTATGACCATTTTACTACATACTAGTACTGCAGGGATTTCAGGCCTGGGCGACCATTGCAGGATATTTAGGCCTGGCGCTCCACTGGCGCGACGCGCCACTATAGCGCCAGAAAATAGCCTCAGTAGTTTGGTCTCTGGCGTGACGCGCCACTATTAGGTTGTAGGGTTTTTAAGCCCATTTTTTCTTGGCGCTGCAATGGCGCGACGCGCCACTATAGCGCCAGCAGGGTCTTAGCCCATTTTCCAGATTTTTAAGGGGCATTTCGGCCTTTCCTTATGTGTTACCCAAAGTGAGGTCATTTTGAGAGGAAAATTCACCTAGAAAGAGACTCCTAAGCCTCCTTTCCTCATTCACTCTCACTCACACTCTAAGAACAAAAAGCCCTAACCTCCCAAGTGCTCTCAAGCCTTCTTCCTCCATCTCCAAGAAGATCAAGCCTCCATTCCTTTTCAAGTTTTTCATTCAAGAGTTGACTCCTCAAGGTATATGAGCTTCCATCCATGGGTCCTTCCACCCATGGAGTCCAAAAGTTCCTTTCAAAATTTATATTGAAATTTTAAGGGTGAATCTTCATGGGTTTTTATATGATAACTTTAAATGCATAGATTATGGCGTATTTTGAGTTTATTTACCTATATTGATGTATTTTGACTCTCAATTGCATGAATTGAATGATTTGCTAATGTGCCTCTATGAATGCTTAAAGGAGGGTTTTAAATATGAATGGTGGATTATTTTGAGATGTTTTAAATTGATGCATTTCATCATTCTCTTGCTTGCAATAATTCTTCAAAATACATTTAAAGGTTTTATGAAGAAACTCCACCTAGTTTTCCTCATGATTAAAGTAAAGTGAAATGGAGTTGAATTGGATGTTTATGAAGCAAATGCCCATGATTAAGGGAGTCTTGAGAAATGATTGAATGATGATGAAAGGGCTTTTAGCCAAAGAAGGGATTCAACGTGAAGGGATAATTCTCACATAGTTGAATCAAATGAAATGTTTAATGATCTATTCCACCGGAAATGATTTAATGTCTAAAGTTATACAATGCTTATGTTATTATGATATATATATATATATATATATATATATATATATATAAATGTTATTCCATGGGATTTAACCTAGCACCGAATGTAGCATGTAGATGGGGACTCGACCTAAGGGGTCCTTAAGTAAAGTCTCATGTTGCATTAATTATGTGCCACCATAGGAGCCCTTGTCGGCTAGGCCCTTGTAGCCACCAAATGTTAAATAAATAAATGTAAATTGAATAGAGTTCTACCCGGCAAGTAGACTCCCCGTGACAACGTAGGGGGTTATGTTGGATTCCATGTAATAGCTCGCATGGTCTTAACTGTCGGTTATGGTCACTTCCCCACAAAAATGAATATTTTAAGGTCTCCTATGATGATGTTCAATGCATGCATTCACTCATGCATATTGATTTCTCTTGTCCCTCTTATGTTCTTTATTTCATAGCATACTCACATACTTAGTACATTCAAAGTACTAACGCATACTTTTACCTACATGATATCACCATGTAGGAACCGACGCCGCTCCTCGATCTCCTCCACATGGCTAACTCGTATTAGTTGAAGATTTGCTAGTGGTGAGTTCCCATGTTTCGGGAACAACATCCCTTTTATTCTAAGCTTTGGTTATGTAGAATAGTAAGACTTTATTTAAAGCATTTCGTGACACTTATATTGAGGGTGAGCTAGGGACATGTCTTAGCCCCAATCAAGTCTATTAGTAGAGGTATGTTTGGACATAAATAGATAAATGTTTTTATTTCCGCTTATTATTATTTATCATTACTAATGAAATGCTTAATGAATGCTAAGAGGCTCGAGTGAGGTACCTTTGGGTGTCTTATTCGCCGTGTCGCATCTAGGCCCTAGGCTTGGATCGTGACAAACTTGGTATCAGAGCACAAGGTTTTGAAATGGTCCTCGGAGTCCAACATACCGCGTCAAATAAGGTCTTGTTCATGGTTGTGAAGCGCGCCACAATTATGAATAAGAGGCTATGAGGCGTTTATGAAAGTTTTTCACTTCTTTCAAATTCATGTCGTGCCTTAGAGTATCCTAAGCTTTCCTATAACTAACAACCTATTTCGTGTTTCTTTAGATGATGCCTCGTGGAAGACCACCTCGAAGAGCAAGGGTACCACCCCGAAGGGCAAGGGTTGACGATGAGGACCAACCTCCTCCAGTTCTGGATATCCCATATTACGAGGAAGGGGTGTCCCATGCCGAGTTTCGAAATGTCATCATATTATTGGCTCAAGTTGTGGCCAACCAAGGGCGTCAACGTGTTCCCCCTCCCCAAGTACAAATTACGGCTACTAGGATTCGAGAGTTTCAGAGGATGAATCCACCGGATTTTGATGGTTCTAAAATAGATGAGGACCCTATGGAGTTCATTGAGGAGGTGTATCAGATTGTGGCAATCTTGGGTGCCCCATCAAATGAAAAGGCTGAACTAGCAGCCTATCAACTCAAGGGTGTGGCTTGAGTGTGGTACGAGCAATGGGTTGTAGAGAGGGGTGAGGAAGTTGGGCCGATTGAATGGGAAGAGTTCAAAGGTGCTTTCTTAGACCATTTCTTTCCATTGGAGTTGAGGGAGGCCAAGGTCCAAGAGTTCATCAACCTACGATAAGGAAGCATGAGTGTGAGGGAATATGCCCTCAAATTTACAAGGTTGTCCAAATATGCTCCCTTCATGGTCTCTGACTCCCGGGCAAGGATGAGTAAGTTTGTTTCCGGTGTTTCAAGCTTGATGTCCAAAGAGTGCAAAATAGCCATATTGGTCAAGGAGATGGACATCTCCTGGTTAATGACTTATGCCGAACAAATCAAAGAAGAGAAGTTGAGGGAAAGGTCTAGAGGGTTCAAAAGGGTTAGAGTGGATGGTGGAGGGTTCGCATGTGCATAGACTACCGGTAATGGAATAAGGTAACTATTAAGAACAAGTATCCAATCCCTAGAATAGATGACTTGTTTGATCAATTGCAAGAGGCAAGTCACTTTTCCAAGATTGACCTTCGGTCCGGCTATCACCAACTAAAGGTGAGAGAGTGTGACATTCCCAAAACGACCTTTCGAACAAGGTATGGTCACTTCGAGTATGTGGTGATGAGTTTTGGGTTGACGAATGCGCCGATGGTTTTTATGGACCTAATAAATAGAGTGTTCAAGCCCTACCTTGATACTTTTGTTGTAGTCTTCATCGACGATATTTTGATTTACTCTCGAGGTGAGGAAGAACATAAGAATTACTTGAGGGTTGTACTTCAAACGTTGAGGGATAGACAATTGTTTGCAAAATTTAGTAAGTGTGAATTTTGGTTGAAGGAGGTGGCATTTCTTGGTCACGTAGTGTCCGGTGACGGAATCCAGGTTGATCCTAAGAAAATGGAGGTTGTGAAGAATTGGCCTAGACCATTGTCTCCTTCGGACATTAGGAGCTTCTTAGGTCTAGCCGGGTACTATAGAAGGTTCGTGGAAAGGTTTTCTTCCATCTCATCTCCTATGACGAAACTGACCCAAAAGAAAGCGAAATTCATATGGACGAATGAGTGTGAAAAGAGTTTCCAAACCTTGAAAGATCGACTTACCTCCGCTCCTATTTTGACTCTACCGAAAGGATTAGAAGGGTTTGTGGTTTATTGTGATGCTTTAAAAATTGGTTTGGGTTGTGTCTTAATGCAAAATGGCAAGGTCATAGCCTATGCTTCTAGGCAATTGAAGGTGCATGAGCGTAACTACCCTACCCATGACCTTGAATTGGCGGCCATTGTTTTTGCTTTGAAGATTTGGCAACATTACCTCTATGGGGTGCATGTGGATGTGTATACCGATCACAAAAGTCTTCAATACGTGTTCACCTAAAAGGACCTTAATCTAAGACAAAGAAGGTGGCTAGAACTCCTCAAGGACTGACATGAGTGTGCATTACCATCCGGGTAAAGCTAATGTGGTTGCCGATGCACTTAGTAGAGTATCTATGGGGAGTGTGGCCTATGTTGATGAAGGAAAGAGGGAGTTGGTGAAAGATGTTCACCGGTTGGCTAGATTAGGGGTGAAGTTGTGTGGAACCGATAATGATGGCATGGTTGTTCAAAACGGGTCCGAATCCTCTTTGGTGGCAGATGCTAAGTCAACTCAAGATCTTGACCCGACGTTTGTTGAATTAAAGAAGTTGGTGAAGGAAAAGAAGGTAGGGGTCTTTTCCCAAGGGGGGGATGGGGTGATATACTACCAAGGTCGATTATGTGTTCCGGATGTGGATGGCATAAGGAGCTTGATTTTGAAGGAGGCCCACAATTCTTCATACTCCATTCATCCCGGTTTGACGAAAATGTACCTAGACTTAAAAGAATTTTATTGGTGGGGTGGGATGAAGAAAGACATAGCGAGGTTCGTGTCTGAATGTTCGAATTGCCAACAAGTGAAGGCCGAACATCAAAGGCCGGGTGGCCTAGCCCAAGACATTGAAATTCCTATTTGGAAGTGGGAAGATGTGAATATGGATTTTGTAGTGGGTTTTCCTCATACCCGGAAGCGTCATGATTCGATTTGGGTAATTATTGATAGGATGACTAAGTTGGCTCACTTTCTATCGATTAAAACTTCCTATAGTGCCGAAGACTATGCCAAGTTGTATATTCGGGAGTTGGTAAGGTTGCATGGTGTGCCGTTGTCCATTATTTCGGATTGTGGTACCCAATTTACTTCTCACTTTTGGAGATCATTTCAAAAGGGCCTTGGTACTAAGGTAAAGTTGAGCACCGCATTCCATCCTCAAACAGATGGACAAGCCGAAAGGACAATTCAAACACTAGAGGATATGTTAAGGGCTTGCGTGTTGGAGTTCAAAGGGAATTGGGATGATCATCTACCGCTCATTGAGTTTTCCTATAATAATAGTTACCACTCAAGTATTGAAATGGCGCCATTTGAGGCTTTGTATGGGAGACGGTGTAGATCTCTGGTTGGTTGGTTCGAAGTAGGTGAGATGACCTTGTTGGGCCCCGATTTGGTACTTGATGCTTTAAAGAAGGTGAAGCTCATTAGAGAAAGGTTGAAAACGGCACAAAGTCGTCAAAATTCATATTCCGACACTAGAAGAAGGGATCTTGAGTTTAATGTGGATGACTGGGTGTATTTGAAGGTTTCACCCATGAAGGGTGTGGTTCGATTTGGTAAGAAAGGAAAATTGAGTCCTAGGTATGTAGGGCCGTATAAAATCTTACGGCGCATTGGCAAAGTTGCTTATGAGTTGGAGTTACCATTGGAAATGGCCATGGTTCACCCAGTGTTCCATGTGTCTATGTTGAGAAAATGTGTGGGTGATCCTAATTCTATTGTTCCTTTGGAAGTAGTGAATGTTGAAGAAAACTTGACCTATGAAGAGGTCCTGGTTGAAATTTTGGACCGGCAAATTAAGAGGTTGAGAAACAAAGAGGTTGCATCTGTTAAAGTCCTTTGGAGGAATCAACAAGTTGAAAGCGCTACATGGGAAGCAGAAACGGATATGATGAAACATTATCCTCACCTTTTCCATTCTACTCAAGTCTAAGGTACTAAGTTACTCACACTCAATGTTTAAGACTTCTATAATACGGTTCTTTTGAGTCCTCATATTGCATGTTCATGAAGTTGAATTTTAAAGTTATGTTTTATGCTTAAATTTAATGATTTCATGGTTGATGCATTTCAAGTGTCATTGTATATATGTTGGGCTGCTAGTCCTCGTGCCAAGTCCCCTCTATACTAATGAATCTCATTCGAGGACGAATGTTTCCAAGGGGGAGATATTGTAACGCCTTGAAAACTTCCATGTCAAGACCCGAACCATCCTTCATAGGCGTATAGGCTTGAACCCGATGAATTCTAATTTCATATATGAGTTAGGATCAATTTCTAAGTAATTGAAGTGTGTTGGATGTGTTTAGGGGTCATAAGGGATCTCTAACACCAAGCCAAGTCCAAAGAATTCCCATCGACTAAGTTTCCGGAATGAGTTCGTATAAGGGTCAACTTCAAATGACCATATCTCCTGGAATATAATGATCTGTATGGACCACGACCTACCAACTTAAAGGTCTTTGAGTCTTGTTTCCAACGCCACTAAGATTGCAATTTTTGGAGTTCGGAGTCAAAAGTTATGACCATTTTACTACACACTAGTACTGCAGGGATTTCAGGCCTGGGCGACCATTGCAGGATTTTTAGGCCTGGCGCTCTAGTGGCGCGACGCGCCACTATAGCGCCAGAAAATAGCCTCAGTAGTTTGGTCTCTGGCGCGACGCGCCACTATTAGGTTGCAGGGTTTTTAAGCCCATTTTTGCTTGGCGCTGCAGTGGCGCGACGCGCCACTATAGCGCCAGCAGGGTCTTAGCCCATTTTCCAGATTTTTAAGGGGCATTTCGGCCTTTCCTTATGTGTTACCCAAAGTGAGGTCATTTTGAGAGGAAAATTCACCTAGTAAGAGACTCCTAAGCCTCCTTTCCTCATTCACTCTCACTCACACTCTAAGAACAAAAAGCCCTAACCTCCCAAGTGCTCTCAAGCCTTCTTCCTCCATCTCCAAGAAGATCAAGCCTCCATTCCTTTTCAAGTTTTTCATTCAAGAGTTGACTCCTCAAGGTATATGAGCTTCCATCCATGGGTCCTTCCACCCATGGAGTCCAAAAGTTCCTTTCAAAATTTATATTGAAATTTTAAGGGTGAATCTTCATGGGTTTTTATATAATAACTTTAAATGCATAGATTATGGCGTATATTGAGTTTATTTACCTATATTGATGTATTTTGACTCTCAATTGCATGAATTGAATGATTTGCTAATGTGCCTCTATGAAGGCTTAAAGGAGGGTTTTAAATATGAATGGTGGATTATTTTGAGATGTTTTAAATTGATGCATTTCATCATTCTCTTGCTTGCAATAATTCTTCAAAATACATTTAAAGGTTTTATGAAGAAACTCCACCTAGTTTTCCTCATGATTAAAGTAAAGTGAAATGGAATTGAATTGGAAGTTTATGAAGCAAATGCCCATGATTAAGGGAGTCTTGAGAAATGATTGAATGATGATGAAAGGGCTTTTAGCCAAAGAAGGGATTCAACGTGAAGGGATAATTCTCACATAGTTGAATCAAATGAAATGTTTAATGATCTATTCCACCGGAAATGATTTAATGTCTAAAGTTATACAATGCTTATGTTATTATGATATATATATATATAAATGTTATTCCATGGGATTTAACCTAGCACCGAATGTAGCATGTAGATGAGGACTCGACCTAAGGGGTCCTTAAGTAAAGTCTCATGTTGCATTAACTATGTGCCACCATAGGAGCCCTTGTCGGCTAGGCCCTTGTAGCCACCAAATGTTAAATAAATAAATGTAAATTGAATAGAGTTCTACCCGGCAAGTAGACTCCCCGTGACAACGTAGGGGGTTATGTTGGATTCCATGTAATAGCTCGCATGGTCTTAACTATCGGTTATGGTCACTTCCCCACTCATGCATATTGATTTCTCTTGTCCCTCTTATGTTCTTTATTTCATAGCATACTCACATACTTAGTACATTCAAAGTACTAACGCATACTTTTGCCTACATGATATCACCATGTAGGAATCGACGCCGCTCCTCGATCTCCTCCACGTGGCTAACTCGTATTAGTTGAAGATTTGCTAGTGGTGAGTTCCCATGTTTCGAGAACAACATCCCTTTTATTCTAAGCTTTGGTTATGTAGAATAGTAAGACTTTATTTAAAGTATTTCATGACACTTATATTGAGGGTGAGCTAGGGACATGTCTTAGCCCCAGCCAAGTCTATTAGTAGAGGTATGTTTGGACATAAATGGATAAATGTTTTTATTTCCGCTTATTATTATTTATCATTACTAATGAAATGCTTAATGAATGTTAAGAGGCTCGAGTGAGGTACCTTCGGGTGTCTTATTCGCCGTGTCGCATCTAGGCCCTAGGCTTTGGTCGTGACACCTTTAAATTGCAAATATAACTGCATACAGTCTTCAAAAGTAAGTAATGACTAGTCCTACCCTAAAATGGATGAAAGTTTGCAACTCCAAACGCAAGGAGCTCACCCAATCTCTGAATCAATGGCTGCAATGCATCAGTCCAAATCAACAACGATAACCCATACTATAATCTATAGGATGCAAAAATGTGGTATAAGCAACGAATGGTACTCAGTTGGCATAGCCCGATTGAGCTCCATAGATAAAAAAAAGTACAGATAACATATAACAAGGTAAATGTCATGCCCCGGGAGGGTACCCTAGACGTAACCGGCACTTAGGAACCATTTCTGGCTCCCAAGCAAACCACATAGCCTGATCACATATCCGTTCATTCATTCAATCAGCGGAGGACAAAAAAATAAAGAGAATATTTGGTGGGCAACTCAAAACATCAATCTAACCCAAAGAATAAAGGCCATGGGCCAACAAATCAACTCTACTATTTGTCATTAAAAATAGTTTGACAAGAATAATTTAAGAAAAGAAATACTCAATCGACCCTTCACTATCTAGTCTATGAAGCATCTATCACTACTATCTAATTGGTGCCAATGACATGTTCATGGCTACCTCAAATCAAATGAAAAGGGCTAACTCGACGCAAGAATAACATAAGCGGTGTCCTCCGAATGCAGGGGAGGATTCACCAATACGCTGAATGCGAAATAGATCCCCAATGATGCTCCTATTGACGATCTCTTAAACCTGTCTCTGCATCATGAAATGATACAGGTCCAAATGGACGTCAGTATATGGAATGTACGAGTATGTAATATGGCAGAATGAAACATACCTCAAGGAAGAATATCATCGGTCCAAATATCTCAAATCAGAAAGATAAGAGAGACTCAAATAAGGCGTCATAAGTCTAAAGTAAGAAAAATTTTTTAGACAAAGACCAATCACACATCATACAATCCAACCCAATCATACACAATACAGTTCAACCAAATCGTATATCATCCGATTCAATCCAATCGTATACAACTGGTTCAATCCTGTCATATACGATCCGATCCAATCTAATCATATACCCTTCCATCGTACACTATCCAATCACATATCATATAATTCAATCCATCACACATCACCTAATCCGATCATATAAAATCAACTCAACAATCAACTCAAAGGACTCAACTCAATAAGTATGCAAATTAAATTATGCAATGTTTTACAATTCAACTCAATCATCTACAATCACATTCAAACCAATCATATCAAGCACAATCCATTTAATTGGGAGTTTTTCTAACCGACAACCATCACCATATGAGTGAGTGATAGTACAACAAGCTAACGTTGTTGCCACGTCCGTTCATACCTTGCCAGGGTATGAACGAATCAACCAATCATGGATCCAATCCAACCAAGTCCTATAATGTCAGGACAATAAAATGGGAAGCATCCGACTTTAACAGTTCCATCCCCTCCTACGTTTGGTGACATAGTTTATTGGTTTGAGTATGGACTATACTCTTACCCAATTCGGTGCTCGATACTCCTCCCAAGACTCAATATGCTCATATCTATCAAGTGAGTAAAATACTCAAAATACTCATTTAGTCTCATTGGACTCTTTTCAAAAATCAAATCAAATCTGGCCTCATTGGACCTTCTTTCAAATCGACTCGTCTCAAATCATCAAACTCTTCTCTTTAAATTGATACCATCTCAACTCAATGGATGTAGAAAATATTATATGCATTTAAAATATAATTCCAACTCCTCAACTCTACCTCAAAATAGACATTTTTATGTAAAAATATTCAACTCATTTATACTCAAAATACTCATGTTCAAAATAATTAAAAGACTTTTCAAACTCAACTCATGCTTAAACTCTTTTTAAATCATAGATGAAACTAATAATTCTTTAGACTCAAAATAGTGTGTAAATAGTTTATGCAAAAAGGTTCACAAATAATTTATTTAAAGATCCTCCTCAAAAGATCATTTATTTTCAAAATATTCCTAAGACTCCAATCAACTCAAATTATGCACATCACATACCACAAAATCACATTAGACTCCAATCCACTTCATCACACAACATCCTCATCAACATAACCTCTCCATTCACATCATCGTCAAATACTATTATTCACATCGCCATCAAACATCATCATCACATCATTGTCAAATATCATCATCACATCAATCATCAAACATCTACTCCAAAATCCTTATTTTAGTCCTATGTTCAATTTGTGGAAGCAAAAAGGACATTCTTAACTATTCAATTTATTCTTTTCATTCCAATCAATACACATATACACAAAACCATCCATCTCAACTCAAGACAAATTATGACCAAAGAAATCTCATCTTGGGTTCATGTGAATGAAACATGAATTCATACTCTCAACAAAACTCAACTCAAGAATATCGTCAACATTTATAAATCTATATACAAAGATACATTTGTAGTCAATAATATGAAAGATAACTATTTAGTAACTCAAGTCATTAAAATCATCAACCAACCAATAGTATCTAAAACATTCTATAATTTAGGAAAACTTTCAAGAAAACCTTCTTAGAAGGTTCAACTCTTTCAAAACTCCTATCCAACACATCTATGGGCATATGAAAGAACTCAATCCATATTTTAGGTTAGCCTTACATACCTTGTGAAGACTTTGAAGAGACCTAGTTGTTGGGTCTTCAATGGGAGACTTGAATCCTTGAAACTCTTGAAGGCACCCTTTGTTGGAGAAGGATTTGGAGAAGAAGAAGAAGAAGAAGAAGAGAGAAAATATTAGGGCTTTTAGAGAGAGAGGGACTAAAAAATATGGTCCCAAAATTTCCAAGGATAAGTATATATAATTAGGGGAAAAGTCCAAGTTGCCCCTCTTCAAAAATCTGGAATATTGGGCAAAAATCTTGCTGGCGCTATAGTGGCGCGTCGCGCCACTGCAGCGCCAAGCCAAAATAGGCTTAAAACCTTGCACATCTAATAGTGGCGCGTCGCGCCAAGAACCAAACTATTGAGGCTATTTTCTGGCGCTATAGTGGCGCGTCGCGCCACTGGAGCGCCAAGCCTAAATTTCCTGTAGTGGTCGCCCAGGCCTGAAATACCTGCAGTACTAGTCTGTAGTAAAATGGTCATACCTTTTGACTCCAAACTCCAAAAATTACAATCTTGGTGGCGTTGGAAATAAGACTCAAAGAGCTTTAATTTGGTAGGTCGTGGTCCACCTAGTTCGTTATATTCAAAGAGATATGATCGTTTGAAGTTGACTCTTATACTAACTCCTCCGAAAACTTAATCGATTGGAAATCTTTGGACTCAGTTTGGTGTTAGAGATCCCTTATGACCCCTAAACACATCTAATATACTTCAAATACTTAGGAATTGATCCTAACTCATATATAAAATTACAATTCCTTCAGTTCGGATCTACACACACATGAAAATGTTTGAATCTTAGCGAAAAATTTTGGGGGGTGTTACAGTAAAATACAACACAAGTAACTAATCAGGAGCTAACAAATGGTAGTACATGAAATAAGAGTAAAGAGATAGGTTACATATAGAAAAAAGAACATAGTCAAGAAACGCACCTGAAAGTGCAAACCAACAACCTATTTACAATAAGAAAATACCGTAGGAGTCAACTAATTCAGAATGGAATACTAACAGTCACTACTAAAACACATAGCCACCTACTAACTAATCCTCCTAAACCTTGCAAAACAAATACCAACCATAAGTCCAACTCGAACACCCTATAGACAAACTACAATACAACAAGAGGTAAGTGCAAGTATAATCAAATAATAACTGATCGGACTCCCATAACCTTAGAAGGTACAAACAGTGACAAACATACCTCCTCCGCCCCCTATCAAATCGGGAGACCAAACAGCAAACTAGTATACTAGTGATAGAAGATGTTGATGAATGCAAGTCTGTAGTAAAACCAATAACATCATCGGGGGCTCTAGAGATCAACAACAACAAGCTTATAGACTCACCTCATCCCTTGATGTGCTAGATGGGACCCATGTAAGTCCCTCATCCAGTTCAGTGGTGCACTATCTAGAGAGGCCAATAGGGAATAGAGGAAGCATGTATATACTGCCTAGGCCTAAACCAGGTCTTACATAAACATATAGTATCCCTGTAGTGGTACCGGAGAGTGAATAGTCAAGCCGATGTAGAAAAGAATAATGTCGCGCCGAATAATCAAGTATATGCTAAAGGCATTCCAGACGCAACCAAAATAGAAAAAGAGTAACGCCGCGCTGGATATTGAGAAAAAGTGAGTGCATCCTCGATTCCTTTGAAACTGTCAATACAAAGGGAGTACCTCATCGATGCCTCGTAAATCTTAAAACCAGTGCCCTTGATCCAGGTGGTACGACTCCCACTAAAACTAGTTTTAAAAATAGTAAAAGTGTGAAAAAGCCTTATCAAAAATAATAGTGAAAAACCTATAAAGAATCTGGTATCATACCACAAAACATGTGAAAATGCTCAACCAATGCAAGTATGCCATCACCAGCATCCAAATAAGAAACATACACAGTCTGAACAGTACATCAAATCATACCATACAAACAAGGCAAAAACTAACTTGAGTTCCAATCACTCCTCGAATATGGCCTCGGGCCTAACAACAAATAATAGATATAATGGCATCACAAGCCTACTGCTAAACAAAAGGTGAAGTAATCAAAGACCGACTCAATATCATATAGGGGGGGAGAAGATATCTCTAAGATCGATGTCTTACCCCAAAATATATTATTTCAGCTCCCAACGAACACATCTAAACCAAAACTATAGCTACGACGAACCACAAAGGTTTTAGGCACTAGCACAAAGGCACACCCAGCATAACTGGCCCTACCGGAAGCTACACCTAGCTATAAAGGCAATAAAATAAAGCTGAAGCATCTAAATCTCAAACCTAATCTAAGGCCATTAATACCAATCCTAAGAAGGATAATCTCACCAATCCAACACGCAACTAAAGCCACAGGCCTAAGATAAGGATTTCAAGAGACTACTTGTCTAAGGCTCACCCGAAGTCAAGAAAATAGAATAGAAGAAGGAAAGTCCTAAAACTAGGCAAATACAAACCTAAATCACATGAAATATACTCTACACAATATCTACTAAAGCTGAGTCAAAGTGGGAGAATGTAGCCTACCTCGAAGTCGATCAAGTGCGCTCTACATCCTCCAATTTGAAGTATTTGACCTCCTAATCACCTCCAATTGCCTCCATGCTAATAAAATATCGATCACAACATCAATACGAATGTTTTGACATTAAATTTATATTTTTTGGAGACAGACCCAAAATAAAGTCTAAAAAGGAATTGCGGGACCAGCACCGAGAATTTCAAAATTGACTCTGTGAGAAGGTTCATTTGAGCTTAATGAACTTGTGATAGAAACTATAGCACAATGCGACGCTCAAACATAAAGGAATCAGTTCATGCATAACTTCCATCATTAAAACTTTAAGAAGAGAGACAACAACCCCTTTAGGATGGAATTTACCTCAAAATGAAGCCTTTCAAAGCCCCCCGAACACTCGACAGCATAGCCACGATCAATATGAACACATATGACTTAAGAATGCCTCAATCAGAGCCCCCAAGCTCAAGAAATCGCATTTTAAAACTTGGCCACATAACTGAAATTCGAGTCTTAAAAAAACCCCTTTAGCGACCCATCAAGTCGCTTAAGCGACTAGCGCCCGGGGCAGGCCTCACTAAAGCGAATCCCTGGTCGCTTAAGCAAGCCTCACTAAAGTGAAGCCCAGGCCATCTTAGCAACAGGCGCCCCGCTGGTATACCTCACTTAAGCAATGCCCTGGACACTTAAGCAAGGGTCGTTCTAGCGATGCTAACATCGCAAAAGCGATGACACCAATAACTACTGCATAATGACTTTGGCAAAGTCCAAAATTCTGAGATGGGGTGCTCAGAATTAGTTCAAAACCCCATGCTTGCAAATGAGAACTCAACTACACACTCAAAATTTTCATCCGAGGTCATCTCGACCAAAAGTGGATCCCATACCCAAGCACCATTTAAAGCAAAAATATACAAGAAGGCTCAAAATGAGATTAGAAGCCTTGGGAACTACATGAAAGGTCGTTCTAGACCAAACTAGACATTTCGGATCTAACCGCGCTAATGAAATTTCAATCCAGGTACGTTTTCCAAGAATGTTGACCAAAGTCAACCTTAGAACAAATTTCAAAAGCTAAAGCATGAAATGCCCCCATACTCATACTTAATGCCTCGATACTCATGCTGACATGCTACTAGCCTAATTTGGACATCTTGAAGCTGATAGAATCGTTAGAATTCCATTCTGAGGGTGTTTTCTCAAAGTTTTGACTGAAGTCAACCTTTCAAACTCTAAGATCCCAAAAAAGGAAAGGAGCATAAAACCCAAACGAACGACCAGGCGACTGAACTGTCAGTGACAGCAAGTCATAAATGACTTGGGGTCGCTATAGGAAAGCTTTAAACACTGAAAAGACCGAAAAATGGAGGAAATGACATGAAGGGTCATTACATAAGAAACCTCAAATATGTATACAAAGTTATTGTTTTTAATCATATCTAGTTATTTTTCACTCAGAAACCTGATAAACATCAATACAACAATAATATTATTGCAACAAGAGTTCTTGACAAACATCAATACACACCATAAAAATTATTAATATTAAAATAATACTTGTAAAGATTATAAAAACTTATCAGTTCAAGAGGAAAAAATTGATGTTTGATTGAGAAAAGAGAGAAAGAAAGTTTGTAGCAGTAAGAGCAAAGTCGAGCAAAGAGAGAGAGGCGAGGTGTAATTTTTTATAGCGTATTTAATAAGTCTGAATGTTGTTAATACTCTCCTACAGATATGATTCATTGTCATTTCATATCCATTCAGAAGTTTTTTTTAGAAAGAAACAAATGGACTTAATGGATTGAATTTGAATGGTTCTGATTCAGAACTAAAAACCAAACACACATAATGGGCTGAATCTGAATAATTAAAATTTAGACCTCCATTTCAGTGCAAACAAATGAGGTCTAAAAAGACACATTTTGTTAAAGGAAAAATAACACGTATACCCCAAAAAGAGAAAATATTTACCCTTAAATGCCCCATTATTTTCATACCCCCTTTTTATTTTAAAATGACATAAATTTATTTTAAAATTCATGCACTGACGTCATGCTGACATCAACACCCACCTTATATGATACCAATAGAATATCAATATACCAATGGAGTATCACAAATAATTAAGCTCAGTCGTATATGATACATATATTGTATCAATATACCGAGGGAATATCACAAAGAATATATTTACTAATTTAGAGTTTAATAAATAAGATTGTAATTTTTATAATTTTCTTTTAATTATTTTATTATTATTTCTTAAAAAAAAGCTTAATCCTATATGATACTGACAGGGTATTAATATACCGAGAGTATCACAGAGAATTAAGCTCAATCTTATATGATACTGATATGATATCAATATACCAATGGAATATCACAAATGATTATTTCATAACAGTGATGCTGACATCAGCATGACTTCATGTGTTAAAGTAAAAGGGAGAAAGTGGGGTAAGATGGTAAATAATTTAGGACATGAGTCTATTAAGAGTAAATAGTTTGGGTTGCGTCTAATTTGAGTAAATAGTTTTCACAATTGGATTTATTTTGTGTAGTTTTCTCTTTATTAAATCTCATATTGAGGAGGTGTTATACATTAGAGACCAAAACAAGGGAAATCAAAATCCACCATACTGTAACAACTTGTTTGGATAGTGATTTTTGGTGGTATGGTATGGTTAGTAAGAGAACCACATTTGTTTTGATTATTTCTTTAATTACATGATATGATATGATTTGGTTTCATGATTTTGTAACCATGAAAACCCTCACTTTTTGAAACTACCAATGTGGTGGTATTTCATTGTTTACTTATTTTTTTCCAATTATATCCTTACTTAATTTTAAATAATTATAGTTTACCCTTTAGTCTTTATTAAACCTTACCCAAATAAATCTATCATTTTCACCGTTGTATTATGCATTCTTCCTTTTTCGAGAACACACTTGATTAAAGCTACTTCGTTTGGTCTCTCTGTATCATCGGCTTCAATTTATAGTAAGATTACTTTTTCCTTTTTGTTCAATGACCAATCATACCTTTTTTGCTCTTGTTGGCTGAAAAATTGATTCGAGTTTTATTATTGCATGTTTTTGTTTCTTTTTCTTTTTTAGTGTTTTCGTGAAAGATGTAGTTCCTTTGTTAAATTGCATTAATTCCTTTACCTTGTAGCTGATAGTCAGAATAATTAATCCTTTATGTAAAATCAAAATAAATGTGGTTCTCTGATTAACCATATCATACCATACCACAGATAAAGCTCACCATCTTATAAGGGGAAATACATAATATGGTGAGATTTGAGGTTGACAAATGTTGTTTCATAGGTATGACAAACTTGTTTGTTGCTCTGTTTTGTTGTCCATGTGACCTTACTATAATTTGTACATCAAAATAGTTCATTGGATTGGTAGTTGGAAGAGGTGTAGACATTACGAATGATTTCATTAGTACATGATTGAATGAACAAAGAAAAATTGAATAATATAATGTTGGTGACCCTTAAATTTTGGCGAGTGAACTTGTTAGTCCTCTTAACTATATTTGGATTCAAGGTAACCTTGTATTATTGAAACATAGAAATTTGTCGAAGAAGGGGGGTATTTGGAGGGTACATTTATTGTGAGTTTTTTCTAACTTTTAAATACCTTGATGTCTGATAGCCAAGAGACATTTTTCTTCTTAGCTAAATCCAGGTTTGCTACTTAAGACAATTGTTCCACAATGACCATTCTCTCTTCTGCTATGCCATTTGGACCTATGAGCTCATCTAAAATAATGGATTTTCTTTCTTTCATATTCCCAGAACAACTAATATCCACTTTTTGTTTGCGTTTAGAAAAAATCAAGTTTTTGTCTAACACAACATTAGACCATCCCTATTGTTTGGGGAATCAGAGGGGTAGAGGTAGGTCGAAGAAGTATTGGAGAGAAGTGATTAGACAGAATTTGGCACAAATTCATATTATAGAGGACTTGACCCTAGATAGGAAGGATTAGAGGATGCATATTAGGATAGAAGGTTAGTAGGAGTGAGGGATTAGTGGAGGATCAATGTATTGTGTTGTGTATCATGTCTCTATTATCATATTTTTTTGTTATTAGTGTTGTTTCTTCATTGTAGACTTTCCTATTCATTTCTATGCTATCTTTATTGTTTCATATTCTTTTACTTGGGTTTGAGGCATTTGAGCCGAGGGTTTTTCGAAAATAATCTCTCTACCTTTTAGAGGTAGTGGTAAGGTCTGCGTACACTCTAACCTCCTCAGACCCACGTAGTAGAATTCCACTGGATATATTGTTGTTGTTGTAATGTACTTGTGATTTAAGTCAGGTCTTGCATAGCTTAAATGAACTTGTAACTAATCACTAGTGCATTTACTTTAAATTATAGTAACTTTTACCACTATTTATGTGTAACAATATTTTTTTTCCTTATCTTGTGCATATTTGTCTTAATTATGAAGTAGTTGATATGACAAAAAATGCAAAGAAATTTACCTCAAGTGATCTAAAGGCACAAGATAACTCTATATGTGTTTGGACAAATGCAATGGATGACGCTTTAATTGATGCATATTGTCATGAAAATGCATTTGGGCACAAGGTTGGCAGAACTTTCTCTACATATGCAATGAATAACATACTGAAGGAGCTAAAATCAAAATTTCCTGGCAAAGTCATTAACAAGGAGAAAATTCACAATCGAATGAAAACAATTAAGAGGCACTTCATCAAGTACTATGACATATTCCAGATTGGGTGGGTGGGGGTGGGGGATGAACGAATTTGCATGGGATCCCATCACAAACATGTTAATTGTTGAACTTGAAGTATGAGGTCAGTTAATTCAGGTAAATTTATGTTTATTGATTTAGTTTTTATTTCTATTGTAGTTTCTGAATATGTGTTTTTTTTTCTTATTATAATGTGCATTTTATTTCTATCAATATATATAGGCTAAGCCTGCAACTGCGGAATTGAAGACCAAACCATGTCAAAATTATGAAAAATTGGTAATGCTATATGGAAAGGATAGAGCCACTGGAAAGCATACTGAAACTGGCCCGAATATGTTAAAAATGAGTGCTCATAAAAATCTGAAAAAATCAAATGTTGATTCATTAACTATTGATGAGGTAGATGGAATAATTTATACGAATGATGTTTCTTTGAAAAATATTGAGGAATATAGATAAGATGAGCAAAGGGAAGCAACTGATTATGCACCTGCACCTACACCCAATGTCAATTCAGAAGCACCGGCTCCTATCAGAAACAAAAAATTGAAGCATGATCATCTTGAAAGCATGACTGTCATGTTGAGAGGTGGGATAGACAAATTGGTTAGTGCTATTAGTGGGCTTTCATCCGCTTTACCTATTTCTGAGAGCAAGATATGGAATATGTTGTTGGAGATGAATTTGAAATCTCGTGTGAATACAAAATCTTACATATTTTTTTACCAAAATGCAAGTGCATGTCGCACTCTGATAGGATGTTCGGAAGAAGCTCGCAAAGCTCTTTTATTAGAAATGATGCGGAAGACAATTAAGTTTAGAGTAATTTATTTAAATTTTAAGTATTGCTTCTTTTATGAATAGTTTGAATATTTTATTAGTGGGACTTATTCTGTTATGCGTTTTTAGTTAATACAATATTATCCTTTTAATGAATTTGTATTGACTTAGCATCTTTATTTTTTTGTACTTTTTCTCGGAGAAATTCAATAATTTCACAATGAAAGAGAAGAAGATAGTGTTTTTATTTTTGTCTTGAGTTTTATTCTGACTGTTATTCTTATTTGAGCTTTTGGAGAATATCTAGTAACTAGTCGCCTTTTGGGTGTAAAATTAGAGTTGAAAAATAATAAATTTAATATTTATAATAATTAAGAGCATTTTCATAAATTTATTAATTACAATACATTAGCATACACTCAAACCAAACACCAAAATTATTATTAAACAATAGCAAATCGTACAAATATAATACTGCCACCATCCAAACAAACAGAGCGTAAGAGGAAAATGTGAGAAAGCAGGGGTAATTTGGAAACCGGAAATGTCATCATTACTCCGTCGGAGAAACGCTCTACTCTCCATTTACTGTCGGAGCAATGGGTACAACAAGGCTAGTGGACTCACATCGCCGCCTCCAATTCAAGTTGGGTTTACTGAGTCATCCGGTCGAGGTGTGTTTGCCACTCGGAGAATCGGTGCTGGCGAGCTCATCCACACTGACAAACCCATCCTTTCTCACCCTTCTCTTTCTTCACTTCATACCGTCTGTTATTTCTGCCTCAGAAATGTATCATCAAATGTTCCCTTTTGTAGTGACGAATGTAGAGAACAATCCAAGGTATATCAAACCCTTTTTTTCTTCATTTATGTTTGTGATACGTAATTCTGGAAATTGTTTCACTTTGGGCTCTCTCATTATCAAAAGAGAAAGACAAGTGAAATGTCAATAGAAGTCCTAATTAAGTGATGATAAACTTTATATGCGGTAAGGGGGACTATCCAATGACTTGCTCTATTATACTATTTTTGTTGTGCCATGGTTGTTGGACCTTAAAACAACCTTTCTGTATTACTATATCTCACTTCTAACTCTTGTCATCTCACTGTTTTAGATCTTTTACGAGACAGAAAAGCAAGCAGATTGGTCACGTTTTCATGACTACTGTCGGTATGAACAGTTTCTTGTTTCCCTCTATCTCCCATCAAATGTCACTTGTTTGCTCCATAATAAATCATTTTATCCTATTCAACACGTTCTTTTCTATAATGTATATGGTCTTTATTACATCGTTAAGTTTGATATACATGAGGTATAACGGCAAGAAAAATACAGTTTTTTATAGGTTAAGAACAGTAATTTGTCAAAAGGAAATTCCAAATAAGATAAGAAAGGGCATCTTTTCCCAATGTTAATATGTGCCAACAACGTAAATGATTGAAGCATTTGTACATCTAGCATTACTCAGAAATATTCAATTTTCATTAAGTTAAACAAATATATTTTAACAAATTTTATAGATTTTGTCTGAGTTAAGCTTCAGGTTACCATGGGAATGGTCACATGTACCTTTTGTTTGGGGATAAATGATATGAGATAACTTACATTTACATATTTAGAATTGTTTGCTTTTTGAATACTTCCATTTTCAGAACAACTCCAAGAGTAACCTTTTGAGAAAGATATACTTTGTAAGGGTGTTTTGAGAAAGATATACTCATTGCTTGAATGATAAACTTCGCCATCCTCTAGTTTATAACTGGTCCACACATGGAGCATCTTAAGTTCTCAGGTTTCCTATAGGCTATAATCTGAATTTCTTTTGGCAGGTCTGATTTGCGGATTCCAATCAATCTGCTTTTCTGACTAGCAGAAAAATTCGAGTATAAAGGTTGTCTGCATATGTAGATTCTTTATTATGTTTTATTGTTTAATTTCTATTACCAAATAACTTCAAGCTTAATTTTTGTTGGAAACTAATAAGCAGAAATGTGGAACTTACTTTTATAGTTGGAAAGTTGGTGATATATTAAAAAATAAGAAAGATAAAGGATCTTAGAAGAAAATATGAGCGTGTCACAATTTTATTCTCCTATTTTTCCCATTTGGCGTCATTGCCCAATTGTACTGTAAAACCTAAACCAAGTTGATGTCTAACACTGAATTTCTAAATCTCGATCCTCATGTTTGTGCAAAATAATAAAGATAATGTACAATTTATTTATTCACACTTTTCAGCTTTTGCAGTGCTGAGTTCATTTTTTTAATAGGGCAGTGCAGTATTCATTTGTTTTGGAAACAATTGCCTTAGATGCTATCTTCTCAAACTCAACAGATACTTTTCCACATGTAAAAGAAGGAAATATGAACATATGATAGTTAACTCTCATTCTGACTTATTCTTCTGCCAACAAACCCTATATCATGGTTTTGTATATGTGGATAGGATATGTGTTGGAGTTCCACATCGTTTGTGGGAAGGGTACATGTTTTCCTTATATGGTCTTGGACAATTTTCCACTCATAAGTTAACTTTTGGAATTGAGTTAGGCCCAAGATCCATTTCTTTACATGGTATCGGAGTAGGGCTCATTTCAATTCTCATTTCCGATGTTGAACTCCCATATAAAATTGCCCACGCATCAGATGTCCAACCTTGGGTGTTAGGGTGTGTGTGTGAAGAGTCCCACATCATCCCTTTAAGAGATGCGTGGTTTCTTTAATATGACTAAGACAATCCTCACCCCTTGAGCTAGATTTTGGGGTGGAGTTAGGCCCAAGATCCATTTCTTTACATGGTATCGTAGTCAGGAGCATCCCAATTCAATGTTCCTGATGTTGGGCTCCTCCTCTTATATTGTCCACGCTCCAGATGTCCATTTCGGGGTGTGCAGAGTCTCACATCGATGGAAAAAAGGGTACATGATCTCCTAATCTCCTCATATAGTTTTGGGCAATCCTCCCCTCCGAGCTTTTGGGTTGAGTTAGGCCCAATATGCATTTCTTTACAATATGAGTGTAGAGGAAAATCATCCTTTGTGTTTCATGGTACTATTAGCCATTAAGCTGTGAATAACTATTGGAGTTGCCTTAGAAAACATATATCGGATCTAATGACATAGATCAAGGAGTATTTATTTCACTTATATTTGTGAGTTACATATTCTAATTTTGCTTGTTCTTGCTATGAAGAACTCATGGCCTAAAGTATCCACTTCTGGTCAAGAGATTGGCTTGCACGATTATATCTGGAGCTGCCACTCCCGAAACTCTTGACATACTTCAGCCAGCAACATTATCCTCCGAAATGATTTTACTGGTGAGTAATTCAGGTTGAGCCTTTTGCTTAGCAGTTAAAATTCACGTTGGTGATTTTTTTTATAAAACTTCAAACTATTAACTTCCTTTGCTAGCTGTTTTGTGATCCTTGTGGTTCTGTACTGTATCTCTTTTACTGTAAACCTTGTTCTGAAATCAAATAACAGGCAGTTATCACCGTGTAAACATAGATAAAGTATCTTCGGGTATTGGAGGTGACCATTTCTTTCATAAGACTCCATTGTCTGATTGTGAGAATCTTAATCAAGAAAAAATTTAAAGGATAACTTCAGCTTTTTGCAACTTCTTGAACTTTATACTGTGAAGAAACCAAGTTTCCGAACCAACTGTACAATATCCTCACTGTCTAGACTCTTTGATTAGTTGCAGTAGAAGATAAAATAATGGGAGGCAAAAAGTGGAGACAATAAAATAGTTTGAGTATAATTACTTACTTTTTGCTCCCTAGGGTGGGCTTAGCTGGCAAATACTCAATAAATTATGATTGGAAAATATTTTTGCAAGATTTTCTTTTCTTATTGGTTGAAGAATTTTTTGCAATCACAATTTACTAAATGCTGATGGTGATAAACCTTGGTTAAAAGCAGTATCGGGGGGAGGCATTAGTGCATAATATAGGGTGGCTGAACTAGTCAGGTATTGTTAGGAGCAATTGTCCTCATCAGTGGTATATTATCATGTTTCAGATGTCCTGTACCTCTGTTGTTATAGGCTTTGCCTGCTAATACTATGTGCAACATAAGTTGGGCACTTCGCTTCACCAAGCCAACAAGCACCTATGCTTGGATCAAAGGCTTTGAGATGAACATGAATGACAATAGCAGCCTGGAAGTCACTCACCTGTAATATGCTGGTGACAGTCTCATGTTTTTGTGATACTAATAGCAAGCAACTAAAGTACTTGAGACTGATTTTGGTGCTATTTGAAGGAGTATATGGGCTTCACATTAACGGGAGGAAGAACTTTCTATACCCTATCATTGAAGTGCTTGATATGATTCAACTTATAGAAAAATGTGAAATGAAGCTCACTAGGTGGAAGTTTCAATACCTATCTTTAGGAGGTAGACTCACTCTTTATCAATTCAGTGTTGGATGCAATTCCAACATATATGATGTCTTTGTTCCCAATTCCAACAGGGGTCATCCATAGGCTTGATAAAATCAGAACGTCATTCTGTTGCAAGGGAATAAGGAAAGGAGAGGCTTTCGCTTGGTCAAGTGGGAAGCATTAACAAAAGCAAGGAGGCTTGGGTGTTAGAAATCTGAAATTTCAGAACAAAGCTCTCAAAATGAAGTGACTATGGAGATTCACCGAAGAAAATCAACTATTATGGGGAAGAATCATTAAAGCAAAGTATGGGAAAGAAGATAAATGGATGACCAAAGATAAACACACCTTATGGAGTTAGACTCTGGAGATCCATAAGGTCTCTTTCGCTTGAATTGAAGAACAATACATCCATCATAGTGTATGATGGAAACAAATCTGCTTTATGAAGGAACAATTGGCTCGGGAATGGTAGTCTATGGAGAACTTTCCTGATATTTTTGGCTGGGTTCTTCATCAACAGAAGACTGTTGTAGAACTTAAATCTGACCTAGGATGGGATCTTACCTTCAGAAGATTGCTTAATGATTGGGATCTGACCTAGAGGTCTTCAAGTCACTGGAACTCTTCAGTGGCCTACAGGAGGGGTCTGATAAATTATGATGTTTGGGACATAGCAGTGACTCTTTTAAGGCATGCAATGCATATCGATTAATGAATCAGACCAACCATCAGGTTATGAACTGACCTTAGAAGGACATCTGGAAGACCAAAGTTTGGCATAAAGTATCTTGTTTTGTCTGGCCAGCCGTTCTTACACAAGAGAATATGGCAAAAAGAAAGGATCTCTTTAAGCTCCAGATGACATCTTTATGGTGAGAAAGTAGAGACAGTTAATCATCTATTTGTACATCTCAAAATAACAAAATAACTATGGAGAAAGTTCATTAACCTTAGGGGTCGTTTGGTAAGGTATATAAGAATAATGCTAAATAGCATGTATTAATAATGCTTGTATTAGTTATGCTTGCATTATTTATGTAGAGATTATTTCGAGTTTTTGGCCAAAAACATCCTTAAACTATACCCCAAACTTAAATGACATCCTTAAAATATATTTTTTGACAGAAAACATCCTCCAAGTATTTGAAAGTTAACAATTTTCATTCTTCAGTTAGATAATGTCAAAAAATTAAGGGATCCTACAAAAACATGTGCAATTCATATGAACAAATTTTTTTCTGCATAATTCATTAACTGCTATAAAAAGCTCCTGAATAAAAGAATATTAAAAATCGTGGATACCATTGCTTGCTGAAACAAAAAACGTTAGGAAGGTGTGAGGATACATGATCTGCTCTTTTTTTTTTTTTTACCAACGGAAAGAAGCTGGAGCTTAATTATCTTCATCTTTTTTAAAGTCAAATTATAGTTAGATCAATAATTTTTCAGTGCAATCTGATATTAAGGTGATCAAAATTCTAATTATGTCTCGCATTCGAGTTTTTGATCAAAATTTTGATTATGTCTCGCATTCGAGTTTCATTCTCCATTACTAGAAGTGGAAGTCTCCTACAAATACCGCTTAAGCATATTCAGTTGAGAAGAAACATATTTCAACTGGTAATTTTTTAATATTAAATCACATGAGAAATAAATGAAAAAAAGCTGCTAATTAAACTCAATCGTACAAAGAGTTCATGATAATATTTTTGGCGTATTTTAGAATAATAAAAACAAATGGGTGACTTGATTTTTGTAGAATCTGTTACTTTTCTGAAAAATTCTAACGAAAGGATGAAAATTGTTAAATTTTAAATACTTGGAGGATGTTTTTTGCTAAGAATAATATTTTAAGGATGTAATCTAAGTTTGGAGTATAGTGTAAGGATGATTATGGCCAACAACTCGATTATTTCTTATGCATTGTTTGGTTTGGTGTATAAAAATAGCATGTATTGCATAATTTGTTTTTAAAAAATAGTTGTTTGCAATGATACTCTCCACAAATATGGTGAAAAAGATGTAAAAAAAAGTTTTGAGGGGCAATTGGGTCTTTAACCATGCTAATGAATGCATTAATAACCTTGCATTACTAATACGTGAAAATCCATATAATTAGTAATACACACCTCTATACACAGTATAGTCATTAGTTATACATAAGCTAAAAAAATGTACAGAACAAGGTATTACTAATACATAAAGTTAATGCATGCATTATTTTTTCTAATACACTCTACCAAACGACCCCTTAGAGGAATATCTTGGATAATGCCCGGGAAGGACTATTGAAGTTCTACATAACTAGGATAAAGGAGCAAGTTAGCAAGTTATCAGGCAATAGACAGGGGTAGATGGAGAACTGTCCCAACAAGCATTTGCAAAGAAAGAATGAATGCTTTGAGAATGTGGGCAAATTTTTGTAGAAGATCTAGTTGAATTCTCTTTTGATTTTTTGGTGTAAACAGACCCACTTAAAAAGAATCCGTTAATATTATTAATGTTCTGAGTTACATCTAGGATTGCAGATTAGCTTTGAATACCTGAAGCACATTTGTAAATATGTTTTTTTTTTAAATTGGGGTAAGGGGAAGGGAAAGTTTGGTGAGGGAATTACAAGGGGAAATCGAACCCTCATCAATAAGGCAAAATTCAGGTAGCCAACCAACTAATTAAGATAGGCAAAACCTATTGGTGAAGGCACACACACGACTTAGCACCTTGACACCTACATCACAGAACCAATTAAGCAAGGCGAGACCATACCCTGATCTTCATTGAGTTTCAGTGCGCTTTAAGGGTTTGTTTGGAAAGCCACCTGGTAATTGGAATTGGTGTAATTACTAGAGTAGTAATTATCAACTTAGTAATTACACAATCTAGCAATTACGATGTCCTGTTTGTTTGCCACAATGTAATTACAGTGTAATTACAAGTGTACTGTTTGGTTGCATAAGTGCAATCATAAGGTTATATCAAATTTTAAAAAATAAAAGTTAATTATCTAAAATTTAAAATTTGTATTAGACATATAAGGGCTTTTATAATTTATATTAAATTAAATATTTAAGATATATATTGTCTTTTGAAAATATATTAATTAATAGACATATGTTCTTAACTAATATTATAAAAAATAATTGACCAGCATTAACAAGCATCTATTCTTGCATTGCAACTTTACAACACAAATTTGGGCCATCTTCCTTAGTCTCACAAAGACAAATTGGACCATGCCCGAGCATACTGCAGACTTGTTGAGTTGTTGAATAAGAAGAGGGGGGAGCAAGAGCCAGAAGGCATGGTGGAGGATAATTCCACATTGCAATTCACAGCCTCCCCCTAAGAATGGAGAGTGTAATTACCCCCTACCAATTGCCTGCTGACCAAGTAATTGTGACCAACCAAACATGCCAGACAATAATTACAACAAATTATATCAAATCCAGTTACCAGGGTGGCTTTCCAAATAGGCCTCAAGTGAGCCTTTAACAACAATGCCTTGACTATGTATTGTTGTTTGAGCTTAGAGTTAATTTTCTTGCACACACACACACACACACACACACACACACACACACACATATATATGTATGTTTTTCAAATTTGACTCATTTGCGCCTTCTTCATTAAAACCAGCTCTATTTTATGCTTTACACTTAAAACCCTGATTGAGCAGAACTTTCTTTTTCCCACTTTCACCTTTGATAACTCTGCTTGTACCTTTAGAAGGCATAGATCATTTTAATCTACTTCCTGTTAAATTTACTTCAAGAAGTTATTTTTTCATGAGAAACAACAGCTAATGACCAGAATTTGAAAATCTTCTGTCAAGAGCGTTGTATAACTTACACAAGGAAGTCGTCCAAGATGAAAGTTCTTCCTCCACTTGATTCTTTTTCCTCCCTGATGCTGGAAGGTGGAATAAAATAGGATTTTTTTCAAGCTCTGCTAGGTTCTCATCTCCCCCCACCCTTATTCTCTTCCTGATTAGTATGTGAATGAGAGATAGATTCCTGCGTCTTACATCTTCCAAGTGACATTTGTAAGCAATGGAACCTATTCTGACCCTTCAAATATCAGATGGAGAAGGAATATCAGCTACTGAGAAGCACATTTGAAGATGCAGGGTTCACAGATGAGCAGATTGCATGTATCCTTATAGTTTCATATCTGGTGTCTTCATAGGATTGAGTTTATTTTAGTTTATATGAAGAAAAAAAGTTAGGTCTCTTTGGTCAAGCCTAATTATTATTATGCATATAGGACTACGATCAATTATAAAATACTGGAGAGAAATGATGCTTTTGTTTCTTTAACTAATGCTAGTTTTGTCAAAGATGTGGTATATTGATGTATTGGCACGAATCCGTATCAATTCTTTTCGGATTGAATTGGCCTTGGGATCGTTTGAAGATATCCTTTTGTCAGCAGCAGCAACAGTAGAAGCAGAGGCTGCAGTTGGAAATGCTATTTATATGCTATCATCATTTTATAATCATGACTGTGGTAAGAGTTTTCATTCTTCTGATGTTTAGCTGCATTATCTAAACTGTGTTAGTTCACCATTAATAACAATGCATATTTGTAGAGACATACCAAAACGAAAACTTCCTTGGTCTGTATGCTGTTGATTTGATTCTGGGCAACAAACAATAGATTTACATGGTTAATGTTCACACTATGCATGTTTATGATATTGTTGTCGAACTCAATGAAGTTTGCAAGATCCATAAACTTATGGCAACAATTTTTCGTTGGTTGTCGAATGGGCGAATATGAATTTTATCTAATTCCCTGAAGGGCTGCGACTAAGAACAACTTTAATGAGGGATGGATGGGACTTTCAACAAAAATAGGGGAATTCATTAATAAGGGAATAACTGCTCAGACTCGATTAAATGCTTTGAGGAATATTGAACCCACATACAAAGAAGGGGAAGGAAGCTTTGTAGAAGCTCTTAATAGTAGCAGATGGGCACAGAAGGAACAGGAGAAACAGAGTGGGGAAAACTCCTTGGTTGCATGTAAACCAAAGGAGGAAAGTGAGTTGTTAAGCAGATGCCTAGTTGGAAGTTTTCCTAATTGCAATGAGATCCCCACCAGAAATGATGTATGGAAATGGGCACACCAAACCTGGAGAGGGGTGGCAAACCTTTAGGTGTTTGATATGAACAGAATTCAATTCCTATTTGAATTTCAAGATCGCAGGAAATAGCAATTTGAGTTCTGGGAAATATCCTATGGATATTAGGCGGTTTGATGATAAAGAACCATGGGATAAAGGGGGAAACTGGACATATGGCAGTCCAGAGACAGAGGTAGACAGTCTGAACCTGTCTTTGAAAGGGAAAGAAATAGAGCATGAAAAAGGCAATGAGTTCTGGGAAATATTTTTTGGATATTAGGAGGGCTGATGATAAAGAACCACGGAATAAAGGGGGAACTAGACACATGACAGTGGTCCCTCCTTTGTGGGTCCAAAGGAGAAACCTGGGAAAAATAGGCTAGGCCTCTTGTTGGATCACTGCTGTTAGCACTTCCAGAAAAGAACTCTTTGAGGTCTTTCATTAAGCCCAATAAAAAAGGCCCATAGAGTTAAGCAAATCAGAGCCTTTTACAGGCAAGATTTTTCTGAACAAACTGAATTAGAAAACAAAGATTTTCTCATCTTTGTGGATGAACTGGATGCGGACGACATAGTTTTGATTAATGAGACTCGGGACAGAGTTAATGATAGGTTAGAGGTTTGGAGACAAATGCTGGAGTCCAAAGGGTTCAGATTGAGCAGGACCAAAACAGAATACTTGGAGTGTGAGTTTAGTGTTGCGATTGATGAAGAGGACATGAAAGTGAGGCTTGCCACCCAATCTATCCTCAAGACAGAAAGCTTTAAATATCTTGGATCCATCATCCAGAGTAGTGGGGACATCGATGATGATGTCATGCACCGCATTAGGGCAGTGTGGATGAAATGGAGGCTTGCCTCTGAAGTTCTGTGTGATAAGAAAGTACCTCTTAAACTTACAGGTAAGTTCTACAAAATGGTGGTTAGACCAGCGTTGTTATATGGAGTGCAAAGTAAAGAACTCTCATATTCAGAAGATGCATGTTGCCGAGATGAAAATGTTGAGATGGATGTGTGGACACACTAGGAGTGATAAGATTAGGAATGAGGTTATTCAGGAGAAGGTGGAAGTGACATCTATGGAAAACTAAATAAGAGAAGCGACACTGAGATAGTTTGGGCATGTGCAGAGGAGGGGTGTCGACGCCCCAGTTAGGAGATGTGAGCAATTGGATTTGGGGGTTATGCGGAGGGGTAGGGGTAGACAGAAAAAGTATTGGAAAGAGGTGATTAGACAAGATATGACATTACTCCGTATCACCAAGGACATGACCTTAGATTGAAAGGAGTGGAAGTCGCGGATTAGGGTAGAAGGCTAGTAGGGGTAGAATGGTGTCTTGCCGTGTGTCAATTTAGGGTGGTCGCAGGTCTAACTAGGCATGCCTTTTATAGTTGTGTTGTTATTGCCTTTGATTATTACATTACTTTGCTATCGTTATTGTTCTTGTCTTGTAAAATTTGCATTGCTTTTCGTTTTTTGCCATTATTCTATATATATTGATTTTCTCTCTTACTTGGGACTGTGACTTTTGAGCTGAGTGTCTTTCGAAAACAGTGTTTCTATCTCCATGAGGTAGTGGTAAGGTTTGCATATATCCTATCCTCCCCATACCCCACTCGTGGGATTTCACTAGTTATGTTGTTTATTGTGGATGAACTGGATGCTATTAGCTCCATGGCGGAAAAACATAAGGAGGGGAGAATTATGCCATGCATGGAGGACCAACTGCAGTCAGGAGGAAATTTCGTGACGGAAACAACTCTATGGAAATCTTAGAATTGGAGGGAAGAAGTAAGTAGGAGGAAGATCAAATATAGGAGATTAATTATAGTGACATAGAACCACTTCAAGTGTACAAGTCAGTTAGCGTAGGGGAAGCAAAAGAGAGAGCCACTCTATGGATTCATTCAAATGTCATCAAACTAGGCAAGAAGTTCGGAGTTGCTTTAGAAGTTCGAGCCGTGATGACATCTACTATAACCCACTAGTAGGTAAGTCAATTCGTGACTCGGAACAACTAGTAATGGGTATATGGGCAGAGACTAAATAACAGAAAGGAAGAAATACAGAAATAATACAAGGCAAGCCAAAGATATATACATAAGCAAAATGAATTCCTCTTAGAACCTGGAAGTCACTAGTATAGAGCAACTAACAGAGTACAAGTCCCAAAAGTGAACCAAAAATATTTACAACCATAAGGAATTGTCTCGAATACAAAAGACAAGTCACAAAATAACAAAAGGAGACAATAATAATTCAGAACGCTGTGTGCTCACCCTCGCCTTTGAATTCTGGCTGCTACTGGCTCGAATGACGACGGTGATAACTGGTGCTCGATCCTGCATCACGAAAACAGATGTAGAGTGTTGCATGAGTACCAATAAAAAGGTACCAATAGGCATCATAGGCCGATTGAGTAAGAAAAGTAAATGCAATAGGAAATGCTAGAATAAAAACACAGATAAAGGTCAAGAACAAGAATAGTAAAGGTACGCACACGGGTGTAGAAGAACAACCAAAACCTAAGAACTAAATCTAATTGAGCCCCTATAAGCCCTGAAGGTACACCAGTGCGCAAGTTAAGGTGAAAACACGAATGGACTCCCATAAGCCCGATAGGTACGCTAAAATGCTAAACTAAGAATAAAAGAACAGGTGGAACAAAGATATTTCAGAAGTGTCAATAATTCTGAGCTCTAAATGGGATGAATCGTAGAGCCGGGACCTCGAACCGCGGATGAGTCTCTCTGCTGTAGAATGTCAATAAATCAAACCTTGTAAGGGTTAGAACAAAGCTCAGACCTCAAACCGCGGATGTCACCTTCCCATAAATGCAGTGATGATATCAAAGGGGCGGACTCTGAATGTTGACTCCGTGTAGGAGGATGTATCGCCAAATCAGGAAGTATAGAGCCCAAACCTCGAACTGCGGATGAATCCTCCCGATAATATCGTAGCAAGAATATCCAATATGAAGTGAGTCTCTCAAAAGTTTCCCGTACCAACCATTATCATGCTAGTCCCTACGGATCGCTGTCCGCTCCTTCAGAATAAGCCCAACCTAGTCGAGGGCGCGTCATGACTGATCGATTTCTCCAAATGGGCTCAGAAGCGTGGTCGGAGATGCCAAAGTAGGGAAGTACGGGGGTTATGGATAATAAGGCTTCGAGCTGAGTTATTACTTAGCTAAGGCACATCTCTATCAGACCCAAGTCTGCTACATCCAGTGTTTTGAGAAGCGAGAAGCGGAAAAAAATGACGGGGGCTCGCTTCACAGAAGCGTGAAGCGAAGTGCATACTTTTTTCAGAAAAAGCGCTATTTAGTATAAAAATATAAAATATAAAATATGCATAGATAAATAATCAAGAACTCAAAAGACTTAGATTAAAAAGTAACTAGATAGTCCATAATCCTCATAAGTAACAACATATAAAGCAAATGCATAACCAAATCACAAATAGAGCAAAATCCTATTCTTCAACAAGATCCTCAAACTCTTGAAGTGCCATCAACAAGGGTTTTACTTCTACTTGGTCCTCATCTTCTTCCTCATCGGAGGACTCATCAACAAGAGTTCTACTTCTATTTGAACATGAACTTGAACCTATAGCTACTCTTTTTTCCTTGCCCCTTAAAGTACTCCCCCTAAAACCATAAATATTCTCCTCCACACCACTAGCCGTAGCAACATCACAATAAGTGAGACCTTCTCCTTCATATACTTTTTCATCTTCATGATTTTGGGGTGTTCCAGTTAACCATTCATTTGCATTATCAATATTATCCAACAAAATTGGATCAATGGTATTGCGAGCATTGTAGCGACGCACCAATGTTCTATTATATTTGATGAACACTAGATCATTCAGGCATTTTAACTCAAGCCTGTTTCTCTTTTTAGTATGAATCTGCATAGAATTCGTAGAAAGTAATTAATGGGAGGACTTTGGACAATTAAGATGTCATTTAATTTAGTAATAACGTAATATAGGTTCTCACATGTTCATACACGCTCCAATTTCTCTCGCAACCAGATGAGCTACAAGTTAAACTTTGCACTCTAATAGCAAATTGTTGCAAGTTTGGGACATTATGACCATATTGCATCCACCATTCAATTGTAGAAGAATTATTTTAAAAGTTAATATGTAATAACTTAAAAATTAAAGCTCAAACAGTTAAATGTTGAAATGCTCACCTGGTGACCTTAAGGTTCTAGCTCTAATGGCCGACTCAATTCCAAGTAGCCCATCAGCTTTCATGTATACACCAAGCTCATCCCCTATTTTGTCTTGCAAAGTTTTATCTAGGATCATCCTCTCAACACATGCATGATATCCCAACCACACTTCTTCAGTTAAAGTCTTCATCTCATTATTTTTATAATAGAGCCCCGAGTTCAAAATATGTCCTGCTGCATGTAAAGGTTGATGAAGTTGATCCGTCCACCTTGCATCAATGATTTTGAAAACATTCATATATTTCCTTTCATCATAATTGAATGCCTTTTCAATACTTTCTTTTGCCCTATCCATGGCTTCATAAATGTAGCCCATTGGTGGTTTTTTCTCCCCATCCACCATACGAAGTACATTAACTAAAGGACCACCAACTTTAAGTGCTTGAACAGTGTCATTCCAAAAATATGGACTAATGACGTGTCTCGCAACTTCTTTCCCAAGAGTTTCCTTTGCATAGACACTTTCATTCCATTCAGTGGACATAAACAAGGTTCTCATATTTTTCTTTTGCATATAAAAACTATGCAATGTCAATAAAGCTGTTGTGAATCTTGTCTTAGCAGGTTTTACCAAGTTTCTTTGCTTTGTGTATCTCCTCATCATATTCAACAACAGTGCCCTTTGACTGATATAAGAATGTATCTTAACAGCCTTACCAAAAACTATTCAAAAAAATTTAATAGTTAATAAGTAAGAAAACTAACATGAAGATTAAAAAAGAATATTAAATATCAAGACTCAAGTTCACCTGTACAATACGGGGCCTCTTTGAAAATGTCACCAAACATCAAGTTGATACAGTGAGCAGCACAAGGAGTCCAGAAAATATGCGGGAACACTCTCTTCAACATGTCACCCACTTTTTTGTTCTCTCTTGCATTATCAGTTACAACTTGTACCACATTTTCCTTGCCTATTTTCAAGATAGTCTTCTCAAACAAGTTAAACATCTTATTAGAGTCAGTAGAAGAGTCACTAGCATCATGAGATTCAAGGAACACACTCCCTTTTGGAGAATTCACCAAAACATTGATGATCATTTTCCCATTCCTTGCTGTCCATTTATCCATCATAATGGAACAACCATACGTTTTCCATTGAACCTTATGATCTTCTACAATTTTGTTTATCTTTTCCACCTCTTTTTTTAAACAAAGAACTCTTACCTCATGATAGGCGGGGGGCTTCATTCCAGGGCCATATTGGCCTACTGCCTCAATGAATTCACCAAAACTTTCGGTGTAGTTAACACAATTGAAAGGCAATCCTGCATCATACATCCACCTAGCAAAAGTAGATACAACACGATCCTGTAAAATCTTGCTAAAAGCCTCTAGATCAATAGGTCCACCTTTTCTCTTTTCATTTGGTTTTTGCGAGAAATAGAGATTAAGAGGACCTTTGACATTGCTAGCGGTGGATGACCCACTTTCACTAGTTGAAGGTTTCTTTTTTGTTTTTGAGGGAGGCCCCATTGGCATATTCACTTCAACTTCATCATCCATTTCATCATCATCAACAAGATTCACCATGGATGCTTCAGGATTCATTTGAGTTTTAAATTCATTTTTTTCGTAAAATACTCTTTTATTTCTTCCTTCACACTATTCGAAACCTTTGGACACACTTTAACATCTTTATAACCACCAATAAGATGCTTCTTGTGAAGAAATATTCCGCCATTATATGTCATATCACAAAAAACACATTTGATTTTTGTGTTACTTCCCATGGCAATTTCATATGCCCAAGCTGGATCCCTTTTTTGTGCCATTAAGAAAATACAACTTACTACAAAGAAAAAATAGAATAATAATTCAGTCACACAAGTCAAATTGTCAAAACAATAACAGAGCAGCTGCAGCAAAATTAAAAAAAATAATAAAGCAGCCACTGTGAAAAAAAACAGAGCATATGCTTTATCTTCAAAAAAAAAAAGGCCAAACTGCTGAATAAAACTTGAAAAGCATATTTCTTCGCAAACAGCAGTTGCGCAGAAATAGAAAAAGAAGAAGAGAAGAAGAGAAGAAGAAAAGAAGATCCTAGCAGTTGAGAGCAGATGGCAACACTGCTGAATGGAAATAAAAATAGAAATAGAAAGAGAAGAAGAGAAGAAGAGAAGAAGAAAAACTAACCTGGTTGATGTTGAACTGTCAAAGTTGGACTGTCGAATTAAAGAAGAAGTCACACTGAAAGAGCAAGTTGGAACAATTAATGTAAGTTTTACAGTTTTTTTTTAAAAAAACCCTAGCGCCGTTTTTTCCAAAAAAGCAAGCTTTTTTCTCGCTTCTAGATGAAGCGTGCTTCTCGCTTCTCCCATGAAGCGTACGCTTTTCTGAAATCGCTTCGCTTCACGATGTTGAAGTGCTAGTGCCTCGCCTCGCTTCGCTTCACGCTTAAAGCGAGCGCTTCGGCGCTTTTTCACAACACTGGCTACATCAGTCTACAGGGAGCTAAGCCGTTCGGTATGACGCCAGAAACAAGGCCTATCGGCACCGGAATATCGCAAGTCTTTGGCAAACACTAGCCTAAGCCTAGACTAAGGCCAAACATGCTCTAATAGGATATACAGGTCAATACAAGCAACTAAAGATGCAAGAAAACTCAATTATAGCAATTCACATACCCGCCTAACTCAAAAACAGTCCAAAATGTGAATTCTATCATGCATAGCCTACTAAATCAGTTCCCCAACCCAATATTCATGTAAATCCACATACATTAGCATATTCGAACTCAATCTAAAAGAAGGGAAGCCGTAGCCTACCTGTAGGCCGACCACGTGTGCTCCAAATCGCAATCCCAGAGCTTTTTCCTTTTGTACAGCCTCTGAACGCTGTCAAGCTATCAAAAATAGAATCACAACGTCATTACGGTCGTTTTGACAATAAATTTGCAAGAAGCGGACATGGATCAATTTTGGAGTCCAAAACGGGTCTGATCCGTGCCGAAAATTCCGAAATTGACTCCGTAAAATGGTCCTAAATAGTTCTCCGAACTTGTGTCCCAAAATGGAACACAATTTGGTGATGGGAAATCATCCATGCAATAAAAATCCAATTTAAGCTAAGAAAATACGCCAGGGACAGCAGTTAAATAACGATTTTTACCTCAAACGGAGCTTCTTCAACAATTTTCGACCAAACCACTGCATTCTTTCGGAAAATCCCCATAATTTAGCATGTGAATCACTCAATTTGGAGCTCTATAACTCAAGATATTCAAGTTTGAAAATTAGAAATAAAATCTGAAAATGGGCTTTTTCTAGGAGAGGCTGCACCCCATTCAGCGCACCAGCGGATCTTTTCCTAGTTTCAAAGTTTTCGACAAGGTATTCAGGATTCGTTTGGAACCCCGTGCGTGCAAATGGATTGTGTTACTCCACTAAATTCGACATTCTAGACTCAATGGCGCAGTTAAAATTTTCATACGAGGTCGTTTCGACAAAAGGTGGGTCCCACTCCCAAAGGCCGTTTTAAACTAAATCCTACCAAGGGGATCGAAATGAGTCTGGAAGCCTCGGGAACCGAACGGAAGGTCGTTCTAGACCAAAATCGATATTCCGGAGCTAATTGCGCTGACAATTTTCATTCAGGCATGATTTCTAAGAATGTTGACCAAAGTCAACTTTAGGTCAAATTTCTAAAGCTAAAACACTAAATGGTTCAAACTCGCACCAAAAGCGTCAGAACTCAAGACGACCATGCATCTACCCTAAAATGACCATTCCGGAGCAGATGGAACTGTCAGAATTTCATTCTAAGGCTATCTGGATAGGACAAGAGGCTCTGATACAGACATTTCCTGATTTATTTTCTTTTTGCAACAACCCCGACATTACACTAGCTGATAGCTGGTCCAATGGTTGGGACATCTCCTTTAGGAGGAATCTGAATGATTGGGAAATAGGAAGAGTGGCAAAACTTCTACAAGTGCTTCATGATTTCAAAGGACTGTCCACAAGAAATGATATAATCAACCGGAAACACACTGTGGATGGAAGGTTTTCGCTGAACAAATTTTACAGGAAGGAAGTGGGATCTCTGCAAGGAATCAGATTGGCAAGGTGGAGGCAGATTTGGACAAGTTAGGCACCAACCAAGGTGAAGTGTTATGTATGGTTGGTGGCCAAGAGAGCATGTCTTACGCAAGAATTGTTAAAGAAGAAGGGCCAACAAATAGTATCCAGATGTTTTCTCTGCAATGAGACAAATGAGACCAACAATCACCTATTCTCACATTGCAAAGTCACTTTCCAGCTTTGGTCCATGTTCTTGAAACTCACAGACAACTGGACTATACCAGAACACACTGCTGACCTACTGAGCCGTTGGATTAGGTTCACTGTAGTTAGCCTTTTCTCTCCTTTTCTTGTTAGCAACTTTTTGTAGGTTCCCATCATGTCCTTAATGCTGAAGAATAAAATTACTAAATTTTTTTATAAAAAAGAATTGGCCACTGTCAGTGTCTCATAATCTGTGGCAATTAGAACTTGGGATGCTATAGACAAAGTGTCCCCAAAAGTTGAATACTCTAGTTGTAAATTGGCTTTGATCATTTTCTTCTATAACTGGCCTTTTATGGATTGGACCAGTATTCATCTTGCTATGATCCTAAGGTTCTGATCTGCAACTGTTGTTAGTGGTTTCACATCCATACTTCCTAGAGTTACTGGACCTTAAGCAGAAAAAGTAACCTAAAAGAAGAACAAAGTAAGAACTTAAGTTTGATCCTATGCTTCAATCCAGAGATGTGCCAACGGAACACAAAGCAGTTTAACTCCAATATTTCACCTGCAGATCCCAATGCACACATTTTGTGGATAGAAAGTGTGAACGCAAAATTGAAGGCTCTTCGTGATATTGAAGCAGGTGATTCTCCTTTCATTGTTTGATCAGTTCATTTTGCTTTTGTATACGTAAGTGTAAGAGAATTTGTTCCATAAGATTTAAGAAAGTTGAATTTACTTGTGTCGTGAAAATCATCTTGGCTTTTGTTATACGGTTCAATTTTTGGATGTTAATTGTCATTGAATACAGAGATTCCATGTGATTATAATCTGATTAGAGCCAATTTTGACCTCAAGACAATGCATCCTTATTGACCCAAAAGGGCTTTGGTTAGTAGTAGGAGTGCAACATGTGATGTGTGCGTTGGGTGCATGTCATGGGTTCCAAATCAGCTGGTATTTAAATGGAGAAGGGTAGAGAGGCGGACCCATTATTCACCGAGATGCAAGCCGTGTGTTATTGACATTTCTCGATTATTAGAACAATGCATGTTTAATATTTTGCACATGTTGTTAAGACTTACAATTCTGTTGTGGCGAACATCTAATTTTCTGCTAATATAGGAATGCCTAGCTCCTGATGATTTGGTTGATGTTGCTATATTTCAATAACAACATGATCAGCAAATGCTTCAATCCTAAGCTAGTTGGGGTCAACAGCATGAATATTCATTATTCATTTGCTCCATTTTGACCTGTTTCTTCCAATACCCTCTATTTGATTGATTTCCTTCTACTGGTAATATAGTAATGCATATGATTTCCAGCAGAAGAGTTTTGGCATAATACAATTAACAAATAAGAATTCAGCTGCCATTGTTTTTCACTCACTCTTTGTTATCTCTAGTATTTCTTCACATTGACGTTTAAACTCTCATGTATCAGGGGAGGAGTTGAGGATATGCTACATTGATGCAAGCATGGATCGTGATGCTCGCCATGCTATTCTTTCTGAAGGATTTGGTTTCCATTGCAAATGTGCTCGATGTATGTCCAATGACTAGAAAATAGCAGATTGAGGTTATCTGCATTCTACTTCCGAAAGAGCGTCTAATCTTTAAAAATAATAACAATATATACATCTAGGATCATGATAAAAAAAAAAATAATCAGAGCTTGTATTTTATTCATTTTATTTTGATGACATATAATTCTCAAGTTCACTGAGGTACGATGCGTAACTCAGTTGATAATGAATTACTTTTAAAAACGGGCTCATATATACATGCAGGCTTTACTTAGTGGGATTGTTTGTGACATACGACCATGAATTACTTTGAATATAAGTTATATTCAAAAATTTGGTGACTTGTAACAATGTTTGTTGAATAATATCACCTAGAAAGTCAAAATCGATTTTCTACTTTTTGAATTTCAATTAGTGCAGTTTCTATAATTTGTATATTTGAATCTAGGTTAAAATTTTATTTTTATAAATTTTGTGGGAGTGCTGGGATTGTTTGTGACATACGACCATGGATTACTTTTGAATATAACTTATAATCAAGAATTTGGTGATTTGTAACAATGTTTGTTGTATAATATCACCTAGAAAGTCAAAATGGATTTTCTACTTCTGAATTTCAATTAATGCAGTTTCTATAGTTTGTACATTTGAATCCAAGTTAAAATTTTATTTTTATAAACTATTGTTGGGATTGTTTGTGACAAACGACCATGAATTACTTTTGAGTATAACTTATAATCAAGAATTTGGTGACTTGTAACAATGTTTGTTGTGTAATATCACCTAGAAAGTCAATCGATTTTCTACTTTTGAATATCAATTAATGCACTTCCTATAATTTGTATATTTGAATCTAAGTTAAAAGTTTTATATTTATAAATTTTGTGGGCAAGGCGTTATGGACTACCTAGGTAGGTAAAATGTTTTACTCTTAAGCTTTAACAATATACGCTTGCACAAACTATTTGTAAAAGTGAAGAATTCGTGCGGGGCATGAGGGGTGGAATGAACAGAAGTAATTATACTTCAAAACTTCGTATTGGAAAAATATTTTGTATAAACAGTTTTTCATCTTTCAAGAGGGCTTTTCAGGCTCTTAACCCTTATTCACAAATTAATAAATTATTGTGTGATTAAACAAAAAAAGCAGGAAACTAAGTCTTACTCGCCAAATCTTAATAATGGATTGACTAAGAAAACTTCTTAGACCTTCAACAAGTTGGAGGAGAACTGCTGGAAAATAATAAAGACAGAGACGTACTAAATTACTTAAACGGAGGAAAATTATGAAAAATAAAAATATGATTAATTAGGACATCCACTAATTAATTAAGAATACAAATGGAATTCAATGTTACCCCTTTATGATTGGTCAACTAATCTAAGGTTATCGGTCAATGTTGAAATAAGAGGATGAAAATGTCGATTGTTCAATGTTGAGGGAGATACTTGATTTTTAAAGCAAAATTGGAGGACTAAAATAATTTTTCGCCCTTTATAATAAGAATGAAAGGGGAGTAATCCTTTATTTTTTCTTGCAACGATTTTCACACTCTTTATTCTTCATAGTGTTTTCTTGAGAGAGAAAAAGACAGTTTGAATAATAGTTACAAGGAATATAATTTACTCCCGCCAAGTTAGCTACTGGTTATAAGTGTGAAGAAAGGGCAGAGAGGTGGCAAAAAGAGTGCTTTTTTTTTTTCATTCTCCTAACTTTCATCTCATCTTCCCTTAAATATTCCTTAACCAAACCTTCTTTTTCCTCAATCTTTCCCTCCCTCTTACATCAAACCAAACTCACTTACAGTATAGAAACTTGTTAGTTAACTTGTTTTTCACTTTCTTTTTTTTTAAAAAAAAAAAAAACAAACAAAAAAAAGAAAAACAAGAAACAAGAAAGCAGTGATTAGCTAGCTAGTAGAGGTTGCAAACCAACCTCATAGCTATAATCTTTCCTTCCATTTTCCCCTAAACTTTTTTTGCCCCCTTGTTTCTCTTTGCATCAATGGAGGCTGTGAGTAGTCTAAGTTCTTCATCTGTCATATCAAAAAATGTCATGAAATTGTCTAAGAATTGGAGATGGCTCCCTCCCAAGAAGGTATATTGCCAAAGTAGTGGTACAAAATCTGGTAATGTTTCTTCTGTTGTAACAGAGAGATCATTGGTGATTAGCTCGGAAACTTTAGGAAGTTTGGTTTTGACTCCAAATACTGAAATTAAGGTGAAGGATTTGGTGCCTTATGGTCAGTCAAGGCATGATGATGGTATAGGCATTACCATGTTTCTGAGAGGGAAAGCATTTCTCATTACTGGTGCAACTGGTTTTCTCGGAAAAGGTACGTTATTCTTCAATGTTTACCTCTTTACATTTCCTCCTTTTTTCTTTCCTTGTGATTTTTATAACATCATAACATATCCTCCCTCCAGTTCTAATTGAGAAGATCTTAAGGACAGCACCTGATGTGAACAAAATATTCATCTTGATCAAGGCAAAGAACAAAGAAGTTGCTATGCAGAGATTGAAGAAAGAAGTATTTATGCATTAATCTTATTTACTCATACACTACTTCTCTTTTGGCTACTTTTCCACCATTAACAAGTTTTATTTAATTTCCATTAGATCCTCAATGCTGATATATTCAACTGCCTCAAACAAGTTCATGGAAAATCATATCAGACTTTCATGTTGAGCAAGTTGGTACCTGTGTTAGGAAATGTTTGTGAAGCTAATCTTGGAATAGATCAAGACACAGCCAACATGATGGCCAAAGAGGTTGACGTCATTGTAAATTCTGCTGCCAATACCACTTTTGATGAAAGGTGGTTGTTGCAAATTAACATTTGGAGTTGTGTGCATATATGTCCATATTTTCTTTCACATGCCTGAAGCAAGTACATATTTGATAAAATTTGCAGGTATGATATTGCACTTGATATAAATACTGGAGGACCTACCCGCCTTATGAACTTTGCAAAACAATGTCACAACCTTAAGCTCTTTCTTCAAGTATCCACAGGCAAGTCACTCACTGATAAGAAATTACTTGCGTCACCAATTTATCAAGAGATGTTTAACTTGAATGATATGCCTATTGATTGAAGAGATTGTTTCATGTTAAAAACAGCGTATGTTAATGGACAGCGACAAGGTAGAATTATGGAAAAGCCATTCTGCATTGGAGATAGTATAGCAGAGGAGAATCTTCTCTCTGGAGTCAATCCGAACTCCTTCACCTCTTTGAATGTTGAAGATGAAATAAAGTTAGTTTTGGAGTCTAAACAAGGTTTAGAAGATAATTCAGTGGCTCAGAAAATGAAAGAGATTGGTTTACAGAGGTATGTACATAGCACTAAATATTTGCTTGCTTCATTACATATTTGCTTAACATAGGGTACATTTGAATTGGTCAGAGCTAACAAATTTGGGTGGCAAGACACTTATGTATTCACAAAGGCAATGGGAGAGATGATGATAGACAGCATGAGAGGTGATATTCCTGTAGTAATTATTCGACCAAGTGTCATTGAGAGCACCTACAAGGAACCATTTCCTGGATGGATGGAAGGGAGCAGGTGACTATTCCTACTTAGAACTCAACTCGTAAAAAAGAATTGCAATAATTCACCACAAAAACTGATGTTACTTTCGTATGCAGGATGATGGATCCAATCATCTTGTACTATGGTAAAGGACAGCTCACAGGGTTTCTTGTAGACCCTAATGGAGTTCTTGATGTGGCAAGTTCTATACATAATTATCCAGTATGAACATTAACATATATAAAGGGTATGTAGTGTGTATTTATTTCTCTCTCTCTCTTGTATGTAGGTTCCAGCTGACATGGTTGTGAATGCAACCTTGGCAGCCATGGCAAAACATGGGACAGAAGGAAAACCAGGAAGTAGTAGTGTTTACCAGGTTGCTTCATCTGCTGTAAATCCATTAGCCTTCAAGGACCTGGCCAGAATGCTATTTGATCACTTCAACCGTTCACCCTACATTGATTCCAAAGGAAGACCAATTCATGTTCCAAAAATGTTGCTGCTCAGATCCATGGAGGACTTATCATCCCATCTATGGCGAGACGCCATTAACAGAAGTGGCCTAACAGATGTGAGTGATCCAAATGGAAAGTTGTCCAGGAAACTTGAGAACATCTGCAGTAAGTCAGTGGAGCAAGCAAAGTACCTGGCTAATATTTATGAACCCTACACTTTTTATGGAGGAAGGTAAGAGTTTGGTCTTTATTATCCTCTCTATTAAGTTTTGCACCATTTTTATGAGGCTAAAAGAGGTCCAAAATTTTCCAGATTTGACAACAGCAATACTAAGAGGTTGATGGAATGCATGTCTAAAGAAGAAAGATGGCAATTTGGGTTTGATGTAGAAAGCATAGATTGGAAAGATTACATCTCTAATGTCCACATTCCAGGGCTAAGGAAGCATGTAATGAAAGGGAGAGGGTCATGCACTTAATCTCACTCTGCTCCTTAATGTTTCTGCATCTTGTCTTACTGTAATACAAGTATACAACTGTTGGTTTTGCTTTTACTTTTTTTCTTCCCGGAAGACTTGTGATTTCCGGACAAGATCATCTTTAACAAGAACTTCCTGATAATCACTGATGTAATATCATTTTCAATATACTATATTAATAATATCATATCAAAGTGATCAGTCTAACCATAAAAATGTATAGGATTCTTCATTTTCTATTTATATGTGCAGTGCAAGCCTAGATTATATACTTGTCTAGGTCTGTGTATAAAAATGGAAAAGCATTATCATTACCTCTGTTAATCTTTATGGCTCTCAAAGTAGCTTGAATTGCTTTCAGAACCCGCATAATATCTCATTTACATCAGTAATAATATATTACACAAGTTCAAAATTGCCATACAAGAGTTCAAAATGGTCAGATAAGAACATATTCCTACATATCAACACAAACAATATATATTCTATTATACATGAAATACCAAGCATCACAGGCTCAGGTGAAAGAATAGAGAAGGCACAAGATCCACCACAGACCAAGCAAGACCAGTGTACTGAAAGAGCCTAATACCAGTATCGACTTCGAACGAGTCCTGCCGGGAGAAAAAGAATAGTTTTTGAATATAACCTGCTTGCTTTATTTCATCTGACTTTTTAGCGGAAGCTGAAATGCTTAGTGATGGGACATAGCTGCTTGATCTCACTGGGATGCCCAATGCATTAGCAAGCATGGGAAGCATCCATTTGGCAAGAGCCTTGCTGCAGAACCTCACGAGGAGTATTGTTGGATATCCTACTATCATTCTTCCCAAAAATGCAGGAAGGGGAAGATGGGGAGTGAATACACGGGGTACACTCTCATGATGAAACTGATGATACGTCTGCTGGACACCAATTACCTGGACAAAAGGATTTCGTTTTCATGAAATTAGAGGCATTTGAAATTACCCTGTGAAAGCACACCTAATCTATAAGGGATCATCACATCCTTCTATACATCCAAAAAAAAAAACTAAACCTGGGCACAAGGACATGCATAATAACTAAAAAGAAATTATACGACAGTAAATTGCTTAAAATAAGAACAAAAATATGCCGGGACATCAGTATTCAGCTTTTCCAAGTACTCAAATTCAAAGAGGCATAAAATTCATAATGTAAACTCTCATAGCAAAAACCAATACCAAGTAGTTTTTCCTCAATCATTAACATATGAAACCCACCAGTGGTGGAGCACATGTTCCTCGGAAAATTAGAGTGTGTAGCTAGTAAAAACAAACTTTTTTTTATGTATTTATATTGTATATTGACTCTCCTTGGTTTCTTTGTGGGTCTGTCCTTAATATTTTGACACCCCTTAGTGAAAATCCTGGTTCCACCACTGAAACCCACAATAAACTAAGGTCTAAGAGATTATTAGCTCTCATCCCCAAAGAGAGTGAGGCCTTGAACAGGAACCTAAGCAGGAATAGGGAAAAAAAGGACGATGAATGAGCGAAAGAGAGCCTAAGATTGACTAGGGACCAACAAGGAAAAGAGCAAACACATCTCTCTCTCTCCAACAATTCTACTTATTCCACTTTTTGTTTAGTTAATAGCTAAGCAAATGAAACGTGCAGGAGGATTCGGAAACCTATGCTACTCTTTCACATCTCTAATTATTTCCTTGATAGCCAATAAATAGCACACATAGGTAAGGATACAGCAACACATGCTTATATTTTGGCTACCAAAACCAAGGTAGCAACAGGAAAAAGACTTCTACTCCAGGACAGCAACCCATGCAATTTTTAGCCCTCATCTGCCTTGTTTTCAACAACAACAACAACGTACCCAGTGAAATCCCACAAGTGGAGTCTGGGGAGGGTAGAGTGTACGCAGACCTTACTACTACCTCATGGAGGTCAGCTGCCTTGTTTATATTATTAAATTCGTTTGCACTATTAGTCATTCAATTTAAATGGAGTTTGACGACTGCCAATAGAATCATTTTAACCATACAAGTCAAACTGCAATTAATAACAAGTTTACTAAGAGTCGGTGTAGTCAAAGGCACGCTTTAAGCGTGCTTAAGCCCTGAAGCGAGGCTCAAAATGTGTTGAGCGCTTCGCCTCGCTTTATGTGCGCTTCAGTGTCGTCATCAAGGTTCTAAGGCAAACTTTTCCTTGCCAATGAGCCCCTTCTTAATAAGTGACACTAAACAATTGATATTTCACTTTATCATAATTTATTTTCAATTTCTTTGGTCATATATTTTTCATTCATGTTTATAATTATTAATCTTGGACAAAACATATATATTTATATTTTTTTCTCCCTTGGGCTTTTCGCCTTTGATAACACTGCTAAGAGTAAAGAAAATGTTGGGTTGAACAGTCAAAAGACCACCTTCTCCAACAAATTGTCCAGAGATAATCACTTTGTAAATAGACCACTGCCTTCTGACCAATCATCAAGGAGAAAGAAGCTGGAAGAAATAACGCAGCAAAGCAATATGAACTTTTTCATATCAACATAGCTGATTCACATGAACTAAGAAGTAGGAGAAGAAAATTTTTACAATCATATGCTAAGCAACAAGATAACCATTTCCCACATTTTTCCCTATGCAGTCATTCAGTACTAAAAACTTTAGGCAAACGCACTGAAGCAATCGGGTCGATGAACACAAACTTCAGTAGAAGGAGACAAGGGAATAAGTGGAAGGAGAAATATGAACTTCACAAGATAAAGTCAAGCAAGTACAGTTGTGTGCTTACAATTCCCAATGCCACACCATTGAAGGCTGTATGGAACTCAAAACTTGGAGTTGGAAGCTGCGGTGTAGGGTAAGCAAAGAGCAACAAGAAGCATAGCACAACCCAGAATGATGAAACTGCAAATAATGCCAAATCTCAGAACCAGGGCAAAGATTGATAGTCATTCAAATATGAAATAAAAAATGACACAAAAAACAAACTGGAGAACTCCCATTTGTCAAGGAAATCAACATTGTTCTTTCTTAAATAATCAAAAGATGGAATTTTCTCACAATACAGACTTTCTCACCAGTGTTATCATAGGCAAAAAGAGTAGAAAAGCACCAAGCATTTATTGGGATTTTACGAGCAATAAAAGCACAAGATTTAAGTGAAGAAAAGCGCAAATGACGAGAGAAGATTAATCAACAATTATATGGACCAAGAATCAAAAACCATGTCAATAAAATTCAAAAATCATTTTAAATTTTTGATTCAGATAAAAGTTTCTAATTCAAATTATTGACTAATTTTATTTTACAAAAATTCTAATCTTTCTATCTTATCACTAACATTCATCAATAAAGTTTCCTTAACTTTTTGTATATCGTCTTTTTCTCTATTTTTTGTCTAGTGTTGTCCAGTGTTGTCAAAGGCGCGCTTTAAGCACGCTTAAGCCGTGAAGTGAGGCTCAAAACGTATTTAGCGCTTCGCCTCGCTTTATGTGCGCTTCAGTGTTGTCATCAAGGTTCTATGGCAAACTTTTCCTTGCCAATGAGCCTCTTTTGAAGAAGTGACACTAAACAATTGATATTTCACTTTATCATAACTTTTTTTCAATTTCTTTGGTCATATATTTGGTATTCATGTTTATAATTATTGGTCTTGGACTAAAGATATATATTTGTATCTTCTTCTCCCTTTGAGCCTTTTTTCACTAAAGCCCACACTTTATTTGCGCTCTGTGGTTAAAGCTCCAATGGACCTTAGAGCTTTTTAGCGCTTTTCGCCTTTGATAACACTGGTGTTGTCCTCCTTAAGAAAGCGGTGAGTGCTGAGATGCGTGTTCTGTCCGTACTTAAGCACTGGTTAAGCTAGGCAAAGCGTCTAACTAGCACAGAAGAGTTTTTCTGGCTTAAGTGCGCCTCAAGCAAACCTTTAACAATGCAATTCTTTCCAATTTTGTCTGATAGGATAGAACAGGCATTCTAATGAGACAAACATTGCACATACAAACTGAGATATCTTTATATGATTGCAGGGGTTGCCAGTGTGTTGAAAGGCGCTCGCCCCAGCGCTTGAGGCAAGGTGAAAAAGGGACCTGGAGCTTTTCTTCTCTGAGGCGAGGCGTTTTCTGAAAAATGGTGGAGAAGTGCCAAGGCGGCGAGAAGCAGTGCATTTTTATATTTTCAGTACAAAGCTAGGTTTTTCAGGTACTTGCTTCTCCTTTCTTCTTCTTCTTTCTCTTTTTCCGGCTGTTTCTGGTGTTCTTTTGTTCTGTATTTTTCTTCTCGCAGCAACTCCCATGTCTCTGTTTTCTCCTCTGTTTTGCTCAGTTTTTTTTTTTTGTCCATTGTTTTCTCCTCTGTTTCTGGAGTTTTTTTCCTTAGTTTTACTTCATTCATTACCTGCATTTTTTTTTCAGTTTTAGTGTACAACAGTGCAGTCAAAGGCGCGCTTAAGCCCTGAAGCGAGGCTCAAAACGTGTTGAGCGCTTTGCCTCGCTTTATGTGTGCTTCAGTGTCGTCATTCTAAGGCAAACTTTTCCTTGCAAGAGGCTCATTGGCACATCAGGGTTATTTCTGTATTCTAAATATGCTTTGAAGTGGATATTTACTAAGAAGCACATCAGGGTTATCTTTTTGAAACTAAAGATAACCCTGATGTGCTTCTTGGTAAATATCCACATGAGGGTTAGCAGCAAGGCAGTGTAGCGTCTCTTGACAATTCTCTAGATATTTATTTTTGATTGACAACCGTTAAGACCAAGGAAATTCAAAACAGGTAACAGTACTCGTACCGTTTTGCCCCGAAACTATGAAATCATCTATGTGTTTGTGAACAGAAAACCAGGATGCCAGGATTGCCAATCCGAAAGCTAGACCCGCAATGATGTCAATTAAGCTGTGCATTCCCAGATATATTCTTCCTGACAGAAAGGCAAAAATTTGAGTCCTGGATGTTTTGAAGAAGTAAAATAGGAGCCTCATGCAGGAAATAGGACTTACCTACTGCAATGAAGAAAACAAACAAACAAACAATTGCTAATCCAGCTAATCCAGTAATGGCATCATCATTTTGTGTGTAGGATAAGATGTACTGAAGAAGGAACCTGCTTTGTCACATAAAAAGGGAATAAGAGGAGTAAGAATATGCTGATATAAAACACAAAATGCAGCGTGGTAAGAATTTTTCGTTCCTAAACGAAGTAAAGAGTAATTGAGTTTTAGTTTCTGCTAATTCAATCAGAGCAACAAGCAGCAGAACAAAAATTAGAGGTCTACCCTGAGAGGCAGACAGTGTTTAGGGTGTGTGAAGAAGGAAGTCCATATTCGAGAGCATTTTCTTTCTCATCTTCGGTTGCTGTTATTCTCCTAACAGGTGGTGAACTGGGTCTAGGAGCACATACAACATCCTGCAATTATAAACACAGCTCCCACACATGATCTAACAAAATTTACCAAGAAAAACTTACATTAAGATAAAAGACAGTACCTTTATACAGTTACCAATATAATCACACAAGGCCATCAAAAGGGTCATCTGTCTAGCCAATTTGCAATGCCCACTCTGCGACATAAAAGTTCCATTATGAAAGAAGAAAGCTTTGTAAGTACAAATTGGTAAAACAAACACATACCCAGAATAGCAAGGGAAGGAAAGCAGTGTAGAACGGCACAGAAACAACACAAGAAAGGCCAGAAAACAAGGCATCCAAATATTTGTTGTGATATTTCTACAAAAAGGAATAAAAAGGAAATCAGTATAATAGACATAAACTTTCACAGGCATAGAAAGTAGAAGAATCTACCTGGATCTTTAAAGTAATAGGAGTGCTAGAAACAACATAGCTAGACACCCATGGTTGAGTCAAAGATCTAATCTTTTGGGTCACATTAAACATTGAAGATACAACGACCCATGTACCAATTCCGCACAACAACAATACCTCCCACCTTGGGATGCCCTCCATCAACCTGTCAAAATTCCTCCTTTCTTCTTCCCCTTTCTCAAAGACTTTTGGGGATCTTTTTCCCCAGAGATACAAGAGAGGACTGCGTCTGTGATCCTCTGGTTTCTTGGATTTTAAAAATATTTTCCTTTCTATTTTAGAAAAATTGGTATTTCCAAGAAACGACTTATTTCCTTTGACAAAGAGAGAGTCAGTTTTGACTGTCAAAGTAACAAAATATTTTATTTTTCATACTATTATTTATTTACTATATACATATATCAGCTCCTGGTCGACATGGTCCCTTGCCGACCAAAGGTAACTTCGGTATATGCATAATAAACAACTTTGACTGCCTTATACCAAATGTTGTCATGGTTATACTATTGCTTTGTCCGGACAAAAAAAATGACAAAGTTGTTATAAAATAAACTAACTTAGCAAAATAAGAATGAGAAATAAATAGTAAGAGATAGTTGAGAGAATTCTTCCATATATCATTTTTCATAATACTGATGCTATTTATAGCAGTGTAAAAAGGAAAACGTAAAGGGGGACAAAAGGGTGTGGAAAGAAAAAGAGAAAAAGAAAAAGTGGGAAGAAAAGTAGGAGGAAAAGCAAAATATAATTTGTATTAGTGGGTCCCATTATAAAGTGGAACATCCACTTGCTCTTTCCTAACGTTCCCCCTTGAATGTCCACGTGTAATGTGGCTCATTAAAAACTTTACAAGAAACAATATATATATAGTTATTCTAAACTCCGATAGATGTTGTGCCTCGTTAAAACATTACTAGGAAAAATCCAGTGGGAAAAAGCCTAATGAAGGAAAAAGAATACGCACATCTGGCAATATGCCTTGATTGTTGTCTCATTAAAAACCTTACCAGGAAAGCAGTGGGACAAAACCTTGGTTAAGGGAAAAAGAGTGCAGCGCGTATTTTACTCCCCCTGATGAAAACTTCATTTGATGTTTTGGAGACGACGCATTCCAATCTTATATCTTAGCTTCTCAAAAGTTGATGTTGGTAATGATTTTGTGAATAAATCTACAAGATTATCACTCAAACGAACTTGTTGTACATAAATATTACCATTCTTCTGGAGATCATATGTGAAGAATAATTTTGGTGAAATATGTTTTGTTTTGTCTCCTTTTATGAAGCCACTTTTCAATTGAGCTATGCACGCGACATTGTCTTTGAATATAACTGTGGGTACTTTGACATTATTTTTCAGGCCTCATCTTTCTTTAATGAACTGTATCATCGATCTCAACCACACACATTCTCTACTTGCTTCATGAATTGTTATTAATTCAGCATCATTTGAAGAAGTAGCAACAATAGACTGCTTTGTAGATCGCCATGATATAGCAGTTCCTCCGTATGTAAATAGATAGTCTGTCTGAGATCGAGCTTTATGTAGGTCTAATAAATAACCTGCATCTTCATAAACAATAAGGTCTGCACAATTTTTGTTAGTATAAAACAAACACATATCAATGATACCTTTTAGGTATCGCAAAATATGTTTGATACCGTTCCAATGCCTTCGCGTTAGGGATAAACTATACCTTGCCAGCAAATTAACAGAAAATGTTATATCAGGCCTGATTGTGTTAGCAAGGTATATAAGTGCACCAATAGCACTGAGATATGGTACTTCAGGACCAAGAAATTCTTCATCCTCTTCTAGAGGTCGAAATAGATCTTTTTTCACTTCAAGTGATCGAACAACCATTGGAGTAATTAATGGATGTGCTTTGTCCATGTAAAATCATTTTACGATTTTCTCAATGTAGGCAAATTGGTGGACAAAGACCCCGTCTGCTAAATATTCAATTTGCAGACCTAGACAAAGTTTTGTCTTTCCAAGGTCTTTCATCTCAAATTCTTTCTTTAGATATTCAATCGCCTTTTGGACCTCTTCAGGGATTCCAATGAGATTTATGTCATCAATATAAATGGCGAGTATAACAAACTCTGATTCTATTTTCTTAATAAAAACACATGGACAAATGATATCATTTATATAATCTTCATTTATCAAGTACTCGCTAAGGCAATTATACCACATACGCCCTGATTGTTTCACACCATATAATGATCTTTGCATTTTCATTGAGTACATCTCCTGAGACTTAGTACATGCTTCAGACAATTTTAATCATTATGGAATTTTTATGTAAATTTTATTATCGAGTGAACCATAAAGGTAAGCTATAACTACATCCATTAAATGTATTTCAAGATTTTTATGTACAGCTAAACTAATGAGATATCAAAAAGTTATTCCATCTATAACTGGTGAATATGTTTCTTCATTGTTGACCTCGGGTCTTTGAGAGAATCCTTGTGCAACAAGGCGTGCCTTATATCTTACAATTTCATTTCTCTCATTTCGTTTTTGCACAAAAACTCATTTATAACCAATTGGTTTTACACCTTCAGGGATTTCGACTACAAGTCCAAAAACCTCACGTTTAGCAAGTGAGTCTAATTCTGATTAAATTACCTTTTGCCATTCTGACCAATCATATCTACGTCGACATTCTTCGACGGAATTAGGCTCAAGACTTTCACTATCTTGTATGAGGTTAATTGCAACATTATATGCAAAATATTATCCATCATAATTTTCGATCGATCTAAATTTATCTCATCACTGGTAGAACTTATTGAAAGTTCTTCATTCACTTAAGTCTCGGGTTCACCGATTTCTTCAGGAATATTAGGATTACTCAAAGCTTGACCTTCTTCGAGGGTTCTTTTGTTGTATCATTTTTGTTATTCCTTACGCTTCTCTTTCTAGGATTTTTATCCTTTGAACCCAATGGTCTACCATGCTTCAGGCGTGTTTGAGATTTAGAAGCTATGATACTAGTAGATGGTCTTTTTGGGACATCAATACAGATAGGAACATTCACTGTATGGATATGTGACTTAGTTATCCGTTTCAAATCAGTAAATACATCTGGCATTTGATTTGCTATGTTCTATAAGTGGATGATCTTCTGGACCTCCTACTCACATGTGAGGGTACGTGGATCAAAATGAGATAGTGGTGAAATCTTCCACGCATATTTTTCTTTCAGAGTCCTTTTTCTCTCCCCCTAATGGCGGAAAAATTATTTCATCAAATCGATAATCTGCAAATCGAGCAGTAAATAAGTCTTCTGTCAATGGTTCAAGGTAGCGAATTATGGAGGGTGAGTCAAACCCAACATATTGCCCAACCTTCGTTGAGGGCCCATCTTTGTACATTGTGGTGGTGCTACAGACACATATACCGCACAATCAAAAATTCTTAGATGGGCTATATTTGGCTCATTACCAAATACTAGTTGTGATAGAGAGTATTTATTATAATGTGTTGTTCTAAGACGTACAAGTGCTGCTGCATGTAAGATAGCATGACCCCAAACAGTAATTGATAATTTTATTTTCATTAGTAGAGGTCTGGCTATCATCTATAGGCGCTTAATAAATGACTCTGCAAGGCCATTTTGAGTATGAACATGAGCAGCATGATGTTTAATTTTTATCCCAATTTATAAGCAATAATCATCAAAAGCTTGAGATGTAAATTCTTCAACATTATCAAGGCGAATAGTCTTAATTGGATAATCTGGGAATTGCACCCTTAATCTTATTATTTATGCTAATATCTTCGCAAACGCCAGGTTGCGAGATGATAAGAGGCACACATGAGACCATCTAGATGATGCATCTACTAGGATCATAAAATATTTAAACAATTCACTAGGTAGATGAATAGGTTCATATATATCTTCATGTATACGCTCTAAAAAGCCAGGAGATTCGATGCTAACCTTCAGGGTTGATGGTCTGGCAATTAATTTGGCTTGATAACAAGCAACGCATGAAATTCATCATTCGTAAGAATTTTTTGGTTCTTTAACGGATGTCCAGTTAAATTTTTAAGAATTTGTCTCATCATTATTGATTCAGGATAACCTATTCGATTATGTCATAGCACAAATGTATTTAGATCAATAAACTTTTGGTTTACGATCATATGTGCTTCAATTATACTTATTTTTACATAATATAGGCCAGACGACAAAGTTGGTAATTTTTCCAAAATATATTTCTGGCCTGAGACACTCTTGATTATACTGAGATATTTAGTATTCATTTCATTTAGTGCCTCAATATGATATCCATTTCAGCGGATATCTTTAAAACTTAACAAGTTTCTTGGGGATTTAGAGGAGAATAGTGAATCGTCTAATAGCAATCTTTGTCCCCTTAGGCAGAAATATAGTAGCTCTTCCGGAGCCTTCAATCATTTTTGAATTATCAGAAATTGTAGTAACATTTGTTTTTCTTCTAAGCAAGTTGGACAAATATTTCTCGTCTTTAAAAATGGCATGAGTTGTTCCACTATCAATTAAATAAATATCATCGTGATTGATCATTGATCCAAATAAAATTTGAAGCATATTCATATTTTTCTTTAAAAAGAAATAAAGTAAATATTATGATTAAAACACGACTTATTACACAAATTTTATATATTTACATAGATTAGTAAAAAACAAACATATTATTTAGTATATACAAAAAAAATTATTTAAATATTATCAGGATTATCGATATTCATATTTTTCTCAGAAAAATTAAAAAAATCAACTACATCCAGATGCATAGGCTCAATATTATCTTCAGAGATAAAGTTTGTCTCTAGATTATTTTTTACCCTCTTTAAGGATGCCTGATATAGCTGAATCAGATATTTTGATGATCGACAAGTCTGCGACCAGTGCCCCATACCTCCACATCTATGACATTTACTTTTTGAATTTTTCTTTGGTAAAACTTCTGGCTTTTCACTCTTCTTTTTGTATTGTTGATCATTTCTTGGTGCCATCCGATCATCATGATTATAATTTCTTCTTCGACCATGACCACGACCATGACTGGGGCCATGACCTCTTTTTCGTTGGTTATAATTTGTCTGATTCACTTCAGGGAGTGGAAAAGAACCAACGGACCGATTATCATGATTTTTCATTAGTAGTTCGTTATGGTGTTCAACAATCAGAAGGTGAGAAAGTAATTCAGAATATTTTTTAAATCCTTTTTTGCGATATTGCTGCTGCAAGAGCATATTCGCGGGTAGAAATATGGAGTATGTTTTTTCAAGTTTATCTTGCTCAGTGATTTCTTCTCCGCATAAATTTAACTAAACTATAATTCTAAATAAGGCAGAATTATATTCAGTTATATTTTTAAAATCCATTAATCTCAGATTTAGCCAATCATGACGTGCCTATGGAATGATGACCAACTTCAGGTGGTCATATCTTTCTTTTAGATTCTTTCACAATTTAAGGGGATCCTTTAATGTAAGATACTGTAATTTTAATCCCTCATCAAGATGGTGGTAGAGAAATATCATGAATTTGGCACGGTCTTGACTAGATGACGTATTGTCATCTTTGATGGTGTCTGCTAGACCCATCGATTCTAGATGTACTTCGGCATCTAGTGCCCATGATGAGCAACCTTTTCTAGATATGTCAAGAGCAACAAATTCAAGTTTAGAAATATTAGAAATTTTTCAGAAAATAAAATTCTTACCCCTTTTGTTACATTCTTAAAAATATAGCTCAAAGCGATAGAGACTCATGCTGATAACGTGTTATAAAATAAACTAACTTAGAAAAATAAGAATGAGAAATAAATAGTAAGAGATAGTTGAGAGAATTCTTCTATATATCATTTTTCACAATACTAATGCTATTTATAGCAGTGTAAAAAGGAAAACGTAAAGGGGGACAAAAGGGTGTGGAAAGAAAAAGAGGAAAAGAAAAAGTGGGAAGAAAAGTAGGAGGAAAAGCAAAATATAATTTGTATTAGTGGGTCCCACTATAAAGTGGAACATCCACTTGCTCTTTCCTAACAAAAGTCTGTTTATTGGCTTATTCATCCATCCTTTGAAAAAATTATTATTTGCTAACCTTGTGGACCTTATCCGGTGCAGATATCACATCTACTCTACACGTATAATTTCTTTTGAATGGCTGAAACTATGCTCCTGCCTGAAATTTCTATGACACATACTTTACTTGGAGCTCTTTTAACTGATAACGTTCAACTATGCTCTAACAAATTGTCACGCCTCGGGAGGGTACTCTAGACGTAACCGGCACCCAGAAACCATTTCTAGCTCCCAAGCGAACTATATAGCCTGATCACACATCCGTTCATTTATTCATTCAGCGAAAAGTTTAAAAATAAAGAATAATTTAGCGGGCAACTCAAATCACCCATCCAACTCAAAGAATAAGGGCCATGGGCCGACAGATCAACTAAAATATTTGTCATTTAAAAATAGTTTGACAAGAATAACTCAAGGATAGAAATACTCAATCGACTCATCACTATCTAGTCTATGAAGCCTCTATCACTACTTATCTAATTTGTGCCAATGACATGTTCATGGCTATCTCAAATCAAAATGAAAAGGGCTAACTCGATGCAAGAATACACGGACGGTGTCCTCCGAATGTATGGGAGGACTCACCAATACGCTGAGTGCGAATAGATTCCCAATGATGCTTCTATTGACGATATCTTAAACCTGTCTCTGCATCATGAAACGATGCAGGTCCAAATGGATGTCAGTACGTGGAATGTATGAGTATGTAATATGGCAGAATGAAACATACCTCGAGGAAGAATAACATCGATCCACATATCTCAAACCAGAAAGATAAGAGAGACTCAAATAAGGCGTCATAAATCTAAAGTAAGGATACAGTTTAGACAGAGACCAATCATATACCATACAATCCAATCCAATTATGTATAATACAGTTCAATCAAATCATTTACAATTTGATCCCTTTCAATCATGTACAATCCGATTATATACACTCAACTCAATAATTAACTCAATAATCAAATCCAATCTAGTCACATACCATTCTATTCAATCCAATCACAATTCATCTAATCCAATCCGACCATATAAAATCAACTCAACATTCAACTCAACAATCAGCTCAAAGGACTCAACTCAGTAAATATGCAAATTAAATAAATAAGCACCATTCACGTCATCACTCACATCATCATCAAAATATCATCATCACATCATCATCATATATTATCATTTACATCATCATCAAACATTATCATCACATCATTGTCAAGTATTATCATCACATCAATCATCAAACATCTACTCCAAAATCCTTATTTTTGTCCTATGTTCATTTTATAGAAGCAAAGGAACATTCTTAACTAACCAATTCATTCTTTTCATTCCAATCAATACATATATACACACAACTATCCATCTCAACCTCAAGACATTTATTACAAGAAATCTCATCTTGGGTTCATGTGAATAAAACATGAACCCATACTCTCAACAAAACTCAACTCAAGAATATCATCAATACCTATAAATCTATATACAAAGATACATTTATAGTTAATAATATGAAAAATAACTATTTAGTAAATCAAGTCATTAAAATCATCAATCAACCATTTGTATCTAAAAATATTCCATAGTTTAGGGAAAACTTTCAAGAAAACCTTTCTAGAAGGTGCAACTCTTTCACAACTCCTAACCAACACATCTATGGGCATATGGAAGAACTCAATCCATATTTTAGTTTAGACTTACATACCTTGTTTGAAGACTTTGAAGGAACTTGATGTTAGGTCTTCAATGGAAGACTTGAATTCTTGAAGCTCTTGAAGGCACCCTTTGTTGGAGATGGATTTGGGGAAGAAGAAGAAGAAGAGAGGGAAAATTTCTAGGGCTTTTTAGAGAGAGAGAGAAGCTGAAAATAATGGTCCAAAATGCTCAAGGATGGTGTATATATAATTTGGAAAAAGTCCAAGTCTAACCACATGCCAAAATAGGCTTAAAACCCTGCACATCTACTAGTAGCGCATCGCGCCAAGCCCCAAACTACTGAGGCTATTTTCTGGTGCTATAGTGGCGTGGGGCGCCACTGGAGCGCTAAGCCCAAATTTCGCCCAGGCTTGAAATTCCTGCAGTACTAGTCTGTAGTAAAATGGCCATAACTTTTGACTCCGAACTCCAAAAATTGCACTCTTAGTGGCGTTGGAAAGAAGACTCAAAGACATTTAATTTGGTAAGTCGTGGGACATCTAGTTAGTTATATACTCGGAGATATCGGCGTTTGAAAATGACCCTTATACTAACTCGTCCGAAAACTTAATCGATTGGAGTTCTTTGGACTCGACTTGGTGTTAGAGATCCCTTATGACCCCTAAACACATCTAACACACTTCAAACACTTAGGAATTAATCCTAAATCATGTGTAGAATTACAAGTCCTCTGGTCTGAGTCTACCCACACGTGAAGAAATATTTGAGTCTTTGCGAAAAGATTTCTGGGGTGTCATACAAATTGAGGTGTTGATGACCATATGCAATATATAACTTACCAAGGAGTTGTCTATTTCAGAGAACCAGTTCGGATTTATGCCGAAACGCTCAACTACAGAAGCCATCCACCTTATGAGGAGACTAATGGAGCAATATAGGGAGAGGAAGAGAGACTTGCATATGGTGTTCATAGACTTAGAAAAGGCTTACGATAAAGTCCCACGAGAGATACTATGGAGATGTTTGGAGGCTAAAGGTGTACCTGTAGCGTACATAAGGGTGATCAAGGACATGTACGAGGGTGCCAAAACCAGGGTAAGGACAGTAGGAGGGGACTCAGAACACTTTCCAGTTATGATGGGGTTGCATCAAGGATCAGCTCTTAGCCCGTTCCTATTTGCCTTGGTGATGGATGGATTGACGCGACAAATTCAAGGTGAGGTGCCATGGTGTATGCTTTTTGCAGATGACATAGTCCTCATCAATGAGACTCGTAGCGGAGTTAATGCTAAGCTGAAAGATTGGAGATGCACCATGGAGTCTAAGGGGTTTAAGCTGAGTAGGACCAAGACTGAGTACCTAGAGTGCAAGTTCAGTGAGACACCTCAAGAGGTTGGCGCGGAAGTTAGGCTCGGGGAACAAGCCATCCAAAAGAGAAGTAGTTTTAAGTACCTTGGTTCTATTATGCAAGACAGCGGAGAGATCGACGAGGATGTCACACACCGTATTGGGGCAGGATGGATGAAATGGAGGCTCGCCTCCGGTGTGTTATGTGACAAGAAGGTGCCACCACAACTTAAGGGCAAGTTCTACAAAGTGGTCATTAGACCAGCTATGTTATATAGGGCGGAGTGTTAGCCAGTTAAGGTCTCCCACGTGCAAAAGATAAAGGTTGCCGAGATGAGAATGTTGAGATGGATGTGTGGGCATACCAGAAGTGACAAGATTAGAAATGAGGCTATTCGAGAAAAGGTAGGAGTGGCCTCGGTGAAAGACAAGATGCGGGAAACGCGATTGAGATGGTTTGGACATGTGAAGAGAAGAGTCCCAGATGCACCAGTGCGGAGATGTGAGAGGCTGGACATGGATGGTTTTAGGAGAGGTAGGGGTAGGTCAAAGAAATATTGGGGAGAGATGATCAGACAGGACATAGCACATTTACGACTTACCGAGGACATGACCCTAGATAGGAGGGTGTGTAGGACACACATTAGGGTAGAAGGCTAGTACATAATAGTTTTATTCTTCCTTATTCGTAGGCGTATTAACGCACTATGATTTCTTGTACTCTGATGTATGTTATTTTTGGTATTTATGTTATTATCCAATAATAATATCTACTGTTTTTTGTGCTTTGATTATACTATTGTTTGGACCGTATTTGTCATCTACTTATTTACTCTAATATTCTTGTCTGACCTTTTTCTATGCTTTTATTGAGCCGAGGGTCTTTCAGAAACAGCCGTCCTACATTGGTAGGAGTCAGGTCTGCGTACACTCTACCCTCCCAGACCCCACGATGTGGGATTTCACTGGGTTGTTGTTGTTGTTGTTGTTGTTGTTGTTGTAACTTACCAAGGAGTTGGGGCCGATTCCACAAGAAATGATAGTAAAGAATTCGCCTTATGATGTAATCTTATGGACTAAAATTTTGTACATTGATCAAATTTATGCATGAATGAAAAATTGAGGAGGGGAGGGGATGGTTTGAATAGCAATTTAATTAACTTCGGTAAACAATATGTTAACAATTCCCAAAAGTAATGCTTAATACAAGGGATTTTCACAAATAATAGAAGGATCTTAGGAGTGTGCGTGATTGGATGCTAATTTCACAATATGAGTATTATCGATTGCTATAAATGGTTGATTAGGGTCATAAGTGAGTCCCTTTTGGTTTTGACTAAAGATATAGTAATTACTGTCTATCTTTCATGATAAAAGGTAGATGAGAAGTTGTTAGTTAGGATAAGTTAAAGTACACTCAAACCAAGAGAAGAGTTTTATGTTGAGGTGTCATTATTTTAGTAAAAACCAAGTATAGGTGTTTAACAAAAGGGCAGAGTAGTCGTGAGTTGATATAACTAAGTTAGGCTTATGATTTTGAAGGGAGAGCCCCAAGATATTCATAGGTCTATGAGCTTAACTAGGCAAAGAGGTATAGTGAGTGGGTAAATAGTACTTAGGTTGTGAAACAGAATATGATGATAGATTATAGCTAGGTCGACTAGGAGATAAAGATTGATTGCTTCTCATGAGGTCTTAGTGGAAGAGTGTTTCTTAATTTCACCTAGTAGTTGTAAGTAAGTATAGTATGCGAGCAGTGTGTGATGTATGTGTTAGAACTAGAGCCTAAGCTTGAATTTGAGATGAGTGTTATAAAGAAAGAGGGGATAACATTATGAGTGTGATAGTGCTTGTTTTAACATTTGATCTAGTAGGTTTAACATAGAGTATGTGAGAAATTAAGACGTTATCTTGCAATAATGTGAGTGGTACAAGTGTGGTATTATGACCCTTAGATGAGAGTAGTGAAGTGTGGATGAGTTAGATAAGTAAGAGCATTAAGAGGTGTACCCAAGATCGTATATAATCAAATGAGGTTCTAATTAAGTCTATGATTTTCTATGCGTGCCTAGATAATATATTTGAGTTGTCAATGTGGAGTAGGATGATGTAAGCATTCTTTATTACTCTCTAAGAGTTAGTCAAAGAGATCATATATAGACTATGGTGCGCCTCCTAAATATAGTACAAGTGTCCTCTAGTTAGATAGAAATGAACTTAAAATAGCGGTATTAGCGATTTGAGGAGGAGAAGTTAGAATACTAAGAATAGAGTAATGTGTCTTTATAAGGTGATGCTGGTGATAATTATAGGAAGACCTCCATTGAAGAAGGATGCAGTTAGGAGAAGCATCTCAAAAAGAAGCCTTAGAAAGAATCTTAGTACCTGCCCTTAGAGAGTCCAGTAGACATGAGATTAGCATTTTTCGAGTATTAGAGTAACGTGAATATAGACCATTTTAAAGAATGTGGAATAGGTCCATAGCCTTAGAGAATCGGTTCGCAAACTTAGGGTGGTAACCTTAGAGCTAAAAGGGAGATGATGAGGTAACGAACCAAAGTAGGTTTTTGAGATTCAGGTAGTGATGAGTTGAGAAGGATGAGACATTAATGCTTTTCCATCTCAAATATATTCCTTATATTTTAGTCGAAGTGATACCTTACTCCTGTCTTGTGTATCAACACCATACCCATGGCCCCAACCTATGCACTTCATGTTGATTCATGTTCTTGCTCTGTTCCTATATTGAGAAGTGGTAACTTCATTCAGCAATCTCATTCTTATTCCATGAATCTAGGAAATTCTAGCCCTATGTTATATGAATCATGTTACATCATATCTATTCGCTTATCAAGTCTCTTGAATGAATCGTCCTTATGATCTTTTGCTATAAGTCTTTCCAGTGGTCCTTTCTTTTAAGTATGGATAGTGACACTGATGGTAATAGTTGAGTTATGATAGATGAGAGAGAGTGGGTATGTCTTATTATGATAATTATGGTGTGCTTATTCCTTTTAAGTTTATAAATGGGGAGAATGAGCGAGATGAGTTTTTATTATGTGCAACAGATAGGTAAGAGTATATTAGTATGCCTCTTGGTAGGAGTTGATGCAATTGAAGGTATAGAGATGATAATGTTGGCATGAAAACTCTTAAGAGATGTTGACCTCAAGGAATCTATAAGGTGATTAGAATAATAGGCTTGAATGAGTGTTATCGTTACGTGAGTAGCTACAGCAGGCTATTGATGTCCTCTTGTTAAGGGTTTTAAATAAAGTATATTAGAATTGTTATAGTACTGGGCTTAAATGTGGTATTGATGGCATGTGGATGAATGCACGATGCATTAGGTGCTTCTTCATTTGGACTCCAGGTTGGTTGAATATAATGGTAAAGAGTAGTAGTCTTGGGATGAAATTCCCTGTAGAGGTATAGAACACGAAGCTTGTGATTTAGATTAGCATAATCATCTTATGTGTAGTACCCTGTGACTTAGCATTAGGCTTGAACATAGTAAGAGCATGTGGTTAGACTTAGGCATTGTTGGGAGTTACAAGTTTTAGCAAATGAGGTGTAGTATTTAGAAAGAAGAGCATAATTGAGAAGAGTAGCTAAACTCAAAAGCTATGAATTGTATTACGTAATGAATAGTAGTCCTATTCTTATATGAGGTCCATAATTCTCTTCCTAAAAGTTATGAGAAATTTTGATGAAAGCATGAGGTAATACTCCTTTTCATATTTCAAATTCAGTATCTATTCGTGAGTAAATATTTAGTTCCAGCATTGCATTCGTGCCTTATATATTTTCTAGCTTGGTCATCATTCGAGGACGAATGATCCCAAGGGGGAGATGTTGTAACACACTAAAATTTCTAATGCTAAGACTCCGAACCATTCTTCATATGCGTATAGGCTCGAACTTGATGACTTCTAATTGTATATATGTGTTAGGAGCAATTTCTAAGTATTTAAAGTGTATTAGATGTGATTTAGGGTCATAAGGATCTCTAACACCAAGCCAAGTACAAAACATTTCTATCAGCTAAGTTTTCGTATGAGTCTGTATAAAGGTCAACTTCGAACGACCTTATTTCCTAGAATATAAAGAATTAGGTGGCCTATGACCTATCAAATTAAATGACTTTGAGTATTATTTCTAACACCACCAAGTTTTCCTCATTTGGAATTCGGAGTAAAAGGTTATGCCCGTTTTAGTGAATCTATAACACCCCATACTATTCTAACTTAGATTATTTTGAGAACTAAAAGAAAATTTGCAAAAATTGGGTATGGGGAGCAAGTCCGCGATGCGGACTTGACTTGTATTTTTGTCGGGGTAAAATTTTGAGGGAGTATGCGATATCTCTGCATCCCAGAGAGGGAAAAATTATAAAAATCACATCTGAGGAACAGGTCCGCTCCCTGGGAGTTGAAATTTTCTCATCTTTCATTTTAATGAGGGACATTCTGGACTTTTTCTCACCTTTTCCAAACTTAAAATCAACCCATTTTGGGACTAAAATATGTCCTTTATTAGTACCCAATGGGGTTTTCCCGTCATTCACACCTAAAATCTTTTGAGAGGCAGAATTGGAGAGAAGGAGAAGAGGTAGGGTTCATGAGTTTCAAGCCTAATCTTCAATTTTCCTTAACAAATCTTCATTCCAGGTATGTATGGCTATTATAATGTTGGACCAAGTTCGTCCTCGTGCCCTACCTCTTTATATAGTCAAGTAACATTTCAAGATTTAGGTTTTAATTCCGATAATGTAAATTCTTATAAATTACATTGTGTTCTTGTATATATTCAATTATACCTTGATGAATTCCTTGAGTTGATTTTTTTGAGATTATGGATTCATGTTTGCATTCACATGAACCTTGTTGAATTTTGCATTAATTATTTTATGAACAGTTTGAGTTAAAGGATGAGTAATTATTTTCATCACTTAATTGAAAAAGAGTTTGAGCATGAGTTGAGTTAAGTTTGAGAAGTTTTTTATTTATTATTTTGAGCATGAGTTTTTGATTCTTTTATTTATCATTTTGAGCATGAGTTGAGAAGTCTCTTAATTCTTATTTTGAGCATGAGAATTATTGAGTATAAATGAATTGAGCATTTTAAACATCTATTTTGCGATTGAGTTGAGAAGTCAATTTTTTTTAAATATCGATTTATTGAGTTGAGATTATGTCTATTTTTTAAAGAGATAATGAGTTGAGAAGAGTTGAGTTTTGAACTAAGTCCAAGAGACTAAATGAGTTAATAGAGTATATGTACTCACTTGAGATATGAGCATAATAAATTATCTTTTTTTGGGAGTAGTATTGAATAGCGATTTGGGTAAGACTATAGAACAACTCGAACCCCATAAATTACGTAGCCAATGTAGGATATGATCGTACCGTTCATTCGGGCGACTCCTCATTGTCCCAAAAAAGGACTTTTATTGGATCCAGAGATAAGCCTTTACCTTGACAAGATATTGGATGGCTGTGGAAATGAAAACAGTTCGTAGTATCATCACTAACTCATAAGTGATGGTTGTCGGTTAGAGAAACTCCCCAAGAGTAAAATATTATATTTTTATATATTGAGTTTCATTCACATAGCCATATCTTTTACATCATTGTTTTATATTTATTGCATACCTTATTGAGTTGAGCTATTTTTAGAGTTGAGTCCTATAAGTTGAGTTGAGTATCTTTGAATAAGTTTCTTTTCAGCTATTTTCATACCGTACATTCCATGTACTGATGCCATTTGGCTCTGCATCATTTTATGATGCAGACACAAGTGATAAAGATCCTTAACAAGCACATGATTGGAGATCAGATATCCGTCTAGCATTTGGTGAGACCTCTTTACAGAGGCACTCTTGAGTCTTTATCTTTTAGTCTTTATTTACCAATTTGAGGTAGTTGTGGGCTTATCCCGGTACCTATTTCAGAGTCATTTTTAGAGGCTTCATAGACTAGTCAGAGAAAAAGTTTATTTAGTTATTTTCAGAGTTTATGTTTTTAAAATATTGAGTTATATTCTATATATATTTGAGTATCGAGATTTTATTTTGAGAAGTTAAGTTTGCATACACTAATTATGCTCATCTGAAATCCTTTTCATGAGTTAATTCTTCCGCTAAGTGAGTTAGCCAAGCCAAGTGATTTGCTTGGGACCAACAATGGATTTTGAATGCGGGCCACGTTCAAGGTGTAAGCTCAGAGCGTGACAAAGTATTGCAAAGAAAGGATGATCAATAAAGAAGAGCCATCGGATCTAAAAGAAATAAATTATAGAGACCAAAGAAAAGATAATCAGTCAAAAGAAAAAGAAGAATCATCGAATTTGACACAAGTATATGAAGAGGATCAGAATTTAAAAATTGTGAAGAAAATAAGTGAAGGTAGAGATAATTTTTACTGTGGTATAGATATCTTTGATTGCAAAGATGACTCCAATAATGGTCAATCTAATAAGCCAATAATTTTTGGAACGACTAAAAAGGATAATTTGGTTGAAACTAATACTCTTTTGATAAAGGCTAATAATTTAAGAAATGAGACATGTAATAGACATGTTTAGTCTATACAAGTTGGAGCTATTGAAATAGAAATAGAAATATTCACTATTATCTCACAAGAAAAATTGTTTGAATCTTTTGAAGATAAATCTAGTAATAAAAGAAGCAAAAATATTCACCAAGAGAAAGTTTTTGATGATCTACCCAAAATTGAAGAAGAAACAATTGAATCTCCAGATTCGCAATCGAAGTGCATGATTATGGACATTGAAGATACAATTATTTTTAAGCCATTATTTAAAATTGTTGGCTTTGAAGAGTATAAAAACTTATTTGTTGACGATATTACTCTATCACATATAAAAGAAAAAATTAAAGACGAATGGATACACAAAATCAAGTACATTCCAATTGGAGAAGTAGATTATTTTAAGGCAAGAATAGTTATTCAACAATATAAGAAAAGGAAAAAACATGATGATGATATTTCAAAAATGTTTAATATGAAGAAAGTCAAATTAACTTTGGATTCTATTAAAGAGAGATCGAAGTTGACTAAAGATGGCACACACACATATTTTAGAAAATTGATAGGCAGTCTAAGATATTTGACCTCTACAAGGCTGATATTACTTATGGGATTGGATTAATTAGCACATTTATGGAATTTCGTCAATCTCACTTGCAAGAAGACAAGAGAATTTGGTGATATATTCTAGGTACACACTCTGATGACATAATTTATTCAAAGACTAATGATAATAGTCTTGTTTGATTCATTGATAGTGATTGGATTGGTGATATGACTCAAAGAAAAAGTACTTCTAGTTATGCATTTTATTTGGTATCTAGTGTATTTTCTTGGTCTTCAAAGAAGGAATAAGTTGTTTCTTTATCAACTGTTGAAGCAGAGTACATGGCAGCAAAAAGTAGTGTTATACAAGTATTATAATTGAGAAGGATGCTTGGATTTCTTCAACACAAATAAGATAGTCCTACAAAAATATTTTGTGATAGCAAGTCTAAAATTAAGTTAACAAAGAATACAATTTGTCATGGCCGTTGCAAACACATTGACATCAAAAGATACTTCATTCGTGATTTGGTTCAAGATAAAGAGATAGTGGTTGAATATTTTAAAATTGATGAACAAGTTGCTGATATTTTCACAAAGCCATTAAAATTGAAGTTGTTCATAAAGTTGAAGAAGATGCTAGACATGGTCTCATTTGAAGATCTTGGTTTAAGGGAGGCTATGTTGGAAATAAACCAAGAGCAGAAATCCTAAGTTGTTTAGAATTAGTTTCTTTGGTATTTGTTTAATTCATGTCTAGTTTTCATATAAGGAGGTTTTCTATTCCTTATTTAATTTAGTTTGTTAATATTATAAATGGGGTCCCTTATTACATACTTTCAATATAGTGAGATACAAGAGTTTTTGAGTTATTAAGTGAAGTGTAACACTCCAAAGTATGCTAACTTAGATCAGTCCAAAGAGCCTTAAGAAAGAAACTGAGTTTTTTGCATCATAGGACTTGTACCAATGCCATCTATGGTCCATAGAAGCTTCTACGATCCGTAGGAGGGACTAGTAGAACCTTCCTAGACTTAGTGAAATTTTTTAATTGTTGAGACCCTTCTACGGGTGGACTCTATGTCCCGTAGAAGCTTCTATCGATCGTAGGAACTGTCAATAGAGGAGGCCCTAAGGCACACTAAGACCAATCCTATGAGCAACTTTAGATAAACCGTAGAAGGGTCTACGACCCCTCAGAGAGACTCGTTGACCAAGCCCTAAAATTCCAGTAGCAACTGGAAATTATACCAACTTCTATGATTAGGGTCTACGACCCATAGAAGGATCTGTAGACCCCCAAACCTCAAAACACTCAGCACTTCCTACGAGCATCTTGTACGGATTGTATTAGTGTCTACAAACTATAGAAGGGGTTATATACCCAACCATGCAAAATTCAATAGGTCCAATTTTGTACATTCAACTTCCAAGATGGGTTTTCTACGACCCTTTGGATTTCCTACGGTCCATAGGTCGACCCGTAGATAGCCAAGTTCAATTTTTAATGAAGGATAGTTTGGTCTTTTCCCATTCTTTCCAAACTAAAATCCTAATGTTTTGGGTTTTATTTAGGTCACATATCAATACCCGACATGCCTTTTTCCCTCATTAACAGCTAGAAGATTTAAAGCTAAGGATTTGAGAAGAGAAAAAACTAGGATTCAAGCCTAGTCTTTGTGTTCTTTGATTTTTGCCAAGAACATCATTTTTTAGGTAGGTAAGGCTAATCATAGAGTTGGACTGAGTTCATCCTCGTGAACTACATCTCAATTCAGTTAGTATGAGTTCAAGCTTGAGTTTTAATCCCATTACATTTAGTTTTCGAGTGAAATATTAATGTCTTTCATTGAGTTCCTTGTATATTTACTTCTATTGTGATTATTCCCATAATTCAAATTCTTGAGTTTGTTGTTCATTTTATGTTCACATAAACCCTTTTGTGTATTTACATTGCTTCTACTATGCATTCTTTTGAGTTGAAGAGTGATGTATTTTCATGTTTTGATTGAGAAAAGAAGGTTTTTAGTACATTACATTGCATGAGTTCATGAAGCCACATATTACGAATTTTATGCTTGTTTTTACTGAGTTTAAATAAGTTAGAGTATTACACACTATTTTGAGAATGAGCTTTGAAAGAACACGAGTAGTCCCAAAATGGATACTTATTTTTAAAAGAGTATTAAAGAGTTTTGATAAATGATTATGAGCTTATCAAAGTAAAGTCCAATGAGACTAAATGATATAGATTTTGAGTAATTTTACTCACTTAAGTACATGGGCATTATTGCTTATTGTTGGGAGTAGTATTGAGCACTGATTTGGATAAGAGTTTAGATAACTCGAATCCCATAAACTACATAGCCAGTGTAGGATAGGATCATGTCGTTGGTTCGGGTGACTCCTCATTTCAATCCCTGATACAGCCTTATATATGGATCCATGAGTTGAGTTTGCATCCTTTATCTTGGACGGCTTTGGCAACAGGAGAAGTACATTGTATCATCACGAGGCATTATAATGATGGTTGTCTATTAGAGAATCTTCCCAAAATAGAAAACATTACTTTTATTTTGAGTCACATTTACCTACTTATTGCAAGCATTGACATATTTCTTCACTTACATACTTTCATTGAGTTGAGTTATTTCAGTATTTGTTATGAGTATTCTTTTTAGTTATTTCCATTTAAGTTGTTTTACATATTGTACATTTCATGTATTGACGTCTTTCGACATTGCATCATTTTATGACAAAAATACAAGTGTTAGAGATCGCATCATTGAAGATCACATTCATCCAGCTTTTATTGACACCTCGTTACTTTCGAAGGAGCTCCTTTTCAGTTTTTTGCTTAGTATTTTTAGTCTTTGAAGTTGCCATGGGCCTGTCCCAATACATATCTTGAGTACTTAGAGGCTTAATATACAGAGTGGAGAGTCAAACTAGTATTTCATATATTATGATTTGAAAACTTGATTCATTTATATATATTTTTTCAGAGTATTTTCAGACTTATATTTGAGAAATGATGTCCTTGTACTTTGATTGCCCATCTTGTTGGTTTATTATATCTGAATTGAGTCTTCTGGAGTGTAATTAGCTAGGAAAAGGGTTAGCTTGGGAACCACCAATGGTTTCTTAGTGTCGGTCATGCCTAGGGTGTAGACTCGGGGCGTGACACAAAGTCTCCTATCTCTTCTCTCTTGTTTAATAAATTTCTTCTACATAACTTTTATTGGTTCTTTCTCATTTTCATATATTATTCTGCTGTGTATTTTTATTTCCTTAAAAAACTTTTATTGGTCATCTTTATAGACTCGGGTGAATAAGTGAAGATATGACTATTCACATTGAACGTAAATAGAAGAATATGATATATTGCTTTGTGTTAAGTTATTTATTCAAAAGATTGTTTAAATTATAGGAAAAATTATCTAAATACACAATTTATTTTATCACATTCTCTAAAATTTCCTACCATTTTAAAAAATTACAAAAATCTGATCATGACCCAATTTCTTAGGTCATGATGACACCTACTACAACACACCAGTAGGTAAGCCTAACCCATAGCCCAGAACCAGAGGCAACATGCTATCAAGAGAAAATGGGCAAAAAGAAGCAAAAGACAAATAACAATAAAAATAAAGCAAAACTAACCTAATATAAATAAGGAACCATCCCCAAGATCTGACATCAATTGATATTTGAGCATCTAATCAAAATAAAGAGTACAAGACTTTTACAAATACAAAAATAAATACAGACTGTCCTAAAAACAAAGTAAAGACTAGTCCTAGTCTAAAGTATATGGAAAATTGGTAACTCCAAACATCGAAAGCTCACCAAATATCTGAATTAAAAGTTCCTTCACGTATGTCCAATAATATGCAATAACCCGCACTATGATCTGTAGGGTGTAGAAGTGTAGTAGGAGTATCAAATGAATGGTACTCAATAGGCATAGGCCGACTGAGATCCATAGATAAAGCGAGTATAAATAACATATACACAAGGAAAATACAACACAAGCAACCAAATAGGAGCTAATCTAAGGTAGAACAGGAAATAAGTATAAGTAGATATAATACATGGAGAAAAGAAACAGAGTCAAAGAATGTACCTGTAATGACCCCCAAAGTCATTTCCATATTTTTGCATGTTTTTACCATTTTACCCCTTCTCATAACTTTTTATAGCTCTTACGTGATGTTGGGATGGGTAGCACGCTCCCCAAGGTGTTTGATTGAGTTTTGTTGGTTTGGCCATTTTAGAGGTTTAAAGCTTGAAAAAGTTGACTTTAGTCTTCATTTAACAATTCTGATGTCGGATGATGATTCTATTGGTTCCATCAGCTCCAGAAGGCCCATTTTAGTCTAAAAGAAAGGTTGGTTTTGGAGTCTTCGTTTTGAGTTTGAGTGGTTTTGCTATTTTAACTTTAAGTTTTGGCAAAGTTTGACTTCAGTCAACATTTTGAGTAAACGTACTCAGATGAAAATTCCATCAACGCGGTTAGCTCTAGAATATTGAGTTTGGTCTAGCGAGACACTTAGATAAAAATTCAATCAGCGCGGTTAGCTCCAAAATATCGAGTTGGTCTAGAGCGACCTTTGGTTCGATTCCTGAGGTGCTCAGAATGTGTTTTGGTCATTTGTGAATTTTAAGTGTTTTCTTTGAAAAGTGTTGACTCTAGTCAACATTTCAATAAGAAGACCTCCATTGGTCATTTCGTTAATTCCATTGAGTTTGGAATGCCATTTCCAGCTGGGTAACATAGTTCATTTGTGTTCACGGGGTTCTGAATGAATTTCGGACACTCGTCGGAGAACTCCCATTTCCTTCAAAGTTCAGCACCAGCTGAACTACTAGTGCAGGGCTTTTTTTTCATCACGTTCGCAACCTAGGATCTAGCAATCATGAAGGCGTAAAGGCTTGGGCATCGCAATCACATAGTTGACTATTGTGATCGCGATGGGTTAGTTGGGCAAGATCTTGTGATCGCGAGGCCCAGTTAGCGATCACGATGGGAAAATTCACCGTCTTCAGTGAATTAAATGCCCATTTTCAGTAGTCTAGGTCCTATTTTGGTACTTAGAAAAAGTGCGATTTGGAGAGCAAATCTTAACCATTTTCGACCATTCTTATTCTGATGAATTGGAAATTTTTGTGGGGACATTTAGAGACCCTTTCTCGTCCTAAAAATCTTGTAAGTCTTGCATCTTTGTTTTCTTGCATTTTTTGCTATCTTAGGGATTGAAATCGGTAGGGTTGTTTTGAGCTCTTTCAGTGCTCGAAATGTATCCATTTTTGGGGCACAAGTTCCTTGAGCTTTTTGGGATGTTGTGATAGAGTTGGTTTTTTGATTTTCGTGCACGGGTCCTAATATCAAATTTTGACCCAATTTTGGTTCTGTTTTTAACCGGAGTCTCAGGTTAGTGATTTGATACATTTGTCGGGATTTTTACCCGGATTGAGTGACGTATGATATTTTACATACTACTTGTCTTGATTTACCTCGCCGATGTTTATAAACCTTTTTAAAGAAAGACTAATTTGTGAGATTGACTTTGGTTGATGAATAAATATAAGGGATTTGAGAAAATACCGGTGATATCTTATTTATGGCATTTCATGGTTTGATGAGCTCAAGGTATGACTCTGGGTGGCCCTTTTGTTGACTTTGGGCTACACTTTTATATTCACCGTTGATAAGCTCGAGGTGTGAATTTCGGGCGGCTTGTTGATGCATATTCCGAGTTATTATTTCGATATTAATGAGCTTGAGGGTTATTCCGGGTGATCCATTCTACTTTTGGGGAATATTGATCCATATCTGCTAGTTTATATTTTTGCATTCTTCTGATATTTTGTGAGTTGAGATTATTAATGTGACTACCTGATTGGTTTGATTTATTTGACTATTGTATGATCTTTCCGTACCTTCTTTCCTCGTAATCGTAGTTTTATCCTTCTCTCTTATTATTATTAGTATCATCATACTGCTTATTATATGTTTGTTCTTTTTGAGCTCATTCAGCCTATGATGCCTACTGAGTACCCTGTGTTTTGGTACTCATACTACACTTCTGCATATTTTTGATGCAGCTCCTAGTTCGAGCCTCCTCAAGTACGCGCCTGATTATCCGTAGAAGTGCCAGATCCTGATAGTGTTGAGCTCCCGGTGTTCGGAGACTTGCTACCTTCCCTCTTTTGTACTGGCATCTATTTTGTATTTTAGGATAGTTAGTTCTGTATTGTACATATATGTTTTCAGCTTTTGTACTTAGTAGCTCTTGTATTGATGACGCTAGGTCTAGGGTTGGTCTAGTGTCAGTTCATCATTTTGGTCACTTTCGGGCTACTTTGCATATTTTGTATCATATTTATGTATTTATACCTTGGCCCGACCTTTCTTTTGTTATATTCTTCTTGCTTCCATCTTCTTAGGGTATAATTATTCATTTAAATTGAGGTTTGAGTGCCGCTTGAGTTAGTTTTGGCTTTCCTACTCGAGAGGTTTTAGTAGACGCTATCATGACCTCGATTTGGGTCGCGACAGCACCTGAAAGCGCAAGACAATAACCTATTAACAACAATGAAGCACTATAGGATTCAACTAGTAAAGAGCGACGATCACTGCTATCACATAGTCACCTAAGGACTAATCCAACTCAGCCTAGCAAGGAGTACCAATAACAAATACAGACTAAGACCCCTTATTAACCAACTACAAATACAACATATGATAAGCACAATTAAAATCAAACAATAACCAACCAAACTTCCATAAACTTGGAAGATACAAACAATACAAATATACCCCCGACCCTCATAAAACTGGGGACCAAAGAACAATAAGTATACTGCTGAAAGGCGATGCGTATGAATATAAGTTTATAGTAAAAATCAGTAACATCATCAGTGGCTCTCATAAATCATCAATAACCAAGTGTATAGACCCACCCTAGCCTTCGGCCTGCCAGGTAGGTCCCATGTAGCTCCTTTATCTAGTTCAGTGGTTCACCAATCGGTGGGGCCCATAAGGGATGCGGGAAGTCTGTATACATTGCCTAGGCCCAAACCAGGTCTTATACATAATACATGATATCCCCGTTGTGGTACCGAAGAGTGAGTAGCCAAGTAGACGTAGAAAAGGGCGACGTCGCACTGGCTAGTCAAGTAAAGGCTAAGAGCATCTCGGATGCTGCCAATGTAGAAAAAGGGTGATACCACACTAAATATTAATAAATAAGTTGAGTGCATCTTCGATGCCTTTGATACTGCCAGTATAAAAGGTGTATGTCCTCAACGCCTTATGTCTCAAAACCAGTGTGTCCATGTGATCCAGGTGGTATAATTCCTGTTAAAATGAGTTTAAAAATAGCAAAAGTGTAAGAATGTGCCTTCTCAAAAATAGTAGTTAAAATCCAATAAAGGAATCGGGATCGTACCACAAAACTAGTGAAAATGCTCAATCAATGCAAGCATGCCATCACCAGCATCCAAACAAGGTACACGCAATCAGAAATGTAATACCAATTCTTAAAATACTAAAAAGGCAAAGGAAGCTAACCTGAGATCCAATCTCTCCTCAAACACGTCGTCGGTCCCAATAATATAACACTATTTAATAAGGCATCACAAGCCTACCATTAAACATAAAGTGAAGTAATCGAGAAATGAATCAAAATCAAATAGTAAGAGAAATATCTCTAGGAATGACGCCTTTACCCCAAATATCCACACTAGCTCGAAACACATCTAAGCCAAACCTATGGCTACAACAAGCCACTATGGTCTCAGGCATTAGCGAAATGTATATCATCCAAAGCAAGGTATACTGGAAGCTACGCTTAGCTATAAAGGCAAGAACGCACATGCTAAAGCATCTAAGGCTCAAACCTAGCCTAAGGCCATCAACATCCTTCCTAAAGATGATAATAACGCTAAGGCAATACCACAAAAATGCCCATAGCCTAAACTAATGATTTCACGAGACTACTCTTATATAAGGTTCAACCAGGAACCAAGAAAATGGACCGGAAAGAGGCAAAACCTATACTCGACAAATACTAGCCTAAAACATATGAAAATTATACTAACCATTATCTAATAAATCTCAATCAAATTGGGTAAGCGTAGCCTACCTCGAATCCGATCACGCGCGTTCTGAATCCACCAATTTGAACTTTTCCACCTCTAAATCACCTCCTTTTTCGACCATGTAAATAAAATATTGATCACAACATCATTATAGACGTTTAGACACAAAAATCGCTTAAAATAGAGATGGATCAATTTCAGAGTCCAAAGCATGAATGTGGGACCCAGGTCGAGAATCCCTAAATCGACTCCATAAAAATGTTCATTTTACATTGTTATGAAAAGACGTTTTAAAATTAATTTTAACTTTATAGAGAAAAAAATCATTTTTAGAAAAAAGGGGTCGTCACTTAATTTTTTTAAAATTTTTTAAGAAAACTTGATTTAAAAGACCCTAATAGATTTAAGTCTTAAAAATTTAGAAAAAAAGGTACGAGGTTCTTATTTCCACTTTGAGAAGGTGTTAAATATTCAAAGTGGCCGCTAATGCGCGGTTATCCGATGATTTAAAAATTATTTGACTAATTTTTAAAAATATTAATTTAAAAGAAAATAAAGACTTTAAAATTATTCTTTAGAAAAAATGATAAAATTTAAACATTGAAAATAATATACATGTATAAAAAAATGTAAAGTTTACCAAATGCCTAACTAAAGGTAGAAAATTATCTAAAGAGTAAATTAACATGAATTGGTTTATCTTTAGGGGAATCTAATTAAGTTAAAACTAATTAAAATTAATATCTAAGCAAGCATAAATAACATAAGTAAATAAATTATTACAACCCGAATTAATATAAATAGATAATAAATAACACATAAAAATATTGTCCGACACTTAGTTTCTGTACGCCTGGACTAAATTGTTGGCCATCTGCATTTTGGGCCTTAAGCACAATTCCACCGTATATCGCAGCTGTATACACACTGTATATCAAAATGTATATATATTGTATACAGTGTATACAACTTTATTTTTGTATATCAAATTGTATACACACAATATACCACCTGTTTGTTCACTGTATTTGTTGTATATCACTGTATATCAGACTATATATATACTGTATATCAGTGTATACAACATTATTTTCTTGAATATCAGAATATATAGATTCTGTATATCAGTGTATACGACACTGTTTTCCACTTGTATTCTGTGTATACAACCCAATATCAATATATAAATTATGAATATTACCTTCTTATCCATTTATCAACTTTCCAGCATTTCAAACAAGATGATGGGAGACTCAAAACTAAACGATATGCAATAACGGTGTCTAAAGATGAACTCGAATTGATATCACATGCACCAAAATAAAATTACATAAGCATTTACTTATTTTAAGCTAAACCAAGGAACATATTATGATATTTTAAGTTATCAAATTGATGAGCATCCTAAAAGTGACTAAAAACATGCATATATGTGGACAAAGGAAAGGAAAAAAGAAATATATTCAAGTAACTAAAGAACACGGATTTAATATATACGATATACTAGCTCAAATTTTAAAAAAAGAATTAAATCAATTAGGCCATGAAAGTTCTAATCGAATAATAACTTTAAGCATATTTTTGTTATCTAAATCACGTTAAAAGAAGAAATTAAAAACATGAAAATCTATATTGTCAAAGAAAACTATTTGGAAAAATAATGAACAAAACTAAGATCTTTAACGAAATAATCCTAACACATGATAGCTAATTAATTCTAACACATGCTAACTATAAAAAAATTCTATCATTAATCTAATTATTCTTAATACATGCTAACTAAAAAAATAAGATTACGAATCAACTAAATATAAAATATGAAATAATAAAATAAAATAAAGCTGAGAAAAGATTTTACCTCTTTTCGGGCAGCAAGTCTGAAGACGATGAGCAGAAGACAACTTCACCACCATCCAAGAACTTGATGGAACTCCAATCTATAAAAAAAGAAAAGATTAAAAATTTAGACTCGAACCTTCGTGGGTTCGATGTTATATGAACACTGTTCTTAGCCTAAAATTCGACTTTAATCTCCTATTTTCCTTGAAGAAAAATATAGATTGAAAGCTAAATTTTTTTTATAATTTTTAGGCTGGGGACAAGTGTCCAAAATCCTAGCCAAGTTAAGAAAATTTCTAACTTTGGGGTGGCTAAAAAACCTCCCATTTTTTTTCTTCTTAATAAGAATACAACAACAACAACCCAGTGAAATCCCACATCGTGGGGTCTGGGGAGGATAAAATATACGCAGACCTGACTCCTACCAATGTAGGACGACTGTTTTTGAAAGACCCTCGGCTCAATAGAAACATAGAAAAAGGTCAGATAAGAATATTAAAAGTAGATAAGTAGATAACGAAATAATCAAAGCACAAAAAATAGTAGGTATTATTAGATAATAACATAAATACCATAAATCAGAGTACAAGAAATCATAGTGCATTAATAAGCCTACGGATAAGGGGGAATAATGCCACTATGTACTAGCCTTCTACCCTAATGTGTGTCTTCCACACCCTCCTATCTAAGGTCATGTCCTCGGTAAATCGTAAATGCGCCATGTCCTGTCTGATCACCTCTCCCCAATATTTCTTCATCCTACCCCTACCTCTTCTAAATCCATCCATGGCCAACCTCTCACATCTCCGCACTGGTGCATCTGGGACTCTCCTCTTCACATGTCCAAACCATCTCAGTCGCGTCTCCCGCATCTTGTCTTCCACCGAGGCCACTTCTACCTTGTCTCGAATAGCCTCATTTCTAATCCTGTCGCTCCTGGTATGCCCACACATCTATCTCAACATTCTCATCTTGGCAACTTTCATCTTTTGCACGTGGGAGACCTTAACTGGCCAACACTCTGCCCCGTATAACATAGCTGGTCTAATCACCACTTTATAGAACTTGCCCTTAAGTTGTGGTGGCACCTTCTTGTCACACAACACACCGGAGGAGAGCCTCCATTTCCTCCATCCTACCCCAATACGATGTGTGACATCCTCTTCGATCTCCCCGCTGCCTTGCATTATTGAACTAAGGTACTTAAAACTACTTTTCTTTTGGATGGCTTGGTCCCCGAGCCTAACTTCCACACCAACCTCCTGAGGTATCTCACTGAACTGGCACTCTAGATACTCTGTCTTGGTCCTACTCAACTTAAACCCTTTAGACTCTAAGGTGCGTCTCCAATCTTCCAGTTTAGCATTTACTCCGCTACGAGTCTCATCGATGAGGACTATGTCATCCGCAAAAAGCATACACCATGGCACCTCACTTTGAATTTGTCGCGTCAATACATCCATCACCAAGGCAAATAGAAACGGACTAAGAGCTGATCCTTGATGCAACCCCATCACAACTGGGAAGTGTTCTGAGTCCCCTCCTACTGTCCTTACCCTGGTTTTGGCACCCTCGTACATGTCCTTGATTACCCTTATGTATGCTACCGGTACACCTTTAGCCTCCAAACATCTCCATAGTATCTCTCGTGGGACTTTATCGTAAGCCTTTTCTAAGTCGATGAATACCATATGCAAGTCTCTCTTCCTCTCCCTATATTTCTCCATTAGTCTCCTCATAAGATGGATGGCTTCCGTAGTTGAGCGTTCCGGCATAAATCCAAATTGGTTCTCTAAAATAGACACGCCTCTCCTCACCCTCATCTCCACCACTCTTTCCCACACTTTCATAGTATGGCTTAGAAGCTTGATACCTCTATAGTTGTCGCAACTCTAGCTATCCCCCTTGTTTTTGTATAGAGAGATCATGATGCTCGACCTCCATTCTACGGGCATCGTTGCAGTCGTAAAGATAACATTAAATAACCTAGTCAGCCATTCCAAACCTACCGATCCCGCACTCTTCAAAAATTCTCCAAGGATCTCATTAGGTCCGATCGCTCTTCTCTAGCGCATCCTACGAACAACAACTTTAACCTCATCGACCATAATACTCCTACAACCCCTTATATCGTGACTCCTTCCTGTATGTTCCAAATCTCCAAACATAATTTCTCTGTCCCCTTTGTCATTCAAAACTTTATGGAAGTATGACTGCCATCTTTGTTTGATAAGGGTCTCCTCTACCAATACTTTTCCGTGCTCGTCTTTAATGCAATTCACTTGATCCACATCGCGTGCCCTTCTCTCCCAGGCCCTGGCTAGCTTGAATAATTTCTTGTCCCCGCCTTTCTCTTCTAGTTCAACATAAAGGCATTCAAAAGCTGCCATTTTTGCCGTTGCAACCACCGACTTTGCCTCTTTCCTCGCTATCTTATATAGTTCCCCATTCATCCACTTCTCCATCTCATCTTTGCTCTCCATCAACTTAGCATACGCCACCTTTTTTGTTTCTACTTTCCCTTGCACTTCTCCATTCCACCACCAGTCCCCTCGATGCCGTCTACGACTACCTATCGAGACTCTTAACACTTCCCTTGGTACAACCCTAATACAACTAGCTGTCCTATCCCACATACCGTTCGCATCCCCACTACTATCCCAGGCCCCCATACCATTCAATTTCTCTCCCATCTCTAGGGCACTAACCATTGTCAAACTCCCCCATCTGATCCTAGGTCATTCTTCCCCGACCCTCTTCATCCTCATCATCTTAATCCCTAAATCCATCACTAAGAGCTTATGTCAGGTTGTAAGGTTGTCGATCGGGATGACCTTACAGTCTTTGCACAAACCTTTATCATCCTTCCTAAGGAGTAAAAAATATATCTGAGTTTTAGCCACTAAGCTATGGAAGGTTACCAAGTGGTCCTCCTTCTTTGGGAAACTCGAGTTGGCTATCACTAACCTGAAAGCTCTTGTGAAATCCAAAAGTGAGATTCCTCCTCCATTTCTGTCCCCAAAGCCAAAGCCCCCATGCACATCATCATACCCTCCTGAAATAGACCCGATGTGCCCATTGAAATCCCCTCCCACAAAAAGCTTCTCAGTAGGTGGTATGCCTACCACTAACTTGTCCAAATCCTCCTAAAAGCGCCTCTTATCCTCCTCGCATAAGCCCGCTTGCGGCGCATAAGCACTAATAACGTTCAATGTGATCCCTTCAATGACCATTTTAATCGACATCATGCTATCATTGACTCTCCTAACCTCCACCACTTGATCCCTTAAATCACTGTCTATTAAAATGCCTACCCCATTCCTATACTTCGATTTACCAGAAAACCAAAGCTTATACTCGTCTACCTCCTTAGCTTTAAAGCCTACCTATTTTGTCTCCTAGACACAGGCTATATTAATCTTCTTCTTCTTTAGAATCTTAACCAGTTCTATGGATTTACCCATTAACGTCCCAATGTTCCAAGAACCTATTCTCATTCTAGACGCTCCTTTAACCCACTTACCCCTTCTTACCCTCGTCCCCGTCCATGAGAGAGAACATGACCCTAGTCTACCATCACTATCCAAAGCCACGAAAATGCATATGAACTAATAAATTATTCGGGGGTCTAAAGTCGGCAAAATGTAACGATAAGTATATGAACAAAGAATAGATATATAAAGATATAAAAACCGGAGGTACCAACTCCGGTAGAAATGAACTTGGTTGCCGCTGGAAAATACTGCTCACGTCGGAGTACTGTTTACGTTGGCGTACGGAGTTGAGTTGTAGCAGTTGTAGCGGTTGTTTGTCACCGGGAATCCAGATCTATACACCTGGAAAAAAAAAGGCTTCGCCGGAAAAATTGGAGCTTCGCCGAAATTTGATATTTAGATCTAGACCTATAATGATATTGAGTTTTGGGTTCAAATACTATACCGAATACCGTATTTTCTCTTCACAAATAATTAATCAAACACTTGGTGTGCGTTCAGAAGATGAAGATAAAGAAGCTTTGCTATGTTGATCGTGAACAGCCAGAGCCTGTGAAAGGCGTCTGTAGAAGCTAATCAACAATCCTACTTACAATCTATATTGCTTTTGAAAAACCACAAATGTCGAAAATCCCCTTCGGCGATCCTCTGAGTGACAACCAATTGATGAATCTATTCGAACTTATTCGTTGACTTCTTGCGTGCAAATATGTTCAAATCCCATTCATATGAATATTGTTCCTAAATTCTATTTGAAAATGTTAAAAAAGTTTAGTTATAAAAGTTGTCTCAATCAAAAAAATAATAAAGGGTTTTGAAGTTGAAATTGATAAGCCACCTAAAGTTAACAATGTCTCATAGCTATATTGTCAATTGAAAAAATTATAATAAAAATATTAATTATAAAAGTTAACTACTAATATAATCCTAATAAATTTGCAACTCATGATAATAGTAGAAAAATATACTTCAAATAAAAATATAAATAAAATTCTAATAAATAAGTTTATGCCTCATTATGAGCAAGACATATACAAAAGCTTAGTTACGAATTCACGTAAACTCAACAATTTAAGAATTCATGCGGCTAGTCACTTTTTAAGAAAGAAAGTGCAATGAGCCTTTATATAGGCCCAAAAACTTCAAATTTTCATACAATTTTCGATGTGGGATATTGGAGAATTTTTTTATTTTTTATTTTTAAGAAAAAACTAAAATGTTCATAAATGCAAACTATAATTAAACTAACCTAACTAACATTGTATTTAGTTAAAAATAAAATCTTTTTGAGATAATTTTCGAATAACTACATAAATAGTAATCAAAGATATAGTTTATAGAAATATGTATATTGGACTAAAATTTATAAAAAAATAAAAATAGTTAAGAATAGCATGGAAATATCTTTGTTTTTATAAAAGCTAATTATTTCAAAAAATGTTTGAAATTTAAAGAAACTCGATAGTTAATTTGCGTTGTGGAGGGTCAAAATTGGGTGTCAATAACTGTCCCTTTCTTTGTATATGATCGATAAAAGAGATCCTGAACAAAGAAAATTGACAAATCATATTTTGACCGACTCCATCATCATCTTTCTAAAAAAGGGTTGGTATGGATTTTGGAATTATGGTTGGACCCCAAAATAACTATGCGCCTTTCGATAGGAATGTGGTTTACTGTGGTGGAAGTCGTTCCTCAGCTCGTGTCCTATGAGTTTGATATTTCTCTTCGAACTGTGTCTCTGTTTGCTGCTAAGAAAAGATTCCACGTTGTACAACATCCTCTTTGATGTTGTTCTCACTTTCTTTCATCCTCTTTGCATGTGGAAAATCTCCATTGATCCACTGGTAGGAAAATGCTGCTCTATCGGTAGGAGGGTGATCCATTAATAGGATATTCAGCAAAATAATTGTATATCCATCGGTAGGACGAATGAAGATCTATTGGTAGGATATAAATGTGTGTGTCCATTGATAGGACGCATGAAGATAATCCACTGGCAGGATATAATGCATGTCTATTATAGGACGAATAAATGTGATCCATTGGTAGGATATTTCAGCAAAATAATTGTTTGTCCATTGGTAGGACGAATGAAGATCCATTGATAGGATATAAATGTGTGTCCATCGATAGGACGAATAAAGGTGATCCATCGGTAGGATATTTTGGCAAAATAACTATCTGTCCATCGATAGGACGAATGAAGAACCATTGGTGGGATATAAATGCGTGTCCATCGATAGGACGAATGATGATCCATTGGTAAGATGATGCTGCATGTCCATCGATAGGACAAATAAAGGTGATCCATCGGTAGGATATATGTTGCTCCATCGGTAGAATAATGATCCATTGGCAAGTTGTACTTTAAATCTTCTCTGATATTTGATGCGCCTTACGTATGCCCTTCAGGCGTTTATAATGCTGGAAAATGCTGATGTTTCTCTTTGATGAGATGGATATACAATGGCCCTCTCGGAAATAATATTACCACTTCTGGTAATATAATATGAATGGCCCTTCTGGCAATAATATGCAATGTTATCCTCTTGGATGATTTGAATGATGCATGAACCTCTTGGTAATACCATGAAAATGAAATGACCCTCTTGGCAAATGAAAATGCAATGGCCCTCTTGAAAAATAAATATGCAATGGCCTTTTTGGCAAATGAAAATGCAATGGCCCTCTTGGCAAATGAAAATGCAATGACCCTCTTGGCAAATAAATATGCAATGGGTCTCTTGGCAAATGAAAATGCAATAGACCTCTTGGCAAATAAATATGCAATGGCCCTCTTGGCAAATAAATATGCAATGGCCCTCTTGGCAATGAATATGCAATGGCCCTCTTGGCAAATGAAAATGCAATTGACCTCTTGGAAAATGAAAATGCAATGGCCCTCTTGGAAAATGCAATGACCCTCTTGACAAATGAATATGCAAATGTCATCCTCTTGGATGATTTGACATGTTATCATTTTTTTTTGAATAATTTATGTTCGTTGGGACTCATGTCTTTGATAGAAGTTTATATGAGGCCTTGGTGGCTCACATCTTGCATTTATATTCGCTCCATTCTAGCAATATTGGAGATCATTTGAAGTTGACTTCGAACTTCTGACAATTCTTGACGGAATTTTTGAAATCTTCCTCAAAAATTCTATCCCAGTTAGATCTCTTTACAAATGTCGAGCCGCTGAAAAAGGATTTTGACATTTTTGTGGAATTTTTGAGATCTTCTCAAAATTTTGTCCCAGTTGCATATATTAACATGATCTCTAATCTTGACTTGTTGGAGATAGTATCTTCTTGTGAATTTTTGAGATCTTCTAAAAAATTCTGTCTCAGTTTTTATTATAAGGGAGAAATAAAAATCTTACGGGGAACATGACTGAGCCATTGTGGCGCCTACATATCCTGTTGGTGCAGGAATAAGGTCAAATATAGTTTCAATCCTGTGGATGATGAGTACTGAAAAATCTAAGACAAGATAATCAGTAGACACATGTGTAATATGAGCATAATAATATGAAAAACTGTATTACTTGCAATGTTTACAGTTTATAAATAAGAGATATGCCGCTTATTTGAGATGGACGATCCAATGAAGTAAAATAAGCATCTCACACAGATAAGATTAGCCTAATGTCATATTATTTAGAGCAAACCATCAAATTTTAAAGGACAAATGCATTTTTTTTGAAAATGTAAAGAAATAATCAAATTTTGACTACAATTGATACCAATAGTTAGGATTGCATAGAAATATTTCTCAATTCCTTTCTTATACCTGAGATTGACTTCGAGGTAATTTCTATAGCTTCAAGTAGTACCTCAAACATACTTAAGTGTCGACAAGACTTTTTTTCGTCTTGCTTCAAATAAAGGTTTAGAATTATACCAATCCTCATGTTTCAAGTGCCCTCACAATTAAAAAAATCCTATTTCACACATATCTGAAGTGTTTGATTTGAGGTTATTTTGCAAAGTGCACTCACACTCTCAAGAAAGTTCAACGAATGCAATTGTAATACCATATGCTTGGCCTGCATGTAAGTCTCCACTAATGTGAGAATATTTGGAATGAGATCATGTAGGGCTTGTAATGTAGGCTTAGGGATGGGTAGGATATTTATTTGAGATAAAAGTGACTTAATCTCTCATTGAGTGTCACACTGAATTTGTGATTTTGATGATTGTTACGCCTTTTGGCATCCAATTCTCTTTGTTATCTCCTTCTTATATTTTGACTTCTTTTTTAGTCTTTATTTTTGGAGCTTTTTCTCTTTTCACCCCTTTCTTTTGAGATTTGTCCTCTTTTGTTGGAGTAATTTCCTTTTTGTCTTACATCAACCTTGTAGGAGGTTTTTTCTGAAAGTCGTCTTTGCCTTCTTGACTTTGGAGACTTTACGTCTTTTGCCTTTCGATATTTCAAAGTTGGATCTTATTTTATAATTCCCACGTCTTCGGTGTGCTCAAGGAGGTTGGGCTAAAGAGGGATAGTGCATGTAAGCACTCAAAAGGGAAATGACTAAGATGTGGTTGTCTAAAGAAAAGGCTTTAGGCTCAAAGTAGGAAAACTAGGGATTGATGTTATTTGTTAGGCTTTGAAAAGCACATTCGGGTCAAAAAAAGACTTACAATCTGTAACGACCCATTAGGTCATTTTGAGGACCAGGACTTTTTATTTCATAAAAGACTCACTCTGTAAATTTTTAGTGAGTATTTTGGACTATTCGATAATCATAGTTATTTAGTTGAGGGGTAAGTTTAGATAATTAATTTAATTAGTGGACTAAATTGATAATTTAGTTAATATATTATACCACTTATCTATATTTATTAAAATAAAGTAGAATAGGGTTTAATATTTCTATTACCCACTGCTATGCACGGACTGCAAAATAGAAGAGACGGTTCGGTGGCACAAAGAGAAGCAATCAACACTTCAGGTAATGGCTAAAATTTCATTCTCATTCTACACATTAGTTTCTAGGATCTACATTATATATTAGTATATTAGTTGGTAATAAAATAATATTGAGAGGTGAGTGGAATTATGATTAGCCAGTGATGAGCAAGAAGTGTTTGGCCTTAAAATTTCATCTAGTACTATTTTTTTGGCTGAAGTGGAACCCTCGTTGACTAATTTAATGAATAGTGTATTACTTGGATTGTAGGTGCTTCTCGTTTCACAGCAAGTTGGTAGAACTTGATGTGTCATCGGTACAGGTGGCTGATATAAATAGCCAACCTCTAAGTATATCACATTATGATTTAAATTATAATATATTGAGATAGGTAATTAAATATTAGATATATTATATTATATAAGTATTATTAAATTATGTTATTTGGAGGAATTGAGACTTAACCCTAGGCTTGAATTTTAGAAATATGAGACTTGACATATGAGTTGATATTAAAATTTAGGAATTGATTATAGATTTGGATGGGTTATTGAGTCTAGGCTAGATATATAGTAATATGGGTGCTTATAGACTCGTGCACTAATGAATATTGTATACTTGATAGATTGAAAATGTGAGGCATCGAAGAAAGGAAAATCACCGGTGAATTAGCTTGCTTGACTTCGGTTCTTCGGTTGAGGTAGGTTATGTTTTTTATTCTATATAATAGATAGACTCTGAATAGTGATTGATATTCATTGAGTAATATGTGTGAAGTTTACTACGCATTTAATTATTGTGGTTTGGATGATTGATACTTTGTTGTGATTGGTCTAAAATCTCGAGGCCATGAAATCCATAATCTTGAACTTGCCCTACAAAAAATGGTGCCTTGAATAAAGAAGGTTTGATGAAATATTTGTTAATGAGGTGGAATGTAATCATAAGGAATGATAAATTAATTATATTTAGATTGGGTATCACATTCCGACATGGTATATTTGGATCGGGTGTCACATTCCGATACGGTATATTTGGATCGTGTGTCACGTTCTGATACGGTATATTTGGATCGAGTGTCACGTTCTGGCACGATAATATTAAAGGAAAATAAATTAAAATTACTTAATACTACCCAATCTCCAAAAACTCATATTTCAAAAGAGTGTGATGTGGAGGCTTGAGTCCTTATGTGTGATCTTGATATTATTGACTAGTTATGTAATTGTTCATTGGTTGCCACCTGTTAAGTGTTGTTTTTGATTTTCCACTATTATTTTATGTATATTAATTCCTATTTTGAGTCGACCGATGATATCTACTCAGTACATGTTGTCCTGTATTGACCCCTACTTATATCTTTTCTTGTTGTATTTTGTGGAGTGCAGCGAGTATTCCACCGACTTCGACTTGGCCTCAACTCTAGTATGTCTCAAGTTCATTGGATTTAAGGGTGAGCTATCCTTCTAGCTCGTGATGGATTCTCTTAGTCATGACATGATGTCCTTAGCATTCGGGCACAGACTGTCACTTATTTTATTTTAGTGTTTGACATTCTAGACTTAGTATTTTAGAATTATATGTCCTTGATGTGATGACTTTCAGATTTTGGGGAACGTTATGTAGTAAACTCTTATGGATTGTTAATTCTTACTTTATAAGTTTGAGCTTACGCGTTATTGTTATACTTTATAAGTTGGGGATCATATCGTTGGTTCTTCCACCTAGGAGGTTAAGGGTGGGTGCCACTCATGGCCCATTTTGGGTCGTGACAAACTTGGTATCAGAGCTTTAGGTTCGGTGATCTCATCACACAAGGACATGTTTAGTAGATTCTTACAGAATGGTATGGGGACGCCTTTACTTTTCTTTGAGAGGCTACGGGACTTTAGGAAAACTCTATTCCTTTTTTCTTTCGCGCTATTACTTGAATCCAATTGGTATCTAGGTGATACAAATTGGTATCTGACCTTCTTCAATTTACTTTCGCAGATGGTTAGAACTAGAGCAACAAGAGCACCTGAGCCAACTGCTGGGGCTGTGGACAGAGGAGGAGTAGCGATGAGAGGCCGTGGTAGAGGTTGCGGGAGAAAGCCCACCAAGGGCAGGGTCCAGACAGCTGGGCCAGCCAGGGAAAGAGCAGCGACCCCTCCACCAGCTGACGAGGTAGTTAGAGATGATGTTGAGGTGGAGGAGGAGCAGGTTCATGAGAGAGAAGCACTACCCCAGCCTACTCTAGAGATGATCCACCAGGTTCTCACCTATCTTAGTGGGTTATCCAATCAGGGACAAGCTCCCCCAGCACCTTATATTCCAGGAGTACAATATGCAGCTGTTGTGGCTCCTCGTATGACGGCACCCTCGGGAACAAGCATGTTTCCTCGATTGAATACAGGTTCGGTAATGATGAGTGACCAGCATGATCTCTTTGTTAAGTTCTTAAAATTGAAACCCCCGGTCTTTAGGGGTACTGAATCTGAGGATGCCTATGATTTCCTTGTTGATTGTCATGAGCTGCTTCATAAGATGGATATAGTAGAGCAATTTGGTGTTGAGTTTGTGACATACCAGTTTCAAGGAGACGCCAAGATGTGGTGGCGGTCTCACATTGAGTGTCGACCAGTAGAGGCACCACCTATGACCTGGGCAACCTTTTCTGACTATTTTATGGAGAAGTATATTCCCCGGACCTTGAGGGACAGGAGGAGAGACGAGTTCCTGAATATAGAGCAAGGGAGGATGTCTATTGCCACTTATGAGGCCAAGTTTTATGCCTTAGCCAGATATGCTACTCAGCTTTGCTTCAATCCAGAAGAGAGGATTCGCCGCTTTGTGAAGGGATTGAGGTCAGATTTATGGATTCCAGCTTTACAGGTTGCTGCTTCAGCAAAATCCTTTCAGAAAGTGGTTGATTTTGTGATAGAAGTGGAGGGGGTGAAGCCAGATAACTTCGCTAAGGAGACAACATTTAAGAAGTTTCGTAAGGGAGGTGAGTTTAGTGGTTCTTACTCCAGAGGACAGAGTTTTGGACATTATTCAACCCGTCCTATTCAGTCTTTATTACAGGTTTCAGATGGAGGTCCGTTAAAGACTAGTCAGCCCTTTTCTAATTTTAGGGGTTATCTTCAGTCTTCTTCGTCTTCACAAAGACCCATTCTTGACCCTAAGACTTGTTACGGATGTGGTAAGCCTGGGCATATCAGAAAATATTATCCAAGACAAAGTCAGACTTGGCATGAACAGGGTTATAGAGCCCTAGTAGTTAGAGGTGGAGGCGACAACTATGGTAGGGGTCATCATTCTGGAGGACGTGGTGGCCAAGGTCGTGGTGGTCGCCAGTCCAGCCAGGGTGGCGGGCAGGTTGGAACTACTGGAGTACAGCCCAGCAAGGGAAATGGTCAGACAGGCAACAAAGCCCATTGTTATTCTTTCTCCGAGAGGTCAGAGGCAGAGGCATCCGATGCTGTTATCACAGGTACTCTTCTGGTCTGCGATAGCTTGGATTCCGTATTGTTTGATCCTGGATCCATATTTTCTTATGTATCTTCCACATTTGCTGATGGACTTGATTTACATTGTGACTTACTTGACATGTCTATTCGAGTTTCTACACCTGTTGATGAGTCTGTGCTAGTTGAGAAAGTGTATAGGTCTTATCTTGTGACTTTTGTGGAGAGCAGAACTTATGTAGATTTGATTATTCTAGAGATGGTTGACTTTGATGTAATCTTGGGTATGACTTGGCTTTCTCTAAATTTTGCTATCTTAGACTGCAATGCTAAGACTGTGACATTAGCCAAGCTTGGGGTGGATCAGTTGGTGTGGGAGGGTGACTATCTTCCCGCCCCAGTTCAGATTATCTCTTTTCTTCGTGCTAAAAGCTTGGTGGGTAAGGGTTGTTTAGCCTTTCTAGCACATCTCAGGGATGACCATTTTGAAGTGCCATCGATTGAGTCTATTTCGATAGTGCGTGAGTTTATGGATATTTTCCCTGCAGACTTACCAGGTATGCCACCTGATAGGGATATAGATTTTTGTATCGATCTAGAGCTCGGTACTCTCCCTATTTCTATTCCACCTTATAGAATGGCCCCAGCTGAGTTGAGGGAGTTGAAGGCCCAACTTCAGGAGTTGTTGGGTAAAGGTTTTATTAGACCGAGTGCCTCTCCTTGGGGTGCTCCGGTCTTATTTATAAAGAAGAAGGATGGTAGCCTTCGTATGTGCATAGACTACAGGCAGCTGAACAAGGTGACTATTAAAAATAGGTATCTCCTTCCTCGCATTGATGACTTATTCGATCAGTTGGAGGGTGCTTGTGTTTTCTCAAAAATTGATTTGAGGTCTGGTTATCATCAGCTAAAAATACGGGCAACAGATGTACCGAAGACGGCTTTCCGAACCAGGTATGGTCACTATGAATTCTTGGTAATGTCTTTTAGGCTTACAAATGCGCCTGCTGCTTTCATGAGTCTGATGAATAGAATCTTTAAGCCATATTTGGACCTCTTTTTTATTGTTTTTATTGATGATATATTGATCTACTCAAAGAGCCAAAAAGAACATGAAGAGCATCTTAGAACTGTTCTGGGATTGTTAAGGGAGAAGAGGTTATATGCCAAATTCTCCAAGTGTGAGTTCTGACTTGATTCAGTGTCTTTCTTAGGGCACGTGGTTTCTAAAGATGGAGTGATGGTGGATCCCCAGAAGATTGAAGCAGTGAAGAGTTGGGCAAGGCCCACTAATGTCTTAGAGGTAAGGAGCTTTATTGGTTTAGCTAGCTACTACCGCCGGTTCATCAAGGGATTTGCTTCTATTGCTTCCCAGCTGACTAATCTGACCAAGCAGAAAGTTCCATTTGTGTGGTCGGATATGTGTGAAGAGAGTTTTTCTGAAACTTAAGACCTTATTGACTACTGCACCGATTCTTGCCTTGCCAGTAGAAGGTAAGAATTTCATTGTTTATTGTGATGCATTATATTCTGGTTTAGGTGTAGTGCTAATGCAGGAGAAGAAGGTAATTGCCTATGCTTCAAGGCAATTGAAGGTGCATGAACGTAATTACCCCACTCATGATTTAGAGTTGGTTGCGATTGTATTTGCATTGAAGTAGTGGAGACATTATCTATATGGGGTAAAATGTGAAGTGTATACAAATCATCGCAGTTTACAACATGTATTCACTCAGAAAGATTTGAACTTGAGTAAGAGGAGGTGGATGGAATTGCTAAAGGACTATGATATCACTATTCTTTATCATCCAGGAAAAGCTAATATAGTGGCTGATGCCTTGAGCAGAAAAGCAGGGAGCATGGGGAGTTTAACTCATTTGCAGGTTTCCAGACGTCCATTGGCTAGAGAGGTTTAAACTCTGGCTAATGACTTTATGAGGCTGGAAGTAACTGAGAAAGGAGGATTTTTGGCCTGCGTGGAGGCAAGATCTTCTTTCCTTGACAAGATTAAAGAAAAGCAATTTGAGGATGAGAAGCTAACTCGAATTCGTGATATGTTCTTGTAGAGAGAGGCCAAGGAAGCCGTAATCGATGAGGAAGGCGTCTTGAGGATTAAGGGGCGGGTATGTGTGCCCCGTATTGATAATTTAATTCAGACTATTCTTGTAGAGGCTCATAGTTCGAGGTACTCTATACATCCTGGTGCAACCAAGATGTATCGCGCTCTGAGACAACATTATTGGTGGAGCAGAATAAAGTGTGACATTGCTGATTTTGTTGCCCATTGTCCAAATTGTCAGCAGGTAAAATATGAACACCAAAGGCCTGGAGGGACACTTCAAAGAATGCCCATTCCTGAATGGAAGTGGGAAAGGATTGTAATGGATTTTGTGGTTGGACTTCCAAAGACATTGGGTAAGTTTGATTCTATATGAGTGATTGTTGACAGGTTAACTAAGTCTGCTCACTTTATTCCAGTCAAGGTGACTTATGATGCAGAGAAGTTAGCCAAACTCTATATCCGCGAGGTTGTTCGATTACATGGAGTTCCGGTTTCTATCATATCAAATAGAGGTACACAATTTACTTCTAACTTTTGAAGGACCTTGCATGCTGAGTTAGGTACTAGATTGGATCTTAGTACTGCATTTCACCATCAGACTGATGGGCAGTCTGAGAGGACAATTCAAGTGCTAGAAGATATGCTTCGTGCGTGCGTGATAGATTTTGGTGGTCATTGGGATCAGTTCCTATCCCTGGCAGAGTTCTCGTATAATAATAGCTATCACTCGAGTATTAATATGGCTCCGTTTGAGGCGTTGTATGGGAGGAGATGTAGGTCTCCTATTGGTTAGTTTGATGCATTTGAGGTGAGACCTTGGGGAACTGATCTTTTGAGGGAATCGTTAGAGAAGGTGAAAATCATTCAAAAGAAGCTTCTAGCAGATCAGAGCAGGCAGAAGGAGTATGCAGACCGAAAAGTCAGGGACATGGAGTTTATGGAGGGAGAACAAGTGTTGTTGAAGGTTTCACCCATGAAGGGTGTGGTGAGATTCGGTAAGCGAGGTAAGCTCAGTCCGAGGTATATTGGGCCGTTTGAAGTTCTTAAGCGTGTTGGAGAGGTGGCTTATGAATTGGCTTTACCTCCAAGTTTGTCTGGAGTGCACCCAGTGTTTCATGTGTCTATGTTAAAGAAATATCATGGTAATGGTAACTATATTATTCGCTGGGATTAAGTCTTGCTTAATGAGAATTTATCCTATGAGGAGGAGCCTGTAGCTATTCTTGATAGGGAGGTCCGCAAATTGAGGTCAAGAGAGATTGCGTCTGTGAAGGTTCAATGGAAGAATCGTCCGGTTGAGGAGTCCACTTGGGAGATTGAGGCTGATATGCGTGGAACATATCCACATTTGTTCGTCGAGTCAGGTACCCTTTTCTACCCTCGCCCTTCTTTTGACCATTCGGGGATGAACGGTGGGTAAATTGATATCTATTGTAATGACCCATTAGGTTGTTTTGAGTACTAGGACTTTTTATTTCATAAAAGACTCACCCCATAAATTTTTAATGCGTATTTTGGACTATTCGATAACCATAGTTATTTAGTTGAGGGGTAAGTTTAGATAATTAATTTAATTAGTGGACAAAATTAATAATTTAGTTAATATATTATACCACTTATCTATATTTATTAAAATAAAATAGAATAGGGTTTAATATTTCTATTACCCACTGCTATGCACGAACTGCAAAATAGAAGGGACGGTTCGGTGGCACAAAGAGAAGCAATCAACACTTCAGGTAATGGCTAAAATTTCATTCTCATTCTACACATTAGTTTCTAGGATCTACATTATATATTAGTATATTAGTTGGCAATAAAATAATATTGAGAGGTGAGTGGAATTATGATTAGCCAGTGATGAGCAAGAAGTGTTTGGCCTTAAAATTTTATCTAGTACTATTTTTTTGGTTGAAGTGGAACCCTCGTTGACTAATTTAATGAATAGTGTATTACTTGGATTGTAGGTGCTTCTCGTTGCACAGCAAGTTAGTAGAACTTGATGTGTCATCGGTACAGGTGGCTGATATGAATAGCCAACCTCTAAGTATATCACATTATGATTTAAATTATAATATATTGAGATAGGTAATTAAATATTAGATATATTATATTATATAAGTATTATTAAATTATGTTATTTGGAGGAATTGAGACTTAACCCTAGGCTTGAATTTTAGAAATATGAGACTTGACATATGAGTTGATATTAAAATTTAGGAATTGATTATAGATTTAGATGGGTTATTGAGTCTAGGCTAGATATATAGTAATATGGGTGCTTATAGACTTGTGCACTAATGAATATTGTATACTTGATAGATTGGAAATATGAGGCATCGAAGAAAGGAAAATCACCGGTGAATTAGCTTGCTTGACTTCGGTTCTTCGGTTGAGGTAGGTTATGGTTTTTATTCTATATCATAGATATACTCTAAATAGTGATTGATATTCATTGAGTAATATGTGTGAAGTTTACTACGCATTTAATTATTGTGGTTTGGATGGTTGATATGTTGTTGTGATTGGTCTAAAATCTCGAGGTCATGAAATCCATAATCTTGAACTTGCCCTATCAAAAATGGTGCCTTGAATAAAGAAGGCTTGATGAAATATTGTTAATGAGGTGGAATGTAATCATAAGGAATGATAAATTAATTATATTTGAATCGGGTGTCACGTTTCGACATGGTATATTTGGATCGGGTATCACGTTCCGACACGGTATATTTAGATCGGGTGTCACGTTTCGACACGATATATTTGGATCGGGTGTCACGTTCCGGCACAGTAATATTAAAGGGAAATAAATTAAAATTACTTAATACTACCCAATCTCCAAAAACTCATATTTTAAAAGAGTGTGATGTGGAGGCTTGAGTACTTATGTGTGATCTTGATATTATTGACTAGTTATGTAATTGTTCATTGGTTGCCACCTGTTAAGTATTGTTTTTGATTTTCCACTATTATTTTATGTATATTAATTCCTATTTTGAGTCGATCGATGGTATCTACTTAGTACATGTTGTCCTGTACTGACCCCTACTTATATCTTTTCTTATTTTATTTTGTGGAGTGCAGCGAGTGTTCCACCGACTTCGACTTGGCCTCAACTCTAGTATGTCTCAAGTTCATTGGATTTAATGGTGAGCTATCCTTCTAGCTCGTGATGGATTCTCTTAGTCATGACATGATATCCTTAGCGTTCGGGCACAGACTATGTCACTTATTTTATTTTAGTGTTTGACATTCTAGACTTAGTATTTTAGAATTATATGTCCTTGATGTGATGACTTTCAGATTTCGAAGAACGTTATGTAGTAAACTCTTATGGATTGTTAATTCTTACTTTATAAGTTTGAGCTTACGCGTTATTGTTATACTTTATAAGTTGGGGATCATATCATTGGTTCTCCCACCTAGGAGGTTAAGGGTGGGTGCCACTCATGGCCCATTTTGGGTCGTGACACAATCCTTTCTCAAACCAAACATAACTCAGGATTTTGCTTCAACAAACATTCAGGCCATGTTCTAGATCAACAGTGCGATGCAATTGAAGTTTAGTCTAAAGCTCACCACACAATGCATATGAAGCCATGAGGTTGATTTTATTCTTACTTTGAATGCCTGCAAGAGAATTTTCAAGCATCACAAAAGTACAAATGAAAGATACCAACAGAAGCTATGGTTTACCACAAAACCAATTCTTTTCATCATACCGAATATTTCTCATGCTCCCAACTGTATTTGTCCCAATTAAGAAGATATGACTTTTAAAATATGTACATAATTTTATTATTATTATTTATTATTATTATTATTATTATTATTTTAATGAAAAAGAAATACCGAACCCAAGAAGGGCTACCTACGTATCTCACTGAGATGAGAATCAAGTGTGCGTAGTTCTTGCAAATATGATATATAAAATAATTTAAAGATTTAGACAAAATCAGAATGACGTTTCGTAAGTCTAGTGCTCGTTGACTTCTTTAGTTGGGGAGTGTCTTTTGCCTATTTGCACCAACACGTTTCGTGTCTTCTCAACCATCGGTGAGAACACTATCGTTATATCTTTTTTCAAATATTCCCCAGAGATTATACATTGGTGTGTTCTTCCAATTTCCTATAGGAATCACTTGTTGTGTTCTTTTTGGGGATTATCTCTTATGACTTGAATTCTTCCAACTATTCACAAGAATCATATATTGTTATAACCATCTCCGACTATTGTCGAGGACAGTTTTTCTACAAAGATATGAGAAAAGTGTGAAAGTGGGGTCAATTATAAAAAATAAGTAACAAGATATAGAAGTAAGGCTTCATAGTCAAAGACTCCCCCGATTTATTTTTTAGGCTGCGTATTGGTATTTTGTGAAATTTAAGGTCATTGTTATTTTCCATGAACTCTTTGTCCCTTCAAGATCCATATGAAAAAGGGTTATGATTTTTCTTAGATTAAAAAAATAATAGAGATTAGGGTTAAAGTTTGTGGTTAAACATTGCTGCCGATTTGGAATTGCCGTGATTCCCTCTCTTGAAATGATGTCATCTCTCCTACGTACAAAGAAAACTTCTTAGTTAGGGAGAGGGTGTTGACCTCTCAAAATTGAGATCCAATCATTTATCGCATGATATCCTTTGATAATAGCCTCTGCAAAGGGAAAAAAAAGAATCAACTTTGTTGAACCCTCGATCTTTGAGAAGTAAACAAGTTTGATTTTCGACACAAATCAGTCTCTCCCTGAAAAAGAAGAATAACTCAAAAGCCAAAGTATTAGTCCGTATTTGTAATAATTAATAAAAAATATCACACAAAGAACTAAACATATAAATGTTGCTTTGTTTAAATACAAACTAATCAATGGTGAAAAAAGACTAAATAGACAGAAATTGACCCATTTTAATTTTAGGATCGATGTGTGAGAAAGATTGACTTGTGTTGAATTAGGGATTTCTTGCGCTTCAACTTTTGTACCCTCATTCTTCTTAGGTGCAGAAGAAGTTCTCAATTTCTTTGAAAGAATGAGAAAATACTAAAAACTTCAAAGACATGACCGAGCCTTGAAAGGCTCCCTACGTATATCACAAAGGAGAATTTAGGTCCTACATAGTTCGACCAACTTGAATTTTATTTTTTTAAAATGAAACATCAACCCTTTTTATTTTTCTTTTTGGAGATGAGAGAGCAAGGTTTATAATTTGAGAGTAAAATTCGTATTTTGTTGGAAAACTAAAGACTCATGGAGTATTTGGACGCACTGCCAATAGTGACTAGATATTTATGCCTATAAGGCTCTATAAAAAATTCTAAAAGGGTGGACTAGCATGTCTCCAAATGAAGCAACATATTCACAAAAATAGTTATAGCATATAACATATAAATATTTATTGCGCATCCTAAACAGATATGTGACCTTTTTGCGCCAAAGATAGGCCTAACAATTTGAAGGATGTATAACGTCATTTGAAATATTTCATTGCCCCAAAAATCATATTTATACAAGCTTTATAAATAAATGGAATGGGGATACATAATAGAAAAATGGGATACAAATAATCAGTCTCACGCAGGGGTACAATCCTAAATTGAGGCTTCGTGGAAAATCTTTCATTCTTGACTTCTTGACATCTCCGAACGCCAACACCTTTTGGATGAAGTAGCTGCTTGTGTAGATCCTTCTTTGACTAGACTAAGCTACTAAAATAAACTCTCAACCTCGAGGGAAAATGGTTTGCCAAATGGCGCATACAACCTTCAAATGTAAACATATAGGTATGATCGTCCATTTAGGCCGAGGGCCATTTTGAACTCAAGGTGGTCTTTCTAATGGGCCAAATACGCCTTGGGTATTGGGTCGTCTTAGGCCAATGCGCTAAATCAGGAATTTGGTAATGCTCTTCACTAGGTTGACTAAAAGTAGATTTTGCAAAACTGGTAACCCAGGCGGACAATTCAGGCTAGAACTTACGACAATCATTGGACGCATGACGTATCAATAAATTGTCGATCGTTCCGAAAAAGGGTCAAGTATAAAAATTCCGGCTGCAGTTCCGCAAAACCGTTCTTTAATATACTATACATTCAATAGGAAGATGCCATGAAATACAAATGACAATTTAATATGTAAATTAAACACATAATTGTACAATTAAGGAAAATAAGAATTACTAATTATTACAAATCCAAACAGTTAGTCAAATAAGTAATCAAATTTAATGGTTAGAACTTATTAAATTTTCCAGCAGAGTTTCCATTTTTGTTATGTCTGAAAAAGAGGTTTTAAAATTAATTTCAACTTTATAGAGAAAAAATCAATTTTAGAAAAGAGGAGTCGCCAATTAATTTTTTTTTAAAAATCAAAAAAACTTAATTTAAAAGACCCTAACAAATTTAAATTTTAAAAATTTAGAAAAAAATGTATGAGGTTCTTATTTCCACTTTGAGAAGGTGTTAAGCATTCAAAGTGGCTGCTAACGCGCGGTTATCTGATGATTTGAAAATTATTTGATTAATTTTTAAAAATATTAATTTAAAAGGAAACGAAGACTTTAAAATTATTTTTTGGAAAAAATGATCAAATTTAAACATTGAAAATAATATACATGTATAAAAAAAAGTAAAGTTGACCAAATGCCTAAGTAAAGGTAAAAAATCATCTAAAGAGTAAATTAACATGAATTGGTTTATCTTTAGGGGAATCTAATTAAGTTAAAATAAATTAAAATTAATATCTAAGCAAGCATAAATAACATAAGTAAATAAATTATTACAACCCAAATTAATATAAATAAATAATAAATAACCCGAATTAATATAAATAAATTATTGCCTGTAACTTAGTTTCTGTATGCCTGGACTAAGCTGTTGGCCATCTGCGTTTTGGGCCTTAAGCACAATTCCACCGTATATCGCAGCTGTATACACACTATATATCAAAATGTATATATATTGTATACAGTGTATACAACTTTATTTCTGTATATCAAACTGTATACACATAATATACCACTTGTTTGGTCACTGTATTTGCTGTATATTACTGTATATCAGACTATATATATACTGTATATCAGTGTATATAAATCACCCAACTACTGCTAAACCTAATCACCAAAACTGCTATAAAAGAACTAACCAGATAGGTCAAGAGAGAAAACCTCAACTTCGCAACCTAAGGACTCAAGATACTAATAAGGCAGAGGAAAGAATCGACAAGCAAGATCTACCGTAATCCACAAAAACTATACCTTTATTCATAGCCTGCTTTAATAGTTAGCCATTATTTACGAACAAACAATGCCAAGCAACGAGGGCAGGTGTCAATGCCAAGTAAAACATAATAGAAGGAAAGGATACTAGTCAAAGAAAAGATAGCTATGCACAATAGCAAGAGGAGCTACTCAACCACTAATCCAACAAGATGAAACACAACTAAGGTGACTTCTAAGCCGACTAGGTCCAACAACCACAACTTCCCAAACTAATAACATTGGTGTAGCCACCTATCTAACAACGATCAGAACTACAACAACAAAAAATAGTAGGGGAGTCAAAAAGGAAAAACTAACTAGCCCGGTCTCAAACTCATAACACATCCACCAAAGGCAAAGGCATAGGGGTTGCTCAACCACCACTTCTCAAAGTAGAACTCGACCTAGTCGAGCCACTACCAAAACAAAATCAACTACGACACTGAAACACATGCACATAAGTCCAAGTAAGGCTGCCACCATAATCATGAGCTAAATGACAAGTCAAATAGGCACATATGGGTATAAAATCCCCAAAACCGCACAATACAGATAATGAATAACAAAATAATGAATAATGAATTTACCCACATAAATCGATACTTGGAACCTCGACCTCTGGCCAACATGTAGGAGCATCGAACGGATCTTGACCGACCTCTGTCTAAACACCTGAAGTACCACCAACAATACTCAGAGCACTACAACAACACAAAAAGCACTCCCCTTCCTGAAGGCATCATAAACCCATGAGACTGACCTGACTAAGCAAACTGTATGCTGGTCCCACACCTAGGACACTCTCTAGATCGGTGGACAAGTTCCCCACAAAAGATTCAAGGTCCTACTACTCTAGTCTGGGGTAGAGAAAGCCTGAAATCTCTGAATGATCAAATCCCACTTGGGGAACTCCCTGGACTAGTGATCCAACTCCCTACAATTGTAACAACCTCTATAGTCTGACACCCAGCGTGAAAAACATGATGAGCTCCCCTTGCGGCCTCTGACAAACTATGGACCATCTCTAATAGCCGAAGAACCACCCCTAGGTGACTCTACTAGAGTCTTTCCACACTTTCTAGTAAAGTAGCCCTCTCTAGACTTGTAGTAATCGTCACCAATGTCAACCCACTGGAATGGAATGAGCTCCAACACCTGAAGGACCCATGTGCTCACTTTGAGAATTTTGACTGTGTCTGCCATAAGCTCCACGACCTACCTCAGAAACACCAAAAAGTTTAAGTGCCACCGTTGCAGGCCTAGTAGGTCGAGAAGGAAGAAGATCCTTGCTGAACTGATAATCACTCCGAAGTGGGTTGCTATCACTATTTTGATGATGACGAGGCCTCTTACCACTATCTCTATATGCCTCAGAGTATGCCTGCTCCATGGCCCTCACATAGCTTACAACTTGGGGAAAGGTAGACCTAGTTGCAATTAAATGCTCTGACGCTAAATAGATTGTCAAAGACAATCCCTTGATGAACTCCTAACTCATATATCGATCCATGGAGGATGATGGGGATTTATGCCTATCCTACTCAAGGAATCCTAAGACATACTCGAAAACTGACGACGAACCCTTTTTGGGACAAATCAACCCAGCTCTATCCTAAGAAGCACATACTGCACCTAGAACCACACATGTCGGTGGTGTACTCTCTAAGAAATACAACGCTCCTGACATTATAGCTCGAGGAACCGAGGTAGCCAGTGACTCTATCGGAGCTTGTGCTGCCCCTAAAATCTCTGTCTATTGAAGAATACTCTTGACCTCAAGGTCTATGCCTGACTACGGCCCTATAGCCTGACCAAGTGCCAAAACACTCGTAGGATGTGCTCATGCTCCATCCATGCATGTTGAACACCTCATGCTATCCATCTAAGAGAGAGTGGATTCCAAAGAAGCAATTTTAGAGGCTATTCGAAGTGAAAACACATAATAAGGAATCAAAATAAAGTTTCCTAATAATTCCCTATATCCTCACAAATATAGGATACGGATGTGAACGCACCTATCTGCATGACTCTATTAGAAATTTGCTCTTATACAAATGATGACGGTCCATCTAGAGCTTTGATACAAACTTATCACAAACCGATTTCTTAGGTCATGATGACACCTACTACTATCCACTAGTAGATAAACCTAACCTATAGCCTAGAACCATAGGGAACATGCTATCAAGCAAAAGATGGACAAAAAGAAGCAAGAGACAAATAACAGTAAGAATAAAGAGAAACCAACCTAATATAAACAATGAACCAGCCCTAAGACCTGGCATCGATAGATATTCATGCATCTAATCAAAATTAGAGTAAAAGGCTTTTACAAATACAAAAATAAATATAGGCTGTCTCAAAAGTAAAGTAAGACTAGTGCTAGTCCAAAGTAGATGGAAATCGGCAACTCCGAACGCCAAAAGCTCACCAAATCTCCAGATCAAAAGCTCCTCTACATAAGTCTAATCATAGGCGATAACTCGTACTAGGATCTGTAGGGTGCAGAAGTGTAGTATGAGTATCAAAAGAATGGTACTCAGTAGACATAGGTTGGCAGAGCTCCATAGATAAAGCAAGTATAAATAACATATAAAAAAGGTAAGTATAGAAGAAGTAACCAAATAGGAGCTAAACCAATGTAGAATAGGAAATAAGAGTAAGAAGATAGAATATATGGAGAAAAGAAATAGAGTCAAGGAACGCACCTGAAAGCACAAGCCAATAACCTATTAACAACAGGAGTAAACTAGCAAAGAATGGAAGACAACGATCACTGCTAGTCACAAGTCACCTAAAGACTAATCCAACTCAGCCTAAAAGGGAGTACTAACAATAAATACAGACTAAGATCCCATATTAACCAACAACAAATACAACAGATAAGCACAATTAAAATCAAACAATAACCAACCAGGCACTTATACCCCCGAAAGGTATAAATAATACAAACATACCTTTGACCCCCATAAAATTGGGGGACCAAACAACAATAAGTATATTGGTGATAAGAGATGCGTATGAATGCAAGTTTGTAGTAAAAACTAGTAACATCATCGGTGACTCTCAAAAATCATCAATAGCTAACTGTATAGACCTACCCTAGCCCTCGGCCTGCCATGTAGGACCTATTTAGCTCCCTCATCCAGTTCAGTGGTACACCGGCCAAAAGGGCCTATAGGGGACACAAGAAGCTTGTATACACTACCTGGTCCTGAACCAAGTCTTATACATAATACATAGTATCTCTGTCTTGGTACTGGAGTGTGAATATTCAAGCTGATTTATAAAAGGGTGACATCGCATTGGATAGTCAAGCAAAGGCTAAGAGCATCCCGGATGTAGCCAATGTAAAAAAAGGACGACGCTGTGCCAAATAATAATAAAAATGTTGAGCACATCCTCGATGTCACTTATATTGTCAGTATAAAAGGAGTATATCCTCGACACCTCATAAGTCTCAAAACTAATATGGTATGATCTTCGTTAAAACCAATTTAAAAATAGTAAAAGTGTGAGAATGTGCCTTCTCAAAAATAGTAGTTAAAATCCAATAAAGGAATCAGGATCGTACCACAAAACTAGTGAATATGTTCAATCAATGCAAACATGTCATCACTAGCATCCAAAAAAGGTACACATAATCAGAAATGTAATACCAATTCATAACACACTACCAAGGCAAAGGAAACTAACTTGAGATCCATCGCTCCTTGAACACGGCCCCGGGCCGAACAATATAACACTAGTCAATAAGGCATCATAAGCCTACTGCTAAACATAAAGTGAAGTAATTGAGAAATAGCTCAGAATCAAATAGGGGGAGAAATATATCTAGGAACGATGCCTTTACCCCAAATATGCCACACTAGCTCACAACCGAGCTCTACTAATCCAACTCTATGGCTATGATGAGCCATAGAAGTCTCAGGCACTAGCACAAGGTATACCATCTGAAACAAGCCCTAGAAAGCTATGCCTAGCTATAAGGGCAATAATGCACATGCTAAAGCATCTAAGGCTCAAACCTAGCCTAAGGCCATCAATGTCAATCCTAAAGAGGATAATAATGCTAAGGCAATGCCATAAACAAGGATTATAGCTAAACTATTGATTTTACGAGACTACTCTAATCTAAGACGCAATCGGGAAGCGAGAAAATGGACCACAAGGAGGAACAAACCTATACTCAGCAAATACCAGTTTAAATGACATGAAATTCATACTAAACATTATATAATAAAGCTCATTCAAAGTGGGAGACCATAACCAACGTCGAAGCCAATCACACATGCTCTAAATCCACCAATTTAAAGCGTTCCACCCCTGAATCACCTCCAATTGTCACCACGCTATCAAAATATTAATCACGTCTTTATGAACATTTAGACACCAAAATCGCTTAAAACAGAGACGAACCAATTTTGGAGTCTAAAGTAGAAATTTGGGACCTAGACCGGGAATCTCAAAATCAACTTGGTAAAAAGGATCATTTTTCATTTCTGAACATGTATCACTAAATGGAACAAAATTCAGGGCTCGAAATAGTGCAAAATCAGTTCATTCAAAAACTCACCATTAAAGCATCAAATCAAGCTTAGGCAGCCCCTTTGGAGTGATATTTACCTTGAAGGATAAATCTACAATTTCCCTGAGTACTTTAAAAAGTAGCCACAAACATTCTGAACACACTAGACTTCGAATCACCAAAAATGGAGCTCTATAGCTCAAGATATTAAATTTTGAAAATTAGAAAAAAAAACTGAAAATAGGCTTGACTTATAAGGGTGATCGCATGTGGGAATGAGTCTGACAATGCGCACAAATGCCTATGCCAGAGCACCGTGCAGTGCAAACGCAACCGATGCTGTATGCGAACGCGAATGCCAGTGTGCACGTGCAGCTTGAACGCGGCTAGGGCCGCACTTGAAAGTGAATGCTTGTGTGCGCAGCCTCGTTGGAATGCGGTCAGCACCGCACGAATGCTAAGGCCAAGGGATGGTCGCACCAGATCAACACACCAGCTAATTTTCCTCATTTTGAAAGTCTTCGATGGAGGTTTGAAATTTGTTCGAAACACTGTGTGTGCAAATGGACTATGCTACCCCACTAAATTCGATATTTTGGACTCAATGGCAAAGTTAGAATTTCCAACCGAGGTTGTCTCGACAAAAGTTGTCCCCATTCTCAAAAGCCATTTTTAGCCAATTTCCAAAAAGGGCTCAAAATGATATTAGAAGCCTCGAGAACGGTATGAAAAGTTATTCTAAACCAAACTCGACATTTCAAAGCTAACCACACTAACAAAGTTTTCATCCGAGTGCATTTTCCAAGAATGTTGACCAAAGTCAAACTTAGGCCAAAGCTTAAAGGCTGAAACGCCTAATGACTCAAACTTGGATCGAAATCCTCGAGGACAGAGCCGAGCATGCCACTTGCCTAAAATAATCCTTCTAGAGTTGATGAAACTATCATAATTTCATTCTAAAGCCATTTTCTAAATTTTTTACTAAAGTCACCCATTCAAACTTCAAGAGTTTCAAAACATAGAAAGTGGCATAAAAACTAAACGAATGACCAGACGACCGATCTGCCAGTGCCAGCAAGGCATAAATAACTTGAGGTCGCTACAGGAAAGATCAAATTAATGAAAAGATTGGAAAATGGAGTAAATGACCTGGATGGTCATTACAAATCCCTACTCTCTCTTATTCTCAGATACATCACTTTATGCGATGTATCAGTTGGATACATAACTTTACGCGATGAACAAATTGGATACATCAAAAAAGTAATGTATCGGGACATACGTGATGTATCAAGACATTGAGTGATGTATTCAAAATCGAGACGTGATGTATTAGGACGTTTAGGGATACATCCAGAATGGATCCAGATTCCACCAAATTTAAGGGAGTTTTGTAATTTGGAAAAGAATAGGGATAGGATATAATTAGCTCTTAACACTATGAGATTTGTGTAATCCCTACTAAATAATATCTATACTGTTTACAATAACATGTATTTCTTGAATCGGCAACCACTTGCAACGCACGTGTCGAATAACTAGTTATATTAAAAGCATGAACGCTCTTAGAAATGTTGATTGAACTTTTTGTCCTTCACTAAAAAGAAGACTCTACAATAGAATTTTTTTTGTCATTTACTATTTTTTCTCAAATAGTTGTCATTTAATTAATCATCCTAAATTTAGGAATTCAAAATTAATTGATGTTATAACTATCAAATATTTACTTATTTTTAAGATGTAAGAACTCTTAATATTTAGTATTTTATTTCCACATTTAAACTTCCTCATATCGGAAAGAAGCTTGAAAGAGAGAACCAGGAATGAAATAGCGAGACCAAACGAGCATAAAGCCCTGAAGGTTGATGATAAGAGCGTAAGACTTGGACGATAGAGGGTTTTGAGCGAGGGAGTGATAGGCAACCAGCATTAATCATTTTCAGGAACTTGAACTTTTCTTTGGTATATATTTTGTAACTCAAATATATTGCTTAGTAATATTTACATAATTTTTCAAAGTTGTGTACATAATGATATGGGTCATATATTTAATAATTTGTTCATTATATTATTTTTTATCTATATATTATTAATTGACGAAGTACTTATGTATAAAACATGTACACTAAAATAGTGTTATTATAAAAGTGAAAAGCTCTATAGTGAAAAGTTAAAGTACCAAAATATTCATAAAATATTAAACAACCTTTTTAACCTTTAAAAAACCAAATTGTGTATTAAAGTACAAAAACATAATTTCAAAATTTTGATTCTAATTTTAAGGCCTAACTTGGAGTTGCCAGAAAAATTATGATGATTTAGTTCTTGTAACGTTAATTAAAACTAAATTCAGTGTATGAGGTGTTCCTTAGGATGAGTATTGATTGTATCTTTAATAAGAAATCAATAACAAATCTTCTTCCAATCAAAAGATATTTTTGGATAAGTGTAACGTTCGGGAATACTCCTCTATTCCATATTAAGTAAATTTTTGAGACTTTTTTCAGTGATCAAAATAATTAAATTGTTCAAAATTCAAGATGGATGTTTGAAATTTTTTCCATATTTGCCCTTTCCTTTATTAAAATTTTATTTTTTCTAGGAGATAAATTACACTACTTACAAAGTTATATTTATAATTTTACAAAGGACAATAGTGAAAATTATGGTTCAAACTATGCCCTTGAAGGTTTTTATTTTTATGTCTGTATTGCCTCACAAATTTAGTTAATATGGATTAGAGGAAATAGTATTTTTTGCATTGAATTTTGTCAAAGTAACTGTCATTGTAGCTATTATTTAGATTTAATAGAATTCTAATTAATAATTTTTCTGTTTTAACTAACTATTATTTTTATCTTTTCATTTATTTTAAAATAAGTGATGTTTTAGATGATAAATAAGATGTTAATGATGTTCTTTCAATTTTATATTTCTCTAAGTAAAGAGAGTTTTATATAACCAAGAAACTGTTAAAAAGATATCTTTTAAAAAGGTATTTATTAAGGATAAGTTGATAAAATACGTCTTAGTTTTTAAGAATTAAGTAACTTTTTATGGGGTGTGCTCAAACTAAAAATATCATTTATTTTTAAGGGGTTCAACATCTACTATTTGTACATAAAAAATAATTTTAGCCATCAATAAATAGTATACTTTTTTCATCAAAGAATGTTTGTATGAACCCCCTCGATCCTACTTGGCTTTGTCCTATGCTCTGGTAGCAAAACTATCTCCATTATCAATGCAAAAGTGAAAAAACATAACGTAAAAGGAGTCGTACAAAGGGACAAATTGAAATCCATTCTCACTTCTCATAATAACTATAGCTAGATCTTCGTATTTGGTGACATAATAAGATTCTAGTTGCAGAGAATTTTTAGAAAGATTATTGGGAATGTGCACCTCATAGTCGCAATTTCCTTTTAATGATATAGAACATGATAAATAACAAATCTTCACTAATAAGATATTTTTATACTCAGAAGTAAAGTTATATGACCATCCCACCACAATCCAATTAAAACAAACTGCTTCTTACCAATCACGATATTTTGTGTAAAGAATTATACCATCATCATTAGAATAACCCAAATAAAAATCATCAGCCTGCACTTTCCATTGGCAATTGGTAGTATACTCTGTAACATAACCATTTCCATCATGAATGCAATAATGCAAATTATTAAATACATCGAACACTTGACTTTTAGTTTTACCCCAACAAAAGTGACAAAAGAATTGTAAGTTTTGGGTTATGGGTGTCCCATGTGGATCGACCCGACCCGATCCGATCTTATCAACCCAATACATTTTTCTTCTGAAAAAAAGGATAAGATTTAGATAATTCAGATTTTGTAAAGAAAAGGGAACAATTATTAAGTAATTGCTCAACCTCTTACTTTTAAAAATAAATCTTCCCCTCAGTTGAAAAGAACAGGAAAAAAAGACGATCAACACAAAAAATAAAATAAAAGAGAGAAAGAGAAGACAAGAAAATGGACTATCATTTTTTAGATTTTTACTGACACAAAAATAAAGACATCTAGTTTGTGATAAATACTCCATTTCCTTGAGAGACGAAGTCGATTTGGATCAACTTCGAGTTGGTAAGAAATTCAACATCTTTCGCTACGAAATTAAGGTACACATATTGTTGTTTTGCTCTAAATTTCTAACATTGGTATCAGATCCAAGGATGATTTCTCTTCATTTGAATATTGTTTCTTGAAATTTATCACTGCAAATATATGCCAACAATATTTGACTCTAAATCACTTACAAAAATAAAAGAAATTTTATCATGACTCAATTCCTCAGGTCATGATGACACCTACTATAACCCACCAGTATATAAGCCAACCCATCACCCCGGAACTCCAAGTAATGAGTTTGAGGGCAGAAACTAAACAAGAGTTGCGAATTATAAAGATAGGCAGGAAGAATAAGCGGAAGTAAACCAAAACATGATATAGACAACTAAAGATCCCTCCCAAAACCTGAAAGTCACAAGTACAAAGCTGCTACAAAATAAAAGACGAGTACAAGTCCTGAAAGTGGACCAAAAATATATACAATAACAAGCTAGTCTCAAAAGGCAAAAGATGGGCCATCCATACTAAAGGAGACAGGAATGACCCAAAAAATGCCAAGTGCTCACCCTAGTCTCTGAAGCTGACTGCAACAGGCTCAATCTATCCCCGGCGGTAGCTGGTGCTCGGTCCTACATCACGAAAGTAGATGAAGAGTGTAGTATGAGTACCAATACAACAGGTACCCAGTAGGCATCATAGGCCGAATGAGCAGAAAAGGTAAAAACATTATGAAAAAGAGGAATAGCCTAAATAGAAGTCAACATAAGCATCAAAAGGGAAAAGAGTACTACCTATGAGAACTATAGCTAACTATACCCAACTGGGGCCCCATAAGCCTAGTTGGGACACTTATACGCAAGTTAAATAAAAACTCGTACGAACCTCCATAAATCCGCCGAGTACACAGAATAGCTACAACTACCAAGGCTAGAAACCAAGAATCTACGATGTCAGGAGCCGAAGTACTGTATCATTTCCAAACCCAAAATCTCCAAGAGTCAATCGATCTAGGGGTGACTTAGGAGTCGAGGCTGGGACTGGGACCTAGATGCTCGCCCGAATATTTAAAGTGTCTAAGGCTAGGACTGGGTACCCGAATGCTTTCCATAATACATAAGTGCGGTCGAGACTGGGACTGGGTACCCAGATGCTCGCCATAATACATCGGTATAATCGAGGCCGAGACTGGGTACTCGGATGCTCGTCATACAAGCAAGCTGGTAGAGGCCGAGGCTGAGTACCCGAATGCTCCCCGATAATTCAGAATGCCGGGACTTGGTACTCGGATGCTCACAAATAATTTGTCCCATGATGCCAAACATTCAACTTCCGAACTAGAATACAACAGTATCAAAAATCTTTTCCCAAATGAGTCAACTGATATGCCGCCAAAACTGGAACTGGAGCCAAAGTCAATGATCATTAAATCTAGTGTTGCCAACGCATCACGAAAGTAAAGATTATATCGATTTATGGATGAGGATATTTTTAAGAGCAAGGGTAATGCCTAACTAAGGCGAAACTACCAGGCACTAGCCTGCTACACTATTTTATAAGGATCTAAATACACCGGAGCGATGTCGAGGCACCTAAAGCAAGTTTACATCTTATACTAAGGCCAACATACTCCACAGTATCAACAACATGCTCATTTAACTCTCTTTATAATACTAACAAATAACGATAAGATACATATGCTTCTAAATATCCAAAAAAATCGATAACAAGCCTAAAACATAATTTCAAACACCTGACATGCTTTCACACATTCCATCTCAATCTAAAGAAAGGTAAATCGTAGCCTACTTGTAGGCTAAACACGCAAGGTCCAAATTATTGTGTCAGAACTTTTCCCTTTCGAACTGCCTTGGAATGCTGCCACGCTATCAAAAATAGAACCACGACGTCGATATGGTCGTTTAGAAACTAATTTCATAATTTTTGGAGACGGACCAATTTTGGGGTCTAAAATGGAAAATATGGGACCCGCATATGAAATTTTGGATTTGACCCCCAAAACAGGATCTAAACATCACCCCAAGCTCACAAATTAGATTTATAACACAATTCAGGGTGGAAAACTATGCGGGATAAGCATGCAATCAAAACTCATAAATTCTAACTAAAAGACAAAAAATAGCAGCATCAAAATCAGCCAATTCTGAAGAAACGATATCCTTTCAACCCAAACAAATTATACTATGATGATCCTTGCGAAAAACACCACAATCTAGCCTCAAGAATCACTCAAAACAGAGTTATATTGACCAAGATACACTCTTCCAAAATTCAACAAAATTTCAATCCGAAAAAGACTAAATTTGTAACTAAAAACATCTGTTTACCTCAAACGAAGCTTCCCTCGCGTTTATAAGATTACCACGAGATTCCTCACGAAAGTCTCTTCAATTTAGACCCTTGAATCACCAAAATCGGATTTATATAGGTCAAGAAATAACTTCTTAAAGTTCAAAAATGGACACTACTACAAATAAGATCACAATTTTTACCTGAATCGAATGCTTCAAATCACTTTTCAAGATCCCCAATACGTTCTGCATGAAAAATTTCACAAATTTTTCTTTTGCATCACCCAATTTGGAGCTATATAACTCAAGTTATGAGGTTTTAAAGTTGAAGAAAATATCCCCCAAAAAATATGCACTAGCTGCTGCAAAATTCTAATTTTTGGAAAATCCAAAATCTCCGATGGGGTGCTCGGAATTCGTTCGGAACCCGATAAAAATAAACCATATATGCTACCCCACTAAATTTAACATTCTGGATTCAATGGAGCATTCAGAATTCCCATATGAGATCATTTTAATAAAAATTAGGTTCCACACCCAAGAGCCCTTTTAAGCCAAATTCCATAATGGGCCTCGAGATTAGACCAGAAGCCTTGTAAAGCGAACGAAGGGTCTTTCCAGACCAAAATAGACATTTCAAAACTAACCGCACTGTCAGAATTTTCATCCGAGTGCATTTTTTAAGAATATTAACCAAAGTCAACCATAGGCTAACCTTCAAAGTCAAAAGGGCCAAATGGCCCCAAACTCGTATCGATTGCCTCAATAGTCATGCCAACTATGCTATAGTCTAATTTGGCTATTTCGGAGCAAATGGAACCATCAAAATTTAAATTCGAGATCCCGTTGACCCAAAACTCAAAAAGTCTCAACTAAACCAACTTAGACCTTCAAAATACCAAAACGGACTCGGGACCTCTAAAAATTCAACCAACACTTCTTTTAAACCAAAAACCATCTCCCGAATCCAACGGAGTCATCAAAATTCCATTCCGAGCATCAAAACTCCAAAAGTTGATCAAAGTCAAACCTTGGCTTAAAATTCCTCAAATTCTCAATTCAAGGCCTCAAAATTTCGTTACAACTCTAAAACTGATTTTGTAAAGTCTTGTAAGCCAATTTAGATATTTCGGAGCTGCTGGAATTGATGGAATTCCATTTTGAACCTATAGCTACGATTTACCCCAAATACCACTTTTTAATACTTAAAACTTATGAAAACTCAAAATTTTCAAAGACTTAACTTTTCATAGGATTTTCTAAAAATCAACACCCGGTACCAATCAAAAATGACTCGAGGCAACTAAAGGGAGGGGTAAAATAGTTATTTTACAAAAATTTCAAAAATGACCTTGAGGGTCATTACAACATCCACTACTAAAAGAACTTTCGTCCGCTTAAGTAGGGACAAAGGTATACCTGGATGGACAAATAAGATGGGGAACTGCTTGCGCATCTCCTGCTTGGTCTCCCATGTGGCCTCCTCGATCGAACGATGATGCCATTGGACCTTAATTACAGGGAGGGACTTAGAACGAAGCTAGCAAACATCTCTGGCTAGAATAACAACTTGCTCCTCAACAAGAGTCAGGAGATCATCCAACTCAATAGATTCATACTGAAGCATGTGAGACCCATCTGAAATGTACCGACGCTATATTGAAATATGAAAAATAGGGTGTATAACTGGAAATAGTGGTGGCAAAGCTAACTCATAAGCAACCTCTCCAACTCTCCTTAGAATCTCAAAGGGCCCGATATACCTGGGGATAAACTTACCCCTCTTATCAAATTTTATCACTCCCTTCAAAGGAAACACCCACAAGAACACTCGATCTCCCACATCGAAGTGCAAGGGCTGGCACCTGCAATCAGCATAACTCTGGTGCCTACTTTGAGCTATCCTCGGCCTATCCTGAATAACCTGAACTCTGATTATGTGATCCTGAAGTAAATCGGTACTGTGTGGACCAGGCTCTAAAGACTCAAACCAACCAATCGAAGTGCGATAACGCCTACCATATAAGGCCTCAAATTGGGTCATCTAAATACTAGAGTGGTAGCTATTGTTGTACACAAACTCTGCCAAAGCTAAGTACTGCTCCCAATGACTCTTGAACTCTAATACACAAGCTCGCAACATATCCTCTAGAACCTGAATAGTACGCTCAGACTGACCGTTGGTCTATGGATGAAATGCTGTACTAAGATCAACCCGGGTGCCCAACTCTCTCTAAAAGGCCTTTCAAAAACTGGAAGTAAATTGAGATTCCCTATCTGATATAACAGATATCAGTACCTCATACAAATGGACCACCTCCTGAATATAGATTCGAGCTAGATAATATGTAGTAAAAGTGGACCGTACTGGCAAGAAATGCACTGATTTGGTCAATCGATCAATGATGACCCAAATACCATCATTACCTCTAGATGTTCGAGGCAATCCCATCACGAAGTCCATGGTAATCCATTCCCATTTCCACTCGGAAATGGGTAATCTCTAAAAGACTTCACCAGGATGCTGATGCTCGGCCTTAACCTGCCGGCAACTTAAATAATGGGATACATACTTATCTATATCTCTCTTTATACCATACCACCAGTAATACTATCATAAATCTCGATACATCTTTGCGGTGCTCGAATGGATAGAATATCTAGAATCATGGGCTTTGTGAAGGATCAACTGAATGAAGTCTCCAACTCTGGGAACACAAAGGCGACCATCGAACTGCAGTATGCCATTCGAATCTATAAAAACCTGGCCACCTCTCCTCGCAATACTAACTCTCAAAGCCCTACCAATGCTCCACCTCAAACTTCTGGCCACAAATCTAGTCCAGTTGAGATGATCGAGCTCCCACAAAAGCTAAAATTGGTCCAGAATCTGAGATTTCCAACCTAACCATCCGATTAGCTAAATACTGGATGTCCAAGACTAGGGATCGCTCCGCAATAGAAAATTAAGCTAAACTACCCATACTCCCCGTCTTCCAACTCAAGGCGTCCGCTACTATATTCACCTTGCCCGGGTGGTAGAAGATAGATATGTCATAATTAGCCAGTAGCTCAATCCAATGCCGCTATCTATAATTAAGATCCTTCTGACTCATAATATACTATAAGCTACAGTGATATATATATATCTCGCAATAGACTTCGTATAAGTAGTGCCTCCATATCTTGAGCACGAAAACTATCGCCGCCAATTCCAGGTCATGAGTGGGGTAGTTATGCTCGTTCATTCTCAACTATCTAGAAGCATAAGAAATAACTCGGCCACGCTGTATCAGTATATACCCAAGACCTATATTAGAAGCATCACAATATACCAAAAAGATCTCTCCCTTAACTAGTAGAGTCAAAACAGGAGCGGTGGTAAGCAACTCTTTAAGCTTTCGAAAGCTTGACTCACACTCCTCAGACCACATAAAGGGAATATCCTGGTGGGTCAAACGGGTCAATGGGCCTTCAATGGTAGAGAAACTCTCAATGAATCGACTATAATACCTAACCAATCCAATGAAACTCTAAATCTCCATAATAGATATGGGCCTAGCCCAACCACGAATAGCCTCAATCTTCGCCAGATCCACCTTGATACCCTCTCTAGACACCACGTATCCCAGAAATAGCACAGACTCCTACCAAAACTCACACTTTGAGAATTTAGCATAAAACTGCTGATCTCTCAAAGTCTGGAGAACAACCCTCAAGTGTTGCGCATGCTCCTCCCTTTTCCGCAAGTATACCAGTATGTCATAGATGAATACAATTACGAAAGAGTTAAGATAAGGCCTGAATACTCGAGTCATAAGGTCCATAATAGCTGCGGGGCCATTAGTAATCCCAAAAGACATGTTACACCCCGTACTTTTGTACCTTGGAATGCATTCTTAAGTCTCTTGAAAGGCTCTTAAGTTTCATGGAAGGATCGTAAGTCTCTTAAGTTTCTTAAGGTTTTCTAAAGCTTCTTAAGACTTCTTAAGAACTCTTAAGCTTCTTAAGAGTTATCATATAAGCTGGATAATCTATAATGCTATCAAACAACTCTAAAGAAAGGAGAATGCGATACTCCATAGTAGAGAAGATTGGAAATAGAGTTATAAGAATCCGAAAGAAGTTGGAGAATGAATGATGAGTCATAGGACACGACTTATTTATGTAAGCTTCCAACTTGGAAATCTTACATACTTAAGCTATTGGAGTATATGTCAAGCTTACATAGCAAGAATTATATAGGTTCGTAAAGTAAGACAAGATTACAAACCCACAAAGAGGAAAAGAGAGTGCCATGTGGAAGCACAAGAGAGAGCCACATAGCAGCATGAGAGAGTGCCATATGGCAGCAGCTGGAGCAAGGTAAGGGATTCCTTTTCAAATTAGAGTTTATGATGTTGTTATGAGGTATATTACATGTCTTGAATAAGGTTGAAAGTGGAAATTTTTTATAAGGATACTTGATGTTAGAAACAAACTAAATTAAAGTGGTTATAGCTAAATCGAAGTCGAGTAGTGGGTTGTCGTTGTGGTACTGCGGGTGAAGCTAGTTGGGTTGCGTGTTGTAGGGATTTAAAGTATTTTAAAAAGGGTGTGGGTGCTTCTGGTTTCAGCCACACGACCCTCTATTTGGTATGGTTAAAGATTTTATGAAATAAAGATTTAAAAACTATATTTTTGTATCGTAGTTTGGAGCTAGTTATTTGGAGCTTGTATTGTGTAAGGTTGAAGTGATTTACTTGTAAATATGCTTCTGGTTGTTGTTTTTGGTATGGATGTTGATATTGTGGCTGAGTTAAAATCGCGGGGATGTTGAAGTTATAAGGGAGATGCTACCCGATTTTCGGTAGATTCAGAACTAGTAACAAATTAGTCGAGAGTAATGGATAAGGAGATAACTCCTATGAGTACTTGGGTGTAGAGTTGGAAATTGGAAAGTGAAAGGTCATTAACCTTAGTATTTCTTTCATGTTAAATAGGTTCAAGAGACGACTAGGAGAACATGTAAGAATAATCCGTAAGAGGTATGTGAAGCTTACCCTTTCTTTCTTTTGGCATGTCTTAGCCTTAAGTGATTGATATACGAAATGTGGGAATAATTCCATTTATATAAACCCAAGTATGAATCATAAGTCTTATTCACTTCTCGATGGTAGAATTCCTATACTAGTTGAGTTATTACCTCTCAAGGCTTCTATATGATGGAGAGTAGTATGTGAAGTTATCTCCTTTCTCTTGGCGTGTTTTGGCATAAGTACGTAGAGCTACCCTTATTTCCTCTTGATATGTCTTTGCCATTAATTTGGTGCTATGATGGTAAGGTAATGCAATTATAAGGTTATGATACCGAGCCCATGACGGACTGGGTATGATATATGTAAATGATGACTCTTTGAGGAAAAGTAGAGGCTAGGTAAAGCTTATTCTTTCTCTTCCTTTGGCATGTCCTAATTGTAAGTAAAATATGATACGAGCTCTGGGGTAACTCCAATTTTAAGTCCTAAATATAATCCATATATCTTATTCACTTCTGAATGTCAAACTCTTGTAGTAAGTTGAACTACTTTCCTTGAACTCCATAGGTTGAGAAGTACTGGATGCACAAACTCCTAGTCCTAAGGACTATGTGACGATGGGTATCCCTGATTCTATGAACTGTTAGTATTAATTTAGTACATATCTAGGGTCCCCGAGGTCCTAAGTGATATAGGACTCAATGGCATTTAGAAGGCACTCGAGATGGCTACACTATTATTCTGGTCCTCAGACGATAGCTTAATCTTCTTACATTGTTGATTCTCTGATAATGATTTAGATTGTATATGTTTACTCACTACTTGATTCATGTATACTGTAATACATCTTTCACCATGTCCCATAAAGGGCCAGGTACAGTATATGATGATTATAACACCGAGTTCCATAAATGGCCGAGTACGGTATATGATGATTATGACACTAAGTCCCATAAAGGGCCGGGTACGGTATATGATGATTATGACACCGAGTCCCATAAAGAGCCGGGTACGGTATATGATGAATATGATACCGAGTCTCATAAAGGACCGAGTACGGTATATGATGATATGATAACACCGAGTCTCATAAAGGGCCGGGTATGGTATATGATATGTGGATCAGACCGAACATTCCTTGGCATTACTATATGATATGTGGATCAAGCTAAATGATCCTCTTCATTAGTATATGATACATGGACCGGACCAAACATTTCTCGGTATTACTATATGATACGTGGATTGGACCAAACATTCCTTGGCATTACTATATGATATATGGATCGGACTAAATGTTCTTCGGCATTACTATATGATGTGGGATTGGGCCGTATGTTCCTCGGCATGTACTTACTGTATACATGGATTGGGGTATACGTTCTACAATGATAATAATATTTATGTGCTTAGGATGACAAAATGATGTAGATGGTACATCGAGTCCCCTAACGGGCTGGGCACAGTACGTGATGGTAATATGTATGACTTTCTTTTATAAGATACGAGTACGGTAAATAGTTAAATGTTATACTTGCCCCCTGCATCCCTACACCAAATGTAATCTCCTTATGATGTCTATGCTTTACATACTCAGTACATATGTCGTACTAACTCCCTTTCTTGGGGGGCTGTGTTTATGCTCGCATGTACAGATACACACTTTGGGGATCTGTCAGTGTAGGAGTTTCACTCAGCAGTTCAGAAGCGCTCCATTATGCTGGAGCCTAGTTTTGGTATTAACTTTCGATGTATATATTTATTTGTTCATGGTTATGCGCGGGGGCCTTATCCTGCCTTATGTTACTGTTCTTACTCTTAAAGGTCTATGGACATTATATGGGTTGTGTATGGGTTGTATATGCATGTATGTACAATGGTGCCTATGATAAGCCTCGCCGGCTTATATGTTATCCTGCCTGTTGATGTGCTATAACTTAAACAGGGGACAGATTTACTTACATATAGTAGGGATATACACGAGTGCCCAGTTCGAGCACCCATCATGGCCTACAAGGTTGGGTTGTGACAAGACATCACAAGGAACTCATAGTGGCCATAACGAGTCCGAAAAAAAGTCTTAGTAATATCGGCTGCTCTAATCCGCAACTGGTGGTAGCCAGACCTCAAGTCAATCTTAGAAAACACGGTCTCACCCTAAAGCTGATCGAATAGATCATCGATACGAGGCATGGGGTAATGGTTTTTCACTGTCACCTTCTTAGTTGCTTGTAATCAACACACATCCGTATAGTCCCATCCTTATTCTTAACAAATAGGACAGGTGCACCCCACGACGATACACTCGGGTGAATAAATTCCTTACCTAGAAGATCCTTAAGCTGCACGCTGATATCCTTGAGCTCTGCAGGGGCCATACAGTAAGGTGGTATAGAAATGGGCTTAGATCTAAGCTCCAAATCTATGGTAAAGTCAATATCTCTCTCTGGAGGTAGACCAGGTAGGTCAGTAGGGAAGACATCAGTATACTCCCTAACCACAAGGACTGAATCAACAGTAGGAGCCTCGCTGGACACATTATGGACATATGCTAAGTATGTCAAGCACCCGGACGCAACTAGCTGCTGGGCCCATATAAATGATATGATCTCAGTAGGTGAGAGACTCTAAACGCCCTACCATAAGACCGAGGGAATACCAGGCATGGCTAATGTAACAGTCTTGGCATAATAGTCCAAAACTGCATGATGAGGGGATAGCCAATCCATTCTCAGAATAACATCGAAGTCCAGCATATCAAGTAAAATAAGATCTGCTCGAGTCTCATGCCCCTGAATAGTCATCGCACAGGATCTAAAAACCTGATCCACTACTAAAAAATCCCCTATCGGGGTTGAAATATATAATAGGACCTCAATTGACTCATAAGGAATAACCAAACGTGGAGAAAAATATATAGACACATAGGAATACGTGGAACATGGATCAAATAAAGCTGAAGTAGTTTGCTGACAAATAAGGATAGTACCTGTGATAACATCATCTGATGCTTTAGCCTCTGCCCTCGCTGGAGCAGCATAGAAGTGTCCCTACCGGCCTCCCTTATGAACATTCTCTCTACCACCTGACCTGCCTCCCCGGGAACCTCCCCAAATACCCTGTTGACCATCGCTATGGCCGTGACCCCGATCTATACCTCCTAGTAGAGATGGTGCTACTGCCAATGGTCTAGCCTAACCGGGACACTTCCTAGCCTAGTGCTTCAGTGAGCCACAATCAAAGTATCCTGAAGCTGAGCGACCCATGATAATTCTTCCACAGTAGGAAAGAACATGACTTGATCCCTTCGAGCTCTGCCTTGTGGTGGAACCCCCCGAATGGGGCTGACTACCCTCAACTGCTGGCAGGGCGGCCTGAACCGGTTGGTTGGACTAACCCTGCTAGTACCTATCCAGCTAAAACCACTGCAAGGCTTGTTATAACTATTATGGCCTCTAGAATGGGACACACTGGAGCTACCCTGATGCCTGGGTCTCTTATCGCTGCCCCTTTGGGCCTGACGATGAATAATCTCGATCGTTCGAGCATGATCCAGCACATCTAGAAAAGAATGGCCCGTAGAAACCAAGTGTTTGGTCCCCAACCTCAGGTAAGGTCTCAATCCGCGCATAAAAAATCGTACCCGCTCCTCCTCAGTGGGTAGAATCATAGTGGCATATCGGGAAAGCTGATGAAATCTAGCCTCGTACTCCGCAATTGTCATATGGCCCTGCTCCAACCGAGTAAACTGATCTCAGAGTCAGTCCCTAACACTCCTAGGGATGTATCGAGTCAGGTAAGCCTCTAAGAACTGATCCCATGTCAATGGTGGTGATCCAGCTGGCCTGGACTACAAATCAGAGCGCCACTATTGTCTGGCTATCCCTCTGAACTGGTGAGCAGTGAAGTCAGCGCCTCTGGACTCCACAAGACCCAAGGAATAGAGATGCTCTTGACATGTAGTCAAGAACTCCATGGCATCCTCGCCAATGGCTCCAGAAAATATCGGGGGTGACAGCCTCTGAAATACCTCTAATATCTTCTGATCCTGTAATGACATCACATCCTTCAGAACTGCTGGTGGGGGTGCAACAACTAGTAGAGGCAGCTAAACCTCAAGTGCTGGCTGGATGGGTGGATCCCACGGTGCTGGTATGCCCTCTACCAGGGTTGGGGCCTATGGTACAACCCCAATAGCCGTGAGGAGATGCATAATCGCTACCTGTAGTACTAGGGTCACAACTGGTGCAGCTAGGGGCTGTGCTGGTGGTGGTGGTCCCTCTGACTGAGTAGGAATAGAAGCGTCCTGATGCTCCTCTACCAGCTCTGGCTCTATCTCCGGGTTGGGAGCTGGTGCTGCTCCCCTACCTGTTCCACGAGGATGGCCTCTAGGCCTGCCAAGCCTTGGTGCATTATCACAACCGGTGGTACCGCACGTATAAACCATCCCTACGAAAGCGTGGAACAAATGAGATTTCACGAAATCAATAAGACACAACACTGCACGAAATGATACAACATAGAAAATGTTCCTAATGACATCTTATAGCCTCCCAAAGATAAGTTACGGACGTCTTTGTACCCATCTGCGAGACTCTACTAGATGTTAGCTCTATACAAGTGAGACCAATGAACCTGGGGATCTGAAACTAACTTTTCACAACCTAATTTCTCAGGTCATGATGGCACCTACTATAACCCACTAGTAGGTAAGCCAATCCATCAACTCGGAACTCCAAGTAATGAGTTTGAGGGCAGAAACTAAACAAAAGTGGCGAATTATAAAGATAGAAATGAAGAATAAGCGGAAGTAAAAAAAATGATATAAACAACTAAAGATCCCTCCCAAAACTTGGAAGTCACAAGTACAAAGCTGCTACAAAATAAAAGATGAGTACAAGTCCCGAAAGTGGACCAAAAATATATACAACAACATGCTAGTCTCAAAAGGCAAAAGATGGGCCATTCATGCTGCAGGAGACAAGAATGACCCAAAAACACCAAGTGCTCACCCTAGTCTCCGAAGCTGACTACAATAGGCTTGATCTATCCACGGAGGTAGCAGTCCTGCATCACAAAAGTAGATGAATAGTGTAGTATGAGTACCAAGACAATAGGTATCCAGTAGGCATCATAGGTCGAATGAGCAGAAAAGGAAAAATAATATGAAAAAGAGGAATAGCCTAAATAGAGTCAACATAAGCATCAAAAGGGAAAAGAGTACTACCTATGAAAAATACAGCTAACTATATCCAACTAGGCCCTCATAAGCCCAGCCGGGACACTCGTGCGCAAGTTAAATAAAAACCCGGACGAACCCCCATAAGCCTGTCGAGTACACAGAATAACTAAAACTACCAAGGCTAGGAACCAAGAATCTGCGATGTCAGGAGCTGAAGTACTGTATCATTTCCAAATCCAGAATCTCCAAGAGTCAATCGATCTAGGGGTGACTTAGGGGTCGAGGATGGGACTGAGACCCAGATGCTCACTCGAATGTTTAAAGTGTCTAAGGCCGGGACTGTGTACCCAAATGCTTGCCATAATACATAAGTATGGTCGAGGTTGGGATTGGGTACTCGGATTCTCACCGTAATACATCGGTATGATTGAGGTTGGGGCTCATAGATAATTTATCCCATGATGCCAAACATTCTACTTCCCAACTAGAATACAACAGTTTCAAAAATCTTTTCCCAAATGAGTTAACCGATATGCTACCAAAACTGTAACTGGAACCAAAACTGTAACCGAAACCAAAGTCAATGATCACGAAATCTAGTATTGATGATGCATTATAAAAGTAACGATTATACCGATTTATGGATGAGGATATTTTTAAGAGCAAGGATAACGCCTAACTAAGGCCAAACTACCTGGCACTAGCCCGCTACACCATTCTACAAGGATCTAAGTCCACCGGAGCAACATTGGGGCATCTAAAGCAAGTTTACATCCTATACTAAGGCCAACATACTCCACAGTATCAACAACATGCTCATTCAACTCTCCTTATAATACTAACAAATACCAACAAGATACACATGCTTCTAAATATCCAAAAAAATCGATAACAAGCCTAAAGCATGATTTCTAACACTTGAGATATACAATTAAGCTACCCAACAAAAATTTCAACTATTTCAACATGTTTTCACACATTCCATCTTAATCTAAAGAAAGGTAAATCGTAGCCTACCTGTAGGCTAAACACGCGAGCTCTAAATTATTGTGTCGGAACGTTTCCCTTTCGAACTACCTTGGAATGCTGCCAGGCTGTCAAAAAAAAACCACGACATCGATACGGTTGTTTAGACACTAATTTCATAATTTTTGAAGATGGACCAATTTTGGGTCTAAAATGAAAAATATGGGACCCGCATATGAAATTATGGATTTGATCCCCAAAATAGGTTCTAAACGTCACCCTAAGATCACAAATCAGATTTATAACATAATTCAGGGTGGAAAACTGCGTCGGACGACCATGCAACCAAAACTCATAAATTCCAACTAAAAGATAAAAAATAGCAGCATCAAAATCAGCCAATTCTGAAGAAACGATATCCTTTCAACCTAAAAGAATTACACTATGATGATCCTTGCGAAAAATACCACAATCTAGCCTTAAGAATCACTCAAAACAGAGTTATATTGACCAAGATACACTCTTCCAAAATTCAATAAAATTTCATTTTGAAAAAGAGTAAATTTGTAACTAAAAACACCTTTTTACCTCAAACGAAGCTTCTCCTCGCATTTATGAGATTACCACGAGATTCCTCATGAAAGTCTCTTAAATGTAGACCCTTGAATCACCAAAATCAGATTATATAGGTCAAGAAATAACTTCTCAAAGTTCTTCAAAAAATCATTCCAAAAATGGACACCGCTGCAAATAAGATCACGATTTTTACCTGAATCAAATGCTCCAAATTAGTTTTCAAGATCCCCAATGCGTTCTGCATGAAAAATCTCATAAGTTTGCCTTTTGAATCACCCAATTTGGAGCTATATAACTCAAGTTATAGGATTTTAAAGTTGACGAAAATATCCCAAAAAAAATCTGCACTAGCTGCTGCAAAATTCTGAATTTTGGAAAATCCAAAATCTCCGATGGGGTGCTCGGAATTCGTTCAAAAACTGATAAAAAAAAATCCAGATATGTTACCCCACTAAATTCAACATTCTGGACTCAATGGAGCATTCAAAATTTCTATACGAGATCATTTTAATAAAAATTAGGTCCCACACCTAAGAGCCCTTTTAGGCCAAATTCCACAATGAGCCTCGAGATTAGACCGAAAGCCTCGTAAAGAGAACAAAGGATCTTTCTAGACCAAAATAGACATTACGAAACTAACTGCACTGTCAAAATTTTCATCCGAGTGCATTTTTAAAAAATGTTGACCAAAGTCAACAATAGGCTAACCTTCAAAGTCAAAAGCGCCAAATGGCCCCAAACTCGTATCGATTGTCTCGATAGTCCTACCAACTATGCTAATAGTCTAATTTGGCTATTTCGGAGTAGATGGAACCATTAAAATTTGAATTCGAGATCTCGTTGACCCAAAAATTCAAAAAGTCGCAACTAAATCAACTTAGACCTTCAAAATACCAAAACGGACTCGGGACCTCTAAAAATTCAACCAACACTTCTTCTAGAGCAAAAACATCTCTCGAATCCAACGGAGTCATCAGAATTCCATTCCGAGCATCGGAACTCTAAAAGTTGACCAAAGTCAAACCTTGGCTTAAAATTCCTCAAATTCTCAATTCAAGGCCTCAAAATTTTGTTACAACTCCAAAACTGATTTCTTAAAGTCTCGTAAGCCAATTTTGATATTTTGGAGCTGCTGAAATCGACAAAATTCCATTCTGAACCTGTAACTCTGATTGACCCCAAATATCACTTTTTAATATTTAAAACTTATGAAAACTTAAATTTTCATAGAATTTTCTAAAAATCAACACCCGGTACCAATTAGAAATGACTGGGGCAACTAAAAAGAGGGGTAAAATAGTTATTTTACAAAAATTCCAAAAATGACCTTGAGGGTCATTACAAATTTTCTTGGAGTAGAAAGAAGAAAGTCTGATCTGTCTGTATTATTTTTTTCTCTTTGCTTTTAAGAAGATGAATATGGAGCGTTTATAGTGATGAAATAAGAATAGGGAAGAGAGCTTTTTTTAATAATAAAATCACTATTTTTATAGAGAATTATGTAAAAGATACAAGCCTTTTATTTAATTTTTGCTTGGGTTGAAAAATGTGGGTTGATGTTTTATCTCTTTATTATTATTAAAATAGTTGGTCCCTTTCAAAGTTAAAAAAGATAATTTCTTTTTCCTTTATTACTATGAAAGTTGTTGGCGCTTTCTTTCAGAAGTGAAAAAGCAATTTTAAGGGTATTTAATATGATATACTTTCTTTTGGAAAAGAGGAAAGGAGAAGAGTGCAGTGTTTTATGGAAAAACTACAAATGCATTAAAGTACCATATGATATTGTTGTGCTTTTTAAGGGGGGAGTATACTCTAGAATTTTATATAACAAAATTCAAATACTTTAAAGTGTTAATGATTCTGTTGTACTTTCTCTTGAAAATAGATAATGACAATTTTATGTGACTCCTTAAATAACTATTAGTACTATCCTCTTTAATTGGAAATCGTGTGGTATTTCTTTGGGGAAATGAATAAAAATAAATAAATAAATTTATAACTCATGTACTGAAAGGACATGTACTATCTATATTTTATTTATTTATTTAGAGTAATGAGGTATGACAAGTTAATTCTTGTCAACATGTGACTTGGGAAAGTGAATAGTGCCAATGTGTCTTCAATTTTTTTTAATACTTTAAGGTATTGATATGGTATGAAGTACACTGATACTTCCTTTAAATTTTGTTTTGTTTGTTAGTAAGAGTAACTCATATACATATTTTACTCGGGTCATACATGTAGTCAAATCTTTTTATGATTTAGCCTTAATATTAATGAAAATGAATTTTATTAAAAGACACATACTAAAATATGTGTACATTTTTTTTGTTTATATATGTGCACTAAAATTGGTCTTTCTTAAAGAATTTTTTGGTCTTCTACAAGAATTAGTGACATATGTTGTCACATTGAATGGTATAACCATTCTTATGGTTTCTTGGTTCCTATTTTAGAAATGATTGAACGGGGACAAACTCAAATCACTCCAAGTGGGAGTTCTGGATGTCGAGCAAAGAGACAAAGTGGAAGAGCACACCGTCGAAGGGCATGTTTTCTAGGTCGTGAGATCATACGAAATGGTATGCTCAGGGCGACACAAAATCTATTATGAAATAAAAGGGCTATACGAAGGGAAAGCTAGAAGAAACTAATAGATTTCAAGTCTTTTAAGATGTCCCAAATATTATAATTTCTAATTTTGTTCATTTATTTGAATTAAAACGTGTAGAATTAGAAAACTATTTAGAAATATCAGATTGGGAAGCTTTAGCTACTTTAGCAAATTCTCTTTGTGATCCTTGGAGTGAGAGATTAATTAATGTTTACCATGAAATTTGGCCTAGCAAGCCTTTTTGGGTGTACATAAGTTGTCTCAAAAATTTGTGGGATGATTTTCGTCTTTAAATTGACTTGTTACTTGAAGATGTTTATTAACTTTATATATATGAAGTTGTTTCTCTCCTTTTATATGAATTTTATTCATTTATTTGAGTTTACAATGACTTAATTGAAAGCTATCATTCTAATATACATTAAGAAATTAATTTCTAATTTTGGTCAAATTTTTAGTTTGTAGATGATGACCAGATTCTTAAGTGTTCTTTCGATTTTACAGTAAACATGAAACCTTGATGTGAAATGATTTGCTTGAATGTGTAATTTGCATGAATAATTGATAAAATACTTGTATGATTGTCTCTTAATTACAGACATGGCATCAAAAAGTATTATTGCTGACCTTAACAAAGGTGAAAAACTGAACGGTAACAATTACGACATCTGGAGTCATAAAATATGGTACGTACTGAAAGAGAAAAATGCTCTCGAAGGTATAAACCATGTTTTGAATCAACTAGAAGAGGGTAACACTGCACAATACAGAAGAGGCCTTGAAGCTTATAAAGCTTGGAAAAGGCTAATTCAACTGCATGTGGAATAATAGTTAGTTCTGTTGTTAATGACCTCATACATTAATGTGAGGAATTCCCAAATGCTAATTCTATGTGAGCACATCTGCGAGGAACATATAGGGTACGTCTTTGACCTGCCTCCGACAGCTAACTATCAAATTTGACACTTATAAGAAGCGTCATGATCAAAATATCAAATAACACCTTAGGTTGATGTCAAACATGATAGCCCAACTCAAAAATGTTGGTCATGTTCTCTTAGATGAGCTACAAGTTCAAGCAGTGATCTAGTCTCTTTCTAATTACTAGGAGCATTTGAAGTTTAACTTTACCCATAATGACAGTATCAAAACCTTCTCTGATGTTGTCTACCATGTTAAACTTGAAGATGAGCGGCTTGGTTCTGCTAAAACTGCTTCTAATGCCTTTGTGGTAGAGTCAAGTGGTACAAAGTCTTCAGGCTTCAAGTGCAAAAAGAATTGGAAAAAATGGGAAAAACAAAGAGACAGGAGAAGGACCCTCTAACAAAAGGAAGAAGCCAAATTCCCAAAAGGGAAATCAAATTTTTAAAAAGAGAGACAAGAGTAAAATAAAGTGCTAAAATTTCCAAGTTCCAGGGCATTTTGCTCGTGAATGTACTGAGCCAAAAATGGTAGCATTTCTAAACGCATCTCTGAGTGCTACATACATTTCAAGAACTTCTTTACTAACTAAATCTTATCCTATATGGATTGTAGACTCAGGATCCTGCAATGACCTGTCCCTATCACTAGGCCGAATCTCTCTACCATTTTCTTCTATTCCACTTTGGCCAATATGAGTGGATTTGAAATTGAAATCTCTATCTTGGATGGATAGGAATTGAGAATTTCATTGGTCCTCTCTTCTCTCATTCGCTCATAGAAAATGGGATCAACTCCTCCATTGCGTATGGTACTTATTGTTGACACCCAATTTTGATCACCCACAATGCAAATTAGCTATCGAGTCTCTTTGAATTCAAACATTTTAAAATAATTAGCTTTATAAAAAATAAAAATATTTTCATGTTATTCTTAACTATTTTTATCTTCTTTTTTTTAAAAAAAAATTAGTATAATATACATATTTCTATATTACTATATCTTTGATTAATATTTATTTGGTTATTCGAAAATCACCTCAAAAGATTTCATATTTTACTAAATACAATGTTGGTTAGGTTAGTTTAATTATAGTTTGCATTTTTGAAATTTTTAGTTTTTTCTAAAAAAAAATAAAAAAAATCTCTAATCTCCCACATCGAAAATCCTTGAGGGATTTGGGGTTTTTGAAGCCTATATAAAGGCTCATTTTCTTGATAAGAAGAGAAGAAGGGGGAGATTTTTTTAGCCACCCCAAAGTTAGAAATTTTCTTAACTTGGCTAGGATTTTGGACTCTTGTCCCCAGCCTAAAAGTTATGAAAATTTCTAGCTTTCAATCTATATTTTTCTTCAAGGAAAATAGGAGATTGAAATCAAAATTTAGGCTAAGAACAGTGTTCTTATAACGTCAAACCCACAAAGGTTCGAGTCTAAATTTTTAATCTTTTTTTTTTGTAGATTGGAGTTTCATCAAGCTCTTGGGTGGTGGTGAAGTTGTCTTCCGCTCATCGTCTTCAGTCTTGTTGCCCGTAAAGAGGTAAAATATTTTTCAGCTTTATTCTATTTAATTATTTCATATTTTATATTTAGTTGATTCGTAGTCTTATTTTTTTTTAGTTAGTATGTATATAAGAATAATTAGATTAATGATATAAATTTGTTATAGTTAGCATGTGTTAGGATTAATTAGCTAGAATATGTTAGGATTATTTCATGAAAGCACTTAGTTTTATACATTATTTTTCCAAGTAGCTTGACACTATTATTATTATTATTATTATTATTGTTGTTGTTGTTGTTGTTGTTGTTGTTGTTGTTGTTGTTGATTACTATTATTATTATTATTATTATTATTATTATTATTATTATTATTGTTGTTGTTGTTGTTGTTGTTGTTGTTGTTCTTGTTCTTATTATTATTATTGTTATTATTATTATTGTTATTATTATTATTATTATTATTATTATTATTATTATTATTATTATTATTATTGTTGTTGTTGTTGTTGTTATTATTATCGTTGTTCTCATTATTGTTGTTCTTATTATTGTTGTTGTTGTTTTTGGTATTATTATTATTATTATTATTGTTGTTGTTGTTCTTCTTATTGTTGTTGTTATTATTATTATTGTTGTTCTTATTATTATTATTGTTGTTCTTATTATTTATTGTTGTTTATGTATTATTTATTGTATTTATATTGATTCGGGTTGTAATAATTTAGTTACTTATGTCAGTTATGCTTTCTTAGATATTAATTTTAATTTGTTTTAACCAATTAGATTCCCCTAAAGATAAACCAATTCATGTTAATTTTACTCTTTAAATCATTTTCTACCTTTACTTAGTTATTTGATAAACTTTTACTTTTTTTATATACATCTATATTATTTTCAATGTTTAAGTTTAATCATTCTTTCTAAAAAATAATTCTAAAGTCTTCATTTTATTTTAAATTAATATTTTCAAAAGTTAGTCAAATAATTTTTTAAATCGTCGGATAACCGCGCGTTAGCGGCTACTTTGAATACTTAACACCTTCTCAAAGTGGAAATAAGAACCTCGTACCATTTTCTCTGAATTTTTAAGACTTAAATCTGTTAGGGTCTTTTAAATTAAGTTTTCTTAATTTCTTTAAAAAATTAAGTGGCGACTCACTCCTCTTTTACTAAAATTAATTTTTTCTTATAAAGATGAAATTAATTTTACACTTTGTCCATTTTTCGACATAACAAAAATGGTGACTCTACTGGGGAATTTAATTGGTTCTAACCATTAGATTTGATTATTTGACTATGTTTGTAATAATGTTTATTTATTTTTATTTGTTTAAATTTTATAAATTATAATTATTGCACTTCATGACATTAAATTTCGCCAAATGGCAAATAGTTTGCATTAGGATTAAGGACGGTTACGTAGTCACCTGCGGCTGTTCCTTCAGAAAATAACCATTACTTCTTGAATTAATAAACGGGTAGTTGGTTCGTGGTCGTCCAACGCCGTTTATTATATTCAGCCAGCAGTTTGTCCGACTCAGGTATCTAGTCTCTTTTCAAAACTCACTCTAGTCCACCTAGCGTAGAGCGAAACCAAAATCCTAATTTAGTGCATTGGCCTAAGACGACCCAATACCCAAGGCGTATTGGGCCCATTAGAAAGACCACCTTAAGTCCAAAGCGGCCTTCGACCTAAATGGATGATCATACCTATGTGTTTATATTTAAAGGTTGTATACGCCATTTGTCAAACCATTGTCCCTCGGGATTGGAAGTTTATTTTAGTAGCTTAGTCTAGTCAAAGAAGGATCTTCGCAAGTTGCTATTCTATCCGAAAGAGGTTGATGTCAAGAAGTCAAGAATGAAGGATTTTCCACGAAGGCTTAGTTAGGATTGTACCCCTGCGTGGGACTGATCATTAGTATCCCTTTCTCCCCATTATGTATCCCCATTCAGTTTATTCATAATATTTGTATAAATATAAGTTTTGGGGCAATGGAGTGTTTCAAATAATGCTATACATCCTTCAAAATCGTTAGGCCTACTTTTGGAATAAAAAAGGTCACATATATGTTTAGGACACATAATGACCGTTTATCTCTTAAATGCTATAACTGTTTGAATGAATGTGTTGCTTTATTTGAAGACACTCTATCCCACTATCGAAAGCAAATGTTCAAAAGTGCGACCAAATGTTCCTAGAGTCTTTAGTTTCATTACAAAATTCGAATTTCACTTTCAAGTCCTAAATCTTACTCTCTCCTTTCAAAAAATACTTTATTTGTCATCTCAAGTTAGAAAGGTCTCGATTTGGTTGAACTACGTTGGACCTGAATTTTCCTTTGTGAGATACGTAGGCAGCCGCCTTTCAAGGCTCGGTCCTGTCTTTGAAGTTTTAGTTTTTCCTCATTCTTTCAAAGAAATTGAAAACTTCTTCTGCATCTAAGAAGAATGAGGGTACAAAGTTGAAGAGCAAAAATCCTTGATTCAACACAAGTCAACATTTCTCACACATCAATCGTAAAATGGGTCAATTTCTACTCATTTAGTCTTTCTTCACCCATGGATTAGTTTGTCTTCAAATAAAGCAACATTTATATGTTTAGTTCTTTGTGTGATATTTTGCCTTAATTACTACAAACACGGATTAATACTTTGGCTTTTGAATTATTATTCTTTTTCAGGGAGAGACTGATTTGTGTTGGAAATCAAACTCGTTTACTTCTCAAAGATCGAGGGTTCAACAAAGTTGATTCTTTTTTCCTTTGTAGAGGCTGTTATCAAAGGACATCAAGTGATAAATGATTGGATCTCAATTTTGAGGTCAACACCCTCTCCCTAACTGAGAAGTTTTCTATGTACGCAGGAGAACGACATTATTTCAAGAGAGGAAATCACGGCAATCCCAAATCAGCGGCAACATTCAACCATAAACTTTAACCCTAATCTCTTCCAATTCTTTAATCTAAAAAAAATTATTACCCTTTCTCTTATGGATCGTGCAGGGATAAAGAGTTCATGGAAAATAATGATGCCCTTAAATTTCACAAGACACCAATACACAACCTGAAAGATAAATCGGGGGGGTCTTTGACTATGAAGTCTTACTCTTATATCTTGTTACTTATTTTTTTTAGAATGGCCCTGCTTTCACACTTTTCTCATATCTTTACAGGAAAAACTGTCCCCGACAATAGCCGGGGATGGTTATAACAATGTGTGATTCTCGTGAATAATTGGAAGAATTTAAGTCATAAGAGACAATCCCCAAAAAGAGCACAATAACAAGTTGATTCTTGCAGGAAATTGGAAGAACACACCAATGTATAATCTCTGAGAAATATTAAAAAAAATAATACAACGATAGGTGTCCTCACCAGTGGTTGAAAGGACACGAAATGTATTGGTGCAAATAGGCAAAGGACACTCCCCAACTGAAGATGTCAACTAGCACTGGACTTAAGTGACGTCACTCTGAGTTTGTCTAAATCTTTAAATTATTTTATATATCATATCTGCAAGAACTACGCACACCTGATTCTCATCTCGATGAGATACGTAGGCAGCCCTTCTTGGGTTCGATATTTCCTTTTTCAAAAAAATAAATTAAAAAAATAGAAAATAAATAAAATAATAAATTGTGTACATATTTTAAGAGTCATATCTTTTTGATTGGGACGAATACAGTTAGGAGCATGCAAAATATTTGGAATGACAAAAATGATTGGCTTTGTGGTAAACCATAGCTTCTGTTGGTATCTTTCATTTGTACTTTTGTGATATTTGAAAATTCTCTTACGGGCATTCAAGGTAAGAATATAACCAACCTCATGGCTTCATGTGCATTGTGTGGTGAGCTTTAGATTAAAATTCAATTGCATCGCACTGTTGATCTAGAACTTGGCCTGATATGTTTATTGAGGCGGAATCCTGAGTTATGTTTGGTTTGAGAAAGGATTGTAGGCTTTTTTTGACCCGATTGTTCCTTTCAAAGCCTACCAAATAACATTAATCCCTAGTTTTCCCACTTTGAGCCTAAAACCTTTTCTTTGGACAACCACATCTTAGCTCTTTCCCTTCTGAGTGCTTACATGCACTATCCCTCTTTTGTCCAACCACCTTGAGCGCACCAAAGACGTGCAAATTATAGAAGAAGATCCAACTTTGAAATTGCCAAAGGCAAAATATGTAAAGTCTCCAAAGTCAAGAAAGCAAAGAAGACTTTTCATAAAAAAAAACTCCTACAAGGTCGATGTAAGACAAAAAGGAAACTACTCCAACAAAAGAGGAGAAACCTCAAAAAGAAGGAGTGAAAAGAGAAAAGCTCTAACAACTAAGGACTCAAAGAAGTCAAGACAAAAGAAAAAGGTAAAAAAAGGAAAAACTCTATCAAATAAGGACTCGAAGAAGTCGATACAAAAGAAAAAGGATCAGACATCAAAGGCGTATCAATCGTCAAAAGCACATATTCAGTGTGACACTCAAGGAGGAATTAAGTTACTTTAGTCCTAAATAAATATCCTACATGTTTCCAAACCCACATTACAACCCAATGACAAGCCCTACATGATCTCATTCCAAATATTCTCACATTAGTGGAGACTTACATGCAGGCCAAGCATATGGTATCACAGTTATGCGTTGAACATTCTTGAGAGTGTGAGTGCACTTTGCAAAATATCCTCAAATCAAACACTTCAGATATGTGCAAAATAACACTTTCTTTATTGTGAGGGCACTTGAAACATGAGGATTGGTATAATTCTAAACCTTTGTTTGAAGAAAGATGAAAAAATCTTGTCGACACTTAAGTATATTTAAGGTACTACTTGAAGCTATAAGAATTACCTCGAAGTCAATTTCAGTTATAAGAAAGGAAATAAGAAATATTTCTGTGCAATCCTAACTATTGGTACCAATGGTAGTCAAAATTTGACTATCCCTTTACATTCACTCTCTAAAAAAAATTGCATTTGTTCTTTGAAATTGGATGGTTTGCCCTGAATAAGGTGACATTAGGCTAATCCCATTGGTGTGAGATGCCTATTTTACTTCATTGGATCGTCCATATCAAAAGGGTGGCATACCTCGTGTTTTTAAGCTAAAAACATTGCAACAAAAACATTTTTTTCATTTCATTATGCCCATATTACACAGGTGTCTACTGATGGTCTTGTCTTAGATTTTGCAGTATTCATTATCGACAGGATTGGGACTGCATTTGACATGATTCCTACACCAACAGGATGTATAGGCGCCACAATGACTCGATCATGTTTTCCGTAAGATTTTTATTTCTCTCTTACAGTGAAAACTGGATAGAATTTTTGAGAAGATCTCAAAAATTCACAAGAAGATATTATCTCCAGCAAGTCAAGATTGGAGATCAGGTTAATATATGCAACTGGGACAGAATTTTTGAGAGAATCTCAAAAATTCCACAAGAATGTCAAATCCTTTTTCAGTAGCTCGACAATTTGTCAAAAGATCTAACTTGATAGAATTTTTGAGGAAGATCTCAAAAATTCTGTCAAGAATTGTCAGAAGTTCGAAGTCAACTCCAAATGATCTCCGACATTGCTAGAATGGAGTGAACATAAATTCAAGATGCGAGCCACCGAGGCCTCGTATAAACTTCTATCAAGACATGAGTCCCAACGAAAACAAATTGTTCAAAAAAATGATAACATTGCATTGCATTTCATTTGCCAAGAGGGCCATTGCATTTTCATTGCCAAGAGGGTCATCATTCATCATTGCCAAGAGGGTCATTGTATTTTCATTTGCCAAGAGGGCCATTTATATTTTATTTTATTCATATTATATTACCGGAGGTGGTAATATCATTTGCCAAGAGGGCCATTCATATTTATTTTATTCATATTATATTACCGGAGGTGGTAATATTATTTTCCAAGAGGGTCATTCATATTTTATTTTATTCATATTATATTACCGGAGGTGGTAATATCATTTGCCAAGAGGGTCATTCATATTTTATTTTATTCATATTATATTACCGGAGGTGATAATATCATTTGCCAAGAGGGCCATTCATATCTTATTTTATTCATATTATATTATTGGAGGTGGTACTATCATTGCCAAGAGAGCCATTGCATTCATCATTGTCAAGAGGGCCATTGCATTTTCATTTGCCAAGAGGGCCATTCATATTTTATTTTATTCATATTATATTATCGGAGGTGGTAATATCATTTGCTAAGAGGGTCATTCATATTTTATTTTATTTATATTATATTATCGGAGGTGGTAATATCATTTTCCAAGAGGGCCATTTATGTTATAATATCGTATATGATGATATAATGCCATATACGATGCTGTATATGATGATCTAATGCCGTATACGATGATATTATTTTATTCATATTATATTACTAGAGGTGGTAATATCATTGCCAAGAGGGCCATTGCATGTCATTGCCAAGAGGGCCATTGCATTTTCATTTGCCAACAGGGCCATTGCATTTTCATTTGCCAAGAAGGACATTGCATTTTCATTTGCCAAGAGGGTCATTGCATATTCATTGCCAAGAGGGCCATTGCATTTTCATTTGCCAAGAGGGACATTGCATTTTCATTTGCCAAGAGGGCCATTGCATTTTCATTTACCAAGAGGGTCATTGCATATTCATTGCCAAGAGGGCCATTGCATTTTCATTTGCCAAGAGGGCCATTGCATTTTCATTTGCCAAGAGGGTCATTGCATTTTCATTTGCCAAGAAGGCCATTGCATTTTCATTTGCTAAGAAGGCCATTGCATTTTCATTTGCCAAGAGGGTCATTGTATATTCAGTGCCAAGAGGGCCATTATATATTCATTGCCAAGAGGGCCATTGCATATATCCTACCAATGGATTTTCATTCGTCCTACCGATGGACAAACAGTTATTTTGCCAAAATATCCTACCGATGGATCACATTCATTCGTCCTACCGATGGATAAACAGTTATTTTGCCAAAATATCCTACCGATGGATCACCTTCATTCGTCCTACCAATGGACATGCAACATATCCTACCAATGGATCTTCATTTGTTCTACCGATGGACAAATAGTTATTTTGCCAAAATATCCTACCGATGGATTACCTTCATTCGTCCTACCAATGGACATGCAAAATATCCTATCGATGGATCACATTCATTCGTCCTACCGATGGACAAACAGTTATTTTGCCAAAATATCCTACCGATGGATCACCTTCATTCGTCCTACCAATGGACATGCAACATATCCTACCAATGGATCTTTATTTATCCTACCGATGGACAAATAATTATTTTACCGAAATATCCTACCGATGGATCACTTTCATTCGTCCTACCAATGGACATACAGTTATTTTGCCAAGTATCCTATCAATGGATCACCATCCTACCGATAGTGCAGCATTATCCTACCAATAAATCAATGAGGATTTTTCAACATGCAAAGAGGATAAAAGAAAATGCGAACGACATCAAAGGGGATGCAGCACAACGTGGAATCCTTTTAGCAGCGAACTGGGACACAGTCCTAAGAATAATGTCAAGCTCATAGGACACGAGCTAAGGAAATGATTTCCACCACAGTAAACTACATTCCTATTAAAAGGCGTGTGGTTATTTTGGGATTCAGTCATAATTCAAAACTCGTACCAGCCCCTTTTCAGAAAGATAAAGATGGAGTCGACCAAAATTGAATTTGTCAATTTTCTTTATCCAGGATCTCTTTTATCGATCATATCCAAAGAAATGGACACTTATTGAGTATAAAATAAATCTGTTTCTCTTTGTTCCTACGAACATAATTGTTCCATTATTACCAACAGAATATAAACTCTTGTTCAGAAATAATCAATCAACAAGAGTGGCCAATGATTTGTTGCTGATTTTAAGTCAAAGGAAAATGTCTTACGTGTTATGAATGAGCCAATGAGGAAGGAATTTGGGCCAGAAAACTTTGGGTGATAACTTCAAAAAATTTGAGCCTAGGCCAAACTTGGATGAATTCTAAGTCAGGTGAGATTTGTGGTTACCTAGTGATAGGTGGAGGATCAAATCAATGACATAATTAAATTATTGGGTAGCTAAGACAATGCAAAGCTATTATGGCTTCACAGAATCGCATTCAGGTGAGTAAAATTTTCAGAATTGGGCTTGGCGTGAAAGGTATGATTTAAGATGCTATGGAATGAGAGTGTGTTGTAAAATAGGAGTTTGGAGCTCAATTCCTGAGCTCACTGTCTTCTCCTATCCCTTCAAAGTGGGATTATTTCCACTGGAGCAGTACCGCCAGAGCGGGACAATCGCGACTTAAGATAGAAAAAACCCCAGAAATTATTTTATTCTGCAATAGCTATTCTTAAGATGTTAAGAGGCGACCTAGGGCAATTTTTATAGTTTTTCCATAGAATTACACGCTTGAGGTAAGATTTCTACTCCCTACACTCATTATTCAATTGCTTAGACCAAAAAACTAGGATAGGTGTTCATTGTGGGAGGTTTTTGGCCTTGGGTAATGGCGGAAATTAGCCTTAGGTAGGGTTAGAATCATGGTTTTTGGCCTAGGAGGGGAATTATATTATAATTCATGTGAATTAGGCCATTGTATTTATACTTTCTATATATGTGACTTGTTTTAGACCAAGAACAAGCAGAACGAACTCGAAAAGGGAAAACTCTTGCATCTTAGAGTGGGTGAAGCTCAAATTTGAGGTAGGTGATGGTTTTGTTTTCTGTATGTATTTCAGTACTTGATAAATTACTTCATTGTAGGGATGTGTGTATATGAATAGGAAAGTATGCTATCTAATATGTAAAATGGCCTATTTTGTGATGAACCTGTTCTTGGTGACATATTATTGAATTCTAAATGTAATTGTGAATGTTTTGTTTGTTTGGATCGGGTGTCATATTCTGACACATAAATTGGATTGAGTTTCACATTCCGACATATATTTAGATCGGGTATCACTTTTCAACATAAATATGGGATCATGTGTCACATTCCCACACAAGTTAAGTGGTTACAGGTCCCATGAGTGTACTTGTCCATTACTCACTTACTGTCTAGCCGCATGATCCTACTAGTATACTTTTGATTTTATGCACTGATATGACACTTGCTTTATCTTTGTTGAGTACAGGGTGTATTCAGCTGGCTACGAAGAGACCTCTCCTAGATGAGTGATTGTGTTCGAGTCCAAGGGTGAGCTATTCTTTCATGCTGTCGTGGACTCTTTCTTTTTTCCTAGTCATTTTTCCAAGACTTAGACGTTCAAAAATGGTTTAATTATTAATGATTTTCTATTGCGAGTTGCACTCCCTTTCTAGACTTGTTAGTATTAGAGTTTTGGGATGATGACTTTTAGTTCCTTAGCTATTTTCCACATGTTTTAAGTTGTTAACTAGATGGTTTTTGAGTTTATGGGAACTCAATATTTATTTCTTGATTAAACCTACTTTCGAAATATTTAAATTGTTATATCTACAAGTTTTGTTATCTTGTATTGTAAAAATGGTTCTCCCATCGAAGGGTTAGTGTGGGTGCCGATTAAGGCTGGTCGGAGTTGTGACAAAATCCCTAGGTTAATTGATCTTATTGTACCAAAATATTTTAGTACAGTCTTGTGGAACGGTACAGAGACGTTTGTACTTTTCTTTGAGAGGCTATAGTACTTTAGGAAAAGTTTCTCTATCTTCTTCCCTTCATGCTATAACTTGATTCCAATTGGTATCTGGTGATCCAAATTGGTATCTAACTTCTTTCACTCTCTTGTCCGTAGATGGTTAATACTCACTATAATAGTTTATGGCCCATAGCTCCATGGAGCTAAAGGAAGAGCCATCCATTCGAGGGCATGGCAGAGGTAAAGGTAGGAGAGGAAGATGTGGTCGGGACAGAAAGAGAGAGAGTAGCACCCATATGCGTGGAGGTTCCTGTTGTAGAGGTTACAGTAGGTGAAGCCCCTCCTGTTCCCCAGAATAAGTTAAAGAGAGATGTAGAGGTTGGAGAAGAAGAGATTATTGAGCAAGAGGAAGACTAATAGATTGGGGATACTGGTCTTTCCCCTATCGACCACATACTAGCGCAACAGATCATGGCCTTTTGAGAGGGTTGGCTGGCACTGCAGCCATTTCCACTATACCCACAACACCAGCCCCTGTTGCTCGTCCTTTTACTGCTGCAGCACTGCTAGTGGATAATGTGGTAGGACTGATTCCTTCTTCAGACCACTTATGGGTTATGTTATGACCGTTACTAAGCATGACATGCTCACAAGTTTTTAAAGCTTAAGCCTCCAGTCTTCTATGGTACTGAGAATGAGGATGCCTATGAATTCATTCTTGATTGTTATGAGAGGTTGCACAAGTTGGGGATAGTGCACCAGCATGGAGTGGAATTTGTGACATTTTAGTTAGAGGGAGAGTCCAAGTAGTGGTGGAGAGATTATGTAGAGTGTTGTTCACCAGAGTTTCCCCCACTTACTTGGCTTAATTTTGATTCCCTATTTCTAGAAAAATATGTGCTTTGTACCTTGAGGGACCTCAAAAAGGATGAGTTCATGGCACTAGAGTAGGGAGTTTTATCAATGGCTACATATGAGGCCAACTTCCATGCGTTGTCCAGGTATGCTACTCAGCTGGTCATTACAGAAGAAGAGAGGATCCGATTATTTATTAAGTGGTTAATCCCCGAGTTACAGATGCTGTCAGTTCACATGACTTTGTCAAGCCAGAGTTACAATAAAGTCACTGACTTTGTGAAAAAGGTAGAAGGTGTGAGAAGAGATTGGAATTCCAAAGCTTTGACTAAAAAGCTCAAGAGCATAGGTAATTTCCGGGGATCCTATTCTAAAGGGTCAGGCAGGCCGGTAATTGCAGTCCGGCTGATTCAATCAGCTCTACCCTCTCCTACTGGCAGTTTTTCAAGTACTCCATAGTAGCATCTGACCCATGAGGGTCAGGGAGTATTATTTCTAGGTAGCAAGCCGTCTTTTGATCACGATTGTTTCAATTATGGAGAATCGAGGCATATACAGAGGGAATGTCCTTTAGCCCCATAGGACAGTTTCAGCACCCCAATAGGACAGAGCAGTAGTACCTATGGTCGAGAGAGGCAGTGCTAGATGATGTTCACAGGGTGGGCATGAGCCAGGAAAGAAGATGGCCCGTCTGGATGATCGGGCTTAATTTTATGCATTATCAGGCAAGACCGAGGTAAAGGCATCTGACACAGTGAATACATGTACTATTCTTGTTTGTGATCGAATGGCTACTATTTTATTTGATCTGAGGTTTACTTATTATTATGTATCCATGAAATATTCCTTGGGGTTTGATGAAATGTGTGATATATTAGATGCCCCTGTTCATGTTTCTACCCCTGTTGGAGTGTCAGTCATAGTCATCCATGTTTATTGTACTTATTCTGTGATTTTTATAGGATTCTAAACATTGACTTGTTAATTTTATAAATGATTGATTTTGATGTAATCTTAGGTATGACTTGGTTATCCCCCTATTTTGTTGTACTTAATTGTAATGCAAAAACTATGGCTTTACAGATCCTGGGGAGGGAAAGGTTTAGTGGGAAGGGGTGTACAAGCTTAAGCCAACTAAGTTCATATCTTTTCTCCAGGTTAAAAAGATGGTAGGGTAGGGTTGTTTGGCCAATCTGGCCCATTTTTAGAATATAGAGGTAGAGTCTCCCTCTATGGTGTCTATTCCAGTAGTGCATGAATTTCCAAAAGTGTTTTCTTCAGACATTCCTGGTATGCCTCCTAATAGAGACATAGATTTTTGTATTGATGTAGAGACGGGCACCCATCCAATTTCTATTTCTCCCTATCGTATGGCCCCAACGAAGTTGAGAGAGCTTAAGTCTCAAATTCAAGAATTCTTTGATAAGGGATTCATTCATCCCAGTGCTTCTCCGTGGGGTGCTCCATTATTGTTTGTTAAGAAAAAAGATGGTAGTATGAGAATGTGTATCGACTACTGACAAATGAATAAGGTTACCATACAGAATAAATATCCTTTGCCATGTATTTATGACCTTTTTGATCAGTTGCAAGGTGTATCAGTCTTCTCAAAGATTGATCTCAGGTCTGGGTACCATCAGTTGAAAATTAGGCCTAAGGATGTACCCAAAGCAACTTGTAAAACTAGGTATGAGCACTTTAAATTTCTGGTAATTCTTTTGGGCTTACCAATGCACCTGCAGCCTTCATGAATTTGATGAATGGGGTGTTAAAACCAATCCTGGATTCGTTTGTGATCGTGTTTATAGATGATATTTTGGTATATTCAAAGAGTGAACAGGAACATACAGACCATATTTGAGTTGTCTTAGGTATTTTAGGAAAATAGAGGTTGTATGCAAATCTATATAAGTGTGAATTCTAGTTGCCTTCAGTTACCTTTCTAGGCCATGTTGTTCAAAACAAGGGGTGATGGTATTTTTATGGAACTGGCCAGTTATTATCGTTGGTTCATGAAGAACTTTATTTCTATCTCTACTCACTTGAACAAGCTGACTAAAAAGGAGTTTCCATTCGAGTAGACTGACAAGTGTGAAGAGAACTTCCAAAAGCTTAAGACTCTTCTGACCACAACACCAATTTTGACCCTATCGGTCGAAGGTAAACACTTCATTATTTATTATGATGCTTTACATTCAGGTTTGGGTACTATGTTGATTTAGGAATAGAATGTCATGGCTTATTCTTCACGATAGTTGAAGGTGCATGAGAAAAACTACCTAACTCATGACTTGGAGTTGACAACGGTAGTATTTACACTGAAAATTTGGAGACATTATCTGTAAGGCATCAAATGTGAGGTATTTACTGATCACCGCAACTTACAACACCTATTCACCTAGAAAGACTTAAATTTGATACAGCGAAGGTGGATAGAGTTGCTCAAAGATTATAATTTCACCATTCAGTATCATCCAAGTAAGGCTAATGTGGTAGCAAATGCATTAAGCCGAAAACTGATTAGCATGGGCAGTCTAGCCTATTTGAGAGATTAAAAGTGACTCCTAGCTAGAGAAATTCAAATCTTAAAGGCCAAGTTCATGAGGCTAGGCATCTTAGAGAAGGGTGGAGTGATGACTAGTATTGATCTAAGACCCACTTTTATAGAAGAGATTATGGCCAAATAGTTTGAAGATGTAAACTTGAATAAAATTAGAGAAAAGGTATTGATGGGCAAAGCCCAAGATTCATCACTTGATGCAATTGGAATTCTCAACTTTAGGGGAAGAATTTGTGTTCCTCGGGTGGATGGCATAATACAAAATAATTTGTCTGAATCTCATCGTTCATGATAATCTACTCACCCTAGAGTAACTAAGATGTATCAAGATTTTAAACGTCTATATAAGTGTCCGGGTATGAAGAAAAACATAGCTGAATATGTAGCCAAGTGTCAAAACTGCCAATAGGTGAAATATGAGCACTAAAGACCTGCATGTTTGCTTCAAAAAGTGCCCATTCCAAAATAGAAGTGGGAGAGAATATCCATGGACTTCGTGGTGGGGATTCCCAAGACTTTGGGAAAGTATGAATCAATTTTGGATAGTGGTTGACAGGTTGACAAAGTTAGCACATTTCATTTTGGTTAGGGTGGACTATAATGCATAACAACTAGCAAAGATTTATGTGAAAGAGATAGTAAAGCTGTAGGGGGTGCCTCTTTCTATCATTTCAGACCGCGGTACGCCGTTCACTTTTAAAATTTGGGGAACATTGCATGAAGAGTTGGGTACTCTGCTTATTTTTAGCCCAACCTTTCATCCACAGACAGATGGGCAATCAGAGAGGTAATTTAGGTGCTGGAAGATATGCTAAGGGCATGTTTGATCGACTTTGGAGGACATTAGGACAAGTTATTTCCCTTGTGTTAGTTCTCCTATAACAATAGTTACCACTCCAACATTAAGATAGAACCATTCGAAGCTCTTTATGGGAGGGGATACAGGTCTCCCATAGGGTGGTTTGAAGTTGGAGAAGTAGAGCCATTGGGGGTAGACTTAGTGAAGGATGCTCAGGATAAGGTAAAGAGCATCCAAGCTAAGCTTCTAGCAGCTCAAACTCGTCAAAAAGAGTATGTTGATTATAAGGTAAGGGATATGACATTCGAGGCTGGTGATAAAGTGCTTCTAAAAGTGTAGTCTATTAAGGGGGTAATTATGACATTCGAGGCTCACTATATGATACTTCTGAAATTCTTAACTGTGTAGGGCCAATGGCATACAGATTAGCGTTACCACCTAGCTTTTCTGGGGTACACCTGGTGATCCATGTGTCAATGCTAAAAGAATATCCTAGAGATGGGGATTATATCATTAAATGGGATTCGGTGTTGCTAGACAAGGATCTTTAGTATGAGGAAGAGTAGTTGCAATCCTTGATCGTGATGTCCGAAAGATAAGGACTAAAGAGATAAACATGGTTAAAGTGCAATGGAACCATCATTCGGTGGAGAAAGTTACTTGGGAGACCTAGAAAGACGCGCGAGACAAATATCCTTAACTATTCATCAAAACAGGTACTACTCAATCTCCATTCTAACCCTATTTTCCCTAGTTGGTCATTTGAGGATGAATGATGGGTAAATTGGTGTCTATTGTAATGACCTGTCCCTGTGATTATGAATAGGTTAACAAGAAAGGAATTTGGGCCAGAAAACTTTTGATAGTAACTTCAAAAAATTTAAGCCTTGGCCAGACTTGGATGAATTCTGAGTCAGACGAGTTCTGGGGTGAACTGGTGATATGTGAAGGATCTAAATCAATAATGTAATTAAATTAGTGGGTAGCCAATATGATGCAGAGCTGTTATGACTTCACAGAATCATATTCGGGTGAGTAAAACTCCTAAAATTAGACTTGGCCTGAAAGGTATGCTTTAAGATGCCATGGGATAAGAGTGTGTTGTAAAATGGAAGTTTGGATCTCATGTCTTAATCTCACTATCTCCGCCTATCCTGCTAGAGTGGGATTATTTTGGCCAGAGCGGGAGAGTCGCGACTTAAGACCAAAAAACCCAGAAATAGTTTTATTTTGTAAAAACTGTTCCTAAGATGTTAGGATGTGACCTAGGGTGATTTTTATCATTTTTCCATGGATTTCCACGCTTGAGGTAGGATTTCTACACCCTTCACTCATCATTTGATTCCTTAGACCCATAAACTAGGATGGATGGTCATTGTGGGAGATTTTTGGCCTGTGGGTAATTGTGGAAATTAGCCTTAGGTGGGGTTAGGATCATGGGTTTTTGCCTAGGAGGTGAATTATGTTATAATTCATGTAAATTAGGCCATTGTATTGATCCTTTGTATATATGTGACTTTTTTTAAACCAAGAACAAATAGAATGAACCCGGAAAGGGAAAGCTTTTGCATCTTAGAGTGGGTGAAGCTAGAATTTGAGGTAGGTGATTGTTTTTTTCCTGTATGTGTTTCATACACTTGTTAAATTGCTTCATTATAGGCATATGTAAATATGAATAGGGAAGTATGTTACATAATATGTGAAATATGTCACCGAATATGTCAAATAATCACTTAATGGCCTGTTTTGTGATGAACCTGTTCTTGGTGACATATTATTGAATATTGAATGTAATTGTGAATGTTTTGTATGTTTGTATTGGGTGTTACATTTCGATACATAAATTGAATTAGGTGTCACATTTCGATACATATTTGGATTGGGTGTCATGTTCTAACAAAAATCTGGGATCGAGTGTCACGTTCCGACATAAGTTAAGTGTCTACAGTCCCATGAGTGGACCCTTATATGAAGTTGTGTGATATTGAGGTTATTGAATTGTGATCTTGCTGAGTACTGTTTGAGATGAAAATGGTTAAGCTATTTTGTATATATGTGCTTATTACGTTGGATTTATTTGTCCATGACTCGCTTATTGGATAGCCGCGTGATCCTACCAGTATACTGTGGATTTTATGTACTGTTACTACACTTGCTCTGTCTTTGTTGAGTACAGGGCATATTCAGCTGACTACAAAGAGACCTCGCCTAGAGGAGTGATTGTGTTCAAGTCCAAGGGTGAGCTATTCTTTCAAGCTGTCGTGGACTCTCTCTTTTGTCCTAGTCCTTTTTCTAGGACTTAGACGTTCAGACAATGGTAGACTAAAAGTAAAAGGGATAGGCACTTACAAAAATAGACTTGCGTGGTGGCTGATTTTTAATGTTGCATGACATCCTATATGCTCCAAAGATTCGACAAAACTTAGTATCTGCGTCTGTTCTTTTAGATGTTGGTTTTGATTTGTTTTTTTGTTGCAATAGTATTATAATAACTCTAGATAATATTTTAAATGGTTTTGAACTTCATTATGATTGTTTCATCATTTTAGATTGTAATCCTTCAACTTATGAATATTATGTTGATTGTTGTGTAATGACATGTTATTCAAATAACTATGATATTGATGTAATTACATGGCATGCTAGATTAGGTCATATAAGGAAAGATCGAATGAATAGGTTGGCAAAGGGAGGACATTTAGGTACTTTCTCCAAAATTGATATGTCAACTTGTGAAAATTTTCTTACTCGAAATATTACATACAAACCATTCAGGAAGGCTAAAAAAGCTGAGTTTCCACTTTAATTAATCCATTCTGATATTTGTGGTCCGATGAATGTGAGGGCTAGTTCTGGTGCCACATATTTTATTATATTTATTGGTGATTTCACGTGCTTTGGTTATGTCTATTTGATTTCCCATAAATCATAAGCATTTGAGTGCTTTAAAAGATATATGAATGAAGTTGAAAATTAATTAAATAAAAGTATAAAGGCTTTAAGAAACGATAGAGGACGTGAATATTTGCCAAAACAATTTGAAGAATTATGTATTGGAAAGAGCATTATTAGAAAGTTAACTACTCCTTATATACCTCAACAAAATGGTGTAGCTAAAAGAAGGAATAGAACATTGCTGGACATGACAAGATCAATGACGGCGCAAGAAAATTTGACTATCTCTTTCTGGGGAGATGCATTATTTACTGCAGCCTACATATTGAATAAAATTCCTTCTAAATCAGTATCTTCCACTCCTTATGAACTTTGGACTGGTCATAAAATAAACCTGAATAATCTACGACCTTGGGGTTGTGCTGCATTTATTAAAGATCATTTTGGTGAGTTTGGTAAACTAAGTCCAAAAGGAAAGAAATGTATCTTTATTAGATACTCAGAACTCTCCAAACGGTATGTGTTCATTGATGAATTGGAGGATGGAAGTATTACTGAAATTGTATTACGAGATGTCAGATTTTTAGAAAATGATTTTCCCAAAAAGGGTGAAATAAATAAAGTTAAGCCTCTCTACGAGATGTTGAATTCAGAAGATCAGATAATGTCATCAGACATATTTAATAAATAAATGAATCAAGAAATGGTTTCTAGTCCAAGTGAGAGTTTTGAATCCCAAAATTCTATAGAGGAATCCAAACTTAAATTACGTAAGAGTAAAAGAAAAGGTTTACCTAAACGATCTTATGAGATTGAGGATTATGTTTTCTTGGTATCTCCAACAGAATTGGATGAACCAAATTATGTGACTGAGGCTTTATCAAGCCCTAAAAACGATGAATGATTAAAAGTGATGAAAGAGGAATTAGAGTCCATGAAAACCAATAAAGTCTGGAATCTAGTTAACCTTCCCCAAGGACGTAGAGATATTGGGAATAAATGGATTGTCAAAGTTAAACAAAAATCTGATGGGTCAATAGAAAGACACAAAGCATGATTGGTGGCAAAATGTTTTACTCAAGAAGCTGGAATAGATTATGAGGAAAACTTTTTACCATTTGTGAAGTTTACCTCTATACAATTACTTTTAGCTATTGTTGTATGTTTAGATCTAGAATTAGACCAAATGAATGTATAGTCCTCTTTTCTCAATGGAGAAATAAATGAAGAAATCTACATGGAAACAACCTGTAGGTTTCGTTGTTAAAGGCCAATACAAGAAAGTTTTCAAATTGAAAAGAATAATTTATGTCCTAAAGAAATCTTCAAGGCAGTGGTACTTGAGATTTCATAAGGAAGGAATTTTATTTTATTTCACCATGATCTATGAAGACCATTGCATCTATGTGAAAAAGTCCAACGAAAAGTTTGTAATTATTTCTCTTTATGTGGATGATGTTTTATTAGCAAGAAATAATTTGGAGTATGTAAAAATTATTAAGTCATGCCTTTTTAAGTCATTTGACATGAAAAATATGGGTGAAATAGACTATATATTGGGTTTTAAAATTCGAAGAGATAATTCTAATTTTTTTGAGTGTATATCAAGAAACACACATAAAGAAAATATTGGAACGCTTTCGAATGAATATTTGCAAGCATATGGATACTCTAATAGCAATAGGTGAAACTTAAAGCCTTGAAATGTGTTCAAAGACTGAAAAAGAAAAGGAAGACTTGTTCCGAGTTTTACATTCAAGTACTAACAAGAGTCTGATGTATGCTATAATGTGTACTTATCCAGACATTTATTATGCTATAGGTATGGTTAGCAAGTATCAATCTAATTCCAGAAGAGATCACTAGAAGGCAGTGAAGAGAATATTTTGATAGCTGAAGGAAACTGTAGACTAGTCACTATGCTATAGTGTATCTGATTTACTCTTTAGAGGTTACACAGATGTTGATTGGGCCGATGATCGAAATGATAGAAAATCAACCCCGGTTATGCAATCTTAGTTAATGGTGGTGCTGTTTCATGGAAAAGTAAGAAACAAACTTGCACAACTCTATCAATCATGGAATATGAATTCATATCTTGTGCGTCTTCAATACAAGAAGTTTTTTGGTTAAAGAGATTCTTTGAGCATTTGAATATTGCAAAGAATTCTAAGGGTCCCATGATTTTGTATTGTGATAGTCAGGCGGCTATCGCATATAAGAATGATCCTAAGTATCATAGTAAAATCAAACACATTGATATCAAGTACAACTTTGTGAGAGACATAGTAGAAAGTGGAGGAATAAATTTACAATACATTCCTACTCATGATATGATAGTTGATCCTTTTACAGAGGCAATATCTAGAGACTTGTTTGAGAAACATGTTAAGGCTCTAAGTTTGAGAAGGATGTGAGATTATTTATGTATTGTAAAACAACATGGTTGGTATAATATTCTCATCAATATAAGACTATTGAACTTATATTCATATCTCATATGCATGTGATTATGTTTTAGAAATAAAGTGTGTCAGACAAGTTGCAAGATTGACTCTTTCACACGAGCAATCGCCTCTTACGTAGGAGAACGTGAAGAAATGATTTCCACTATTATGTTATGACTTATTTTAATAAGCTAGATAAGAGTCTCTCCAAGAAAATAAATTTGAGGATCATTGAAGAGAGAAACTCGGGCTAGACATCTAGAGGTGTCTAGATTAAGGGCTATATGATGTTGGATAATTAAAAGAATGAGACACAACTAGTATAAGGTGAAAATATCATAGCACGTATTTCATACTACGTGTGTCAAGCGATCGATGGATTAATGAAAAATAGTTCCCTGCTTCTTCATTGCGTGAGATCCAAAAAAGTTAAATTAACTTTTCATTAGAATACCCTTTGACCTTTTAATATTTCTTGAAGTTTCAATCGGTGTTGGTACTTTAGCATGTTACTAATAGCCATGAGTGATTCGGCAATGCAGTGCATGTCTAGGAAAATAGTTGATTTAAAATAGATAGATTCGAGTAGAAAGGGAAGATGATTAAAGTGAATAACTTAACTAGTTTACACAAGATGGCTATTACACTCAAGTGTAATTGTGCATATATAAAGTTAAACAAGAACTCGAGTTCACCTCTTTAAAAGGATAAGGGATCGAATAAGTAACTACTGAAGTAGTGAATGAAGTCTAGGGTATTGTGAGTTATAGAATCTTCATATCAGTAGAAAATTCTTTCCACATGTGATTGGATTCCTATGTGGAACTTGTAAAAGCTTATTGGTAAGTTCTTGATGATCATAGCTCACACGAACTATTTGTCATATGGATTATGTGTCTAGTTGATGTCATATTGGCTAGGGTCTTGTCCACCATGTACGAAGTGGGAAATGTAAAATTTGGGTCATGGGTCGCTCATGTGGACTGATCCGACCCGATCCAATCTTATCGACCCAATACGTGTTTCTTCAGAAAAAAGTGATTAGATTTAGATAATTTAGATTTTGAAAAGAAGAGGAAATAGTTACTAAATAACTACTCAACCTCTTCCTTTTTAAAATAAATCTTTCCCTCAGTTGAAAAAAGGAGAAAAATAGATAATCAACACCAAAAAAAGGAGACAAAGAGGAACAAGAAAAGGGACTATCTTTGTTTATATTTACATTGAAACAAAAACAAAGACATCTAGTTTGTGATATATACTCCGCTTTCTTGAAAGATGAAGTCGTTTTGGAGCAACTTCGAGTTGGTAGCAAATTTAACATCTTCCGCTGTTAAATTAAGGTACAAATATTGTTGTTTTTGCTCCAACTTTCTAACAAGAATAATGTAAATTTGATAGAGCAAAATTTCCACTTGAAATCCTTCCCACACCAGAAAAATTATGTCCAAAATCATCTTCTTCAGATGCACAATGAAGTTCTAATTTTGGAGACGTGATAGAAAGTTTATTGAGAATGTGAACCTAACGTCCACAATGCAGCATGAGTGTTGTGGATTATGATAAATAATTGTAACACAAAGAGGATTCTCACTAAGAAGTGAACCATGTATTATACTTTTTGAAACACCACTTATATTGAAATGAAGGAAGAAGCCAATTTAATTTATTGTGCATATTTGTGAACGGTGAAAACAAAGCTTACATATATAAATGCAAAAGTAATGAGCAGAAAGGTGAAACATTATTACAATTAAATACTCTCTCCGTTTACTTTCACTTATTTATTATACTAAAGTCTTAATTTATTCTTATTATTAGCTATAGTTATTTTTCAAAGCATTTCTCAAAACATCAAATTTATTATATTCAAATGGTGATATAGTAAAATTATTATTTTATTTATTGCTCCTTAAAATGTGTGTCAAATTAATATGGAACAAGTAAAAATAAACGGAGGGAGGAGTAGTCTAACATTAAAGTGGTCTATAAAAATCATTTAATAAATATTTATCACAACACTTTGGTCAAATAAAAATATTAATTCAAGATTATTAATTATAAATAATAATCTGTTATCTTCTATGCTATTTAAAGTGAGAACCCCAACTTTAAAAATAAATTACTAATTACACATTAAAAATTGAGTGAATATTTCATCCTTCACCTAAATATAAGCCTTCTAGTAAGTAAATATTTTCAGCTATATTTTCAATTATAATTAGGAATTCAAAAAGTACCATCAACTTCTAAGAAGTAAGAACACATTATATTGGTTAGTTAATGAAATTAAAATTTTGTTGGAGAAGAGGCTTAGCAACATAATAAAAAAGGCAATTACATTTATTAAGATTTTTTTTTAGAATCTACAATACATACAACAATTAGTTTTTGAAGTTCAGACTACGTATGAAAAGAAGTGTAATTAACAATATAATTAATGTTATAAAACTATAAAATAAGAACAAGGAGAAAGTAGGGATAAGAAAAAAGACTTCTTATTTCTCTTGAAAGATTAAAGATTGGGGGATTGAGGGATATACATAGATCAATTACAATAAAGGAAAATTCCTTTATTTATAAAAGGAAAACTGACTTGGTCCTTAAGTAGGATTCCTAATTTTTCTCTAAAAGAATCTACATAATAGACATTCACTATGATACAAATATGCTTATAAGACCCCCTCCCCTTGAATGTCTATTTGATAGATTATGTACCTCGTTAAAATCTTACTAGATAAAATCCAGTGGAAAAATTTTAGTGAATGAAAAAGAGTACACATATCTAATAATACACATTTTAGATTCCTCATTAAAAATCTTACAAGGAAAACTTAATAGGATAAAACCTTGTGAGGAAAAAAGATTACATCGTGTATTAACTCCCCTTAATGAGAACATCAATTCATAGACTTGAATTTTCGCAATCCAAGCTTTTGCACCATCTTCTCGAAAGTTGTAGTTGGCAGAGACTTGGTGAATAAATCATTCATATTATTACTTGAAATTTTTTATTGCACGTTGATATCACCATTATTGGGAGCTCATGTGTGTAGAGAAGCTTTGGTGAAATGTGTTTCGTTCTTTCTCCATTTTTGAACTTATTACTTCAGAATCAAAGAATTCTGGAAATACATCACTTCGAATTCTTTAAGCAAATAATCAATTGTCTTTTGAAAACTCTTTAAAATTTTCAATCCAAGACATCAACTTGCATAACAATACGAAAGATTCTTGATTGATTTAATTCATATGAGGATTATAAATAATTTTTCCAAGAATTTGTATATGCTTTATGCATTTTGAATCCTTTATATATATTTTTTCATAACAATTTTGTCAAATGAAAATATTCAATAGTTAATGCATGACATCTTGTAGTGTCTAGATTGTAAGTCAAATAAGATTTACACTTACCAAGATGCATCATTCCACTTGATAATTATTTCTACGTCAGCATGCTTTAAGAGACGTAGAATTTAGATCCTCGTAATCTTTCCAATATTACGCGCTATTGTATAAAGATATCGTCGAAGAACTATCATTTTGTATCGGTTCAAAATGTGACATAACTTATTGAGATCTCATCACTTCATTATTTTTAGGTACGTACCCCTCTCATGAGGTTTCATGAAGTGTTATGCCATAGGCTCTTCAAGAGAACATTACCTTATCATTATGATCCTTTTAATCATTTGCTTATCACCCTCTTTCAAGAATCATTTTATTTAAAATTGATTGATCTATCATGCACGTCATAGACTCTATCATTCAGGGACATTTAATAGGAACATTTGCAACTAAATATAAAATTAATTTTGGGTCAAAAAATGCTCCTAGTATTTGACTTGAATTATCTATTGAATGAGGATCGTACTAATGATAATTCATAACATATTTCTTAACTGTTCATTATCTCCTCCTTATGTTAGATAAACTAACATATATCCCAATTAATTTTGCAGAATCCATCTTTCTGTGTCATAGTATATTCATTAATCATATACAAAAAATCAAAATTATTAGATGAAAAATATTTGGCTCCTGACCCTAAATCAAATGAAAGAAAAAATGATCATAATTTATTGGTATGATGCACACAATTACTTTTGTATGCAATATATTATATTTCAGATCATGAATCTTTGTTCTCATAAGAAAGGATTGATTATTTATCTGAGACATTTAATGTCACATCAACTTGGATATTTATCAATATTATCAAGATCAATTATTGATTACATATTCTGAAAGTTCTACTCTTAACTCAATTATTTTGGACAAGTAATTTTGCGAATGTCAAATTGCAGGTTGAGAATAAACGTACATATGATCATCTTATTGATGCATCTCTATAACATATCGCATGACAGGTGAATGGGCCTGTATTCACCTTTTATACTTTCTAAAATTTAAGGATCCAATCCCAACATTACTTCATCCAATCAACTTATCATGACAACAACCAGCATAAAAATTTCTTGAAGAATCTTCTACTTCTTCAACATATGTCTATTACTCAGTATGTCTTCGAGATGGCCAAATGGTTCATGTCAATTATCTACACTAGTAAACTCCATATTTACCATAATATGTGCTATTTTCTAGAGTAAACTTCAGATTTACTAATTTAGAAGTAAATTTCAAATTTATTTCTTCTCAATTACTCTACCTCTTCTAAAGGTGAGTTGGGATATCATCACAATAAAATGCACATTCGTATTGATAAGATTTATTTTACTCTATCACATTCACTGAAGTATTGGGTTTATTCAATCCCAATCAATAGACAATAATTATTAAATGCATTGGATGAAAATTCCACAGTGTTATCAAGGAGAATGGACTTAATCTGATTATAAAAAAATAGTGCCTATAATCATATTATTTGTGCCAATAACCTTATAAATGCCAAGTTGATAAATAAAAATCATCAAACATGAGACCATCTAGAAGAAATATCTATTAGGATGATGAAGTATCTAAATAACCCACTAGGTGGGTGAATAGGTCCACAAATATCCCCATGTATACATTCCAGGAATGCAGGGGACTCAATCTCAACTTTTATTGATAATGGTCTCACAATTAAATTTCCTTGATAATAAGCATGTCATGACCCAAGCTAGCCCCTAGACATGACACAGTGAATAGGATCCCAAAATACCCTAAATAAGCCTCATAGAATAAACATGATTTTAACAACATAGAATCAATGTAAACAAAAGGTGGAAGATAAGTCTTAAAATTAATCTTATTATAACATTTGAAAAGTAAAAATAAACCATACTAGTCTGACATAACCTCCAATGACATAAATGAGACATAGTATAAGTCCTAGCTCTCCAACAATCTAAAGGAAATATTTTCTGTAATAAAAGTATCACATGAACGACTTTAGAATATGAGGACTCACAAAACTGTAAAGTTGAACAGAGCCTGTACTAATCACGAGAGTGAGTGGGAGCATCGTAACCTATATTATAAAATAATATCGGCAAAAGAAGTATGCAATGGATATTATGGAATGTACTGAGCTAGAGAATGTGCAATTCATGACATAAAACATGATAATGTAATGATAAAACTAAAAGATGATATCATTTCTTAAAATGTCTTTAGAAATATAAACATGGTCAATGCAAAACTTGTAAGTAAATCATAGTCAAAATCATAGCATAGTGAGAGACACTGTTAACCACACTTGAAGTTCGGTGTTATATCTTCCACACCAAAAAAAGGTTGTCCTACTTGCTAAGGTAAGGACCATGACCATAAGCTATGTGTGGATCCACTAGCTTAAGCTTTGATTGTCCAAGACATTTTATGGGGCACATAGTTATGGGACCTAGGTGATTGCTCCTAGTTCACTCGATGCTAGGTAAACTCTCAACAAGAATATCATAAATAAACATTCATAGTGTTTGAGAAGAAAGGTAAAAATCTACTAATACCAAATTCTTCATAAAATGCATAAAACCATAAGAATAGCTCCTTAAAATATACTATGAACCTCAACCCAATCAAAGTCATAAGAGATACTTAATAAAAGCATCTAGACCATGATAAGCTTTGTAGAGAAAATCACACTTAAATCAAAGTGGATAAAAGCATCTAGACCTTGCCTTAGATTTATTTTTCATAGGGTTCAAGTCCACGGATGGCTATACTTCTTGTGGACCCTTTCACCAGCCGTAAACCCTTCCTTATAAGCCCATTTTTCACATATTTCAACTTTCTTTTCTCATTCCAACTTCCAACTGACTCTTTACACTTACGAGGTGTTACAATATCTCCCCCTTGTAAACATTCATCCTCCAATGAGATTAAACTAGGCATAAAAAGAATAGGGAAAAGATTTGACAACCCAATCATGAATGTAAATCACATCAAAATGAATAAAAACCAAAGAGTAATTGAGCCCAAGCTAAAACATGGACTTTAAAATCCTTTTCATAAGCATGCAAGCATATGGAAACTGGAATAGCTAAGCCGTATGAATTCGAAAGAGTGAACATGAGGAACTTCTACGTCAAAATAAAATTGAAGTGGAGGGAAAGAGATTGAGATACATGGACATCATATTGCCTTTGGCCTCCCATGTTGTATTGACCTTCCAGGTTATTTTTTGAATTGAAGCATTCATTCCATTATTTAGAGCATTCCTATAGCGATTCTAAGTCATTTATGTCTTGCTGGCACTAATTGTTCGGTCGCCTAGTCGCTCATTTTAGTTTAGGCCAGTTTCTCTATTTTAGAGCTTTTATAACTTGCAAATTTGACTTCAAACATAACTTTAAGAAAATGACTTCAGAATGGAATTCTGACGGTTCTATCAGCTCTAGAATGGCCAAATTAGGCTAGTAGCATTGTTGGTACGAGTATCGAGTGGGTCCATCTCTGAATTGGCCTATCTCCAAATTTGATAATTCTAGTTTTATAACGACCATATTAACATTGCAATTCTATTGTTGATAGTATGGCAGCGTTTGGAAGGCAAAAGCTCTAGTTTCATGAGTTGGAGCACGCGTGGTCGACCCATAGGTAGGTTACAATTTTCCCCTTATTAGATTGAGCATGTTTAGGCAATTGTTTACTGAATTGTATGAGTTTGGAGGGGTTTGGGTTTTGAGCATGCTAAATTCCTAGATTTCATGCCCTATGAGTTATTTTTTAGGGTATCTTCGGACTATTCAATCATGTCTTCAGTTATTATTGATCATTTATACTTTTTAGTGTGTGCTTTGTATTTGGTTATCCATTGGAAAGTATGTTTGGCCTTAGTCTAGGCTTAGAAAAGTGTTGCCTTAGACTTGCGTGATATCGGGTGCCGTTGGGCTTTAGGATTTATCCGACGTCATTTCAGATCGCTTAGCTCCCTATAGACTGATATAATAGACTTGTGCCTGATAGTCCAAGCTTTAGCTAGACAGTAACACAACTTTGGGAATCTGACCTCCACAACACCCTATTTATCTATCGGTCCTGTATCGCTTGACTATTGGTTTTGGAAGCCTTTTTGGTAGATTCTGGTGGGATGTGGTCTAGGCAAGAGTGATTCATTGGTGGTGCTTGATTTAGGGAAACTCCCTGTGATGCACAGTTGGTCGCTGATCCTAATTCAAACCGACTCACCTCTGTTCGTGGTTCAATTTCCTATTTCGCACTTCGCTTAGCCATGGTTTGAGCCCATCACCTTTATACAACCATGGTTTAAGTCCATCTCTCCTTACTCACTTGGGTTCGACTCCTTATCTATAGTAACCCTGTTCAAGTCCATGTTCTATCTTACACATGGATCGACTCCTTAGCTATAATTACCCAGTTCAAGTCTGTGGTTTAGCTTACACATGGCTCGACACCTTAGCTACAGTTACCTGGTTCAAGTTTGTGATCTAGCTTACACATGGCTCGACTCTTTAGCTGCAGTTACCCGATTCAAGTCAGTGGTATAGCTCACGCATGGTTCGACTCCTTATCTATAATTACTTGGTTCAAGTTCGTAGTCTAGTTTAAATGCGGTCCAACCCATAATTATTTGTCACCCAATTCAAGTCCGTGGTTGCTTTCAAATATCGATTCGGGATCCTGATTCCCTGCCAAATCTCTAGTTTAAGTCCTTATCTACTCTCAGCTTTGGGTTAGAATTTTAGGCTTTTGGATGTTTCGGTTCAAGTCCGAGAAATTGGTGGCATTATTAGAACTCTATTGGCTCTGTTCTTTTAACTTCAATTATCTTTGCTCCTATCGGGCTTATGGGGGCCCATTCAGGTTGTTACCTTAGATATGTAAATGAGCATAGTCGTCGGGTTTATGGGAGTCCTACGGATTTAGCTAGTTTCTTTCTCTTGAGTGTTGAGTACACTCGTGTACATACCTACATTTATTTCTTGTCCTTCCTTTGGTTGTGATTATATTCTCGCATTTCAGTTTAGTTTTGCTTATCTAGCTTAGTCGGCCTATGATTCCTAATGGGTACCTGTTGTTTTGGTACTCATACTACACTCTGCATCTTTTCTCGATATATAGTTTCGAGTACTAGCTACCATTGTTGATTTGAGCTAGCTACTATCTTAATCGGAGGCGAGGGTGAGCATATACCATTCTGGAGTTACCCGTCTCCATATGTACATATATTTTTCATGTCTTTTGCTTTTTGAGACAACTTTGTTTTTATGGTCCACTTTTAGGACTTATATTCTTTTTGTAGTGTATATGTACATGTGACTTCTGGGAGGGATCTTTCATTTGTATATATTTAACTTTACTTCTGCCTATTCATGTCCATTCCAATTATTTCATTACTGTTTTTAGCTTGAATTGTTGGTCTTCTACCCTGGCATCCCATTACTCACAGTTCTAGGATATGGGTTGGATTGCCTACTAGAGAATCATAGTAGGTGTCATCATGACATGAGAAATCAGTTTGTGACAAGTTGGTATCAAAGCCTCAGGTTCACCGATCTCACGTGTATAGAACTAACATCTAGTAGAGTCTTGTGGATCAGTGCAGAGACATCCGTGACTTTTCTTTGGGAGGCAATAGGATGTCTTTAAGAATATATCTCTTTTGTATCGCTGTCATGCATTATGTGTCCTATCGTATTTTAGAAATCTCACTTTTTCCACTCTTTTACAAGATGACTCGCACGCGCGCTAAAGGTAGAGCCGACCTTAGAGTTATGCCAGGGCTACAACACTAGCCCGAGATAGAGAGCAGACTCCACAATTAGACGTGGAGCCACCAGTTTCTCCAGCACCTCTGAAACTGATGGGCCCAAGACCAGCCTAGTCACCGCTTGAGCCAATTCCATCTCCAGACTTACATGCAATGTTTGCCCAGATTTTGGTGGCTATTGGGGGTATGCAACAGGCCCTAGCTCTCACCACTCCAGTATCATAAGGCCATCCTACGCCAGAGGCACCAATTATGCAACAGCCATTAACACTTATCGCTCAGCTAGATGATTTAGAGGGCGTCATACTACTTTGGAAGTAGAAGATGCTTGGGGTGTTCCTTAGAATATCACCTCCGAGGATTTTTAGGGTTGTGGCTGAGAATGTCCATGAGTTTCTACACACTTATCGAGAAAGACTATAGACCTTGGGTCTAGTGGAGTCAAAATGAGACAACTTCATGAATTATCAACTAGACGATCCTGCCCGACAGTGGTGGTTTTCATACTTAGAGACCAGGCCAGTTGGGTCTCTACCGGTGATATGGGCTAAGTTTTCAAAGGCTTTCTTGGCCTAATTTATTCCCAGAAGTGTTAGAGATCAACCACGAGATCAGTTTTCACGATTAGAGTAGATATATATCGGTATCGGAGTACGAGGCTTGATTTTATGAGCTCTGCAGACATTCCACCATAATTTTACCTACTGAGGAGGAGAGGGTTCAGTGCTTCATCAAGGGATTGAGACTTCAACTACAAATTTAGACATAGTTTTTAGATATAGCGGGCTGCTCATTTTTGGGTATGGTAGATCATACCTCCACACTTGAGCAGCTCCATTGCGAGGCCCAAAGGGGAAGCGGTAAGAGATCTAGGATGGAGGATAACCATAATGGGCATCTATTTAGACCCAGGAAGTCCTATGACATATCTCACAAGAGATTTCAGTCGGGTAAATCTAGCCATCTCTTCCAAGCCTCTCTTCAAACTGTAGAGGGTGACCAGCACCATCAGGGTGGCTCTAGTGTCGGTCCAAGTCAGGGCCATGATGGGTCACAAAGGGGTTCTTCTAGTTAAGGTGGATAACCTCCATGTTTGAGCCGATAGTCACACGAGTGCTACAAGTATAGGGAGCTAGATGATTAGGCCCGTGAGTTCCCTCACCATAGGTCAGTCTTACCAGCTTCACTAGTAGCTAGACCTGCACTAGTACCAGAACCTTTAGTTAGAGGTAGAGGCTAGGGCCAGGACCGCAGGGGTAGTCATTAGGGCACCACGGGAGGTCACCAAGGAGGTAGGTTCGATGCACAGGGTAGAGGATCCTAGGTCCACTTCTATACAACTCTAGCTAAAGTAGAGGCTGAGGCCTCGAATGATGTGATCACAGGTACAATTTTATTATATCATCAGCTAGAATATTTTTTATTTGATCGAGAATTCACATATTTTTATATATCTATATATTGTACCCCTCGACTGAGTATGAGTTCGAAGCCCTTAGTTGAGCCATTGTGTGTTTTGACCCCAATAGGTGATTCTTTAGTAGTGGATCAAGTCTTTAGATCCTAAATGGTGACTATTTAGGTGAGAGACACTAAGTTTGATCTCATTTTGCTTGATATGGTGGATTTTGATCTAATTCTCAGCATGGAATGGTTATCACCTCACCGTGTGGCTTGGATTATTATGCCAAAACTGTTACCTTAGCCATGCCTAGTATTCTACTGGTGGTATGGCGTGGCTGTTATAGTCGCACACTGGTTGAGGTGATTTCTTTTGTTAAGGCTCTGAGGTTAGTGGCTAGCGAGTTCTTAGCATACTTGGCTTGTGTTAGAGATATGAGTAGGGAGGGCCTTATGTTGATTTAGTACCTATAGTCTGAGAGTTTGCAGATGTGTTTCTTGCCGATCTACCTAGCCTTCCTCCTAATCATGATATTGACTTCTCCATTGATTTAGAGCTGGGTAGTTGCCTTATATCCATCCCACCATAAAGTATGAAACTCATAGAGATCAAGAAGCTTAGTGTTCAGCATCAAAATCTCTTAGACAAGGGATTTATTCATCCTAGTGTATCGCCTTGGGGTGCCCTAATCCTGTTCATTAAGAAGAAAGACGGTACTATGCGGATGTGTATTGATTACAGGAAGCTGAACAAGGTTATGATGAAGAACCATTGCCCCATGCCTAGGATTAACCTATTCGAACAATTTCAGGGTGCGTGGTATTTTCTAAGTTTGATTTGAGATTTGGCTACCACCAGTTGCAGGTTAGGGCAACGAACGTCCCTAAGACTGTATTTACGACTTGTTATGGCCACTATGAGTTCCTGGTGATCTTTTTTGGGTTGACTAACACCACTTCCATGTTCATGGACTTGATAACTCGGGTGTTTAGGCCATACTTGGACTCATTTTTCATAGTCTTTATTGATGACATTTTAGTATACTCATGGATCCGAGATGAGCTTGAGCAGCATTTAAGAGTAGTGCTCCAGAATTTGAGAGATCAACGGCTTTATGCCAAGTTTTAAAAGTGTGAGTTTTGGCTTGAGTACGTAGAATTCTTAGGGTGTGTGGTGTCCAAGTATGGAATTATGGTAGATCCAGTGAAGATTGAGGCTATTCATGATTGGGTCAGGCCCACCTCTATTATTGAGATTCGTAGCTTCATCGAATTGGCAGGGTACTACAGGGGCTTTGTTGAGGGGTTCTCTACTATAGTAGCACCTTTGACTCAATTGAATCGCTAGGATATTCCATTTGTATGGTCAGAGGAGCATGAGAGAAGCTTACTGAGGCTTAAACAGTTGTTCACCACCGCTCCTATATTGACTTCCAGTTGAGGGAAAGGGATTCACCATTTACTATGATAGATTCGGCCTTAGTTTGGGTTATGTACTAATATAGCAGGTCTGATTTATTACTTATGCATCGAGGTAGCTTATGTTGCACGAGCGCACCTACCCCACTCATGACTTAGAGTTAGTGGCGGTAGTTTTTGTGCTTAAGATTTGGAAGAACTACCTATATGGAGTTCGATGTGAGATTTACACTGATCGTAGGAGCTTTTAAGATATTATGAGCCAGATGGATCTTAATTCGAGGTAGTGCTGCAGGATTGAGTTCCTGAAGGACTACAAACTCTCTATTCTCTACCATTCGGGCAAGGAGAATGTAGTAGCAGACGCCTTGAGTTGGAAGGCGGTGAGTATGGATAGTCTAGCCTTCCTTTCTACTATGGAGTGGCCATTAGCTTTGGATATCCAATCCTTAGCTAAACATATGATTCGACTCGACATCTCCAATTCCCAGTGTGTGTTAGCTTATATGGGAGCTCAATCATCTTTATTGGATCAGATACACAACTGTCAGTTTGAGGATGAAGAGTTAGTTGCACTTTGAGATCTGGTTTTGGGAGATAATGCTAGCCTAGCTACTTTAGATCCATATGGGGTTTTGAGGTTTAGTGGACATATCTATGTTCTGAGAGTTGGGGTTTTGATATAGTTAATCCTTAGTGAGGATTATGATTCCAGATATTTTATCCATCTGGACACCACTAAGATGTATCATAACTTAATGCAGTATTACTGGTGGAGCGACATAAGGAGAGATATCGCAGATTATGTGTCGCGTTATTTGAGTTGTTAGCAGATTAAGGTCGACCATTTGAGGCATGGTAGTGAGCTTCAGAGATTACCTATTCCCGAGTGAAAGTGAAAAAGGGTCACCATGGATTTCATTATGGGGTTACCTCTCACTTCCCATGGTTTTGATAGTATTTGGGTCATCGTAGATCGGTTAACCAAGTCAGCATACTTTTCCCCAGTTCATACTTCCTAAAGTGCTAAGAGGTTGGCCCGTATCTACATTCAGGAAGTGGTTCGCCTTCATGGTGTACCCGTTTCTATCATTTCAGACCAGGGCTCACAGTTCACATCTACCTTTTAGAGGACTTTTCAGGAGGAGTTGGGTACCTATGTTGACCTTAGCACAACTTTCCACTCACATATAGATAGGTAATCAGAGCGCACTATTCAGGTTCTCGAGGATATGTTGTGGGCTTGTGTTATGGAGTTTGGGGATTAGTGTGATCAGTATTTTCCCTTGGTTGAGTTTGTGTATAACAAAAGCTACCACTCCAGTATTTAGATGGCCCTATTTGAGGTCTTATATGGTTGGCGTTGTCACTCTCCGATGGGTTGGTTTAAGTATACGGAGCCCAGTCCATGTGGTACAGACTTGATGCAGGAGGTCTTAGGTCATGTGAGGGTAATTCAGGATAGGCTCAGGACAGTTCAGATTAGACACCAGAGTTATGCAGATCGTAGGTGGCAATCATTGAGATTTTCATCGGTGATAGGGTGATCCTTCGTGTATCTCCCATGAAAGGCATGATGAAATTTGGGAGACCCAGGTATATTAGCCATTTTTGAGATATTGAGGACAATTAGCGAGGTTGCATATAAGTTAGCTTTGCCTCCGGCCTTTTCAGCTATTCATTTGGTCTTTCATGTTTTGATGTTGCGCCGGTATGTTCCAGATGAGTCCCATGTGCTTTAATATGACGCGGTCGACTTGGATGGTTGTTCGAGCTATATTGAGAAGCCATTTGCTATTTTGGACAGGGATGTCAGGTAGTTGTGATCCAGAACCATTCTTGTGGTTAAGGTCCGTTGGAGGCATCGTCCAGTCGAGGAGGCTAGCTGGGAGATCAATCATGATATGCGGGCACAATTCCCCAGCTTATTTAAGACTTCAGGTACTTCGTGACTCTTACTTTTGCGGATGAAAGTTCTTTTAGTTGTGGATGTTGTAATGACCCTCCAGGTCATTTTTGAATTAAAGCATTTATTCCGTTATTTTAGAGCATTCCTATAACGACCCCAAGTCATTTATAACTTGCTGGCAATGACTGTTCGGTTGCCTGGTCATTCATTTAGGATTAGGCCCGTTGTCCTATTTTGGAGCTTTTATAACTTGAAAAGTTGACTTCGGTCATAACTTCAGAAAAACAACCTTAGAAAAAAATTCTGACGGTTTCATTAGCTCCAAAATAACCAAATTAGTTTAGTATCATGGTTGGCATGAGTATCAAGGGAATCGGTACAAGTTTGGAACAATTTGGCGCTTTTGCTTTTGAAATTTAGCCTATGGTTGACTTTGGTCAACATTAATGGAAAATGCACTCGGATGAGAATTCTGACAGCACGGTTAGTTCCAAAATGTCATATTTTTTCTAGAACGACCCTTTGTCTGCTTCTCGAGGCTTCTAGTCTAATTCTGAGGCCTGTTGTGGAAATAGACTCAAAATAGCACTTGAGTATGAGATCCACTTTTCATTAAAATGAACTCTAATCGGAATTTTGAATGTTCCATTGATTCTGGAATATCGAATTTGGTGGGGTAGCATATCTCACTTGCACATACAAGGTTTTGAATGAATCTCGAGCACCCCGTGAGAGAGTTGGACATGCCAAAGTCCATTTTTCACAGATGAGTCTGGTGTCATTGCTAAAGATACACTTGGTCGCTAAAGCGATGCCCGCCTTTTGGTGGGTGTCTCTTAAGAGAGGGGTTCACTAAAGCGACACCAGAGGGTCGTTCTTAAGACCTTTTTCCTAATTTTATCTCCAACTTCAAATTACGTTTTCTCCTTCAATTTGTGGGCAATTTGGGTGATTCAAAAGGCTAAATTGTGTGTATTTTCGAGGGGAACCCAATTATGTGTTCATAAATAGTATTTGAGGCCTCCCTTGAGGTAAATTTCCCTTTTCCCCTGCATATCTAGCGTTCTTGAATTTAAGATGTCAATGTTGAATGGATGTTTCGTTTGGGTATGTTTTGGTATGTGAATTGTGTTCCTTTTTGGAACATGAGCTAGGGGTAGTAGTTGGAACATATTTTCAGAGTCAATTTGATGAATTATGGAATTGGTCCCATAATTCCCAATTTTTACTCTAAAATTGGCCCATCTCCGAGTTCAATAATTTTAGTTTCATAACAATCCTATTAACATTGGGATTTTATTATTGATAGTGTGGTAGCATTTGGAGGTTGTTTAGAAAGGAAAAGTTCTGGTTCCGTGAGTTGGAGCTTAGTCGGCCTACAGGTAGGCTACGGTTTTCCCTCATTAGACAGATTATGTGTAGGCAATTGTATACTGAATTGTATGAGTTTGGAAGGTTTTGGGTGTTGAGCATGCTAAATTCCTAAATTTCATTCCCAAGGGGTTATTTTTCGAGGTATCTTCAAACTGTTAAATCATGTCTTTGGTTATTGTTGATCATTCAACTTTGTGGTGTGTGTTGTGTCTTTGGTTATCTATTGGAAAGCATATTTGGCCTTAGTGTAGGATTAGACTAGTGTAGCCTTAGACTTGCGCTATATTGGGTGTTGTTGGACCTTAGGATTTCTCCAACGTCATTTTGGACTGCTTAGCTCCCTATAGACTGATATAGTATACTTGAGTCTAATAGTCCAAGCTTTAGCTAGGAAGTAACATAACTTTGGTAATCTTACCTCCATAACACCCTATTCCTCTATCAGTCATGTATCACTTTACTATTGGTTCTAGAATCCTTTTCGGCAGATTTTGGTGGGATGTGGTTCAGGCAGGGGTGATTCATTAATGGCGTTCAGTTTGGGGGTACTCCCCATGATGCTTGGTTGGCTGTTGATCCTAAATCAGACTGACTCGCCTCTATTTATTATTCAAGTCCATAGTTCGATCTTCGCTTAGCCTTGGTTTGAGCCCACCGCCTTTATAAAGCCTTGGTTCAAGTCCACCACTCCTTACTCACTTGGGTTTGATTCCTTAGCTGTAGTTACCCGATTTAAGTCCATGATCTAGCTTACATGTGGCTCAACTCCTTAGCTATAATTACCCGATTTAAGTCAGTGGTGTAGCTTACACATGGCTCAATTCCTTAGCTATAGTTACCTAGTTTAAGTCTGTGGTCTATACTACATGTTGCTTAATATTTTAGCTACGGTTACTCGATTCAAGTCCATGATCTAGCTTACACGTGGCTAGACTCCTTAGCTACAATTACTCAATTCAAGTTTGTGGTCAAACTTATGCGTGGTTCGGCTCCTTAGCTACAGTTACCCGATTCAAGTCTGTGGTCTAGCTTACACACGGTCCAACCCATAATTATCTATCACCCAGTTCAAGTCTGTGGTTTCTTTCAAATCTTGGTTCAGGTTCCTAATTCCTTGAAGAATCTCCGATTCAAGTCCTTATCTACTCTCAGTTTTAGGTTAGAGTTTCAGTCTTTGGGATGGTTCGATACAAGTACGAGAAATTGGTGGCATTATTGGAACTCTATTGGCTCTGTTCTTTTTATTTCAACTATCTTTGCTTTTGTTGGGCTTATGGGGGGCCGTTCAGGTTGTTACCTTAGACTTGTGCACGAGCGTACCCATCGTATTTATGGGAGCCCAACGAATTTAACTAGTTTATTTCTCTTGTGTGTTGAGTACGCTTATGTACATGCCTACATTTATTTCTTGTCCTCCCTATGGTTGTGATTACTTTTTCGCATTTTAGTTTACTTTTGCTTATCTTGCTCAGTCGGCCTATGATGCCTACTATATACTTTTTATTGTGATACTCATACTACACTCTATATATGTTTTTGTGATGTCGGTCAGAGTACTAGCTACCGATATTGATTTGAGCCAACTGCTATCTTGATCAAAGGTGAGGGTAAGCACATAGCGTTCTGGAGTTACCCATATCCATTTGTACATATATTTTGCCTGTCTTTTGCTTTTTGAGACAACTTTGTTTCTATGGCCCACTTTTAGGACTTGTATTCTTTTTGTAGTGGCTCTGTACATATGACTTCCAAGTTATGCGAGGGATATTTCATTTGTATATATTTAACTTTGCTTCCAACCGTTCATGCCTGTTCCTATTATTTGATTACTATTTTTAGATTGAATTGTTGGTCCTCTACTCTGATATCCTATTACTCGCAATTTTGGGATATGGGTTGGCTTGCCTACTAGCGGGTGATAGTAGGTACTATCATGACCTGAGAAATTGAGTTGTGACACAAGTAGCGCCCTCAACTAATTGATTCCTCTATAAGATTTTCAAGGAAGCAACTTCTTTATTTCTCAACTTTCGGACTTGACGATCAATTATTTCAACTGGAACAACTCCATAAGAGAGATTTTCCTTAATTCCAACACTATCCAAAGGCACAATCGTAGTCAAATCTCCATCATCATTCTTTAATAATGAAACATAAAACATCGGATGAACGGATGCCAATTCAGCTGGCAAGTCCAACTTGTAAGATACATTTTTGAAATGTCTCAAAATCTAATATGGGCCCATATACCTTGGACTAAGCTTACTTTTCTTTTCAAATCTCATTACACCCTTCACGGGAGAGATTTTCAAGTAGACCCATCATCAACAGAAAATTCAAGTTCCCTTCTCATCACATCCGCATATGACTTTTGCATACTTTGATTCGTTCATAACCTATCCTAGATAATCCAAACCTTCTCCATAGACTCATGAACATATTTTGGCCCTATAAAGTCTAACTCCCCAACCTCAAACCATTCAATCGGAGACCTACGGCTCCTCTAATATAAAGTTTCAAACGCAGCCATTTATATACTCGAATAATTATTATTATTGTAGACAAATTCAATTAAAGACAAGTGATCATCTCAATTATCTTTAAAATCAATCATGCAATCTATCAACATGTAACACCCCTGAAATACCTAGTCCGAACTAACTCTGAAATAATCTAAAAATCTCACCAGGCAGGGACCATGAAATAGACCACGACCCATATTCCTATTCACGGACCATGGAGAGGTCTCGTGAAAGGGACAAAAGATAGGGGAGAAGTCTACAAGGGGGACCACGACTCATGCTGATTACCAATGACCATAGTCTCCTCCGTAGAGTTGATGCCTAAGTCTCCCTAGTATGGAGACAACCACGATTGAGGATTATGACCCGTAGTGGCCATCACGAGCCGTGGTGGCCTCCGTAAAAATGAAACTGTAAGGTCCTGCATGTTTTCAAGGTTGGAATATGTTATAATAAGGTAAAATAGAGGTAAATTGACTTCGGAGGATTTTTTGGACTCATATTTTGCAAAATGAAATTTTCAAGAAATGCACAAAACAGAAGACTCCACGACCAAGGCACATCGCAGAGATGTTCTGAGCTCAAGTTGAGCTTAAATCTGGCAAAAATTGAACTTCACAAAAAATTGAAGTACGGGGGAGTACCTCCGCATTGTGGACCTACTTTCGGATAGTTTAAATTTTTGCAAAACTTTTCAGAATTAAGTAAGGGCATCTTGGACAATTCCCTGAACATGTATAAATGGTTTGGACGAATTTTGGAGTTATTTTCCACCCTTTTTACTACCTAGAACCCTAGAATTTCACCTTCCCTCATTCCCAAATCATCTCCATTTAATTCCTTTCAAACCAAAAAGGTTTCAAGGATCCCCATTAAAGACCAAACATTAATATTTCTTCATGCTTCTTAAGAACTCTTCTATTCTTATTCGAGCTTCACTCTAAGGTATGTGGTCTTTATCTATGGATTCTTCCACCTATGGATCCCTACACCCTTTTCAACTAAATCTCTTGATTTTAAGTAAGATTTTCTTATGAGTTGTTCTAAATTCTACTTAATGGCATGAATTATGACTTAACTAATGATTGTTGGTCGATTTTAATGCAATGTGATTTCAAATGCATATTTTGAAGGATGGCAAGTATTTTCTCTACTTAGTTTCTTAAAGGTTCTTGAGATTAATGGTGGGTTGTTTAAATCTTGATTTCAATTGATGAATTTCATAGTTACTATACATGATTTCAATTATATACATGTTGAAAGATTGAATTGATTTGAATCCACCTAGTTTTACTCTATTTTCGTTAAACCATAATTTGAAGGTATAGACTCCAATTAAATGTTTATGAAAGCTAATGATTATTATTATGAGAGTTTTTTCAATGAAAGAATAAATGTTGGTGAGGGCTTTCTCACCTATGCTAATGGATTCTTTATTCAATAAGGACAATTCTTGCATATTTGAATCACTAAAGGGTTTAAGGAGCTATTCTACCGAATGATGATTTGATGTCTCAAACTATATGTATGTTTATGTTACTATGATACAATATTCTATGGTATTTGACTTAGCACCGAATGGGGCTTGAGGTGGGGTTTGGTAAGGAAATCCTTGTAGCACACTCTTATTTCATTAACTATGTACCAACATATGAGCCCTTGTAGATTAGGCTAGTGGATTCACAAATGGCCATTAAATGTTAAAAGAAAGGAATATTGACGGATTTCTACCTTGGCAAGTAGTCTCCCCTCTTCCAATGTAGGGGTTATGTTGGATTCCATGTTATAGCTCGCATGGTTTTATTGTCAATTATAGTCATTTTCCCATATATGTATGATTTAAATGCAATCGACTTGATTACTCATGCATGCACTCATTTTGTATTGTACCTTATGAATGTCCTTAACGTTTTACATTGTATTGCATGCCTACATACTTAGTACATTCAAAGTACTAACGCATACTCTTTTGCCTACATGATATTGTCATGTAGGGACCGACGCTCCTCCTCGTTCTCCTCTACATGGCTAGTTGGGATCGTAGAAGACTACTTTTGGTTGAGTTTCCATACTCTGGGAATAATATTCCTTTCCTTTGTAGCTTGTGTTATGTTAAGACCTCTAAAAATCTATTATGGTACTTCATTATCACTTTATTTGAGGGTGAGTTAGGGACATATCTTTGCCCCCGCCAAGTCTAAGATTAGAAGTATTGTTGGACATATGTATGATAATCCTTGACTAGTATGGTGCTTGTTTATGAAGTCCTCCCTATAGTCCCTCTTTCCCCTTGTTTTTACATGTTACTAATTATCATAACCTATAAAAGGCTAATCGAATGCTAAGAGACTCTTTTGCGGTATTTTCAGGTTCTTCATTCATCATTTCATGTATAGTAACTAGGCTTGGATCATGAAAAAAAAACCTCCCAATATAGTCCAAGTCAGGGACCACGGCTACTCACCACCGACTGTGGTAAGCTTTAGGAGCCGTGGTAGCCTTTCGTGAAGGGTGCCCGCCCCGTTTGAATGAAGGGTATTCTGGTCTTTTCCTATCTTTTCCCAACTGATCCATGTATGTTTAAGGACCCAATATCAGTCTTTTTACATAAATAATAGGGTTTTCCTTTCATCCACACTTGTATTTTCTAGAGAGAAGCGATTGGAGAAAATAAAAAAACTAGGGTACAAGGTCTTTGAGCAATCCCCTCAAGTTTCGATCATTCCTTTGAATTCCAGGTATGTAAGGCTTACCAAAATATGGGACCATGTTCATCCACATGCCCTACATCTACTTGAGTTGAATTGATCCTTGAATTAAGTCTGAATGTCCAAATGATTTGAGTTTTCATGATATATTTATGATCCTAGGGAGTCCTTGCATATGTATATTCGATTATTTCTTGATGATGTCGATGAGCTGAGTAATTGAGATATTGTTCATGCATTCATTCCCATGAACCCTAATTGAGTATTATTTTTCAACATTTTACAAAATTATTGAGTCTAAAAGGTTGATTGGTAAATATTGAATGAGAATGAGTCAAACTTGGTTTGGATGGCAAGAGTCTTCACATTTATTATTGTTTGAACTTGAATATTTTGGAGTCTAAATGATTGTTGAGTCTTGATGAGTCATGAATGAGTTTTGAAAAGAAGTCTAAATGAAAGAATTGATGAATTGTGATCAGATTGAGTTGAATAGAGTCCAATGTGACTAGATGAGGTGATTTGCATAATTTGATTTGATTTGATTTGAATATTATGAGCATATTAAGTCTTGGAGGAGTATCAAACATAAAATTGAGTAAGAGTAACTAACAGCTTCAACTCAATAACTACATAGTCAAAATAGGAGAGGAGTGAATTATAAAAATAAGATGTTTCCCTTTTGTCTCAAAAAAAGGACTTGATTTGATTGATAGTGGATCCAAGATTGTTGGTTCATCCCTTACCTCGCCAATGTTTCAGACGGATGTGGCAGCTACGTCGGATCAATGTACATCACCGGCCTATAGGTAGTGGTTTTCGGATAAGAGAAACTCTCAAAGGTCTAAAATGAATGGTTTGATTGGTCGAGTTGCATATTATTGAGTCGATTTCTCTTTAAATACATTTCTTATTTTAAACTTGCATTATTTATTGAGTTGAGTTGAGTTGAGTTGATTGTGGAGTTGAGTCCCTTGAGATGAGTTGTCTGCTGATCGTTCTCCTTTACTGCTATTTTACATGCTTGTATATTCTATGTACCAATGTTATTTGGTCTGCATCATTTCATAATACAGATACAAGTGCTAGAGATCATCAACAGGCACTTCGTTGATGATATTTCCTTCTTGATATTGGTGAGATCTCCTTTCTTCCGAAGGAATCACATTTATTTCAGTAATTTCTTATGAGTAGTTTCTTTTGAGGTAGCCATAGGCTTGTTTCAACACCTCCTTGATAGTTGATAGAGGCTTCATGAATAGAGTTAAGTTTGAGTTAGATGGGTACTTTGAGAGTCTATTTTAAATCATACTTTTGGTATAGAGTTATGATGTTTAAGTTGACCTTTAGCACTGCTTGTTTAAGCTATTCTTTCATTGAATATTGATTTAATAGCCCACATAATTATCCCTTTTCCAGTTGTTTTTAGTCTGCCACTGAATGGATGAATGTGCAATTTCACCAAGTGGTTTATTTTGGGACCAGGAATGGTCTTCGAGTACCGGCCACGCCTAGTGTACTCTCTCGGGATGTGACAAACTTGGTATCAGAGCACAGAGTTTAAGAGTCCTAGGGTGTCTATGAAGTCATGTCTAGTTTTTTTTTTTTTTTTTTTTATGGGAACAGACCCTACACGAGGCACCCACCTCTCGTGCACAGTCAGGGGTTAAGCAACACCCCCAAGCCTTAACATAAATAATCAAAATAAAATACAAGGAGGGGGACATAAACCTTACCCCCGATCCTATGGTGGTTCATAAGTCGGCTAACCTATTAAGGTCGGCTAACTCATCCCCGATACAAACAGGGACTAACTATAACTAGAAAGTAGTAAACCTGTGAGAGGACTCCTCCCGGTACAATTCAACTATGAAAGCATAAATGAGGGAGACTCTCCCCTTCCATGAGAAAAAAGGAAAGTAACCTACACTAGTCCTATTACAACTATGCTACGTACCAAACATAGCTACATTGAAGAAGAACAAGTATACGAAACTTCTATCTCGCATGGGATGGGAAATTCTTTTTATCTTTGCTCTTTTTAGTCTTGTCGTACCAAGTAAATCCAGGTGAAGTGTGCCTTTGTATCAGTATCATGATTACCAGCTAAGGAGGCTGAAATGAGAGGAAGTATATGGAGCTATAGTAGCCAACAGCCTTGGAGTTGTTGTAGAGTACAAGTAGCCAAGAGACATGGTTGTTGTAGTTCTGTAACCAGCTCCTTGCTGTCTCTCTAGATGCAGTGATTAGGTTCAATAGTAGATCCCTCCTTTGGATGATGGTCAAGTCCTTGGGATACCTGCACAGGCAGACAAAACTAGAAACACACACAAGCAACCAGATCTGGAGGCTGCTGTACCAGGTACTAGTGACTTGTAGTTTCTCATTGTGGGCTGCATATGGGATGGCTGCAGATTTGTTTCTTGTCTGCTGCAGGTTGATGGAGTTGTTGTTGGGGTATGTTGATAATGGAGAATGTGGATGGCAAGCTGAGTGTGCTACTCCATAGCAGCCCCAGGTTACTGCAGCTCTTTTAGCATTTCCAAGGAGAGTCTGCCAGCTACATTGGTGAAGCTGAGGGTGACTGATCTTGGGGATCAATGCAGTCAAGGAGCTGCAGCTGGGGTACCTTGCATGTGTGGATGTTGTCTCCCTTTTTCTGAGACTTTGTGTACCTGCACAAACAATTAACCAAAGAGCCAAACAAGTATGGGAGCTGTGAGGGCTGTTGCAATCCTGTAGGCAGCTTCTTATTGCCTCCAAAGGAGAGTTGATCAGCTCCTTTGAAGATACCTTATGTGCCAACCAGGATGGGCTTTGAGTACAAGGTTGTCTCCCTCTGTTTGACTCTTTGTGGAACTGTACACAGCTTCTTGTTACCTCCAAGAGAGAGTGATCAGCTCCTTTGAAGTGTTCAGCTCATTAAAGTACCTGCACATGTCCACAAAAACAAGACAACATGCTAACAAGAATTGTAGATGGTCCTTCTGAGCTGCAGGGTGAAGTTGTTGGAGTTGTTGAATACTGCTGCTGGGGCTGTTGTTGTGGACGAAGAAGGACTGAATCACAATGCTGGTGATGCATCCCTGGCTTAAAAGTTTGACTGAAGGTGGCTTGCACTTTGGAAGGGTCCATTGTTGCTGTTTGATGTGCCTGTATACAGCTTCTTCTTTCCTTCTTAGCTGATGTGTTCGACTGCTTGTTGTTGCATGTTTCTATTCCTGCACATAACAAGTGGACATAGCAAGAAGCTCCAATAAGCTTGAGGTGTAAGAGAGCTGTTGCAGGTGCTGCATCAAGGAATTTGGCATGAGAGTAATGTTGGTGTGTTGGTGAATTCCTAAGATGCCAGGTTGTTGTCTCCTCAGTTCAGAATGTGAAATGGGGAATAAGTGGGTGGGATTATATGTTGATGAATCAATCCAGCAACCTGCAACAATACAACAAACAACCAAAAGCAAAAAAGAATTTGCACCAGCTAGCAAAAAGGAAAGTTCTTCCAGGAGTGCTTTGGAGTCTGTCAGAATTTTCAACGATGCTCGACTAATGTCTCCAATTATCCGATTGAGTTGAAACTTCTTGAGATATATCCAAACAGCCCTTTCTTTAGTTTTGCAAGGTTTGGATACTTTTTGCCCAAGTTGGAAAAAAGGCACTCTCTTTAGACTTAAGGCAGCTGAAATTTTCAATGTCGCTCGCCTAACTCCTCCAATTGTCCGTTTGGGCTAAAACTTCTTGGGCCTTGTCAATATATTATTTTCTGAAACCCTGCAAAGATTGGAGCCATTTGGACAGGTCCACATGCTGCATCTCACCCTGCACATGCTGCCCTGCTGAAGCTTAGATGTTGCAGGATGGTTGGAAGTTGTATTTATGCTTTTCTCTATGTATTGGTTGTTAAAGAATGTTGATACATCACTCCAGTCACCTGAAATAATACAACAACCAAAAACAAACAAAACAGAGCTTGCACAAACTAGCAAAAAGGAAAGGACCTCAGTAAGAGCTTTGGAGGCTACTATCTTTTTCCAAGTCGCTCGACTAACGTTTCCAATTATCTGTTTGACCTGAAACTTCATGAGGTTTGCATATATGGTCTTTTCTTTATCCCTGCAAATTTTGAAGGCCTGACTCCCAAGCTAGAGATTCCAACTAGCAAGTTTCTCTCTCTTTAGGCTTAAGACAACTGATTGTTTCAAGGTCGCTCGCCTAATGTCTCCAATTATCCTTTTGAGCTGAAACTTCTTGGGCCTTGTCAAAATAGTAGTTTCTGCAATCCTGCAAAGATTGGGGGTCTTTGGACATGTCCACTTGGTACAAATCACCCTGCACCAACAAGCAGAAAAACACACAGATAAGTAATTCTGCAGGTTATAATATCTACTACTAATGTCTTGTATGTATTCCCTGAGAGTTGCAGGTTGGTGACTTTGTTGCTGGAGGATGTTGTTGTTGAGAAAGGTAAGAGGCAAGCTGAAATTGCAGTACAAAGGGCTCCCAATGCATGATCTTGTGTTATTGCATCCTTTAGCAGCCATCCAAAGATGAGTTGCAGCAGTTGGATTAGGCAAACTTCCACTTGTAGTTGGACAGGTCCACATGCTGCTGCTCACCCTGAAATTTTCCAGACCTGCAACTACCTGCATATGCAAAAGGAAAAGAAAGAAAGAGATAGCTACTCTAACCCCTAAATCTAATGGTATGGAGATTATTCTATAAAAGCAGTAAATTAGGGAGACTCCCTTTTACAATGGTCCTGATTATCATTATTTATATCAGCTAATATTACAAGGTATGAAGAATTTCCTTCAAGGTGGTTGATTGATCTTCTTCATCTTAGTTCTCCTGAAGCTAGCCATGCCAGCTTTGTCCATTTTGTAGTGTCCCTTGGTCTCTCTTGGAAGCTGCTAAAAGTTGTAGTAGTGTTGTGTATAGCTTTTCATGTGGCTTTCCTTTGAGAGTGAATCTGCAGTGTAATTAGCTTCCCTAAAGATATGCCTGCACTAGAAAGTTTCCAGTTTGCTAACCAATACCTGCAGTTCAGTAATATAAGTAATAATGTTCCATAGAGGTTTAACTTCTTGTTTAAGCCACTTGATTAGAAGTTCAGAGTCAACTTCAAGGGCTACCCTGTTGTATCCATGTTGTAAGCACCACAGAATACCAATAATTGCTGCCTGCACTTCAGCTTGGTTATTAGAACCACAGCCTAGTGGAGATGCAAAAGCATATATTAACACCCCATTATGGTCCCTTAGAATGCCCCCTGCCCCTATCTTCCCTGGATTGTTAAGGGCACTCCCATCTGTGTTGAGCTTGATCATTGTAGGCTGTGGTTTAGTCCAGCATACTTTGGTTATTCTCAACTCATGTTGGCTTTTTTAAACCATGGTAACCAAATCTGCCCAATTACTTGGCAAATCAATATATGGATACATAGTAGAGATAAGCATATATAGATCTTTGGATATTGAGAATATTACTCTAATAGCATTAGACTTCTTGCCTCCATACTTGCATGCACATCTATTCTTTCATAGATTCCAATACACAAAAATGGGGGTGGCTTGCATTACTAACTTATGTAGCTCATTGTTAGTTTTGATTAGCCACCACTTCATCAATAGGTTTTTTAGAGGAGTGTTGCTGTGTTGTAGACCCCAGTACCCTGAGAAGTGCTTCCATATGTGTTGTGCAAAGTAGCCTAAAACAAGGATATGGTCTACATCATCCAGACCTGCTCTATAGCAGCAAGAGCATACAGCAGGCTCTTGTCCAAAGGCCACAATTCTGTCATTTGTGGGTAGCTTAAGTCTGAAAGCTCTCCACAAAAGAAAAGAGGCCTTGAAAGGAATGCTATTGTGCCATATGTTGCTGTTAGTGAGAGATCTTGTCTTTTTCTTTCTTACTAACTCCCAAGATGATGCACAAGTGAAGTTGCCATGAGAGTTAGGCTTCCAGATGGCTTGATCCTGCATATTTGGAATATAGCTGATGGGAGTGCTGAGAATTTTGCACACCAGCTGAGGGGGTGCATGTTTCCTTACTTCCTCTGCCTTCCATCCTCCATTCTCCATTAGTTCAGAGACAGTAGTGTTATTCAATCTAGGGAGACTTTCATTGTGGTAAGCTAATGGACCTACCCCTAACCAATCATCCCACCACAAGCTGCTTGTTCCAGACTTGATTCTCAATTGTATATGAGGCTCAATATCTTTTTTATTGATCGTCATGTGCTTCCACATGAGGGACTGTCCTGTGTCCCACTTTTTTATGACTGGATGAGCCCTTTGACAGTATTTTGCTTTAAGGAATTCCCCCTATAGTGTCTTCTTTGATCTGAAAGTCCACCACTGTTTATATTGGAAGGATAAGCACACATCCTCTAATTTTTTAACACCTATACCACCCTCCTCATAAGGATAACTGAGAGTATCCCAAGAGTCCCAGTGATATTTTCTTTTTTCAGTACCCCATCCCCAAAAGAAGTCAGCAATTAGTCTTTTGATCTGATTTATGGTGGTCTTGGTAGGACTGATAGCTGACAACAGGTGTATAGGAATGGATTGCAGCACTGATTTCACCAAGGTGACTCTACCTCCATAGCTTAACATTTTAGTCTGCCATCCCCTGATCCTGCTTAGAATCTTAGAAACCATACTAGAGAAATATATGATCCTTTGTCCTCCTATATATAGGGGACAGCCTAGGTAAGTGATTGGGCCATGAGTGCATTTGTATCCTGTGATCATGCTGACCCTTTCCACCACAACAGAGGGAGTATTCAGTGGCATCATGGTTTGACTCTTATCTTTATTGATAAGTTATCCTGAAATAGCTTCATACAGTTTAAGAGTTTTGGTAATCAGTGTAAGTGAGAAGTTGCTGGTAGATGTGAAAATGATCACATCATCTGCAAAGCTCAAGTGATTTACTTGAGGACCTCTTCTTTCCATCTGGAATCCTGTATATAAATAATGGTGATGAAGATTGTTGAGAAGTCTAGACAGAACTTCAGCTCCAATGATGAATAAAGTAGGGGATAGGGGGTCTCCTTGCTTGAGTCCTCTTGTAGCGTGGAAGAAGCCATACCTTGCACCATTAATGATGACTGAGTACCAATTGTTTGACATAATCCTCCAAACCATATCAATCAACACTTCTCCAAACCCTATTTTCCTCATGACCATACAAATGAATGACCAAGAGACCCTATCATAGGCCTTGGCCATATCCAGCTTTATCACCATATTATCCCCAGCCTTTGGTCTCTTAATATTGTGGATGATTTCTTGAGCTAACATTATGTTCTCAGAAATACTCCTACCTTTAACAAATCCAGATTGATTATCTGAGATTAGCTGAGGCAATATAGGAGCAATTCTGAGGCTTATCAACTTACCACCAGTCTTCACGGGATGTAAGGCTGATGAGGACCCCAAGAACTTTATTGATGAGATGTGTAAGATACTGAAAGTAATGCATGCTACTGAGATTTAGGGGGTTGAGTTAGTTTCCCATCAGCTCAAGGATATTGCTATTAACTGGTATAACTAGTGGGAGGATATTCTTGGTAAGGATGTGGAGCCTGCTATTCGGGATGAGTTCGAGGGAGCATTTCTTGATCACTTCTTTCCTAGAAAATTAAGGAAAGCAAAAGTTGAAGAGTTCATTAACTTGAAACAATAAGGGCTGACCGTGAAGGAGTACAACCTTAAGTTCATCTAGCTGTCTAGATATGCTCCATATATGGTTCCATAAGTGAGGTCTAAGATGAGGAAGTTCGTCTCTAAAATGGTCAGACATGTGAAGAAGGAGTGCAAGACATCATTGATGATTTCTAACCTGGATATTTCAATATTGATGGTGTATGTTCAGCAGATTGAGGATGATAAGAAGAAAGACAGAGAAGAGCACTTGAGAAAGAAGGCCAAATGTCATGACCCGAATTCGGACCGTGATGGCTCCTACTATAACCCTCGAGTAGGCAAGCCAAACCCAAGTCAAGCGGAAGTCCAACCTCGATCTAATTAAATAATTAATAACATAAGAATCTAGAAGAAAAAAATATATAACAGAAAAAAGTTGGGCCAGGGTATAGATATGTTAATACGATACAAAATAAACAAAAGGTCCGATCGTGACCAAAAATGATGAACTAACACTAGACCAAACCCCGAATCTGATGTCGCCTATACAGGAGCTACTAACTACAAAAGATGACAATATATATAAATTTACAATGTAGAACTGACTGTCCAAGATACAAAATACAAGTCAAAGAAAAAGTGAGAATATACTCTGAACGCCGGAAGCTCACCATAATCTGGATCTGGCACAACTACGGATGATCAGGCGTACGCTGAGGGTGGCTCGAACTAGGAGCTGCATCAAAGAGATGCAGAAGTACATTGTGAGTACCAAAATATGGGGTACTCAGTAGATATCATAGGCCGACCAAGCGCAGAAAGAATAAATATATAATAAGTAGCAAGATAATGCTAATAATGGCAGGGAAGAAGCATAAACTATGATCTCGGGAAAAAGGGTACGGGAAGATCATAAAATAATCAAGTAAATCCCATAAATCATATCATCACGTTGATAATCTCAACTCAAAAAAATACTAAAAGAATGCACAAACGTAAACTCGTAGTTACGGCCCAATATCCTCCAAAATCATCATAAAGTGCTCGAAATAACCCTCGAGCTCATCAATAAACAAAATAGTAACCCAAAATACGTATTAATGGGCCTCCCAAAATTCACACGTCGAGCTTACCAAATGAAAAAAAGTGTATACCAAAGTCAATAAAAAGGTAGCCCAAAATCATACCTCGAGCTCATCAACTATGACATTTCATAAATAAGATATCACTATATTTTCTTAAATCCCTCATATTTATTCATCAACCAAAAGTCCTATTCTCATCCTTGACTATTTCTTTTAAAAAGGGTTCTTAATGCCGGCAAGGTAAATAAGACAAGTAGCATGTCAAAAGTCATATATCACTCTCCTAAAGCTTCGGTGTACCGAAAGCACGGCCTCAGACCTGACATTTCAATATCATAAGCAAACAAGACATAAGCATAAGATAAAAAACACAACGAGTGGCCAAATGAAACCAAACGAATCAACAAGTCACATCCTAAGTTTGAATCACCTAGGAGCAAGTTATAAGGACTCTAAGTTGTGTAAACAAGCCAACCTAGCACCTAGACTAAGGCTCCAATAGATACTTTCCCAAACTAGATACTAACGATGATCATCGACTCCAAAATACTAAATGGGATATCAACACATAAATCACCAACCCAATCACTCGTTACCACCGAAAATATATTAATTCCAACCAAACCAAGTCTAACAAGAAGAAGCCATAACCTACCGCACACGAACCGCTAAACTTGAGCTTTTCCCTTCTGGGCCACCTCCGAACGATACCACTCTATCAATTTAGCAAAGAACACATCAAAACAAAGACAACGATACCCATATTACTATAATTAAATATGGAACTAAAATTAGGTCAAAATTTGACTTAGGGACCCCATGCGCAAAATCAAAAAACCAACTATGTCACAAGGTCCCAAATAGCTAAAGGAACTTCTGCCCCAAAAATGGGCACGTTTCGAGCACCAAAAGAGCTCAAAACAACTATACCAATTTCAAGCCCTAAAATAGCTAAAATTTCAAGGAAATAACAAATTTATACGAAACTTACAATGTTTTTAGGATGAGAAAGGGTCCTAGAATGTTCCCATAAGAATCTCTAACACACTGGAACGAGAATGATAAAAAATGATCAAGATGTGCTCCCAAAATTTATGTTAGGTATGTCAAAAATGAGAGGAAATGGGCTGGCAACAAGTCTTAAAAGACCTCATTGCCAGGCCCCGTTTGGCCTTTGTGAATGTGGAGACAGCTCTGTGAAGGCAGAGTTCAGCCAGCTGACTCTCCGCGAATATGGAGACTTGTCCGTGAATGCAGAGTATAAATAAGTTGGCCTCCACATATGTAGAGAACAAAAGGCTTCACCTCCGCGAACGCGGAGAGTAAATTATAGGTTCACAAGCAGTTATGCTGGTGCATTTGACCAAGGGGAAAAAGTCTCTCAACTGAGCTCGAAATCCCGTTGACGCAAACAAACTATGCTACCCAACTGGAAATGGCATTCTGGACTCAACAGAATTGATAGATTTCCCTACGGAGGTCATTTTGACAAAATGTTGACCAAAGTCAAAGATTTTCAAAGACAACACTTAAACTATACAAATGGCCAAAAACTCATTTTAGTCACCTTAGGAACTGAACCAAAGGTCCTTCTAGACAAAACTTGGTGTTTCGGAGCTAATCTAACTGATGGAATTTTCATCCGAGTGTGTTTACTCAAAATGTGACTGAAGTCAACCTTTGGCCAAAACTTAAACTTAAAACGGCAAAACCACCTAAACTCAACAAAGACTCCAAAACCCAAACCAACCTTCCTTCTAGAACAAAATGGACCTTCGTAGCTGATGGAACTGTCAAAATTTCCATACGACACCTGAATCTCCAGATGTTGACCAAAGTCAATTCATTCAAACCTTAAGCCTCAAAAATGGCCAAACCACCTCAAAACTCAACTGAATCCCTTGGGAAGAGTGCCACCCATCCCAACATCACATAAGAGCTATTATAAAGAAGCTATGAAAAGGGGTAAGATAGTAAAAATATGCAAAAGAAAGAAAATGACCGTGGAGGTCATTACAACATCCACTATTAAAAGGAATCTCAGCCTCGAAATTTAATGAAGAAAGGCACCTGGTGGCTCAAAAAGATGAGGATACCAAGTACACATGTCCTGCTCGGTCTCCAAAGTAGCCTCCTCGACCGGACAATGCCTCCACTAGACTTTCACCAATGGAATCTCCTTAGACCTCAACTTCCTAACCTACCTGTCCAAAATAGCCACAAAATCCTCCTCAAAGGCTAAGGACTCATCAAACTGGACCGAATCTCATTGAAGGACGTAAGACTCGTCTGGGATGTAACGCCACAGCATAGAAACATGGAACACAGGGTGAACACCTGAAAGTGCTGGAGAAAGTCCAACTCATAAGCTACCTCCCCTACCCATCTCAAGATCTCAAAATTGTCGATGAACCTGGGGCTAAGCTTACCCTTGCTACCGAATCTCATCACGCCCTTTATGGGAAATACTCGTAGAAATACTGGATCTCTAACCATAAACTCCAAGGACCGTATCCATCAATTAGCATAACTTTTCTACCTACTCCAAGAAGTATGGAGCCTCTCCTGAATCATATAAACTCTATCCATCAAATCACGCCGCAAATTGGTGCCCCAAGGCCTAATCTCAAAGGCATCAAACCAGCCTATTAGGGAACAACATTTCCTACCATACAATGCCTCAAAAGATGTCATCTCGATGCTCGAATGGTAGCTATTATTATATGCGAACTCTGTCAAAGACAAGGACTGATCCCACTGACCCCCAAAATCAACAACACAGGCTAGTAGCATGCCCTCTAAGACTTGAATAGTCCTCTCTAACTGACCATCGGTCTGGGGGTGGAAAGATATGCTGAGTTTGACTTGCTACCCAACTCTCTCTGTATAGACCCCTAAAAATATGAAGTGAATTGAGTACCATGGTCTGAAATGATAGATATTGGCACCCCATGCAATTGGACCACCTCTCGGATGTAAATTTGAGCCAACCTTTATGAAGTGCAAGTAGTTTAGACAGGTAACAAGTGGGAAGACTTGATCAATTGATCTACAATGGCCCAAATAAAATCAAAACCTCGAGAAGTACATGGTAAAACCACTACAAAGTCCATAGCTATCCGTTTCCCACTTTTACACTGGAATGGGTAGTCACTACATCAAACCACCTGGCCCCTGATGCTCGAACTTGACCTGTTGACAATTCAAGCACCTAGCCACAAAAGTTGCAACGTCCCACTTCATCCCACACCACTAGTAATGTTGTTGTAGGTCACAATACATATTTGTCGCATTGGGATGAATGGAATATCTAGAATAATAGGCCTCCTCAAGGATGAGCCTGACTAAATCTCCAACTCTAGGAATACAGATATGACCCTCAATCCTCAAAATTCCCTCCAGATCTAAGGTCACCTTCCTAGCCTCTCCACTGAGCACCTTATCATGAATCACCCTTAGTTGTGGGTCCTCAAACTGTTGTGCCTGAATTTGCTCTATCAAGGAAGACATAGCCTCTACACAAGCAAGTACCCTGCCCAGCTTAGAAATATCAAGACAAACCATTTTGTTAGCTAAGGGTTGAATGGTTTGAAACTAAAGTCTGCTCCTCAACTGATAAGAATGCCAAGCTCTCCATACTCACCGCCTTTGGGCTCAAAGCATCTACTACTATATTTTCCTTGCCCGAGTGATAGAGAATAGTGATTCCACAGTCCTTCAACAACTCCAACCACCTGCACTATCTAATATTAAGATCCTCCTGGTTGAATATATATCAAAGACTATAGTGGTCAGTGAAGATCTCACAATGGGATCCACGCAAATAATGCCTCCAAATCTTTAATGCGAAGACTATCACCACCAACTCTAAATCATGGGTGGGGTAGTTCTGCTTATGCACCTTCAGCAGCCTAGAAGCATATGTAATAACTCTACCCTACTATATTAGAACGCAACCCAAGACAAGACCTGAAGCATCATAATAAACTGTAAATATCTGGTCCTCGACAGGAAGAGTAAGAATCAGAGATGAAGTCAACAAGGCTTTGAGCTTCAGGAATCTTGCCTCACACTCGTCAGACCATTGGAAAGGAACATTCGTCTAAATCAATCTAGTCAAAGGCGATGCAATAGAAGAAAACCCCTCTACAAACCATCTATAATACCCTGCCAACTGGATGAAACTACGATCCTCGATGAGAGAAGTGCGCCTAGTGTCATGACCAAATTTCTCAGCTCATGATGGCGTCTACTATGACCCACTAGTAGGCAAGCTGACCCATATCCCGGAATTGTGAAAAATGGAATGTTAGGGTAGAAGACCAATAATTCAATCTAAAAATGGAAATAAACTAATAGGAACATAATTAATGGGCGAAAGCAAAATTAAATATATACAAATAAAAGATCCCTCTCACAATCTGGAAGTCACATATAAAAAGCTTCTACAAAAGAGTACAAGTCCCAAAAGTCAACCACAGAAAAAGGGTTGTCTCAAAAAGCAAAATATAAGCAAAATATATGTATAGAAGGAGACATGTAAATCTAGAATGCAATGTGTTCACCCTCGCCTCCGATCATGATCGCATCTGGCTCGAATCAGCATTGGTAGCTAGTACTCGTACCTATATCATGAAAACAGATGCAGAGTGTAGTATGAGTACAAAAACAATAGGTGCCCAGTGGGCATCAACTGACTGAGCAAGATAAGTAAAAGTAAACTGAAATATGAGAAAATAACCACCATCAAAGATAAGGCATAAAGTAATATTGGTATGTAAACGAGCATACTCAACACACAAAGAGAAAAAAACTAGCTAAATCCACCAAGTTCCCATAAATCCGACGGGTATGCTCATGCATAAGTCTAAAGTAAAAATTTGAACAGACACCCATAAGGCCGATAGGATCAAAGAGAGCTAAAGTAAAAAAAACGGGTCCAATAAAGTTCTAATAGTGCCACCAACTTCTCGGACTTGAACTGAACCATCCTGAAAGCCTAAAACCTTAACCTAAATATGAGAGTAGATAAGTACTTAAACCAATGATTCATCAGAGGTTCAGGGACCCACACTGAGATTTAAAGGCAACCATAGACTTGAATCCGGTGTCAGATAATCGTGGATTTAAACCACGTGTAAGCTAGACCACGGACTTGAACCAGGTAACAATAGCTAAGGAGTCAAACCTAAGTGAGTAAAGAGCTTCAGACTTAAAATGAGGTTATATAAAGGCGGTGGGCTCAAACCACGGCTAAGTGAAGAGCGACGTACCTGAATTGGGGCTATAATAATAAGTCAAGAGATAGAACCCTGCCCTGTGGAGTGAGTTTGGGACTTGAACTACGAATAGAGGCAAGTCGGTCAAAATTAGGATCAGCAGCCAACTAAGAGTTATAGGGAGTACCCTCAAACTGAGTGTCATCAATACATCACTCCATCCCAAACCACACTAAACCAGAATTATCGAGACGACTCCCAGAATCAAGAACCAAGCGATACGGGACCGATATGAGAATAGGGCATTATGGAGGTAAGATCCCAAAGATGTGTTACTGCCTAGCTAAAGCTTAAACTATCAGACTCAAGTCTACTATATCAGTCTACAGGGAGTTAAACTATTCAAAATGACATCAGAGGAATTCTAAGGCCCAACGACACCCAAAGTTGCACAAGTCTAAGGCAAAACTAGTTTAAGCCTAGACTAAAGTCAATCATGCTTCCAAATATATAACCAAAGGCACAACACACACCACGAGGTATAGATGAACAATAATAATTGAAGACATGCTTAGATGTCTGATAATACCCCGAAAATAACACTAAGGGTAGGAAATCTAGGAATTTATCATGCTAGACACCCAAACCCCTCCAAAATCATATAATTCAGTATAGAAATGCCTAAACCTGCTTATTCTAAAGAGGTGAAAATCGTAGCCTGCCTATAGACTGACTGCCGCTCCAACAATGGAATCTGAGCTTTCCCTTTCCGAAAGGCCTTGAAATGATGCCAAACTGTCCAAAATAGAATCACAACATCGTTACGGTCATTTAGACATTAATTTCAAAATTTTTGAAGAAGGACCAATTTCGGGTTCTAAAATGGGTAATGTGGGACTCATGTCTAGAATTCTAGAAGTAACCCCAAAAACTAGTCCAAAACAGCAACCAAAGCTCACAAATCAAATTGAGACACAGTCTGGGGGTGAAAACAATATGAATCACTCATGCAACCAAATTTCCATAATTCATGATAAAGGGGCAACTAAGGCAGCATCTAAAAGCAGCAATTTATCAAAAACGAAACCCCCCACAACCCAAACCAAGAATACTACGATGTTTCTTGTGAGAAAAAGTCACAATATAGCCTCAAAAATTAGTAAAACGAAGCTAAAATGGCCAAGATACAATCCTCCAAAAATTCATAAAATTCCAACCCAAAAATGGTAATGGCAGCAGCTAAGTTAGTGAATTTTCCTTACACGAAGCTCCTAAATAAGTTTTCGAACTCACCAATGGATTCTCCGCGAGATTACCTTAAATTTAGACCTTCGGATCACCAAATTTGATTAAGAATTGTAGGAGAAATTGAAGTTTAAAAGAATGAAGTGTGGCTGAGAATCCTTGGTATTTTATTAAAATACCAAGGTTTTGACCTTCGTGAATGCGGCCTAAGTGGCCCACGTACATAGATTTCAGGAAGTTTGGCCTTCACGAACACGACAAGAGGCCTGCAAATGCAGAGGCAAAAGAGGAATACCTCCGCGAACGCAGCCCAGGCCATGCGAATATGGAGGGCTATTTCCTGGACCTCCATGAACACAGCCAAGGGACCGCGATTGCTGAGAACAAATCCTTCTGCACTAGATATCAGTTGAATTGTTGATTTTCACTAATTTTAAATATTTCAGCGGGGTGCTTGAAATTCATTTAGAATCCCGTGCGTGCAAATGAGATATGCTACCCCACCAAATTTGACACTCCAGACTCAATGGTATAGTTGAATTTTCCATACGAGGTCGTTACAGGTGAAAGTGGGCCTGGGAAGTGAATGAAAGGTGATTCTAGACCAAACTCGACATTTTGAAGCTAACTGCACTGTCAGAATTTTTATCTAAGCGTGTTTTCCAAAAATGTTGAAAAAGTCAACCATAGGCTAAATTTCAAAGGCAAAAGTGCCAAATGGCTCCAAACTCGTATCGATTGCCTTGGTACTCGTGTCGACCATGCTACTAGTCTAATTTGGCCATTCTAGAGTTGATGGAGCCGTCAGAGTTCCATTTTAAGCTTGTTTCCTGAAGTTATGGTTGCAGTTAACTTTTTAAGTTATAAAAGGTCTAAAAAAGGGAAACGGGCCTAAAACTCAAATGAACTACCAGGCGACCAAACAGTCAGTGCTAGCAAGTTATAAATGACTTGGAGTCACTACAGAAATGTTCTAAACAACGAAATAAATGCTTTAATTCAAAAATAACCGAGAGTCCCATCCTTGGACACCATGTGCCTTAGGAATGCCACAGACTCAAGCCAAAATTCACACTTAGTGAATTTTTCATACAACTTTTAATGTCGCAAGGTTTGAAGTACTATCATCAGGTACTGCTCATGCTGCTCTTTGCTCCCGGAATAGACTAGAATGTCATCAATGAACATAATGACGAAGGATTTCAAGTAGGGCCTGAACATAGTTCATCAGATTCATGAATGTTGTGGGGCATCAGTAAACCCAAACGACATGACTAAGAAATCATAGTGGTCGTATTGCGTCTTAAAAGAAGTCTTAGGGATATCTGACTCCCTAATCCTCAGTTGATGATACCCTGATCTGAAGTTTATCGTAAAAAACATTATTGCACCTTGGAGCTGGTCAGATAAGTCATCAATCCACGGCATCGGGTATCTATTCTTAATGGTCATCTTATCGAGCTGCCTATAATCAATACACATACATAAGGTACCATCCTTCTTTTACACGAACAGAACAAGAGCACCCCAGAGAGACACACTAGGCCTGATAAACCCTTTACTCAAACATACTGGAGAGGCAATCTAAATTGCATGATGAGTAGAAAACCAATCCTTTCCTTGAATCAAGTCAAATTCTACCATATCTAGCATAATCAAGTACGCTCTAGTATCATACCCCACGATAGTCACCATACAGGATCGATACACTCAATCCACTACTAAAGAATCACCTACAGGGGTAGCCACACACATAGGCACAAGCAATGGCTCACAAAAAATATCCCATTGAGTAGCAAAATGATTAGACATATATGAGTAAGTGGACCCAAAATCAACTAAAACATAGGCAAGCTAATAAGAGACAAAGGTCTTACCTATGATGACGGCATTTGATGTCTCCAGCTTCGGCCTACCCAGAAAAGTATATTTATGACTGTGTCCACCTCTACCACTTGTTTTTCCTGACTAGGGACACTCCTAGTACCCTAAGACTCACCTCTACCACCCTGCACACTCTCTCTGGGCGGCTAAACTAGGGCCCTAGAGGCCTGAACCTTTTAACCCTATGGACCCTGCGGACTCTAGCATCTACGATGGCTGATAGTAGGACTTTCCCTAGTAAAGTGGCCTATTACACCACACTCATAGAACAACCCTCTGAATGAACCTCCCTAGGATGTCCCAGTTAAACTTGAATGGCCACCATAACTTGAATACCTAAAAGTATGACCTAGAGAAAACTGGCCTAAAGTTTGGCCACTTTGACCACTAGTGCCCGCTAACCCACCATCGGTAAGCTATACGATTGCCTGAACCAGCCTACTAGGTGGATACTATTAGGGATGGACTCTACAAAAAAGGACCCCAACCATGTGAATGGCGTCTATTGTAACTGCCCTGGTAGCAAGGCCTCTTATCGCTACCTCAGCAGGCCTCACGACGTATAGACTCAATAGTACAAGAATGATCTACTATATACAAGAATGAACAGACCGATGCAACCATCTGCTCTGTACCAACCTCAAAAGAATAGATAACCCTCTAACAAACCGGTGCACTAGTTCCTCCTCTGTCAGCATAATCATAGTAGCATGCCTGGATAGCTCATGGAACCACGACCCATACTCTATGACCGTCATCGATACCTATACTAATACTGTGAACTCATCCCTCAACCTCTCTCTTAAATTGTAAGTTATATACTTCTCTAAGAAGGCCTCGGATACTTGAGTCCATGACATTGACTGTGAACCTGCTGGTCTACAGCTAAGATAGGATCTCCATCACTGCTTCGCTAGTCCATCCAGCTAGAAAGTAGTATAATCAACCCTATAGGTCTCCACCAACTCGAGGTTATGCAACCTCTCTTAGAAACTAACCAAAAACTCATACGCATCCTCGCCCACGGCACCTGAGAACCTGGGAGGGGCCAATCTAATAAACCTACCAGACATTTTCTGCTCCACCGCAGTCATAACTAGTCTAATTGACATATGCTGAACAACTATGGGGATAGGCTAAACCACTAGACGGGGAGGTACAGTAGTAGGCTATAGAACTGGGACCGAATCATATTATGTCTATGCCTACCCTGAAGTCTAAGCCTCTTCTAAGACTTGGGGTCCGACTGAACTACTAGGCAATATCCCTACTCGAGACATACCCTCCATGAAGCTGAGGATCCGGGCTAGAGTATCCTATAACACTGGTGTGGCCACTAATCTAAGTAGGGGTTGGGCTAGATCCTCCCTCTCTGGCTGAGGCTCAAACTGCTCAACCTCTATATCCGGCTCTGGCACTAGTGTTATTGTCTCGACCTTTGTGTCGACCTCAATCCCTACCCTAAGCTGGGGCTCTATTTGTAGGTGTAGGGATTCCTCATCTGCCCTTGGTGGTTCTCATCCTTGCCATCTAAGAAAGAGTGAAACAAATAGGATTTAAAGGTGTTCATCATCATTAGAGAACGATTAGAAATAAGAATAGTGAATTAATTCCGAACAATGTCTTATTGCCTCCCAAAGATTGGATATAGATGTCATCATACAGATTCATGGGACTCTATTAGACACTTGCTCCTATAATGGTGAGATTAGTTAATCTAAGCTCTGATACCACTCTATCACGACCCGAATCCAGGCCATGATGGCACCTACTATAACCCCCGAGTAGGCAAGCAAAACCTAAGTCAAGCAAAAGTCAAACCTCAATCTAATTAAATAATTAATAATATAAAAAGGCAGAAGCAAAAAGAAAATAACAAAAGAAAATTGGGATAGGGTATAGATATGTAAATATGATATAAAATATACAAAAAGTCCGATAGTGACCACAAATGATGAACTGACACTAGACAAAATCCCGGACCTGGTGTCACCTATACATAAGCTACTAAGTACAAAACCCAACAATATATATAAATCTACAATGCAGAAATGACTATCCAAAATACAAAATATAAGTCAGAGCAAAAGAGGGAATGTTGAAACTCTGAACATTGGAAGCTCACCACAATACGGATCTGGCACTGCTAGAATATCAGGCACACGCTGAGGGTGGTTCAAATTGGGAGCTGCATCAAAAAGATGCAGAAGTGTAGTATGAATACCAAAACATGGGGTACTCAGTAGGCATCATAGGATGACCAAGCTCAAGAAGAATAAATATATAATAAGTAGCACGACGATACTAATAATAATAGAGAAGAAGAATAAACTATGATCTCAGGAAAAAGGGTACGAGAAGATCATACAATAATAAAGTAAATCCCACAAATTATGTCATCATGTCGATAATCTCAACTCATAAAATACCGAAAGAATGCACAAATGTAAACTCATAGTTACGACCCAATATCCTCCAAAAGCATCGTGAAGCACCTAGAATAACGCTCGAGCTCATCAATAAAAGGAATAGTAACCCAAATATATAACAACGGGCCACCCGAAATCCATACCTCGAGCTTATCAAATGAAACAAAGTGTATCCCAAAGTCAATAAAAGGGTCTTCTGAAATCATACCTCGAGCTCATCAACTATGAAATGCCATAAATAAGATATCACTGTATTTTCTTAAATCCCTCATATTTATTCATCAACCAAAAGTTCTATTCTCATCTTTGACTCTTTCTTTTAAAAAGGGTTCTTAACACTAGTGAAATAAATAAGACAAGTAGCACGTCAAAAATTATATATCACTCACCTGAGGCTCTGGTGTACTGAAAGCACGGCCTCGGGCCCAATATTTCAATATCATAAGCAAATAAGGCATAAGCATAATCTAAAAATCACAATGAGTGGCCAAACGAAACCAAAAGAATCAACAAGTGGCATCCTAAGTTCGAATCACCTAGGAACAAGATCTAAGGATTCTAAGCGATGTGAAAAAACCAAGCTAGCACCTAGACTATGCCTCCAACGCCTACTATCCCAAAATAGATACTAACGATGATCATCGATTCCAAAATGCTAAACAGAATATAAACACCTAAATTACCAATCTAATCACTCGTCACCACTCAAAACGTATCAATTCCAACCAAGCCAAATCTAACAAGAGAAAGCCATAATCTACCTCAAAGTCGAAACCGCATACAAATTGCTTAACTTGAGCTTTTCTTTTTCGGACCACCTCTAAATGATGCCACTCTATCAAATTATCGAAGAACACATCAAACCAAAGCCAACAATACCCATATTACTACAATTAAAAAATGAACTAAAATTGGTCAAAATCGACATTGAGACTCGCATATGAAATCAAAAAACCAACTCCATCACAAGGTCCCAAATAGCTCAAGGAACTTATGCCACAAAAATGGACACGTTCTAAGCGCTAGAAGAGCTAAAAACAACTCCACCAATTTGCTCCAGAAATTTGTATTTGATATGTGGAAAATGAGAGGAAAGGGGCTGGCAATGGGTCTTAAAAGACCTTACTGCCAGGCCCCATTTGGCCTTCTTGAACGGGGAGACAAGCTCTGCGAACGCGGATACTTATCCGCGAATGCGGAGTATAAATAAGTTGGCCTCTGTGAACGTGACATAAGGCCCACTAATGTGGAAAATAAAAAGCTTCACCTCTGCGAACATGGCCAAGGGCCCGCAAACGCGGAGAGTAAATTATAGGTGTTGGTGCATTTCACCAAGGGAAAAAAGTCCCTCAAGGAAGCTTGAAACTCATTTGAAATCCCATTGATGCAAACTAACTATGCTGCCTAAATGGAAATGGCATTCTGGACTCAATGGAATTGATAGATTTTCCAACGGAAGTCGTTTTAATGAAATGTTGACCAAAGTCAAAGATTTTGAAAGACAACACTTAAAATGCACAAATGGCCAAAAACTCATTCCGATCACCTTGAGAACCAAACCAAAGGTCATTCTAAATCAAACTTGGCATTTTGGAGCTAACCAAATTAACAAAATTTTCATCCAAGTGTGTTTACTTAAAATATTGACTGAAGTCAACCTTTTGCCAAAACTTAAAGTTAAAATGTCAAAACCACCTAAACTCAAAATGAAGACTCCAAAATCCAAAGCAACCTTCTTTTTAGAAAAATGGACCTTTCAGAGATGATGGAACTGTTGGAATTTCCATACGACGTCCAAATCTCCGGATGTTGACCAAAGTCATTTCTTTTAATCCTTTAGCCACAAAAATGGCCAAACCACCTCAAAAATCAACTGAACCACTTGAAGAGCATGCCACCCATCCTAACATCGCATAAGAGCTATAAAGAAGTTACGAGCAATGGTGAAATGGTAAAAATATACAAAAGTACAAAAGCAGCCTTGGAGGCATTACACCAAAACAGCTAGGCATGAGAATGAGCAGAAGAAAGGTAAGGGCAATAGGTCTTTCCTTCAAAAAAGGTCTTCTCACTATGCACCATCATCAGCAAGCACACATGTGCCTAATAATGGGTATGATCAGAAGGTACATAGCCACCAGAATTTTAGAGCCCAGGTTCTCAATCCTAATCTAATGTGGCTCAAGGTTCGAAAGAGAAGCCACCTTATGGAAAGTGCGGTAAGATCCATTTAGAAGAGTGTAAAGAGGGAGGGAATGGTTGTTATAAGTGTGGTCAAGTAGGCCATTTTCAGAGAGTGTGCCTGACGTGGGGCAATAGAGCCCACTCTTATACTACTGCACCACTAGTTCAAGGTAATAAGAGAGTTGCTACTTCAAGTACGTATAGAGGTTCAAATCTTTTATATGCTATTGCTAATCGCCAATATTAATAAAACTCACCAGACATTATCATTGTTATGCTTCGAGTATTCTCTTTCGATTTTTATGCTTTTCTTTAGCTGGATGCCACCTTGTCTTTTGTGACCCCTTATATGGCTAATAAGTTTGATAAAATCACTAAGTGTCTTCTTGAGACTTTCAGTATGTCCACTCCTATTGGTGAGTCTATCTTAGCTGAGAGCGTCTATAGGGATATTATTATGTCAATCTATCACAAGGATACCATGGCTGACTTAGTTGAGTTGGACATGGTTGATTTTGATGTGATTCTTGGCATGGACTAACTTAATGCCTATTATGCCTTTTTTTATTGTAGGACTCAAATTGTTAAGTTCAGTTTCCCAAATAAGCATATCTTAGAATGGAAGGGTAGTTTTATTGTGCCTAAGGGTAAGTTTATTTCCTATCTTAGGGCCAAAAGTTAAACTTGAAAGGGTGTATTTATCATATCATGCGGGTTAAAGATGATAGTATGGAGTCTCCATTTTTTGAGTCAGTCCTAATTGTTAATGAGTTTCTTGAGGATCTGGATGGAGCCCCTCCTGATAGGGAGATTGACTTTGGGATTGATGTCCTTCCTGATACGCAACCTATCTACATTCAATCATATAGAATGGCTCATGCTGAGTTGAAAGAATTGAAAGATCTGTTGAAGGGTTTGTTATATAAGGGCTTTATTAGGCCTAGTGTCTCACCTTGAGGTGCTCCTATCCTATTAGTGCGAAAGAAATATGGTCATTGAGAATATGCATTGACTATCATTAGTTGAACAAGGTCATCATTAAGAATAAGTATTCCCTTACCAAAATAGATGATCTGTTTGACCAACTTCAGGGTGCTACTTGTTTCTCAAAGATAGACCTCAGATCAAGCTATCATTAGTTGAAAGTGAGAGAATAAGATATTCCAAAGACCATTTTTTGAAATCAGTATAGTCACTTCGAGTTTTGTGTTGTGTCTTCTGGTTTAACTAAAACTCATACAATATTTATGGATTTGATGAATAGAGTGTTCAAATAGTATTTGTACATGTTTATGATTTTGTTCATTGATGACATACTGATCTATTCGAGGAATGAAGAGGATCAAGCTATCATCTTAGAATTGTTCTTCATACTATCAAAGATGGGGAGTTGTATGCTAAGTTTTCAAAGTGTGAATTTTGGCTTGATTCAATGGTATTCTTAGGCCATGTTGTCTCTAGTGAGGGTATACGAGTTGATTCATAGAAGATTGAGGTGGTAAAGAACTGGCTCAGACCCATATCTCTGACTGATATAAGAAGTTTCTTAGGGTTGGATAGTTACTACCAAAGTTTGTTGAGGGGTTTTTGCCTACATCATCTCCATTAACTAAGTTGACTCATAAGAAGGCTAAGTTTCAACTGTCGAACGCTTGCGAGAAAAGTTTTCAAGAGCTGAAAATGAGGTTGACTACTACTCTAGTTTTGTCCCTACCCGAGGGAACAAATGGGTTTGTTATCTGTTGTGACGCTTCTAGAGTTGTATTGGGTTGTGTATTGATGCATAAGGGTAAAGTTATTGCCTACTCTTTCAGGCATCTTAAGATCATAAGAGGAACTATTATATTCCGTATTTTTGTATTTTGGACTATTTATGAGCTATCGGATATAAATTAAAGGACTTTTAATTTTGAATTTTAAAATGACATGATTTGTTGTAAATGACAAGTTATATGGATAATATATGTGAAGTAAAAGACATCTCAAGAAGGACTCTTGAGACAAATCAAAGTAGAAGCCATCAAATATTTTTTCTTAAAGTCACATTTTCGGATAAGCTGACTTTGGGAGGCCATAACCCCTTTAGAATTTTGTAATTTGGGAAAACTCTCAAAATGAAAGTTTGTAGAAAATTTAAATATCTTTCCAAACATAGTCGTGGTTCTGGAGGCGACATCGGGATAAGGAGATATGAATGTTTTAAGGTAGAAGGGTCAAGCTGAATAGTGGATTCGGCCCAACCTGATTCCAACTCGGGTCAGAACCAATACCCACATCATTTAAGCGATATTTTTAGCTTCCTTCTTCATTATCAAACAAAAAAATATCCAGAAATTTCTAGAGAGAGAGAGAGAGAGGAAGATCTTAGAGAGAAACACAAAATCCGACCAAATTCTGAGTCCCAAAATCCGAAGCTCATGAAGAGAAAAGTGTTGTACGTCGTTTGCCTTCAATTTAAGCTAAAAATAAGCCAAGAAGGAGAGTGTTAATATGGTTTATGCATACTTGAGGTAATATTATAGTCCCTTTTTCATTGTTAACAAGTTTATTTAGAGTTCTAACGGATTAGAACGGAGAAAATAGTATTATAAACTCGTTTGGTAATTTGTTGAGATTTATGGGTTAAGGGGATGTTTTAGATGGATTAAATGGATGAAATTATCTTAGTGATGATGTAGAATAATGGTTGATATTGTTTATGAGTTGTTGTTCTTGAATTTGGAGGAATAAGGTGTATGGAGATTGTAAGTGTTCAAATCCGTTTATGGAATTGCATAGCTTGTAGTAATTCTTCAATATCTCATTGGTTAGACCTTTGATTTTAGAAAATAAATATGTTTTGGAAAGCTAATACACGTATCTACAACTCTTATGTTTATATTGGAGCCTATATCTACTGTTATTATGTCAAAAAAAGAGGATAAATCATAAGATAAGTTCTGTCCAGATTCTTGATTGAAAAATCCCTCATGTATAGTTGTTAGTATTTTGATAATATATTTTTGTAAAAACTGAGTTTTGAATTGATTTCTTTTGGATTGAAAACCTAAGACATAGATCTAAAAGTTTCATGAAGGTCATCAAGTCCAGTGTTTCCATTTTTAATTTCAAAATTTAGATACAACCTGAGGTACTCGGCTTTCCGAACTTACTATTTTGGTAACATAATTCAGGTGGCAACATTCTAGGATTATTATCAATAATAAATCTTATTTTATGTTAGTATTTTGGATTTTTGATATTACTTGATGATTATATGGCTAGTTTGGAAGTGGGAAAAGTGAGCGGTATAGGGGAGGTGCTGTCCAATTTTTTTAGAAATAACCTACTAATGATAGAGTACGTTTTATTCCTATCCATAGCTTAATCATAGTACTTAACATTTTAATATAGGTTGAGACAATATTGGGAAGCATATACATATAAATACTAAAGGTATGTAAATCCTATCCCTTTTTTCTTTTGGCATGATCCAATAAAATCAACGGACGACGAATGCATAAATTCCAAAGAACCTCGTATTCTTAGATACACTAGGATGGCTAATGTTCTTGATTTCCTAGAACTTATATCATTATGACTTGATACATGTGTATGACTCCAGCCATCCTAATTTGGTATAATTCATATTTTGGTATACATCATGATTCTTATTAACTCCTTAATGTTAGAACTCTTACAATAATTGAGCTATTGCTTCTCAAGGTTTTTTTTCTATACGTTGGGAAGTAGTTAGCATGTAAAGCTAGCCCTTTATTCTCCTTGGAGATGATCTTTATGAAACAAATATATGATTTTTATATGATTCCAAGGAAGTTCTTATTCTTAGAGCCACTTGGATGGCCAATGATCTAGATTTTCAGAAGTTTTATTTTGATGCAATCCATAGTGACATTCAAAAGGTACTTGATATGGCTATTCTCTTGATTTTTGAATGTAGCTCATTTTGATTATTCCATCGAGTCTCAAATATGATTTAACTGGCATATGGTTGCTCACTACTCTGCTCATTCATGCCTTTATATATCTTTCACCGAGTCCCGAGCCAGGTATGTATTCGTGCATAGTTTCACTATATTATTCACCGAGTCCCTCACTAGAGGGTCAGGTATAGTATATATATATATGATGATCTGATATGATGACATAATGATGTGATAATGGCATTGGGGCCCATGATGGGCCAAATATGATAGATGTATATGACAGATTCACCAAATCCATAATGGGCTGGATATGATATATGATATAATCATGCATGATTTTATTTCATAAGGCATATGTACAGTGATTTCTTGAGTATCATACTTATCTCCTGAATCTCTACTTCAGATGTGATCTCATTTATGATATGTTATTCTTTATATACTCAGTACGTATGTCGTACTGACCCCCTTTCTTTGGGGGCTGCATTTCATGCTCGTAGGTACAGATATTTATTTTAGGGATCCGCTAGCTTAAGATTTTCCACTCAGCTATTTTGGAAGTGCTCCATTGTACCGGAGCCTAGAATTTTGGTATAGATATTTTGGTGTATATATTTATTTATCCATGGGTACGGCGGAGATCTGTCCCATCATATGTTACTATTGATGTTCTTAGAGGTCTGTAGACATATATGTGGGGTGGTATATAGATGTTATCCAGTTGTACTAGTATGACATATATTTTGGAACATTCTTATTCATAGTGGCAGCCTAGTCGGCTTATGTATATACATGTATATTTTGGAATGTGATGTGTAGTGGCAGCCTTGTCGGTTTACGTACTATGTTATCTTTTAACGATTATGACTCTCTATTCACTCTCAAAACTTAGCGTCATTATCTATATGGTGTGCACGTTGATGTGTTCACTGATCATAAGAGCCTTCAATATTTGTTTACTCAAAAAAACTTGAACCTGAGGGAGGAGAGATGGCTTGATCTGCTCAAGGACTATGATATGAACATTCTCTACCACCCAAGTAAAGCTAATATTATTATGAATGCTCTTAGAAGGTCATCTATGGGAAGCACTGACTATGTAGATGAGGGAAAGAAAGAGTTGGCTAAACAGGTGCAAAGGCTCTCATGTTTGGGACTTCAACTTATTAACTCTAGTGAGGGTGGTACTAGTGTTTAGTGGGACTAAATTGTCTCTAGTTGCTGAGGTGAAAGAAAAGCAAGATTTATATCTCATTCTCCTCCAGTTGAAAGATGATGTTCACAAGTAGAATGTAATGCCTTATGCAAAAGGGGGAGATGGAGTGTTGAGGTATCAAGGGAGATTGTGTATTCCAAGTGTTGATGACATTCAAGAAAGAATCATGGTAGAGGCCTATAACTTCAGGTATTCCATCCATCCAAGTTCTACAAAAATGTACCATGACTTGAGAAAAGTCTATTGGTGGAGTGGGATAAAGAAAGATATAGCAAAGTTTGTGTCCAAGTGCCCAAACTGCCAACAAGTTAAAGTTGAGAATCAAAGGCCCTGTGGTATAGCTCAAAACATTGAGATTCCAGAATGGAAGTGGAAGATGATCAACATGGACTTCATTATAGGTTAATCGCGGTCTCACAGACATCATGATTCTATTTGGGTAATTGTGGATAGTATGACCAAATCAGCCAACTTCTAATCGGTTAAGACGACTGATACCACAGAGGACTATGCCAAATTGTATCTTGGAGAAATTGTTAGACTTCAGGGGATCCTTTTTCTATCATCTCATATAGGGGAGCTGAATTCACTATTGAGTTTTGGAAGCCATTCCAGAAAGGTTTGGGTTCAAAAGCACTGCTTTCCATCCACAGACAGAATGTCAGGCAGAGCGTACAATTCAAACTTTAGAGGATATATTGAGAGCCGGTGTTATCGAATTCTAAGGTAATTGGTATAACACTTACCTCTTATTTAGTTTTATTATAACAATAGCTTCCATTTCAGTATTTAGATGGCTCCTTATGAAGATCTGTATGGGAGGAGATGTAGATCACCAATTGGTTGGTTTGAAGTTGGTGAAGCTGAATTGATTGGACCAGACTTAGTTCACCAGGCCATGAAGAAGGTGAAAATCATTCAACAAAGGTTGAAGGCGACTCAAAGTCAATAGAAATCTTATACTAATGTTAGGAGAAGAGACTTGGAGTTCGAGGTGAATAGGGTGTACCTAAAAGTTTTACCCATAAAGGGAGTTATGAGGTTTGGCAAGAAAGGGAAGTTGAATCCACATTATATTGGTCCTTACCAGATTGTGAAGAGAGTGGGTAATGTATCCTATGATTTGGAGCTACCACCAGAGTTGCATGTTGTCCACCTAGTGTTCCATATCTCTATGCTTAAGAAGTATTTAGGAGATCCTTCACTCATTTTGCCTACTAAAAGAATTGGGTGAAAGAGAGTTTGACTTATGATGAGATTCTAGTTCATATTCTTGATTGTTAGGTTTGTAAACTGAGAACCAAAGAGGTCATTTCGGTCAAAGTTCTATGGCAAAACTAATTTGTTGAGGAAGCTACATGGGAAGTTGAAAAAGATATAAAGGTTAAATACCCTCATCTATTCATACCTTCTAATAATGAAGTTGATGGTAAGATTCTTTTTTGTCCTGTCTTTGAGTTGATGTTCATTCTGAGTTTGAGTATATGAAGTATATGCTTGGGTCCAAGTAGTGATTGTTTGACTGTTTGATTATTTGAGTGTTTGAGTTTCCGAGTCTTAATTTACATTCGTTCCTTGAGTGAATTCCTAGATTGGCCATCATTCAAGAAAGAATGATCCTAAGAGGAAGATATTGTAACACCCTTGGAGTCCCTATTCGAAACTAACTCTGAAATAATTTGAAAATCTCACAATGTAGGGACCATGCGATAGACCATAGCCCGTATTACTATTCACAGCCCATAGAGAGGTCCCGTGAAAAGGACAGGATTTAGGGGAGAAGTCTACGAGGGGCACCACGTGGTGAGTACCACAGATCATAGTCCCTTCCGTGGAGTTGACCCCCAAGGCTCCCAAGTCTGGAGACAATCACGATCGAGGATCATGACCCTTAGCAGCTACCATGAGCCGTGGTGCCTCCGTGAAGGTGAAACCCTCTCAATCTATTCCAATTCAAGGATCACGGCCTTTCACCACAGACCGTGGTAAGCTTCACGAGCCATGGTGGCCTTTCGTGAAGGATGCCCACCCAGTTTTAATAAAGGTCATTACGGTCTTTTTGCATCTTTTCCCAACTGAACCCTATATATTTAGGGACCTAATATCAATCCTTTCACATACCCAATAGTATTTTTCTCTCATTCACACTTGTATTTTCTTTAGAGAAGTGATTGGAGAAAAGAAAGAAAACTAGGGTTCAAGGTTTTTGAGTAATCCCCTCGAGTTTTGATCATTCATTTGAATTCCAAGTATGTAGGCTTACCAAAATGTCGGACCATGTTCGTCTCCGTGCCCTACATCTACTTGAGTTGAATTGATCCTTGAATTGAGTCCAAATGTCCAAATGATTTGAGTTTTCATGATATATTTATGATCCTAGGGAGTCCTTGCATATGTATATACGATTTATGTCTTGATGATGTTGATGAGATGAGTAATTGAGATACCTTTCATGCCTTCATTCCCATGGACCCTAATTGAGTATTATTTTCAATGTTTTACACAATGATTGAATCTAAAAGGTTGATTGGTGAATGTTGAATGAGAATGTGTCGAAGTTGATTTGGATGGTAGGAGTCTTTCCATTTATTATCGTTTGAACTTGAATATTTTGGAGTCTAAATGGTTGTTGATTCATAGTCTTGATGAGTCATGAATGAGTCTAGAAAAGAAATCTAAATGAAAGAATTGATGAATTGAGATCGAATTGAGTTGAATAGATTCCAATATGACTACTTTGTATGATTTGATTTGATTTGAGTCTTATGAGAAAATTGAGTCTTGGAAGGAGTAACGAGCATCGAATTGAGTAATAGTAACTAACAACTCAAACTCAATAACTATGTAGCCAATGAAGGAGAGGATTGAACCGTAAAAATTGAATGTTTCCCTTTTGTCCCAAAAAAGACTTGATTTTATTGATTGTGGATCCAAGATTGTTGATTCGTCCCTTTCCTTGGAAAAGTATAGGACGGACGTGGAAATAACGTTGGCTCATTGTACATCACTGGCTCATAGATGGTGGTTGTGGGATAAAAGAAACTCCCAAAGGTCTAAAATGAATGGTTTGATTAGTCGAGCTGCATATTACCGAGTTGTTTATTTTAAACTTGCATTATTTATTAAATTGAGTTGATTGTGGAGTTGAGTCCCTTGAGATGAGTTATATGTTGATTGTTTTCCTTTCCTTCCATTTTACATGCTCGTACATTCCATATACTAACACCATTTGACCTGCATCATTTCATAATGCATATACAAGTGCTAGAGATCATCAACACGCACTTCATTGACGATCTTTCCTTCTTGATAGTAGTGAAACCTCCTTGCTTTCGAAGAAATCACATTTATTTCAGTCATTTCTTATGAGCAATTTCTTTTGAGGTATCGTGGGCTTGTTTTAGGCACCTCCTTAATAGTTGATAGAGGCTTCATGCACAGAGTCAGGTTTGAGTTAGATGGGTACTTTCAGAGTTTGTTTTAAATCATACTTTTGGTATTGAGTTATGAGGTTTGAGCTGACTTTTAGCATTGCTTATTTAAGCTATTTTTTAATTGAATATTAATTTGATTGCCCATATAATTGTCCCCTTTTCTGTTGTTTTAAGTCTTCCACTAAATGAATGAATGTGCAATTACCATTTCAGGACCAGAAATGGTCTACGAGTGTCAGCCATGCCTAGGGTACCCTTTTGGGGCGTGACACAACATGTATTCCAAAGTATGAATAGTCTGTTCTGCTTGACCATTGGTTTGAGGGTGAAAAGTTTTACTAAGCTTAACTTGAGTACCAATACCCTTCTGAAACGATCTCCAAAATTGAGAAGTAAGCTTAGTACCTCAGTCAGAAATGATAGATAATCAAACACCATGCAACTTAACCAACATTTGAATGTAAAGTCTAGCATAATCTTCGACGGAATAAGAATCCTAAATAGGAGGAAAATGTGTCAACTTAGTCATTCGATCTACAACAACCCAGATCAAATCATGTTGATCACGCATACGAGGTACGACCGTAATGAAGTCCATATTCAAGTCTTCCCACTTCCAAGTAGGAATCTCAATATCTTGAGCCAACCCTCCCAATTTTTCATGTTCAACTTTCACTGGCTGGCAATTCCAACACTTAGCCATATACTCTGCAATATTCTTTTTTATGTAATTCCACCAGTAAACTTCCATAAAATTATGATATATCTTAGTGGATCACAGGTGAATAGAATATCGCGCACTATGAGCTTCGAATAAGATAATTTCTCTCAAACCATCAACTTTGTCACAACCTCGATCTGTCATGACTGGTACCCACACTAACCCTCTTGTGGGAGAACCATTACTATAGCCCAACTAACAATCATCGCAATGATATAAACAATTTTAAAGATGTGAAAGCAGGTTTAATCAACAAAACACAAGTTGAGTTCCCATAAACCAAGAAATATCTAGTCAACAACCCAAAAATATGAAAAACATCCTAGGAACTGAAAGTCAATTATACCAAAATGTTAACCACCATTAAGTATAAGAAAATACAATTCGCAAAGAAAGTCATTAAAATAACACTAGAGTCTGAACATTTGTCCCGAAAGAAGGACTAGAATAAAAGAGATCCATGGCGGCCTGGAAGAATAGCTCACCATTGACCTCAAATACTATCACTCCTCTAGGCGAGGTCTCTCCGCAGCCAGCTGAATATGCCCAGTACTCAATAAAGACAGAGCAAGTCTAGTATCAGTACACAAAATCAATAGTGTACTGGTAGGATCACATAGTTAGCCAGTAAGCGATTCATGGACAAGTAAACCCAATATAATAAGCATATATATATATATATAATAACTTAAAATTTTTCATTTCAAATGGTACTCAACAAGATCACAGTTCATCAATCTCAATATCATAAAATTTCATATAAAGGTCCTCTTATGGAACCTGCAAACACATAATTTGTGTTAGAACATGACATCCGATCCAAGATTTATGTCAAAATGTGACACCCGATCTAAATGTGTGTCAGAATATGACACCCGATCCTATTATATGTAGGAATATGACACCCGATCCAAACATACAAAGCTATCACAATTTACCAACAATAGTCAACATTATATCACCAATGGGTTCATCACAAAACAGGCCAGTAGTGATCATTTCACATATTTCATAGCATGCCTCCCTATTTATGTACACATATGCATACCATGAAGTTTGAGAACGAAGTAGGAATGAAATAAACCATTCTGGTTTTTTCCCGTCTTTAAGTTCAAAATTGTCCCACCACAGCAGGACCATCTCTCTCTGGCGAGTTGCACGGAAATAGAGAGTTTAGAACTTGAGCTCCAAACTCCTATTTCACAATATACCTTCATCCCATGGCATCTTAAATCATACCCTTCACGCCAAATCAAATTTCGCGAAGCCATAAATGCTCTATATCATCTTGTCTATCATCTAACTAAATCAGATTATCGATTTGATCCCTCCACCTATAAAAAGGTCACCCTAGACCTCACCTAACTTAAAATTCATCTAAGTCTGGCCTAGGCTAAATTTTTCTAAAATTACTACCCAAAGTTTCCTGGCCCAAATTTCTTCCCTGTTGGCCTATCCATAACGATGGAGGTCGTTACAATAGATACAAATTTATCCATCACTCATTCCCGAGTGACCATCTAGGGAAAAGAAGGCTAAAGTAGAGATAGAGTAGTACATGCATCGATAAACAGTTGAGGATACTTGTCTCGTATGTCTTTCTTAGTCTCCCAAGTAGCTTCCTCCACTGAACAATGCTTCCATTACTATATCGATCTCTTTAGTCCTCAATTTCTGGACATCACAATCAAGGATTGCAACCGTCTCTTCCTCATACTAAAGATTCTTGTCTAATAAAACTGAATCTCATTTAATAATATAATCCCCATCTCCATGGTACTTTTTAAGCATCAACACAGAGAACACCGAATGTACTCCAAACAAGCTAGGTGGTAAGGCTAATTTGTACGCCATTGGACCTATACAGTTAAGAACTTCAAAAGGGACAATACAGCGAATACTAAGCTTTTCTTTTTTACTAAACCTCATTACTCCCTTAATGGGTGATACTTTTAGGATCACTTGCTTACCTTCCTAGAATGTCATATCCCTTAATTTACAGTCAGCATACTCTTTTTGACGACTCTGAGCCACTAGAAGCTTAGCTTGGATGCTTCTTACGTTATCTTGAGCATCCCTCACTAAGTCTATCCCCAAAGGCTCCACCTCTCCAGCTTCAAACCATACTATGGGAGACCAGCATCCCCTCCCGTAAAGAGCTTCGAAGGGTGTCATCTCAATGCTGGAATAATAATTATAGCAAAAATCGCATAAGGGCAAGAACTTATCTCAATGTCCCTCAAAGTCGATCACACATTCTCTCAAAATATCTTCCAGCACTTGGATAGTTCTCTCTGACTGTCCGTCAATCTCTGGATGAAAAGAGGTGCTCAAAGTGAGTTGAGGATCCAACTCCTCATGCAACTTTCCCCAAAGTTCAGAGGTGAACTGCATACCATGGTCTAAAATGATGGAAAGGGACACCCTATGCAGCCTTACTATCTCTTTCACGTAAATCTTTGCCAACTGTTATGCATTGTAGTCCACTCTAACTGGAATAAAGTGTGCTGACTTTGTCAACCTATCAACCACCACCCAAATGGAGTCATACTTTTCCAAAATCTTGGGAAGTCCCACCACGAATTCCATAGCTATTCTCTCCCACTTCCATTTAGGAATGGACATTCTTTGAAATAACCCTGCATGTGTTTAGTGCTCATATTTCACCTGTTGACAATTCTGGCACTTGGCTACATATTCGGTAATGTCTTTTTTCATACCCGGCCACCAATATAGACGTTTGAAGTCTTGTTACATCTTGGTTACTCCAGGGTGAATAGAGTATCGCGAACCATGAGATTCAAATAGAACTTTCTAAATTATGCTATCCACTCGGGGAACACAAATCCTTCCCATAAAGTTGAGCACCCCACCTGCATCAAGTGCTGAATCTTAGGCCTTGCCCATCAAAACTTTTTCTCATTCAAATTTACATCTTCAAACTGTTTGGCCTTAATCTCCTCAATACAAATGGGCCTTAGATCAACACTGGCCATCACCCCACCCTTCTCTGAATGCCAAGTCTCATGAACCTGGCCTCCAAGGCCTGAATCTCTCTAGCTAGGGGACATTTGTAGGCTCCTAAATAGGCTAGACTGTCATGCTAACTGGTTTTTGGCTTAATGCGTCTACTACCACATTAGCCTTGCCTGGATGATACTGAATGGTGACATCATAGTCTTTGTGTAACTCCATCCACCTCCGTTGTCTCAAATTTAAGTCTTTCTGGGTGAACACATGTTGCAAACTGTAGTGGTTAGCAAACACCTCTTGATGCCATAAAGATAATGCCTCCAGACTTTCAGGGCAAACACTACCGATGCCAACTTTAAGTCATGAGTCGTGTAATTCCTCTCATGCAATTTCATCTTCCGCAAAGAATAGGCTACTACATTCTTATCTTGCATCAACGCAGCACCCAAACCTGAATGTGAAGCATCACAATAAATAATAAAGTCTTTACCTTTAACCGGCAGGGTCAAAATAAGTGTTATTTTCAGAAGAGTCTTAAGCTTTTGGAAGCTCTCTTCGCATTTGTCAGTCCACTCGAATGAAACCTCATTTTTAGTCATCATTCGGGTCAAATGAATAGTGATAGAAGCAAAGTTCTTCACGAACTGGCGATAATAACTGACCAGTCCCATAAAACTCCTAACTTCAGTGATGGAACTAGGTTGAGCTAGTTCTTAACTGATTCAATCTTTTGTTGGTCTACCATTACCCCTTCATTTGAAATAACATGGCCCAAAAAGGCAATTAAAGGCAACCAGAATTCACACTTAGAGAGTTTTGCGTACAGCTTCTGCTTTCTCAGAACACCTAGCACAATACGAAGATGATTTGCATGTTCTTGTTCACTCTCTGAATACACCAAGATATCATCTATAAACACAATCACGATTGAATCTAAGAGGGGTTTGAAAACCCCATTCATCAAACTCATGAAGGCGGCAGGTGCATTGGTCAATCCAAAAGACATCACCAAGATTTCATAGTGCCCGTACCTGGTTCTAAAATCTGTTTTGGGCACATCCTCAGGCCTAATCTTCAATTGATGGTACCCTGACTTGAGATCAATCTTTGAAAAGAGTGAGGCACCTTACAACTGATCAAAAAGGTCATCAATACGCGATAAGGGATATTTATTCTGGATGATCACCTTATTCAGTTGTCGATAGTCAATGCACATTTTCATGTTACAATCTTTTTTCTTAACAAACAACACTGGAGCACCCCACGGAGAAGCACTGGGATAGATGAATCCCTTATCAAGGAGTTCTTGGATTTGAGTCTTAAGCTCTCTCAACTCTTTCGGAGTCATACGATAGGGAGGAATAGAAATTGGATGAGTACCCGACTTTAAGGCAAAGCAGAAATCTATGTCTCTGTCGGGGAGGCATACCAGTGAAGTCTGAAGGAAACACTTCTGGGAACTCGTGCATTACCAGAATAGACTCAATAGAGGGAGACTCAACATCAACATTTCGAATATGGGCCAAATAGGCCAAAAAACCCTGCCCCACCATTTTTCTAGCCTAGAGAAAGGATATGATCTTAGCTAGCTCCTTCTCACTCTAGCCTTTCCCTCCTCGAGATCTCTAGAGCCACAATTTTTTCATTACAATTAATTCATTACAATTAAGTACAACGAAATAGGGGGACAACCAAGTCATGACTAAGATTACATCGAAATCGCTCATGTCTAAAATCACTAAGTCTATCCAAGTCTGGAATCCCATAAACATCATAGAGCAAGCATGCTAAACATGGGTTACTTTGACTGACTCTCCAACAGGGGTAGAAACATGAATGGGGGCATCAAGTATATCACACAATGCATCAAAACCCAAGGCATCTTTCACGAACATATATGAATAAGTAGACCCCGGATCAAATAAAATAGTAGTCATTCGGTCATAGACAATAATAGTACATATGATCACTATGCCAAATGCCTCTACTTCGATCTTGCCCGAAAATGCATAAAACTGAGCCCGATCATCCTGACAGGCCACCTCTCTGCCTGGATGTGCTACTCCTCAACCTACACTACCATTACCTCGGCCCCCACGACCTCTCTAATTTCCTCCTCGCCTAACCTGTGGACTCCTCTACCATTGCCTCCCCCAAACGCGGGTACTACGGCTCTGTCCTACTTGGGTGAGGAAATTGCGGGGGTGAGAACATTCTCTACTTATATGCCCCGGATCTCCACAATTGAAAATTCGTGATCAAAAAATGGCATGCTACCTGGAAACAATGCTCCTTGACCCTCATAGGCTAGATGTTGCTCTAGAGTACCAGAAAAACTGTCAGTAGAAGTGAAAAGAGCTGACTGAATTGGTCGGGCTACAATTATCAGCTTGCCTGACCCTCTAGAATAGGATACTTGAAAATTTACTATGCTCTTGGGCTTCTTAGCTAAAGCTTTGGCTTGCCCATCTCATCTCACACCCTCTACCTTCTTCACAAAATTAGTGACATTGTTGAAATTCCTGCCTGACGAAGTCATGTAAACTGACAACACCTACAATTTGGGGTTCAACCACTTCACAAACAACCGTATCCTTTCTTCCTCTATAGTTACCAGATGAGTAGCATACCTGGAAAGCGCATGAAATTTGGCCTCATAAGCAGCCAGCCAGCCACCCACATACCACCCTGTTCTAAGGCCATGAACTCATCCTTTTTGCGGTCCCTCAAGGTACGTGGCACATATTTCTCCAAGTACAAGGCATGAAACTAGACCCAAGTGAGTGGGGGCAACACTGGCGAGAGACACTCCACATAAGCCCTACACCATTGTTTGGCCTTGCCCTGCAGCTGGAAAGACACAAATTCTACCCTATGTTGATGTACAATGCCCAGCTTGTGCAACTTCTCTAAGCAATCAAGGATGAACTCATATGCACCTCATTTTCAGAACCATGAAAAACTGGGGGCTTAAGCTTCAGGAAATTGATGAGCATGTCATGTTCAGTGTCGGTCATGACTAGACCCATGAAGGGTCTGAAAAAGGCATTAGTGCCTACTACCTCATCTACCAAAAGGGCAGCTACAACAAACGGACGAGCAACAGGGGATGGTGCAGCAGGTACAATGGGAATGGCTCCAGTACCAGTCACTCAGAAAGTCCATGATCTGCTGCGCTAGTATGGGGTCTAGAGGGGGAAGACCAGCATCACCAATTTGGTTGTATTCCACATGTTCAGTAGTCTCCTCCCCCTCAACCTCTAGATTCTCCTCTAACTCATTCTGGGGAGTGGGAGGGGCCTCACTTACTGATACTTCCTCAACTGGATCCTCAACCCTAGCGGGTGCTGCTCTCCCTCGGCCTTTATCGTGCCTCCCTCTCCTGCTTCTACCTTAGTCGCGCCCTCGTACAACTGCTTTTCTTTCGGCTCAACTGGAGCTACGGGTCGAACACCATTGTAGCGAGTGTTAACCATCTGCAGATAAGAGAGTGAAAGAAGTTAGATACCAATTTGGATCACTAGATACTAATTGGAATCAAGTTATAGCACGAAAGAAAGAAGATAGAGAAACTTTTCCTATAGTCCTGTAGTCTCTCGAAGAAAAGTACAGACGTCTCCATACCATTTCGCAAGATTCTACTAGACTCGTTTTGGTATGACGAGATCAACGAACCCTGGCTCTGATACCAACTTTGTCACAACCTCGACCTGTCGTGATTGGCACCCACACTAACCCTCTTGTGGGAGAACCATTACTACAGCCCAACTAACAATCATCGCAATAACATAAACAATTTTAAAAATGCGGAAGCAAATTTAATCAACAAAACACAAGCTGAGTTCTTATAAACCCAGAAATATCTAGTCAACAACCCAAAAATATGGAAAACATCCTAGGAATTGAAAGTCAATCGTACCAAAACTCTAATAACCATTAAGTCTAAGAAAGGAAATACAATTCCCAAAGAAAGTCATTAAAATAACACTAGAGTCTGAACATCAAAGTCCCGAAAGAAGGACTAGAATAAAAGAGAGTCCATGGCAGCCTAGAAGAATAGCTTACCCTTGAACTCGAATATCATCACTCCTCTAGGCGAGGTCTCTCCGCAGCCGGCTAAATATGTCATGTACTCAACAAAGATAGAGCAAGTGTAGTATCAGTATACAAAATCAACAGTGTATTAGTAGGATCATGCGGTTAGCTAGTAAGCGAGTCATGGACAAGTAAACAGTAGGAAGAAAAGAGAAGACTTCTTATTCTCTTGAAGGATTAGAGATTAGAGATTGAGGGATATTCACAGATCAATTGCAATGAAGAAAAACTCCTTTATTTAGAGGGAAAAACTGACTTGAACCCTAAGAAAAAATTCTTAACTTTTCTCCAAAAGAATATACATGATAGACAATCACTATAATACAAATATGTTTATACAGATATATCTATAACAATAAGACAATTATTATTTATTAGAGGTAAAAAAAAGTACAACTTGAAGAGCCATTAACTAATTAAATGTATGCGAACTCTATTGTAAATATGTGAAAGGGAAGTCCAAAGAACATTAATCAAGAAATAACTATATAAAGGCAAGAAATGGTTTCCATTTCCTCGAGTATTCATTGTGGTTTTAGCAGATTTTTTCTTATATATTTTTTCCCGCTAAAGAAAAATTTGCAAAAAATAAAAGAAATTGAGAGACGAAGAAATATGTAGAGTTGATGAATGATGGATATTGGAGTCAGAATAATCACCAGATTCAACTCCCATCACCTGATGATGAAGACCATCTACATCTGTGGCACTAGCTAAGATTCATGAGCTATATAAGGGAGGTGGTTAATTTCTCTTTTTTCTTTTTTTACCCTCCATTTTGGAGGATTTATAGTGTTTCCACACTTCCCCTCCAATGTGACTCGAACCCAGGACCTATCGGTCGTGGGTGGAGGTGCCTAACCAACTAAGCAAGCCTCACTTGTCTGGTTAATTTCTCTGAAACACTGAATTTCTTCATAGTGAAAAAAAAAAATGAACAAACAACATTTATGATTCGACATATAATTATTAGGATGAAAAGTATGTACTATTCTAAATCAGGGTGCACATTGCAGGTGGCCATTAACTAACTATTCATATGCATTTCAATAATATTATATTAAACAAAGGCATCATTGAACTGTTGGACAAAAGCTGTCTGCTAGTGGTCTCCAATTGCCAATCTAACTACCATAACAATCTTGCAGTTGTCCCCCTCCTATAGAACCACAAAACAACAAGAACTCAACCCTGTTTCGCACTGGCACAATATCATAATCCAAATTTGTTGATGAGTAATATACAACTGCAGGAAAGTATAGGTATCATATAAGTTCTGATAAGAGCTAGTCCCAAGCACTAGTTACTCCAGGACCATATCCCCCACTGTAATTGCCATAACCACCACTACTATTACCTCCATCATAGTAGTTCACACCACCTCCACCTCCACCTCCACTTCTATTGTATGAGGAATCCCTCCTGAAGTCACGCCCACCAAAACGGCCTCCACCAGCCCGCCTGTTTCTACCTCCTCCGTATGAACGGCTAGCATAACGAGTCAACCATTCAGGTACCTCCTGATTAGCTTCTTGCATCAAGTCAGCTAGTGGTTTGGCCATCGAAAGGTTACCATCATTAAAGAAAGCAGTTGCTAATCCTGTCTTTCCTGCACGACCTGTCCTTCCTATACGGTGCACATAATCATCAATGTCATTGGGAAGATCAAAGTTGATAACATGAGAAACATGAGGGATATCAAGGCCTCGAGCAGCCACATCCGTCGCAACTAAAATTGGGGTATCTCCTCTCTTGAATGTTCTCAACGCTTGCTCCCTTTCCTGTAAAAAATAAACCCACAGGTAATGTTGACTATGATGAGCTGCAAAATACTGCAAGTAATAGTTAGTGCAACACAAAGACCAGACTGAATATACAAGTATCAGGTACATGTTGCACACATGCCCCTTCTCCTCGGTATGTGATGCAGATATTGATAGCAATATGGTGGACAGTTTGGGAGTGAAACTTTAGGTGTTTTGAAGATAGAGAAAATTCTATTCAGAAGATCGACAAGAACTGTTTACTGTTGTTTCATTTTTGATGTAAAGAGAATTTTGTAAATGATGCTGAAGCAGTGAAAGAACTCACAGAATCCCTTGAAAAATAGGAAGGGATAATCTGATGGTATCGCGTAAATATTATCATACTTGCCATGTCTCAAACAAAAACAAAAAAAGTGGTACCATTTAATCACATTGTAACAGAAGCACAGAACAGTGTAAACGGTCATGTTTGAAGATCAAATTGCTTTGATTTATCTCTATCAATTCCAAGATCTCGCCTACCTGCTGAGTCCTATCACCATGAATGGCAGTTGCAGGAAACCCATTAATACACAGCCAATGCTCCAATGCATCAGTACCCTTCTTTGTTTCGACAAATACCAAAGTTAGAGCATGCTGCAGAAAACAATATAATGAAGTTAATAAGATTGCCAGTCGATTTAAACAAAAGCTTAAGACGCCGCATTGTGTTTTATCATGTATAAACTTTATAGGCCTAATGCAACAAAATCTATGTTACACAAAGAAGCAAATGGGGAGGAGGATGCAGTCATGTTGTTGGAAGACACTGAAGCATTTTAAGAGGATGCCAGTCAATTTAAATGAGAACTCATGCAGAATGAAAATTTAAGCAGACTCCAATCTAGGAAATTCAGATTCATATCTATATATAGCAGGTAAATAAACCAACAAAAACAATCATGAATGAGCAGCTAATAGTGATCAGACAAGAGAAGATTTAAGCTAGTAGCTTTATAGACCAAAAAAGTAGCTAGCGAACATTCTTAATTCTTTGCTATGTTCCTGGGATTAGAAGTCCTGATTTCTTCCCCACTCAGTCAATCTGCTCAAGTGCCTCAAACAGGACTTAACTAGTTGAGAATAATTTATATAGCAAGAGAGAGCTAAGAGTCACATGCTACCTTGCCGTGAACCCCATTAGCCATCTGTGCATGAAGTAGATCCATAAGATGGCTTCTCTTGTCACCATCATGAACAAATTCAACTCGTTGAACAATCAAGTCAGTACTAGAACCAACCCGTCCAACTGCCAAAAATATGTAGTTTGCAAGAAAATCAGAGGCCAGTCTCTGCATTCCCAAGAAACAAAAAAAAGAAAGGGTTAGAAATCATATACAAAACAAGACAACTGCTCAGAAGATTTTACATGCTGCCAAGTCAACAATTTGCAAGGCTAATTTGCCAGCATTGCAAAAAGACAGGTGTCATCATGTAACAAGAAGAAATATTAGGATTCCTCAAGTGTGTTTAAAGAAAAAGAAAAAAATGGAACATTTAGTAGAAGTTCAAAGAATCTCGAACCATGGTTTAAGATGATGTGTCATTCCAATAGAAAATGTCTGTAAGAAGCAGAATACTAACAATAATAACATTGGCAATTGCAAACACCCCTACTGAATAAAAGAAAACCTGAATCTCTTTTGGGAATGTAGCACTGAACAGCATAGTCTGTCTTTCACCAGGTGGAGGCATATCCATTTGCTCCACTATCCTTCTAATTTGAGGTTCGAACCCCATGTCCAGCATACGATCTGCCTCATCGAGAGCTAAATATCTAATCATCTGTAATGAAACTTTTGCTCTCTCAAGTAAATCGAACAGTCTTCCAGGAGTTGCCACAAGAATATCAACTCCTCTCTCAAGCTCTCGGAGCTGCAGATATGTGATAAACAATTGTTCAAACAATAACGCAAAAAACACATCATTTTTTTCCTTGATGAAAGTTGTGTTTTATTGATATTGTAGGGGAAACCAAATATACGAGACGTGTACCAAGTGAAAAATCTACAGAACACCACTTTATACTCAAATGTTCAGAGGCTTTGTGAGCAAATCTGACAATAAACTGATACGATTAGATACTACACTTGACATATAATCTGACAATGAAATCACCATAGTTAAACAACTGAGTACTTCTATTCAGGTTGACTTTATCGGCATATCAAATGAAAGAAATGTTACTAATTTGATTTGTTCAAGCTTCCGAAACTAATTTCAGTGTATAGACTCTTTTTAATAACCGAGAAATTCTCTAGGGCCAATGGCACACAATTTGAAACTAAGAGGATAATGGGCCCACCCTCTGCTCTTCTCCACTTATGTCAGTATATGACTGTAAGTCCAACAACAAAAAAATGCATGTTGTATATTTGAAAGCAGAGTTTCAGTTGAAAGTAGACAAAGTGGAGCATCACGTGGAGGTGGAAGAACATTCTAGACATCCCTTCAAAATATGTAACAAGAAAATTGGATGTTCAGAAATGGAAATCAGGGTAACAAGGGGCACCTTCCTAAAGATAACAGGATAACAAAATCCCAACAAAAAGAAGGCTTGCTAACTGAGAACAATATATGGTTCATGTCATATACAAATGTACCAGAAAATAAAGATTTTTTTTTCTCAAAACAGTAAAGAAGTACTCCAGAAGATAAAGATCTTAGTTTTCAATTGCATTAGCACTAGATTTCAGGATCTAACCAAAAAGAATGAGAATAGGGAAGTTCATATTAAAAGCAACTATTTACCCAAATCAAAGCATCACGAAGGATCTCATTTATCCTGGTCAAATACATATATATCTTCATGAGACTCTCAAGAGTCGTAATAAATCTTTCTAGGAATCTTTAACATGGGATACCCAGAGATCTTTCCCATTGATAAATCAGAGGGCCCCTCCTCGAACAAAGACAAATTCTTAAAGTTAGATCACTATCAACTATTGTGGAACAAGTTCCCCTCTTTCACCGTCAAATGCATATGATATCTACATTGATGAGCTAAACAAAATTAAACAAACTCCACGAATTGAATTCGTCTATAGACTGATGTGTCTAGAGGCTTCTTAGTTGCATTCTTATCAAACCCATTTTTTTAGCGGACTTTTTGTACAGAGAAAGCATCCCAAAGGTTACTAAACAGCTTTTTCACATTGACATTGAAAAAACTAACAAAAATGTTCCCAATGCACAATTGATGAGTTGCATGTAGTTTTACAAAGCCACGCTCTGCATGAGTACTGCTCCCCACATGTTAGGACACAGTAACAACTTGTATTTAACCATTTCAAGAAGAAATTGAGATGCACTTGCTCCCCGTCTTTCCCTATTTCCTGACAACTTACAAGTTGAAAATAGAGGGGGAGATTGGGGGGTGGAGAAAATACTTGCATATACAGCTGAAAAAATGAAAGAAAAAAGTGGTACCCAATTAACAAGCAACCCAAAACCATTAGACCTTATTACACCACTTTTTTGACAAAATCTAAACAGTTGCTTGTCAAAGGAAGGTATTTTTCAAAGAGGAAGTATAGAGATGGAAAGTAAAAGGCCCCCGGGGCTTTGATAAAGTGGTACGAGCACAAAATGTGATGGATGGGTTAGGCACACGTCACAAGTTCGAACCTTATCGCAACAAAAGTTTGGTATTTAAGTGGAGAAAGGTACAAGGGTGGATCCATAATCCACCAAGTTTGGCACCTTGCGCCCTCACTCTCGTGGATATATATATATATATATATAGAGAGAGAGAGAGAGATAGATATATCTAGATATATATATATATATATATATATATATATATATTAGTGTGCTATTAATAGAAAAAATCTGGTCAAACCCATAAGACAATTTACAAACTCTAGCATCTAGCCATCTAATACAGTTGTACTTTCCTGCTGAAAAAAAATCACAACAACAACAACAACAACAACAACAACAACAACCCAGTGAAATCCCACTGAGACATATCTAATGTTAAACGGGAAAAAAAGTTTGTGATGAAAAAAAATCACAAATTAAATTAAATTCATAAATAAGTAAAAGCATCAATCTCCATGAAGTATCTACAACCTCGGTGCATCTTTTTATGTCTACTTAAAAACTAATATAAAAACAAGAAGCCTTTCTCCTCTACCCAAAAATTGTTCTTATATTCCTGTTTTTGGATGTCCAGAAACAGAGTCCCCTGGGTCAAACAAGATAAGAAAGTTTTTATTGTTCAAGCTTTGGCTCATCAGCATTAAATCAGATATCTCCAATGGATGACCATTGACTGGGTGTAAAAATAACAGTGATCGAATTATACAAGCAAAGACAATTCTTGGATTAAGAACCACTTATTGTGACTTTTAACTGCCAACAAAGAAAAAATAACAAGATAAGTGACCGGACAATCAGATCGACCTGCGAAATATAAATCATTAGCCTTACCTTTTACACCCAGTTCAACATGCACGACAACAGAGCAGATATGAAAAAACCATACAGCTATGAATAAGTTCTCATCTAAATAATTTACAGCACAATAATGAGGCGTATATCAACTTCCCCTCCTTAAAACACAGAGGAAAGGTTTCATTCACCAATGATGAAACAAGCATGAATGAGCTTACATATTATAACATTAAAACTTTTTTTCCCGTTTAACATTAGATATGTCTCTTGTGGTCTCTATCTGTGCATTTTGTAAGAGATGGAAATTAGACTCAGTGGGTGTTTGGATTGGCTTATTTTAAGTGGCTTTTGTCTTTTAAGCTCTTTTTTAATTTTGGAAGTGTTTGGAAAAAGCACCTTTTTTAAGCTGAAAACGTTAACAAAAGCCAAAAGCCAAAAGCCAAAAGTTAGGTGTCCCCAAACTTATGGCTTTTAGCTTATGAGTCACTTATAAAAAGCCAATCCAAACACCCCGTTATTGTAACCGTATGATGCAGTAAGGAGTCAACTAATATGCAATTTATGTCCCAGGCAAGAGTAAGACATTATCTTTAACCATGTTGCTAAGAGCACATGACACAAGCTTGTCGAACTCTGCCTTTCTTTTGCTTCAAGCTGTAATAATGGGAACAAATGCTTCTCAATTCATTATGTGCATTTTTGGGGACATTCAAGGACACGGTGTTTAGGTCTCATAAGAATCACAGCTACTAAGAAAAAAATTGGAAACCAACCTCCACTCAACAAAAAACTTCCTATCCATCCAACATCACATGAAAAGAATTCGGTGTATCACCTAGACATATATTTGTTTTCCTTCACAAAATAGGGCAAAGGGAGAGAGCGTAAAATGGTACCTGCTGATTAATCGGGGCTCCACCATAGGCCACTACTACTCTAACACCAGTCTGATAAGAAAATTTTTTAGCTTCCTCGTGTATCTGCATGTAAAGTGCAGCATACAATTGGAATTAACAAACTTGAAGGTTTATAAGGGAAAAAAGGTAAAGGGGTCAAGTGGAATTTCACAAAACTGCTATAGTACCACACCTACCTGCATTGAGAGCTCTCTTGTTGGTGAGAGAATAAGAGCAAGGGGAAACACTGTCCGCACCCCGCGAGGCCGTTGCGGAAAATTCCCCCTCATGATTCCACTAATAATTGGGAAACAAAAGGCAGCTGTCTTGCCGGATCCAGTCTGGGCACAGGCCATGAGATCTCGTCCTGCTAAGGAGATGGGAATCGCATATCGCTGGACAGGAGTCGGCTTCACATATTTGCACCTCCTAATATTCAAGTTAACGGCCTCCCCTAAATCTATCTCGGCGAATGTATTAACAGGAGGTGGCACATTTTCTCCACTTGTTTCCACTGGAATATCCTCATAAGCATCAAAATTTATTCCTGTATTCTCCTGATCAGACGATTGCTCCAAGTCCACATCTGCATCATTACCAAAAGGGTTAACTTCCCGCTCTCTACCCCAACCACCTCCTCTACCACCCCAACCACCTCCGCTGCGGCCACCACCACTATACCCCCCTTGGCGTCCATAATCTGGCCTAGAACCACCCCATCGAGACCCACTAGTTGGTCCATTGAAGCCTGAGCGGTCATTACCAGAAGGTGGGCCACCCTGCGATGGAGCTAGAGGTTCTGCTGCCATCAGTTTGTTGCGAAGGTGTGGTGGGACATAAGATGATCTTCTTGTAGAAGCAGAAGCTCCACTCCCCCCACTTGGCCCAACATTATCAGAAGCTACATTCTCAACAGAATCTGCCCATGAGTTCCTCATTATCAAAATTTTCTTCTTCCCTTTTAATCCTCTCCTAATCCACACAGTTGAAAATCCTAATCGGCAAATGACCCAAACAATGATAACCAGAAATTTTCTTCTTCAAAACACTCTGCTTAGATCTGTTTCAAATGGATTAAGCAGTCCTAAACCTGCCCAAAAAATAAGACACTAGAAACTGTGATTAACACTACATAGACAAATACAAAACACAAAGAATAGTTCTACACAGTTACACATATTCTATCCTTAAATCAGCTGATTTCCCATGGCATCATCTATCCAAATAAACACAAAATTCCACATATAACCATAATCAGAATAAACTAACACATGAAAAACAAAAATCTTGAAGTTGCAAAAGCAATGCTTTAATCCTGACCTCTGACCAAAGCAATCAAGCACGTACCTCCCCCAAAACTTCCCATCAAAGGGGGGGTTACAGAAAAAAGATACATATATACAAAATACTAAACATATGCAGAATGAACATACCCAGAAAACGTAACGCCTGAAAAATAGAAGAATGAGATCAATCAAGCATTAACACATAAGGAGAGAGAGAGACCCATAAGGGAAAAGAGAAGAAAAGGCAAACCTTTAGAGAGAGACGGGTGGGTGAATGGAGAAATAGAGAAACCCTAGCGCTGACAAAGAAGGAAGAATATAAGAATTCGGACACAGAAGCAGAAACAATCGGAGACAAGATGCTTTTCTGAGATTGGATTTTCAGATTGACGGCTTATAATAACTTAGGGAGAAATTAAGGAGACCTTAAGATTCAAATTTTGCATATGCGTCTTTACTCTCTCTGTGAAGTCTTACCCTTTTCAACTACCTTTGTGGTTGTGGCTTTCTTTTCTATTCTTTTCTATTCTTTTCTTTCTTTTTTCCTTTTTTTTTTCAACTTAGGTACTTTATCGTTCACTTTTATTTATTATATTTTGATTTGACATATTAATTAATGTTTAATATTATATCTTGAAAAATAATTTAGATAATAAATAGATGTTTAATAGTAGATCTTGAAAAAAATTTAGATAATAAATAATTCATGTTAAAAATAAAATAGATTAAAAGTGAGATGTAAAAATAAATTATTTTTTTTGAAATACTAGAAAAATAAAAGTGAAAAGAGGGAGTATTTTTTTGTTATACTTTTGGCTGAATAACCTAATAGACAACTGTATTTATTCCATTTTGATCCTTTAATTTATGAGATTTTCGTTTGACCGTAAAAAGTAGAAATGGTTTCTGGTGGCAAAAAGTATTTGACCATACAACTTATCATTTTTAACAAAAAATCCGAATTTCCAAAAATTAAGAAAAATAATTTAAAAAATAAAATTTATCTTAAACCATTATATTTTATAAAAAGTACTTTATCATCTATTAATCCTAACTTGACAAGCTTGGGAAACACACCATGAAGTCACGCACTTAACCTATGTACGTATTTCTGTTTATGATGTGTTTGTTGTTATTTAACTCTCAAGGATTTAAGGTATTGTTTCATAGAACTTGTTAAAAGTAATGTAAATATAAAAATTGGATGTTCCACAAAAATTGTTCTTAAGCAGGTTGGAGCTTATAATCTATCAGTTTAATTTTTATCACAAAACATGTCCATTATAAAATAATAATACTAACTTATGGGTATTTTTAATAGTTTTTAAAATTTATGTGTATAAATCATATTTCTTTTAAAAATTAAATATTCTTCCCAAAAATTATGGCCAAACACATGGTGAAACCTCATCCAAACAAGCTTGCCAAAAATATTTGGGAATCTATGGTCAAACACTAGCTTGCCCATTTCAAACTTTTCAACTACCCTTGTGGTTGTGGAGTTGTGCTCTTTGTTTTTTTTCCAACTTACATATTTTTTTGTTTTATATTTTGATATGTGATCCTAGTTTTATTTTTGTCGAATAGCCTAATAAACATTTATATTTGTTCCATATTGATATTTTATTCCTTTCATTTTATGAAATTTTATTCAAATACTTTAACTTATCAATATATGGTGATTTTACTGCTTATTTGGGTCCTTTTACTTTCGTTTGTAGGCCCTTACTGCTATTATAAAGATGTTATGGTGTGTATTTTTCTTGTTTCAAAAATATTTAGTGTGAAAAAAAATTTAAAGTGATAAGAAGTGAAATTGGACAAAACTAATAAAAAGGATTGAGGATAGAAAGTTGGCGAAAAGACAACTCTCTATTGTCGCAATTGAGATTGTGGCTCGCAATAGCAAGACTCGCAGACAAAGTCTTAAGTTCACAATTGTTAATCAAGACATGCAATTGTGAAGTCAGTATGGAAAAGCTAGAAGTCACAATTGTGACCTTGAACCTCGTAATTGCGAAGATTGACAGAAACGTAGGAATATCGCAAACGTGAATCAAACTTTGAAACTGCAAAGGATAAAACTCTAAGACCTCAAAAGTTGGAAAGTCGGAACGAAGGAAAAATATTGCAAGAATATTACTGGTGCAGGCTTGTACGAGCCAACATATGGGTCGTAGGAAGACTTAGGGTCCATAGGAGGGCCTCGTAGGTAAGGTCCTTAAGTAGGAAAAAATATGCTAAGTGTGGGTTCAAGCTACGAGTGGCATCTATAGACCGTGTAAGGTCCTACTATCTGTAGATGAGGATCATAGGAGGGTCCTAAGGAATTTGCAAATTTCAGTAGGTAAAGTTATTGTAATACCCCATACCATGCATTTAACTTAGATTAATTCAGAGAACCCTGAGAAAAAATTGAGAAAACACTATCCAGTAGGAGCACGAGTGTTTCCTACGACCTGTAGGAAGTTCTACGAGTTGTAAGGGTGACTCGTAGACCCTATTAGGACTTTGCCAAATTTCAAAAGTTTAGATAAGCTCCAATGAACGAGAGTTACGAGCCGTCAAAAGAGTTATGACTCGTAGGGTTAAGTGTCACATTTCAGTAGCTATGTACACTGAGTTCCACGATCGGGTCCTAAAATCATAAGAGTTCCTACAAATCGTAGGACTATCCATAGTCTCCAAGTCCTAATTCCCAGTCGAGGTGTTATGCCCCGAGTCTACATTCTAGGTGTGACCGGCACATAAAAACCATTGTTGATTTCCAAGCGAACCATTGGCCTGGCTGACTCACCAAGAAGAAGACTTTAACTCATAAAAGTACTCAGATAGGCATAATCAAAGTAAAATAACTTAGCTTTCTCAATTGAAGGCTCAATACTCAAAACATATATATATGATAATAATACTCAATGTTTTCAAAACATAACTCAAAGATATGAAAATGATAACTCCAAATACTATCTGACTAGTCTATGAAGCCTCTAACTATAACTCTGAAATAGATAACGGGACAGGCCCACAACTACTTCAAACTGATAAATAAAGGACTAATAGTAAAAAGTGAAGTAAGACTCAAGAGCTCCTCTAAATGCAAAGAGGTCTCACCAAAGCTGAGTAGAAGCTGATCTTCAACGGTGCGCTAGTTGAGGATCTCTATCACATGTATCTACATAATAAAAAGATGCAGCACCAAATGGCGCCAATACATGAAATATACGATATGTAAAATAGTTGAAAGAAAACTTATTCATGATACTCAACTCAAGGAACTCAACTCTGAAAGTAGCTCAACTCAATAAAGCATGCAATCTAATAAAACAATGTGATATGCAATAGCAAATGCAACTCAATATATTAAAATATGATGCTTTACTTCTTGGGAAGTTTCTCTAATCGACAACCATCACTTAGGATCTACATAATGATACAACGAACTGTTATTATTGTCACAATCATCCAATACCTTTCCAGGGTAAGGGACACAAACTCATCTTTAGATCCACTAAAATTCTTTTTTTGGGATAATGAGGAGTCGCCAGAATGAATGGTACGATCCTATCATGCGTTGACTACGTAGTTTATGGGGTTCAAGTTGTTCTATACTCCTATCCAAATCGGTGGTCAATACTACTCCCAAAATATAGTTTATTATACTCATAACTCAAGTGAGTATATTTACTCAATTAACTCATTTAGTCTCTTTGGGACTTAGCTCAAACTCAACTCGTCTTTTCTCTTTAAAGTATATGATCTCAACTCAACGAATGCATTAAAATATGAATTAGCTTCTAAACTCAATTGCAAAATGAATGTTTAAAAGTATTTATACTCATGCTCAAAATATGATTAAGAGACTTCTCAACTCAACTTATGCTCAAAATGTTAATTCAAAGACTTCTCAAACTCAACTCATTCTCAAACTCTTTTTCAAGTAACTAATAAAGATAATCATTTTTTGACTCAAAGCAGTGCATAGAATAATTAAATTGAAGACTTAACTAGGGATCATGTAAATGCAAACATGAATCCATAATCATAAAACTTAACTCAATAACGTATAATCAAACATATACTATAACTCATTAAGAAATTTATATAAACAACTCAAGGGTTTAATTTATTAGAATTGAAACTCAAACTTGACTATAGAAATATGTAAGGCATGAGGATGAACTTAGTCCAACATTCTAATAGCGTTACATACCTAGAATGAAGATTATCTAAGAGAAAATTGAAGAATTGGCTTGAAACTCTTGAAACCTTGCTCTTCTCCTTCTCTCCAATCCTTGCTCTCAAAATTTCTAAGTATTAATGAGAGAAAAACCCCATTGGGTACTAATAAGGAACTAAATTGAATCCCAAAATGGCTTGGATTCAGTTTGGAAAAGGTGGGGAAAAGACTAAAATACCTTTCATTAAAATAGACTAGGCTGTCTATAGGTGCCTTCCTATGGACCGTAGGATACGAACTATAGAAGGTCACTCATAGGAACTATGGTCCAAAATAAGGACCTACAGGAATTTATATTAGGGGTCTACGACCACCCTTTTACAGGTCGTAGGACCTGGGACTGGTTGTAGGGCGCCAACTCGTAGGAATCAGGGCACTTGCATAGGTTTTTGAGGTTGGACCTATGAACCATTCCTACGGGTCATAGTCCAAGTGATGGACCGTCCTGCTAACTCGTAGGAAAATTCCTAAATACAAGAGATTTGAGGTCTCTGATCCACATCTAGGAGCCCCGTCTATGGTCCGTAGGAACTCCTACGGGCCATAGAAGCCACTCGTAGGATAGGTCAAAGAGAACTCAGATTTCTCTAAGTATTGGGGTTATATACGAATGTTCACCTATAACTCGTAGGTACTCCTACGGACTGTAGGTACCATTAATGGGTGTTGGGCAGTCTACTTTTTTCTTTTACTCTTTCTTAGGTTTTCTCTTGGTTTTTGAACTTGATCTAGGCTAGAAGGTACGGGGTGCTACACAAGGTCTACGAGCGGTCCTTTACGACCCATCCTAAGTTCTGTGACCCATAGAAGGCTGGTCATATAACCCTTTGAGAAAACTCCAGAATGTCCCATTTTTGGCACCTACCCTCTATGACTATCCTTCTACGGTTTGTAGAAGACTCTACGGTCTGTAGAAGTGCCCATAGCAGCCAGAAGCCAGTTTTAAGTGGGGGTATTTTTAATTTTTCCTACCTTTTCCAATCTAAACCCAAGACAGTTTGGGACTAAAATTAGTCCCTTATCAGTACTTAATGTGTCTTTTCTCTTATTATTACGTAGATTATTTTAAGAGCAATGATTGAAGAGAAGAGAATAAGCTAGGGTTAAAGTGTTTTAACCAATTTCTTCGACTTTCATCTAGATCATTGATCTTCTAGGTATGTAAGGTTAATCACAACGTTGAACTAAGTTTGTCCTCGTGCCCTTCATCTTTATTCAGTCGAGTTGAGTTTTGAGTTTGAATTTCAAGTTCGTATGTTGAGTTTTGAGTTGATTATGGATCTTTCATTGAGTTACCTATATATTATTCAATATTTTGATCATTCATATGAGTTTAAGTTCTTGAGATTGTTGTTCATGTTTGCATTCACATGAACCCTAGTTGAATTTTGAGTTAAAGAATGCTATATTTTCATCATTTAAATGAGACAGTTTTTGAACATGAGTCGAGTTATGAGAAATCTCTTAACTACTATTTTGAGAATGAGCATTATAGAGTCTAAATGGTTTGAGTATTTATACATTTAAATACCTATTTTAAGATTGAGTTAAGAAGTCAACTTATGCTTTTAAATGCATTTATTGAGTTGAGAATATAATCTTTTTAAAGAGAAGAGTTGAGTTATTGAGTAAAGTCCAAAGAGACTACTGAGTTAATTGAGTACATACACTCACTTGAGATTGAGCATAATAATATTTTTTTGGGAGTAGTATTGAGCATCGATTTGGGTATGAGTATAGAACAACTCGAATCCTATAAACTACGTAGCCAGTGTAGGATAGAATTATGTCGGGTTCATTCGGACATCTCCTTATAGCCTCATTTAGGGCTTTTATTTGATCAATGAGATGAGTTGCATCCCTTACCATGGTAATATATTGGATGGTTGTGTCAACGACAATAGTTCGTTGTATCATCATGTAGCTCATAAGTAATGGTTATCGGTTAAAAAAACTTCCCAAGAGTAAAATATTATATTTTTATATATTAAGTTGCATTTACTTATTCATATCTTTTAAAAGCATTGGTTTACATATATTGCATTCTTTATTGAGTTGAGCTATTTTTCAGCGTTGAGTTCTTTGAGTTGAGTTGAGTATCTTTGAGTAAATTTTTTTCTAGCTATTTTACATATTATACATTTTATGTACTGACGCTATTTGGTGTTGCATCATTTTATGATGCAAACATAGGTGATCGAGATCCTCAACAGGTACATCATTGAGGATCAAATTGCCATCGAGCTTTTGGTGAGACCTCTTTGCATTTAGAGGCACTCTTGAGTCTTTACTTTATTAGTATTGTGAGATGGTCCTGGGCCTGTCTTGGTACTCACTCTGAGTCAATTAGAGGCTTCATAGATTAGTCACAGATAGTTTGAGTTCGTTGAGATTATCTTCCAGAGTTATGTTGTAAAACTATTCATTTATTATATGTATATTTGAGTACTGAGGTTTTAATTTAGAAGGTTAAGTTTGCATATACTTATTGTTCCCATCTAAATATACTTTTATGCTTTAAGTCTTCTGTTTAGTGAGTTAGCCAGGCCAAGGGTTCACTTAGGAACTAACAATAGTTTTTGAGTGCCGACCACACCTAGGTTGTAGACTCGGGGCGTGACAAACTTGATATCAGACAATAAAGTTCAAGAGTCCTAGGATGTCTATGAAGTCTAGTCTAGTAGAGTACTGGTTATCGGTATTAATCGCATCACATCTATAATAGGGAGGCTATAGGACTTCAAGAATTGCTTCACTTCTTTTATACTCTAGTTTGTGAGATAGAGTTTAACTTTATAAAATCTATTTCTAATTTGTGTGTTCACATTTTCTGACCAAGCCTTCTAGGTGTACTTTGAGCTAGAGGAACATCACCGAGAATGAGATTCTACAACCATTCAAAAAGCAGACCCAAAATCAAGCTTGAGTAGTTAAGAATGAGAATGAGAATGGGACTCAAGAGGTTCCACATCCTGCTCAGTCTACTATGACTTCTGAGGTTGAATTTAGAGGAGCAGTTTCCATGATCCCACAGTTGATGGGTGCTCAGTCTTGTGGTTAGATTAATCCAATGCCTAGCTCTAGTTCTGAAGAGCCATGTGCTTCTAATAGAATTAGAGACTTTCTGAGAATGAACCCACCAGTCTTCACTAGATTTAGAGTTGAGGAGGACCCTTAGAACTTTATTAATGACATGTGGAAGATCCTGAAGGCAATCATGCAACAAAGATAAAGGGAGTTGAACTTGTTTTATATTAGCTAAAGGATATTGCTAATGTCTGGTAGAACTAGTAGGAGAAAAGTTGAGGTAAGGATGCAGAGTCTGCAGTCTGGGATGAGTTTGAAAATGCATTCTTAGACCACTTCTTTCCACGAGAGTTAAGGGAAAAAAAATTTAAGGAGATTGTTAACTTGAAGCAAGAGGGGATAACCGTGAAAGAGTACAACCTCAAGTTTATCCAACTGTCCAGGTATGCTCTCAAAATGGCTTGCAATATGAGAGATAAGATGAGGAAGTTTGTTTCTAGCTTAAGCAGCATGTCAAGAAGGAGTGTTAGGTAGCCTTGTTAATTTCAAACATAGACACCTCCAAACTTATGGTGTATGGTTAGCAAGTTGGGAAGAACAAGAGGAAGGATAAGGATGAGCACCAGAGTAAGAAGGAAAATCCACAGGTAATGAGTCTAACCAATAGAAAAGTGGTAATGGCAACTGTTCCTTCTTTTAAAAGAGGTCTTCTGATTATGCACAATCATCAACTAGTACACCTGCAATGAATAACCGGAATGACCAGAGATCTCAAGGTAACTAGAACTTCAGAGCTCAAGGCTTACAGTCCTAAGAGAGTATGGTCCAGAGTTATTCACGCAAGCCTCCTTGTGATAAGTATGGTAGACTTCACTTGGGAGAATGTCGTGATGGCAATAATGGTTGCTACTAGTGTGGCTAAGTGTATCACTTTATAAGGGATTGTCTGTCCGACATCCAGGGTAATGGGGACAATAGAGCCCAATCTTCTTCAACGACACCACCTAGTAGAGGTAATTAAAGAGGTTCTACTTCAGGGAAAGGCGGAGGTCTAAACCTTCTGTATGCTATGTCTATTCACTAAAACTAAAAGAACTCACCAGATATTATCACTAGTATTCTTTGAGTCTTTTATCATGATGTTTATGCATTACTTGATCCAAGTGCTACTTTGTCTTTGTAACCCCTTATGTAGTCGCTATGTTTGGGATCTTTCTTGAACGACTCTAGAGCTATTTAGTGTTTCTACTTCTATTGGTGAGTCTGTTCTAGCAAAAAGAGTTTATCGAGATTGTAATATTTCTATCTATCATAAAGATACTTCTATAGACTTAGTTGAGTTAGACATGGTTAACTTCGATGTTATTCTTGGCATGGACTAGCTTTATGCTTGTTATTCCTCAGTTAATTGTAGAACCCGAGTTTTTAAGTTTCAGTTTCCTAATGAGCTAACTATTGAGTGGAAGGGTAGTCCAGCTTTGCCTAAGGTTCAATTCATTTCATACCATAAGGCCAGAAAATTAGTCTCTAAAGGGTGTATCTACCACATTATTTAAGTTGGAGATGATAGTGTGAAGACACCATCCCTTTAGTCAGTTCCAGTTATGACTGAGTTTCGTAAAGTCTTTTTTGAGGATATACCTAGAGTCCCTCCTGATGGGAAGATAAAATTTAGAATAGATGACCTTCCTGATGCTCAGCTATCTCTATTTTGCCATATAAAATGGCTCTCGCCGAGTTAAAAGAGTTAAAAAAGCAGTTGAGAGATATTTTAGATAAGGGATTGATTAGGCTAAATGTCTCGCATTAGGGCACTCCTGTCCTATTCTTGAGAAAAAAAGATGGTTCTTTGAGAATGTATATCGACATTGTTAATTGAACAAGGTTACCATAAAAAATAATTACCCTCTTCCGAAGATCGATAATCTATTCGACCAACTTCAGGATGCCACTTGTTTCTTTAAGATAGACCTCAGATTAGGATATCATAAGTTGATAGTGAGAGAAAGTGACATTCCAAAGAGGGCCTCCAGAACCAGGTATGGTCACTATGAGTTCTTAATTATGTGTAACACACCAAAAATTTCTAAGTTAAGATCCAAATTATTCTTTATATATGTATAGGCCTGAAACTAATAATTTTAATTATATATATATATATATATATATATATATTACAATTAATTTCTAATTATTTAAAATGTATTAGATATGGTTTAGGGTCATAAGGTATCTCTAACAGCAAGCCAAGTCCAAAGAATTTCTGTCGGCTAAGTTTTCACATGAGTCTGTATAAGGGTCAACTTAAAATGATCATATCTCTCTATATATAAGGAGTAGGTAGAACATGTCCTATCATATTTACGAGTCTTCTTTCCAACTACACCAAGATTGCATCAATCAGAGTTTGGAGTAAAAAGTTATAGCTATTTTACCAGAGCTCTAACCCGACAGAGGTTTGCAATGGCTCCACGACGCAGAGAGGATACATACCTCACTTCCTAAGTTAGATGACGTCTATTCTATCTTTTTTCAGGGTATTTTTGTCCTATAAACCTCTGGACAGTTATTTTAATGTATATAAATGTGTAGAAAATCAATTTTTCATAGTTAAAAACCCTCTCATTCACTCCTAAACTTGAACCTCAAGAATTTTTAAGAACACATCAAGTTAGGGTTCTCTTTCAAGGTTCTTCATCAAGGTAAGTTCTTCTCCATAAATTTCAAGCGTTCCAACCAAAATTTCTTCTTCTATTCATGAATCTCTAAGAGAAATTTTAAATCTTAGCCATAGAGTTTCCAAGAAAACAAATTCAAGAATTTCATGAAAGGATTTCTTGATTGTTTTTCTTCAAGTTAGGATTCTTCATCGAGATTTGTGGAGCATTTATGGTATGTAAGACTAATCAGAGCATTGGACTATGTTCGTCCTCGTCCCCTACATCTCAATTCAGTCAGTATAAGTTCAAGTTTGAGTTTTACTCTCATTCCTATTGAGTTTTTGAGATAGTCATGGTTCTTAGTACTAAATCCTATGTATGCATTATGATACCATACATAATTGTGTGATTTTCATTCATGATGTGCTGTTCATGCCTAAATTCACATGAACCCTAATTTTGTTATTACATTGCTTAATATTATTCATTGATTTCTTGAAACTAAAGTGACTTTATAGATATCTTTATCGTCCCATTGAAAAGAGCTTTACAAAATATAAATAGTTTCAAATGCATAATCTTACATTGCAGAAAGTGTCATGATTTCAAAAGAGTATAAATGTTTTCTGAGCGTAGTTCAGCAAAGTAAAGCAAAGTAAAGATTAATTTTTCCTAAAGAGGGCTTTTGAGTATTAATTCAAAACAGATGATATATGGGCACTCTTGATATTTCTTCTTTTTGGGAGTAGTATTAAGCACCGATATAGGTAGGAGTTAAGATCAATTACTTACCATGAGGTTTTAGTGGTCTAATATTTCTTGATTTTATATAGTCGTTGTAAGGTAGTATAGTATGAAAGGAGTGTGTTGATGTAAATGTTTAGTACTAGACACTAATCTTGAATTTTAGAAGAGCATTGTGAAAAAAAGGATAAAATTATGAGGGTAATAGTGTTAGTTTTGAGGTTTGGTCTAGTAGGCTTAACATAGCGTATGTAAGAAATTAAGATATTAACTCACAAGAAGTGTGATGCTGTGAGTGTGGTGCATGTGACCCTTATAGTAAATTGAGGCTAAGTCATTAAGTAAAAAGAGACTTAAGATATGTATCCGAGATAATATAAAGTTGTATGAGGCTCTAAGTTTATGATTTGCAATGTGTGCCTAGTTAGCTTCCTTCAACCGCTAATGGGAATAAGGTTGAAGTGTGTAAATATATAGTATCCATAAGAATTGGATCAAAGGGGTTATTTATAGCTGATTACGAGTGCTCATTCCATTTCCCAAATGGATCTATGGAATTCACTTTCCTTCTCGACTCCAACCCCAGGTCAGGATAATCAACTGCCCCTGGTCATCGAGCAAGCGAGGCCAAGGGCCTCTGGCTCAGGATCAGGTGAGGGCGCTGGAGGTAGTTCCTTCTATTGGACTTCTTTATTTTTGGAGTTATTTGGAAGCAGTTCCCCTTTTGGCAGATGATAAGCGTCGAATCCTGAAATACTTTAATTTTGTACTTTCTTCTTTTTACCATGCGATAAGTCAATGAAGCCTGAGCGGGCGTGGAGAAGGAAAAGCGAAACACTTCGGCCTAACGAGAATTGAGTCTCCCATTATAGTTTCAAGTTTTCTTCAGTTAGGTGTATGTGAATATAGAAGATGAGGGTTAGTAGACTAAAAAGAAGAGGTTGGGTCATAAGAGTTAGAGGAAGTAGCTGTGTATGCCAATAAGAGTAGCAAGTATAGAAAAATGCTTATAAAGATAGAAGGAAGTCCTAGTAGTGACTTTGCATCTACAAATATAGTATAACAAGCTAGTTTAAGTATGTATATAGTGATGCCACGACCATGCAGAGTGTTGTGCTTACAACTTAGTAAAGAGAATCGGTATGTAGACTTAGGGCGATGACTTTTAAGCTAAGGGGGGATGATGAGTTGATGAACCAAAGTAGGTTTTTGAGCTACAAGTAGTGATGAGCTGACCAGGATTTGACATCAATGCTTTCCATCTTAATATATTTCTTATATTTTAGTCGAGGTGATACCCTACTCCTATATTGTGTATCAACACCATACCCATGGCCTAGACCCATGCACTTCGTGTTGATTCACATCCATGCTTAATTTCTAGAATGAGAAGTGGTAACTTCATTCAGTGATCCCATTTTTGTTTCATGAATCTAAGAATTTCCAGCCATATGTTAGTCGAATCATGTTACATCATGTCTATTCTCTTATCAGATTTCTTGAATGAATCATGCTTATGATATTTCTCTCTAAGCCCTTTCTATGATCCTTTCTTTTTAGCTTTGATAGTGATCCTGATGGTATTAGTCGAGTTATGGCGGATAGGAGAGAGTTGATGTTCCTTATTGTGATAGTTATGGTGTGCTTATTCCATCTAAGGTTATAAATACAGAGGAAGAGTGAGATGGGGTTTCGTTATATGCAATAGGTAGGTAAGAATATTTGATGTGCCTCATAATAGAAGTTGATGAAATTGCGACTGCAGAGGTGCTAGGGAAGACATGTGAATTCTTAAGTGATGTTGATGACAAGAAGCCATAAGGTGATGAGAATGATAGGCTTGAATGTTGTGTTGTAGATATGTGGTTAATTACATTATGCTATTTGTGACTCTTGTTAAGAGCTTTAGGTAAGGGTGTTAGAGAGGTAAGAAGAAGTAGCATCCTTTAAGTGAAAGTCCCTACAAAAGTATAGAACATGAACCCCGCAGGTTATATTTGAACAAGTATGATCATTTTATGGGTAGTACCTTATGACTACGAGTTAGGCTTTAACATGGTAAGAGTATGCAGTTCGAATTAGACTTTGGTGGAAGCTATAAGTTTTAGTTAATGAAGTTTAGTATTCAAGAAGAAGAGCATAGTTGAGAAGAGTTGCTAAGCTCAAAAGCTATCAGTCATATCGCTTAATACATCATGGTACTATTCTTATATCAATCTTATAATTCTCTTTCCCAAAGTTATGAGAAATTTCAATGAAAGCATTTGAGATTATAGCCCTTCTCTCATTTCAGATCTAGTGTCTATTAGTGTGCTAGAGTATTTGGCATTGTACTTGTGCCTTATGTGATTTTCTATCTTAATCATCATTCAGGGATGAATGATCCCAAGGAAGAGATATTGTAATACCCCAAAAAATTGTAAATTATGATTCGAACCAATCTTCATATATGTATAGGCCTAAGACTGATAATTTTAATTATATATATGTGTTAGAATCAATTCCTAAATATTTCAAATGTATTAGATATGGTTTAGGGTCATAAGGTATCTCTAAAACCAAGCCAAGTCCAAAACATTTCTATCGACTAAGTTTTCGCATGAGTCTATATAAGGGTCAACTTCGAATGATCATATCTCTTAATATATAAGGGGTTAGGTGTCACGATCCGAACTAGGGCCAAGCAATGACACGACGATTGGGATGTGAGTGACCCCAACTAAGCCACCTTAGCATACATCACATACATAAGGTAAATAAACATAGTAATATAAGCAGAAGTAAAAGCTCAAGGGGATGGGTCTAAAAGATAGGAACTCAATCAATGTCCAACCGGATTATATCACAATAGCATCTAAACATGCCTCTAGTCTAGTCTTTGATAAGGTCTTAGGACAAGCTCCTAGCTTACCCGAATCAATTGAAGTAAGTCAGTAAAACAATATGAAAAGAAAGTCATGTCTTTAATAATATGAGGACTCATCAACTTTTTAGGGAAAACTAAGCAACTCTAGCCACGAATGGGGTGATCGTGAGTGTCATCCATCCCTAAATTATGAGACAATGTAGACAAAATATGTGTTAGTACATAGAAGGTACTATGTGAGATATGCATGAACAAGTAAAGGAACGTGAAAAATATGCCACAAGATGCATGACTAATCATAATGAACATGAGTAAGGCTTAAAAATATACGAAAACTCACGGTCAATGCATATCATAAGAACTTTATCATAAAACTCGTAACTTAACTCAACTTGTGTGGGATAAGACCTTTAACCAACATCTTAAGACCATGCTAGCTATAACATGGAATCCGATGTAACCCACATTGAGAAGGGGGAGGCTACCTTGCCAGGGTATACTCCATCATGGTACTCAACTCTACTCTACTCAACTATGCTATATGTGGATCCACTAACTAGGCCATAAAGGTAGTCCTATGCAGGCAACGTAGTTTGGGACTTTAGGTTACTACTAGGATTTCCTTAAGTAACTAACTACGTTATCGGACCAAACCCCACCTAGAAGTCCTCTTGGTGCTTAGTCAATATCCCAACGAAAACTCATAAAAATATGATCATAGAATAATTGGGAAAGATAGTAACTACCTATCAATACATCTTTTTAAAAACATATTAAAAGTAGCTCATTAACTTTAGTGATTCATACGAATCCATAACTTTGGTGAGATTTGTACTTATCACCATATTTAAACATGATTGTGTAAGAGTTTTACTTATCATACCATAACAACTTTCTTTGATCATACATTCATCATTAAATCATAATCTCAACTTTAGATCATAAAAGTTTCCTTGAAAATCATTGAATTCATAATCAACTCATGAAAATCATCTTTGAACCTTAAAATCATAATTGAGATAGATTTATGTATGGGAATTCATAAATCAACTTAAAATCATGAAAATCATGTAGATACATGCTTAGGATAATCATTAATAACAATTTAAAACAAAATTAAATCAGCTCAATGCAATTCATCAAAATTACGATTCATAATCAATTGTAAATTGAAGAAAACTTTGGGACTCCATGGGTTAAAGGAATCTAGGGATCAATCCCCACATACCTTGAGTGAATTCACTTAGAATTGAGAAAAAACCCTAAAGAAATCTGAAATCCTAGATTGGAGATGGGAGAGAAACCTTGAGATAATTGAGTTCTTGCCTTAGAGAATTTTAGAAGAATGATTTAAAATGAGGGAAATTGCAAAGGATTGGGTAGATATATGCTTGAACTTAGCCATAATTGTGTCTAGGTTTATTGAACCAAACTTGGGAAATGAAATAACTACCCTTCATTAAAACTGGAATTTTGACCCTACGAGACAACTTTACGAGTCATAGAAAGTATGACGAGTAGTCAAGATGACTCGTCCTAGAGGTCTGAGAAAAGGATTTGAATTCAAATCTCTGAAGTTTGCTTATGAGTCATTTTTACGAACTGTCTTCATGATGACGAGTCATCATTTGGACTCGTCCTGTAGGTCTCAAAATTTGCAAACTTGAGGGTCTTTGAACTTTGGTTACAAGTCATGTCTACGACTCATAATAATTCCTACGAATCATCCTATTAGGTCCTGGACTCAATCCTGAGGAACTTTGAAATATGGTCCTCTGAAGTTGGGTTAAGGGTCAGTGTACGACTCGTCGAATGAACTACGAGTCATAATATTGACTCGTAAGACCTCTTATGAGTTTTGGTCCTGATCAACACCAAAGACTCCATCTACGACTCATATCTACGTGTAATAGAAACCTTTACAAATTGTAGGGTGAGTCGTAATACGGAGTCCAGTCCATATTTTGAAGATTTCTCTTTAGTTCCAATTTTTCAACTTTCGGAGTCTTACATTAGGTGGACCATGGCCTATCAAATTAAAGGTATACAAGTCTTCTTTCCAACTACACCAAAATTGCATCAATTAGATTTTAGAGTAAAAAGTTATGGCTATTCTACCAGAGACACTACACCCTGGAAGAAGTCTGTGATTGCTCCCTGACACGAAGAGGATATAGACCTCACTGCGTAAGTTAAATGACATCTTTTTTTTATCTCTTTTAAGGGTATTTTTGTCCTATAAATCTTTGGAGAGTTATTTTAATGTACCTAAACATGTAGAAAAATAGTTTTTCATAATTAGAAACCCCCTCATTCACTCCTTAACTTGAACCTTAAGGGCTTTTAAGAACACATCAAGTTAGGGTTCTCTTTAAAAGTTCTTCATCAAGGTAAGTTCTTCTCCATAGATTTCAAGCTTTCCAACCAAAATTTCTTCGTCTGTTCAGGAATTTCTAAGAGAAATCTTAAATCTTAACCATAGTGTTTCCAGAAAAAGAATTCAAAAATTTCAAGAAAGGGTCTCTTGATTGTTGTTCTTCAAGCTAGGATTCTTCATCTAGATTTGTGGAGCATTTAAGGCATGTAAGGCTAATCATAGCATTGGACTGAGTTTGTCCTCGCGCCCTGAATCTTAATTTAGTTAGTATAAGTTCAAGTTCGAGTTTTAATCTCATTCCTATTGATGTTTTGAGATAGTCATGACTCTTAGTACTGAATCCTATGTATACACTATAATACCCTACTTAATTATGTGATTGTCATTCATGATTTGTTGTTCATGTCTATTTTCACATGAACCCTAATTTTTTTATTACATTGCTTAATATTATACACAATTTCTTGAAACTAAAGTGACCTTATGGATATCTTTATAGTCCTAGTGAAAAGAGCTTTAAGAAATGTTAATGGTTTCAAATGCATAATCTTACATTAAGGAAAGAGTCACGATTTCAAAAGAGTATAAATATTTTCAGAGAGTATTTCAGCAAAGTAAAGTAATGTAAGAGCTTTACGAAATGTAAATGGTTTCAAATGCATAATCTTACATTGAGGAAAGAGTCATGATTTCAAAAGAGTATAAATATTTTTGGAGAGTATTTCAACAAAGTAAAATAAAGTAAAGATTAGTTTTTCCTAAAGAGGGCTTTTGAGTATTAACACAACACAGATGATATATGAGGATTATTGATATTTTTTATTTTTAGGAATAGTATTGAGCACCATATGGTAGGAGTTAATATAATTCAAAGTTTCATAAACTATGTAGCCAGCATAGGATAGAATCGTACTGCAGTACAGATGACTCCTCATTGCCTCTTAGAAGGGCTATTATATGGATCCATAGATTAAAGTTATTTTTCTATATCCCGGCAAGGTATATGATGGCTCTGTAAACATCGGTAGGACATTGTAGGGCTCATCAGTAATGGTTGTTGGTTAGAGAAACTCTCCAATAAAGAAAAAATATGTTATTTTAAATGTTTTGCTTCCATTACATACTTTATTATCAATTATAAATGATTTTACCTCATCATCATGTTTTTCTTTAGTTGAGTTATATGCCGTCTTTTAATTCAGTTATTTGTTTCATTCAACTTTATTACATACCATCAATTTCATATAATGATGTAATTTGGCACTGCATCATTTTATGATGCAGATTTAGGTACTCATGATTACAGACACTTTAGTAAGATCTCTTCTCATCAACAGTTTGTGGAACCTCTTTGCTTTTGGAGGGCTCTAATTAAGTTTGTTCGACTTTACTTAATTTATTAGATCAATTTTATTGAATTTATAGTCAAGTTGTCATGGGCCTTGTCTCGGTACCTAGCTTCAATTAGTAGAGGCTTCATAGATAGTCAATGTTAGTGAGTCAGTTCTGTTTATTTATTTGGATGTTTTAAACAATATCATACTTATACTAAGAGCTATTTTGAGATGTTACATAAATTAAGATTGAGTTGTTTTGAGTTTTGACTTAAATGTTTTTATTAAAGGTTTATTTTTTAAAGCTTCCACATGTATGTTTAGTCTTCCGTCCAGTAGTCAATTAGGCCAAGAGTTCGTTTGGGACCAGCAATGATTTTTGAGTGTCGACCACATCCAGGATATAGGCTTGGGATGTGACATTAGGTTCTTTGGTTTGACTAATGCTTCTACAATATTTATGCACCTCATGATAGAGTGTTCAAGTAGTATCTAGTATCTCACTGGTCGGAGCATTTCTATAGCAACCCAGGATATTTGGGAGTTGCTGGCACTGATGGTGCAGTTTTCGGGTCGTTCGTTTGAAAAATATGCAGTTTTCCTTGTTAGAAGGCCAATTATAACTAGAAAATAACTTTTAGATAAATTTCTAGTAAACTACCTCGGAATGGAATTTTGACAATTTCATCAGCTCAGGAATGGCCAAATTAGGCTAGAAGCATAATTGACTCGATACCCGAGGCATTCGGTGCGAATTTAAACTACTTTTGGCAAATTTAGTTCAGAAATAAGCTAAAAGTTGACTTTAGTTAATAACCTTGGAAAATGTGCCTGGATGGGAATTCTAATAGCGCAGTTAGCTCTAGAAACATCGAGTTTAGTCTAGAACAACCTTTCGTTCGGTCCTTGAGACTTCTGGGTTCATTTTGATCCCCTCGATAGATTTTGGTATAAGGAAGTGGGACCCACATTCGGTCTTAAGGACCTCCAATGGAAATTCCGACTTCACTTTTGAGTCCAGAATGTTGTTTCTAATCAGATTCCATATATGGTTTGTGTTTTTCTGATTTTGGATGAGTCGGGAGCATTGGAATTAAGTTTGAAGGGTTGCTGAAGTCTAATGTGGTGGTAACGTGGCAGAACCACGTGACACCACATGGAGGAACAACGTGATTCCATGTGGCAGCTTGTATTTATATTGTTAAGGTTCCTTATTTCTTTTCAGAAATGAAAAATTTTAAAAGGAAAACTTTAGACTCAATTTTTCATTCAATTTTAGTCCGATTTGAGTGATTCTAGAGGCTATCTTGTGTGAAATTTCGAGGGAAACATCATGGGAGTGTCGAAAACTACTTTTGGCACATTTTTCAAGGTAATTTTTCCTTTTTATTGCTGTTTGGTATCGAATTTAGCAGAAAACTTCAAAATGCGATAACTCAGCTGTTTCTTATTAGAATTTAGTGAAATCTTGATCTAAATTGAAGGATTTTCTGAGATTAACATCGTGGTATAGTTGGATTCTACTGATTTTCATGTATTTTGGAGGAATTTGATAAATAAACTATTTGAAACATAAGTTTTCCAATAAGAAATGTTATTTAGTTTTGGGTTGTTTTCTGTTGATCTGAGCCTCATTTTGAGCTCAATTTTTTGGATAAAGGGTCGGGGAGGCATAGATCGTGTTATGAGGGCTGATTGGGATTTTGGGTTCGGGCCCCACTTTTTCCTATTTTAGTTGTAATTAACTTTTCTTCACCATTTTATTGGAATTTTGGTATCGATATGATTGTATTAACGTCGTGAATCATGTTTTGACAACTGAACAACATTTGGAGTTTAATCCTGAAGGGGAAAACTTACGCAGACTGAGCTAGAGTACTTGTATTCACCTTCCAGGTAGGTTAGGATTTCCCTTTCTTTCAAACTGAGTTAGAATACATAAATCTTGCCTGGATAGCTGGATAATTGTTGGAATTATTGGATTAAGACTATATTTACTGAATTTAATGCTCAAAGGATGTAACTACTGAATTTTGATCTGTTAGAGGCTATAATTACTAGGATTGATATGTCGGAGGCTGTAATGGTTAAATTTACTGTATTAACTGATACGTAAGGCTTACATGGTATTTTTTTAACCTTCTAGAACTATTGCGAGCTGTATACTAATTAATGTGCAACATTTTTTGGATTTTTGCTATTATTCTGGCTATTTGGGGTATTTTAACTATCTGATGATTATTGGGCCTTAGTCTAGGCTTAAACAAGTGATTCCCTAGGCTTGTGTTGTTCAGAGTCGGTAATCGTTATAAATACACACGGTGTGACTTGAGAGGCGTAGATTCTTGTAGACCGGCTTAGCAGACTTGAGTCTGGTTGAGTAGAGTCTTAGTTGATTGTTCCTGAGTTAGAGGCTCAGTTGATTATTCCTAGATTAGAGGGTCAGTTGATTGTTAGACCAGTTAGCTCTGGTTGACTTACCTAGACGGAGGCTAGGTTGGGAAGATGTCTGGTAATGGCTAGGCATAATTTGGGAGTTAGAGGCTCGGTGCGACTTTGGGGTTATGTTCAATTCGAGATCTTGTACAGTTCATTACCAATACCCATACCAATAAACCTATATACCTTATTTTTGTGTGTAGGTGTACCTTCTGGACTTATAGGGGCCTAGTTGGCGTACATGCATAGACATTAAGGCCTTACACCTATGTAGATTTCTATACCTTGACCTCATCTTGGTTGCGTCCATGGTACAGACATACGTCACTTAGTTTGGTAGTTGGGTTGCTTAAATCTACAGATAGTATCACTTGGTTTTTGGTTTGGCAGACAATGTTTACAGTGCATAGTCTAGTTAATCTTATAACATTTACTATATTTCACTCAGTTGGCCTATGATGCCTACTGGGTACTTCATATTGGTACTCACCCCTACTTTTCAGCATCTGTCCATGGTGTAGGCCGAACACGAGCCACCATCGCTGACTTCGATCTATCATTTTCATCCTAGGAGACTTTTGGTGAGCATCAGGTGGCTTTTGGGATCTTCTGCAGTCTCCTTTTGTCTAGCTTGGCTGTCTTTGTATCCACACACTAGCCTATGTACATAGTTTTGGCTTGTATTTGTATTTTTATTACTCAGGGTCTAGTTATTTTTATTTTGGTCTATAGTAGCTCTATACAGTTGACTTCTAAGTTCTGGGAGAGGTGATCTTTGGCTTGTATTGTTATTGTTTAGCTATAGTCATTCATTGTTTGCTAGATAGGTCACCTTGGTTATTGGGTTGGCTTGCCTATAGGCGGGATATAACAAGCGCCATCATGACGTATCGTGTTGGGTTGCGACAGACATTCTGATCTATTTGACAAATAAGGAGGAGCATGCCAACCATCTCAGAATTATTCTCTAAACTCTTATGGACCGAGAGTTGTATGCTAAGTTTTCTAAGTATGAGTTTTGTCTTGCATCTGTGGCATTCTTAAGCCATATTATTTTTGGTGATGGTAATCGAGTATATTCACAGAAAATCGAGGCAGTAAAGAACTAGCCTAGATCTACATTTCCGACAGACATAAGAAGTTTCTTGGGTTTTCCTGGTTACTATTGGAGGTTTGTTGAGGTATTTCATCAATATCGTCTTCATTAAATAAATTGACTCTGAAGAAGACTAAGTTTCAATAGTCAGATGCTTATTAGAAGAGTTTTCAAGAGTTGAAAATGAGATTGACTACTATTCTAATTTTTTCCCTGCCCAAGGGAACATATGGTTTTGTCATTTTTTGTGATGCATCTAGAGTTGGACTGGATTGTGTTTTGATGCAGAGAGGTAAAGTTATAGCATATGCTTCCATACAACTTAAGATTCACCAGAAGAATTATGCGACTCATGATCTAGAGTTGGCAGTGGTAAGATTTGCTCTTAAGATTTGGCGTTATTATTTCTATGGTGTGCATGTAGATGTGTTCACTAATTAAAACGGCCTATAAAATATGTTTTGTCAGAAAGCTGAACCTAAGGCCGAGGAATTTTCTTGAGTTTATCAAGAATTATAAGTATTCTCTACCATCCAGATAAATCTAACGTCGTTGTTGATTCTTTTAGCATGTTATCCATGGGGCATACTGCTCATGTTAAGGAAGAAAAGAAAAAGTGGGCTAAAGAAGTACATAGCCTTGCACATTTAGGAGTTCATTTTTAGACTCTAATGAGGTAGGTGTTATTGTTTAGAATGGGCCTGAGTCTTCACTAGTGTTAGAGGTGAAGGAAAAGCAAGACCAAGACCCTATTTTACTTCAATTGAAAGAAGATGTTCACAAACAAAAAGTGATGGCTTTTTCCAAAGGGGGAGCTATAATATTGAGGTATCAAGGCAGATTGTGTGCTTTGAGTGTTGATGGTATATGAGATAGAATAATGGCAAAAGCTCATAGCTCTAGATATTCAATTCATTCGGGCTCTACCAAGATGTTTCATGACTTGAGAGAAGTGTATTGGTGGAATAGTACGAAGAGAGACATCACAAATTTTGTTTCCAAGTGCCAGAATTGCCAACAAGTCAAAGTTAAGAATCAAAGGCCTTGTGGTGTAACTCAGAATATAGAGTTGCCAGAGTGGAAGTGTCAATATGAATTTCATTATAGGTTTACCACGATCTCGGAGACAGCATGATTTAATTTGGGTGATTATGAATAGAATGGCCAAATCAGCCCACTTCTTGCCCTTTAAGACTATAGATTCACCTAAGGATTATGTCAGATTGCATGTAGTTCCCTTGTCTATCATCTTAGAGAGAGATGCTCAATCTACTACTCGAGTTTGGAAATCATTTTAAGAAAGTTTGGGTTCAAAGGTGAATCTCAGTACTGTTTTCCATCCTCAGAAAAATAATCAGGCAGAGCTTATGATTCAGACTCTTAAGGAGATGTTGATAGCTTGTGCTATTGACTTCTAGGGAAAATAGGATGAGTATGTGCCTCTTATTAAGTTTTCTTACAATAATAGATTTCATTCCAGTATTCAAAGGATCCTTATAAGGATATTTATGGGAGATGGTGTAGATCACCAATTGATTGGTTTAAAGTTGATAAAGCTGAGTTGATAGGGCCAGACTGGTTCATCAGGTTATGAAGAAGGTGAAAATTATTCAAAAAAGGTTGAAAACTGTGCAAAGTCATCAAAAATCCTACACTAATGTTAGGAGAAGAGACTTAGAATTTGAGGTAAATTATTGGGTGTATTTAAAAGTTTCACCCACGAAAGGTGTTATGAGATTTGGGAAGAAGAGGAAGCTTAGTTCGTGATGCATTGGTCTTTACAAGATTATAAAGAGAGTTGGCAATGTCTCCTATGAGTTAGAACTACCGTTAGAGTTAGCTGATGTTCATCAAGTGTTCCATATTTTGATGCTTAAGAAGTGCTTGGGAGATCATTCACTCATTATTTCTACCAAAAACATTGGTGTGAAAGATAGCTTGTCATTTGAGGAGATTTCTTTCCAAATTCTTGATCGTCAGGTTCGTAAATTAAGGATCTAATAGGTCACTTCAGTCAAAATATTATGAAGAAATCAATTTGTTGAGGAGGATACATTGGAAGCCGAGGAGTATATGAAAGCCAAACACCCGCATATTTGTTCCTCCTAGTGTCTATATTGAAGGTAACAATCCTAATCTTATCTCTGAGTTAGTACCTTCTTGAGTTTAAGTAATTAAGTGAGTTATTCTTCAGTTTGAGTATTCGAGTAGTTATTCTTGAGATTGAGTCTTTGAATTGTGCATTGTATTCGTAAGAAAATTCATAGCTTTGTCATCATCCGAGGACGAATGATCCCAGAGGGGAGATATTTTAACACCTCGTACCATTTTAACTTAGATTAATTCTAAGAACCTTGAGAAAAAGTTGAGAAAACACTATCCAATAGGGGCACGAGTTCCACCTACGACCCATAGGAAGTTCTTTAAGTCATAGGGGTGACTCGTAGACCCTATTAGGACTTAGCCAAATTTAAGAAGTTTAGATCAGTTCCTATGAATAGGAGTTACGATCCATCAAAAGAGTTATGACCCATAAGGTCCATCATAATAGGTTCCACTATTAGGTTCTAAGACTCATAGTCCCCAATTCCTAATTCCAATTAAGGTTTACGAGCGGTCCTTTATAACCCGTCCTAGGGTCTACGAACTATAGAAGGGTGGTCGTAGACCCCTTTCAGCAAATTCTAAAATATCCCATTTTTGGCACCTACCTTCTATGACCGGCCTTTTATGATTTTTAGAAGACTCTACGGTCAATAGAAGTGCCCACAGCGGCCAGAAGCCAGTTTTAAGTGGGGGTATTTTTTATTTTCCCTATATTTCCCAAACTAAACCCAAGATGTTTTGGGACTAAAATGAGTCCCTTATCAATACTTAATGTGTCCTTTCTCTCTATTACTTAGATTATTTTGAGAGCAAGGAATGGAGAGAAGAGGAGAAGCTATGGTTCAGGCGTTTCAACCAATTTTTTTGAGTTTCATCTAAATCATTGATCTTTTAGGTATGTAAGGCTAATCACAACATTGGACAAAGTTTGTCCTCATGCCCTAGATCTTCATTCAGTCAAGTTGAGTTTTGAGTTTGAGTTTCAATCCCGTATATTGAGTTCTGATTGATTATGAATCTTTCATCGAGTTACTTATATATTATTCAATATTGTGATCATTCATATGAGTTCAAGTTCTTGAGATTGTTGTTCACGTTTGCATTCACATGAACCCTAGTTGAGTTTTGAGTTAAAGAATGCTATATTTTCATCATTTAAATAAGAAAGAGTTTGAACATGAGTCGAGTTATGATAAGTCTCTTAACTACTATTTTGAGCATTAGCATTATTGAGTCTAAATGAGTTGAGTATTTATGCATTTAAATACCTACTTTGAGATTGAGTTGAGAAGTCAAATTATACTTTTAAATGCATGTATTGAGTTGAGAATATAATCTTTTTAAAGATAAGAGATGAGTTGAGAAGATTGAGTTATTAAGTAAAGTCCAAAGAGACTTATTTGGGTAAATACACTCACTTGATATATGAGCATAATACTATATTTTTGGGAGTAGTATTGAGCATCGATTTGAATATGAGTATAGAACAACCCGAACTCCATAAACTAAATAGACAGCGTAGAATAGGATCATGTCGTTCATTTGGACGTCTGCTCATAGCCTCATTGAGGGCTTTTATTTGATCCATGAGATGTGTTCATCCCTTACCCTGACAAGGTATTGGACAGTTGTGGCAACGACAATAGTTTTTTGTATCATTATGTAGCTCATAAGTGATGGTTGTCGGTTAGAGAAACACTTCAAGAGTAAAATATTATATTTTTATATATTAAGTTGCATTTAGTTATTCATATATTTTAAAGCATTGTTTTACATATATTACATGATTTATTGAGTTGAGCTATTTTCAGCGTTGATTTCTTTGAGTTGAGTTGAGTATCTTTGAGTGAGTTTCTTTTAAGCTATTTTATATATTATACATTTCATGTACTGACACCATTTAGCGCTGCATCATTTTATGATTCAGACACTGGTGATAGAGATCTTCAATATGCATATCATCATATTTTCATCCAGCTTTTTGATGAGACTTATTTGTATTTAGAGGCGCTCTTGATTCTTTACTTTTAGTCTTTACTTTATTAGAATTCTGAGGTAGCCGTGCGACTGTCCTGGTATCCATTCAATAGTTAGAGGCTTCATAGATTAGTCACAGATAGAGTTTGAGATCCTTGAGATTATCTTCTAGAGTTATGTTTTAAGACTATTCATTTATTATATATATTAGAGTACTGAATTTTTAATTGAGAAGGTTAAGTTTGCATATACTTATTATGCCCATTTGAGTATACTTTTATGAGTTAAGTCTTCCTCTTAGTGAGTTATCTAGACTAAGGGTTCGCGTAGGAACTAGCAATGATTTCTTAGTACCGGTCACACCTAGGGTGTAGACAAGGGGCATGAAAATTATTTTCGACAAGAGGTCCTACAGACTGTAGAAAGTATTATGGGACGTAAGATGGCCCCGTAATTAAGATTCAAAGAAGTTGGTTTTTGGATTTTTAGAGTTGTGTGCAGGACGAGAGTGTTTGACAACCCGTAGACCAGGGTCGTAGGGGCAATTCCATTAGCTTTAAATTTTGGACATGATTTCTATGAACCCATGGAACGGATCATAGGAGGACCTACATACCATAAGTCACTTTCGATAGAATTAATCTTGGGATGTTTTGGATATTTCTCACTCCTTTAACATCAAAGATACACCATTTTGGACTACATTGCACAACCTATATTAACCCAAACCCTTCAAATTTCCCCTAGCCACTCCCATTTTCCTAAACTTTTCCAAGGCTCTCAAGGCTTTCTCTCCAAAGTCAATTTTCTTCTCCAAGCTAGGATTCTTAGAAGTCAAGTCTCCATCCAAGTTTCAAGGCTAGATTTCAATGAGGTATGTGGAAATTTCATCAATGGATCCTCTTCCATCCATGGAGTCCTAAATATTTCCCTACTTTTTTCATGAATTTCAATCCAATTTTCTAGGATTTTGATGATATTGCACTGAGTTTAATTTATTATGCTTTTATTCAATCTCAATGATCTTATTATGCATGAATTGATCTTAATTGCATATTTTTGTTGAATTTCACATGAACCCATGCATTATGCATATTTATGATTATGAGCCATGTTTAAGGTTATGCATGCACCATGATTTTTGTGAATTATGATTTAAAGATGCTTCTAGATGAAGTATCTATATGAATTTTTCTGAAAAAGCTTATAATGATCTAGATGCTTTAGATAAGTGTCTTTTATAAATATGTTATTAGATCATGATAAGTTGAAGGAGCTATTCTTATGATTCAAGTATGTTGTAATGAATTTGGAATTAACTAGATTCTTACCATTTTCTAAGATTATTATATTCTCATTGATTTGTCGTTGAAAAGATGGTTTTGAAATTGATTCAACTTATTTAAGAAAAATCAAGTTAAAAGGGAGTCGTCACTAATTTTTAAAAGAAATTAAAAAAAATTAATTTAAAAGACTTTAACAGACTTAAGTCTTAAAAATTAGAGAAAAGGGTTGGAATTCAAATTTTAACTTTGAAAAAGTGTTAACAGTCAAATTAGCCACTAACGCGCGGTTATTCGATGATTTGAAGACTTTATGACTAATATTTTGGAGAAATAATTTTAAAAGCGACAAAGGTATTTTAAAAAACTTATTTTAAAAGGGCGTTAATTTCAAGACACTTGAAGTTTTGAAAGAGAGTAATTTTTTGTGAAAAAATGAACTAAGTAAGAAAAGGTGTTTAAAGAAAATCATTTAAAAGGGAAAATTAACATAAATAGTTCATTTTTAGGGGATTTAATTAAGTTAATCTAAGCATTCAAGGTTAGAATTAATACAAAATTAAGAGTAAGCAAATAACAATAATAAACTAAATAATAATCTCAAACTTGGTCCCTTTTGCCCAAATTCAAAAGCTATTGGGATTAACAGGCCCAAACATGTCCTAAAATAATATTAAAATATCTGTATTTATTGGGCCTTGCTTTAGCCCAAATTTCCTTCTGGAGTCTGTTAATTTTAGTCCCTTTGGACCATTCTGTTGTTGCTTCATTTCGGGCTAATGACCCATTTTTGACGCATATACATTGTATACGGTTGTTGTATATCACATATACATTGAGTGTATATTCCCTGCTATCCCTGTATATGACCTGTATATAGGTGGTATATCTCCTGTTCCCTTTTTCACCTAAACTTCATTCCCTGTATGTTGCTTCCGTTATGTTCGATTTTAGAGAGGCCGACTCAAATAAGATATTGGACAAATCCAAAAAAATGCAACACAGCCAAGTGAGTCCTCAATTTGGAATCAATTGATTAACATGTAACATAAAATGAAGAAAAACAATTAGTATGAATTCACAAAAAATCTACATGATCAAGTTATTAAACAAGAAAGACTAACTACTATTAGATGAACATTGGTGGAAAATAAGGAAACAATCAACCTTGATAAATTGCCATATCAATCAGTGAGTTAGAAGATAAATAAAGGGAGGAAGAAAAATTTGGAATTTAGCTATTGAAATAGGAGATTAAACATAACTGGAAAGTTTTGGAACATGCTATTCTACCGAAAAATATTCTAAGAATGACATACTAGCAACAGTAAAGCGAATAAATCAAAACTTGTCGTATACATTTAAGCAACCTTAACTATGATATGAAATTTTAAACTTAACTAAAACAAAATCATATTTTCAGGTCACACGAGGCATCAACTAGTTTTAAGATCACATAGAAGAAAAATAAATTAAGATTCAAGACATTACTTAAACGAGAGATTTAGACTGCGACTAAAGCATTCACAACTAAACAAAACAAGTTAATTTATTCTATGAAGAACCACAAATGGGTAGGCTCAAATATACAGTAGATTCATGAAATAATAAACAAAACATCAAACAAGGAACTAAACAAAAGTGGATGATAATAGAGAATTGTTTAGAGAGAAAAATAAACCACTTCAACATATTCACACCACTAAGAACAAATATATGAATAGAGTACGAACAGAAATCAAGACTTCAATGGACTATCTAACATGAGGAATTTTAAGCAAGAAACAAAGAAGTGCGTTAAATAAAAACAGCTTAGCATCCTTGAGAGAGGTAAAATCAACAAATTATCAAGGCTACTACATCTTTACAGAATTGAACATACTACAGCTAAACATTAACACTAATAAAGCGAGAACATGGAAGCGACATTACCTTTTTAAGAGTAGTGACTAGGACTCGATGAGCTTGTTAGTGAAGCTTCCACACCAGGAGTGAAACTTCGCTGGAAAGGAGCTTCAAATTCGAGAATTTAAGAATTTCAAGACTTTGATTCCTAAACTTTAGCTAACCTATTTGAGGGATTGCTTTCGTCTATCAAATATGTGTTTCTATGGATAAAAAAACTTGTGTTTATTCGATTGTCATCCTCTCCCTCTAAAACAGTGAAGAAAAGAGAATTATAGGGGGAAAATAGGTCAACATTGGCCAAAACAATGGTGGAAATTTTGAATTTGAAATTCAAATTCAAACCAAGGAATAAGGAATATGCCGAATTTGAATACCAATCAGAACAAATTCTCAATGGATTGAGAATGGGATCCATCAATTTCAAGATGAAGGACAAGCAGAGTGGGAGATTTTGACACTTGGACCTCATCTCCAACATCCTTATATGAAGAAAGACACATGGATTCACTAAAACTTGTGTATTAATTGTCGAGGAAACCAGTGGAAGGTTAGGATTTTTAAGCGGAATAATTAATGGTGGTGAAGAAGGGAAGAGGGGAGTTTTGGTGGGGTAATGGAGTATTTGGATAAGGGATTTGCGTCTGTGGAATTGGGAAAATGGGAAATTAGGTCTGTTCTTGTCTTTTATGTAGTAATGGGTTGGGTTAATGGGTTTTATTAAGTATTTAGTGTAGTGGGGAATGGGTGGTAGGGTAGGTATTGCATTGTAAAAGTGTTGAGTTGGGAATTGGGAATTGGAAATGGATTGGGGTGGGAATGGCTAGAATTGCAAATTAGCAAAATGGTCACATGGTTTCAATTATAGCCAATTGAGTTATGAAATTAGCCAATTTAGTTTAATTAGAGAATTCAGATAAAATTTAAATAAGATGAATTAACACTAATTAATTAACAACATTCTTAATTCTAACAAAATAAAGTAATTAACTTAATTATGAACTAATTAATTTAAAAATATAAACTACTAATTTATGAAATAATTAATTAAAAATTATTTTTAGATCATTTTTGAATATTTATAAAAGCTAATATATATATATCATTCAAAAATGATAAAAATGATAAAATTACTTTAAAATAACTTAAAATATTTCGAATTTTATAAAAGCTAATTATTTTTAAAAAATTTAAAATCAGAGAAGAAAATTGACAAATCCAATTATGACTAACCACATCTTCGTCTTTTGGAAAAGAGATTTGGTACGGACTTTGAAAAATTATGGCTGGACCCTGGTATTGGGTTTTCTACATATCTTAGGTTACATGAGATTTCAGGCCACTTGTAGTTTAAGACGCTTGGTTTATGCATGATTATGAAAGAATTCTAAAGCTATTTCAGAGTTGAATTAGGGAGAAACCGAAAGATCGGGAATGAGATGAGGAAGTTTGTCGGAGTACAGTTCATTTTTAACATTGAGCCCGCCTACATATCTCGAAACTTTAGGAATCAGACTGCTTATAGTTTGACTTAATCCGTTGCAAAGGAAATCTCTTATTCTAAGATAACCTTCGATTGAAAGGAGTGACAAATATCAAGTATGAAGAAGAGGCTTGAAACCTCTTGTCCATGAATGCGGTGCACTTCAAACTCATAATTAAGAAGTTACACAGACATAATTTTCACAGATCTCAGCGCATTGTCACATGAATTGGAAAGTTGCCTTCGATGAGAGTCAAAGTTTTCTGAATATGAAACTGAGACTGATAAAACTCAATAAATACCCACATGCCTTTTGATAGGGGTGTAGTTTGATTATGGTGGAAGTCGCTACTCAGCTCGCATCCAAAGAGTTTGATATTCCTCTTTGGACTATGTTCCAGTTCGTTTCTAAGAAAAAGTTTCACATTGTGCTGTATCCTATTTGTTGTCGTCTGCTCATGTGATTTGCTTGAGATTCATCCTTTTTGATGATCTCTATAAAGACTAAGACAAAACTTATTAGTATAAAATATAATTTAAATGGAGAGGTAGTGTCGTTACTAAGTTGGCACATATTCATGTCTTTAAACCTTTCACGTCAGCTTCCTTCAGTTTGACATAGAGAAAATAAAGATTATATTTCTAAATGGATATGATTCAATATGTCAATATTATGCATTATGTTGATGGCCCCTCGGCGATGACGTTATGCTGATGACTTTCTTACAATGGTATGAAGATGATGTCGCTCTTGGTGGTGATGTTATGTTGATGATTTTCTTGTAATACTATGAAGATGATGTCTCTTTGGGTAATGAAGACGATGTCCCTCTGGGTAGTAAAGATGATGTCCCTCTGGTCCCTCTAGGTAGTAAAGACAATGTCCCTCTAGGTGATGAAGATGATGTCCCTTTGAGCAATGAAGACAATGTCCTTCTAGGTGATTAAGATAATGTCCCTCTGGGTAATGAAGATGATTTCCCTCTGGGTAGTAAATACGATGAACATGTGGGTAGTAAAAACAATTTCCCTTTGGGTAGTAAAGATGATGTCCTTATGGGTAATGAAGATGATGTCCTTTTGAGCAATGAAATCTATGCCCCTCTAGGTAATAAAGATGATGTCATTTTGAGAAATGAAATCTATGTCCTTCTGGATAATAAAAATGATGTCCCTCTAGGCAATAAAGACGATGTCTCTATGAGCAATGATATGAAGATGTTCTTGACGTTGGAAAGTATGATATGACGTTATTGTATATGTTTGCATATCTTGAAAATGACATTTCACCTGATAGATATAAGACAAAAAACTAAATTATGAAAAATATTTAGTATATGAAAAGCTGTTAAGAAAAATGTATTTTCAAAAAGCTAATTGAAAAAGGTTACTGTCAAATGTCGTGTCATGTATGGTTAAATGAATGTCCTTGGTTGAAGCTCTAGGCACATTCAATAGCTTGTTCGAAGGATTCTAAGATTCTTGAAACTTGAGAATTTTGACATAGTCCTTCTGAAATTTGCTATAGCTGAGACGTTTTGTAGTTGACTCTAAATCCTAAAGATACTAGAGATTTGAGGTTGACTTTGAACTTCTAACAATGTTGGGGATCATTTGAAGTTAACTTCGAATTTTTGATGATGCTTGATGAAATATTTGAGACCTTTCTCAAAAATGTCTCTCCAGTTATATCTTAGTGAATCTCAAACTATTGATAGAAAACTTATAGAATTTTTGAGACATTTTCAAATATTTTGTCCTAGTTGCAATTTCTGAAGCATTTGAACCTTGACTTGTTGGAGATGAATCTTTCTCAAGAATTTTTGAGTTTCTTTCAAAATTTTATCCCAGTATCCATTATAAAGAGAAATGGAAATCTTACGGTGGAAGGGAAGGGGGGTATGACCGAACCGTGGTGGCACCTACATATCCCATTGAGGTAGGAATCAGTTTAAATTTAGTTCCCCTCTTGGGAGTAAAAAAGATTTGAATTTTAATAAGGAAATGACCGAGGCCGACATAGACCGCCTACATATCTCTTTCTTGAGAATTCAGATCAAACGTAGTTCAACTACAAAAGGGAAAATTAAAAATAGATAAAGGGGTGACCGAAGCCAACATAGGTCGCCTACATATCTTACTCTTAAAAATTCAGGTCAGAAGTAGTTCCTTACAAAGGGGGATCATTAAAACAAACAAGCATAAAAATGATTACAAGCAAATGATGCAATTAAAGAGAAAGACACGAAAGAAAATTCTGAATCTTCAACATAGTATCTCTTAATAGTATCTTAGTTGATTGGTAACTTGTGAGAGATAATGTCTATGCTCAATCCCAAACATCATCATAGTACCAAGCGAATATATCGATAATATTGTATAAGTAAATTGATGAGTTCTCTCCTCTGAGTCTTTGTCAATTGGACGTTGATTCTAGTTTCTTTGACACATTCATAATCTCTTAGATTCACAATTTCAGTCTTATCTAGATTCGTCTTAACTTGACTTTTGAGTTGGTCCAATTTTTTTGATGAGGTGATTGGGTACCATCTCATTATATCCTTTGAACTCATCGCCATTCCCCTCATTTTGTTCATTTAGCCTGTGAGATGACATAATATTGACATATTTTAGATTATTTTTACTAAAATAATAAAAAATAAGATTGTAAGATAGCAAAACTAAAACAAGTAAAGCAAATTTTCGCAATTAAGGAGGCTTCCATTTGAAATAAAGAAATACAAACTTTGGCCATGGCCATGGACCAATGTGCCTTTTTCAAAACATCACGAAGGAAATTAAGCATAATGAGGTACAAAATGAGATAAAGGGTGGGTCTTGGGCCTTATCTAGACTGTCACTGATTTTAGAAATTACATAAAATTTTCCTTTATCTATCAAGATGAGCGAGGATACAATTAAGGCTACAACCTTCTTAAGGCTGTCAGAATTGGTTGGGATTATAGCTTTATCCACATACCAATCTTCTTTATCTTCAATCTTGTTGATAGTTAACCCATAATTATTTGGTAGGGGGTTAATATTGACATTGGGAGTAGTTGTCTGAAGAGTGATGAGATTTTGATTTATTATGTATTGAATTTTATGCTTCAAGTTGATATAGTTCTCAGTGGTATAAACAACACCTCCTGAATGGTAAGCACAATGAAAATTGAGTCTGTAAAGTTTGGAGTTGACATTGATATTTTCTGGATCAATTATTTGTATCAGACCAACAACTTTCAACCTCTCAAAAAGCTGTGTTTGACTCTCAACCAAAAGAGTAAAGACTCGAGAAGGTTTCTTCTCAATGTATGAGCGAGGAGGATTGTATTTATTTCATGGAGGTGGAGGTACTTGACGGTAGTTTGGAATATTCTGGTGAGAAGGTGTTGGCATTTGAAAATTTGAGTATTGTGGAGCTTGATAGCTTGAAAGGGGTACTTTGGTAATATAATAATGAAGTTTGGTAATTCGACTGGACATTTGGATAATTTGGTGGTGGAGCTTGGTAACTCAATTGAAAAATTAGGTAATTTTGTGATGGAGCTTGGCAATTAGGTTGGACATAAAAGATGGGGTAATGATTTTGTAGAGTTACGTGGTAAGTTTTGGTTTGCGGAGACGTTTGGACATTGAATCCAAAATTCCTCTTTGATTTTGATCTCGATTCGTATGAAGTGGAGTCTGTAAAGTTTGGAGTTGACATTGATATTTTCTGGATCAATTATTTGTATCAGACCAACAACTTTCAACCTCTCAAAAAGCCGTGTTTGGCTCTCAACCAAAAGAGTAAAGACTCGAGAAGGTTTCTTCTCAATGTATGAGCGAGGAGGATTGTATTTATTTCATGGAGGTGGAGGTACTTGATGGTAGTTTAGAATATTCTGGTGAGTAGGTGTTGGCATTTGAAAATTTGAGTATTGTGGAGCTTGATAGCTTGAAAGGGGTACTTTGGTAATATAATAATGAAGTTTGGTAATTCGACTGGACATTTGGATAATTTGGTGGTGGAGCTTGGTAACTCAGTTGAATAATTGGGTAATTTTGTGATGGAGCTTGGCAATTAGGTTGGACATAAAAGATGGGGTAATGATTTTGTAGAGTTACGTGGTAAGTTTTGGTTTGCGGAGACTTTTGGACATTGAATCCAAAATTCCTCTTTGATTTTGATCTCGATTCGTATGAAGTGGAGGAAACGTCTTCCCTCTTTCTCCTTAACAACCCTGAGAATTTAGTTTGGGCACTCATTCGGGCAATCTCTTCGGCCTTAAGATAGTCCTCAATAGTCTCACCAATTTTGACTATCTCAATGAATTTTAATAAGCAACATCCTCTCGTAGTTCTCCGACTCTTGCATGCGCACGAAGACTTCGATGATCTCTTTTTCAGTCATGGGAGGTTTGACCTTTGCAACATATTTTCTCCAACAATAGGTATATTCTCATTAGCTTTTAGAAGACTTCTGTTTGATTCTCTCCAAAGAGTATTGATCGGGAATGATTTCCATATTGTAAGCAAATCTTTCGATGAAGTGTTTAACTAAAGCATTCTAACTTGGCTATTGTTTCATTTCTTGAGAAGTAAACGATTTCAATGCTTCTCCGCTTAAACTTTGGCTAAGGAGCCGCATCAATAAGGCCTCATTTTTTCGAAATCCCACAAATTGGTCATAATAATCCCTCAAATGAACTAGAGGATTCCCAATTCCACTAAAAATATCGAATTTCTATACTTTGAACCCTTCTGGGAGATCCAAATTTGGATAAAAGCACATGTCTTTATAATTGAGCCTCATAACATCTGGGTGTAGTGAAACTCTTTCATTACTTTTGCAATTTCTTCCTTCAAGCTCTATTTAGTCATTTCCTCTTGGTCCGTCCACTCTTTTTCCTTCTTCTCATAGTGATTGTGTTCGAAATATGTGGTGAGGGGAAGGTATGATTCTGATAGTGCTGGGACATGAAAAACGACTTTCGAAGGTATAGGTTGAATGATAGGTGGATTTTGAATGTCTAGAATAGGGGTTTTTTTTATTCAAAAGGGAAATTTTGGGAACTGTTGGCATTTGGATTTTGAGGAGAAGGTGACTTTTGGTATGAGAAGCTAGTATGATGGGGTTGGGGATAATTAAATCGATAGTGGGAGGTTTGAGGATTGTAGTAGTGGGTGGGTTGTTTGGGGGTTGTTCGGATATTGAATTAGGAGTAGGAAAATGGAGTGGAGGCCTTCCGCCATCTGGAATAGGGGTGTTAGTGGCAATGGCTAGATTTTCCAAATCTCTGGTATTTTGCATCTCAACTCTCATTTCAGTAATTTGTTGCATCAATTGTGAAATCAGCTTATTCTACTCAACTATGACAGAGTCTATCACAATAATTTCGGTCAAACCAATGTCCTCACAATTTTCAGTTATTTTTTCTTTGCCTTTTGACACACTTTGGTTAGGAAAGAAATCTTTGGGATCTTTTGACCTTGTAAAGTAGGGATGTTCAGCCGTTTTCTCAACACATATCAGTTTTGATTACCTGTAAAGAAAAATAACTCAAAAGGAAAAATGTTAGTCTTTGTAGATGTTAAATAATACAAGATATCACACACAAAGCAACAAACACGCAAGAGTTGCTTTATTCAAAGATAAACTAGCCTGTGGGTATAGGAAAATGACTAAATAGACAGGATTTTGTCTATTCGTTTTGATATTTGAGAATCAGGAAGGTTTACTTGTATTGAGACAAGGTCTTCTTGCATCTTTTACGGTTGTATTTCAAAATTTATTGATGTGAAATTTGAATTTCCTTGTAATAAAGGAGGAAAAAGTAAGCCTTTAAAAGATAGGGACCGGGCCTTGAAAGGCTGCCTACGTATCTCATAAAGGAGAATTCAGGTCATATGTAGTTCGACTTAATTGAATCTCTTTTCAACTTGAGATGAAAAATAAATCTTTTTTGAGAAGAGAGAGTAAGATCTAGGACTTGAAAGTGAAGTTCAAATTTTGTAGAGAAACTAAAGATTCTAGGAGCATTTGGACGCACATTCGATAGTGACTTGATATTTGTGCTTAGGGGCTCTAGAAAATTTTATGAAAGTGAGTGGGGTAGGAGGTCTCCAAATAAAGAAACATTTTCACACAAATAGTTATACCCTGTAGCACATAAACAGTTATTGCGTGTCCTAAATAGATATGTGACCCTTTGTGCCAAGGGCAGACCTAATTATTTAAAGGATGTGAATGTCATTTGAAACATTCTATTGCCCCAAAAATTCATATTTATACAAGATTTATAAATAAATAGAATGTGGATACATAATAGGGAAATGGGATATAAATAATTAGTCTCAAGCAGGGGTACAATCCTAAACTAAGGCTTCGTGGAAGATCCTTCGTTCTTGACTTTTTGAAATCTCCGAATGCCAACACCTTTTGGATAGATTAGCATCTTTTGAATATCCTTCTTCATCTAGACTAAGCTATTAAAATAAACTCTCAACCCCAAGGGACAATGGTTTTCCAAACGACATATACAACCTTTAAATTTAAACACATAAATATGATCATCCATTTAGATCGGGGGCCGTTTGGACTCAAGATGGTCTTTCTAATGGGCCCAACATACCTTGGGTGTTAGGTTAACTTAAGTCAATGCTCTAAATTTAGGATTTTGGCTTTGCGCTATGCTAGTTGACTAAGAGTGGGCTTTATTTAAATGTGAATCGGTGACCCAACTGGAAAACTCGAGTTGAAGTTAACTACCGTTGACTGCGCGAGGTCAACTCACTTCGTCTGCGTACCCCAATAAAATAATTTGAGTTGAACAGATGCGACCCGCATAACTATCATTTAAGTAAGAAATACAAAATATCAAGTGGCGAAAATATATTAGACATGCGATGACAGTTCAATATTCGTAATTAAACACATAAAGCGCAAATAAAGAAAGTAAATTACTAATTATTACATTCCCTAATAGTTAGTCAAATAAGTCAATAAAATCTAATTGTTAGAACTTAATTAAATCTCCAATAGAGTCGTCATTTTTGGTTTTGAAATTGATTCAACTTATTTAAGAAAAATCAACTTAAAAGGAGTCGCCACTTAATTTTTTTTAATGAAATTAAGAAAACTTAATTTTAAAGACTTTAATATATTTAATTCTAATTAAAGAAAAATGATAAGGGTTCAAATTTCTACTTTGAGAAGGTGTTGACATTCATTGTGCCCGCTAAAGCATTAGATTCGCGACCAAGATATCATCACAGTATCATACACTGACATGATATCATTGAGGTTATTTTAGTCCTTAATAATACCACCACAATATATCTATATAATTTTATGGTATCATTGATGTCTTCTTCAATTTTTCAGCTGCATCTCCATGAAACTATCATATACTGACATGGTTTTATTAAGAATCGTTTCATACAAATGATTAAGGATACCATCATAGTATATATATACTGTGATGGTATCATAAAGGTTTTCTTAAGTCATTTGATATTACATGAATACTGCTACCACAATATATTTGTATATTATCATAATATTGAAAATTCTTAATGAGTCACTTTTAAAATCCTCAATGATACCATAACAATATATTGATACTTTATTAGTATCATATAAGATTGAGCTCTTTTTTTAAGAAATAAAAATAAAACAATCAAGAAAAAATTTATTAAAATCACAATCTTATTTATGAAACTAATTAGTAAATATATTCTTTGTGATACTCCGTCAGTTTATTGATACTATATCGGTATAATATAGAATTGAGTTTAATCCTTTGTGATACTCCATCGGTATATAAAGGATATCATGTAGGGTGGGAGCTGATGTCAGCGCGCGAATTTAAAAATAATTAAGGGGGTATAGGGGTAATTAGTTTGGCAGAATGGGTACTGGAAGGAATTATTTTGTGGTGGGGTATAGAGTGGTACATAGTTTATTTAAAAGATCCATTTTGCGTAGTTTCCCTTCATTTTAATCCCTTTGGACTGCTGCTACTTCATTTTGGGCTTTTGACCCGTTTTTGACTCGTATACATTGTATACGGTTTCTGTGTATCACATATACACTTGAGTATATTTTCCATGCTATCCTTATATATGATCTATATAGAGGTGGTATATCTCCTAGTTATTTGGTTGTACACATATGTATATAGACCCCTTTTTCATCTAATTTTCATTCCCTGTATGTTGCTTTCGTTACGTTCGACTTTGGAGAGGCCGACTCAAATAAGATTTTGGAAAAACCCAATGGAAATGCAAGGCACTCAAGTGAATCCTCAATTTGGAATCAATTGATTCACATGTGACATAAAACGAAGAAAAAGAATTATTATGAATTCACACAAAACCAACATGATCAAGTGATTAAACAAGAAAGACTAACTACTATTAGATGAACATTGGAGAGAAACAAGAAAAATATCAACCTTGACAAATGGCCAAATCAATCAGTGAGTTAGAAGACATAAAGAGAGGACGGAAAACTTAGGAATTTAGCTATTGTAACAGGAGATTAAACAAAACTGGAAATTTTTGGAAGATGCTATTCTACCAAAAAATATTCTAAGAATGAAATACTAGCAACAGTAATGCGAATAAATCAAAACTTGACGAATACATTTAAGAAACCTTAACTATGATATGAAATTTTAAACTTAACTAAAAACAAAATAATATTTTTAGGTCACATGAAGCATGGACTACTTTTAAGATCACATAGAAGAAAAATAAATAAAGATTCAAGCCATTACTTAAATGAGAGATTTAGACTGCGATTAAAACATTCACAACTAAACAAAATAGGTTAATTTATGCTATGAAAAACCACAAATGGGTAGGCTCAGATATACAATAGATTCACGAAATAATAAACAAAACAACAAACAAAGGAACTAAACAAAAGTAGATAATAATAGAGAATTTTTTTAGAGAGAAAAATAAACTACTTCAACATATTCACACCACCATGAACAAATACATATATAGAGTAAGAACAGAAACCAAGACTTCAATCGACTATTTAACTTGAGGAATTTTAATCAAGAAACAAAGCAGTGATTGAAAGAAAAATAACTTAGCATCCTTGAGAAGGGTAAAATCAACAAACTATCAAGACTACTACATCTTTACATAATTGAACTTACAACAAGCAAAATGTTACCAAGTGCGAAGATGAAAGCAAAACAAAATAAAGCGAGAATAGGAAGAGAGATTACCTTTTTAGGAGCAGCGACTGGGACTCAATGAGCTTGTCAGTGAAACTTCCATACTAGGAATGAAACTTCGCCGGAAAGGAGCTTCGAATTCGAGAACTTAAGAATTTTAAGACTTTGCTTCCTAAACTTTAGCTAAACTATTGGAGGGATTGCTTTCATCTCTTAGATATGTGTTTCTGTAGATAAACAAAACTTGTGTTTTTTATGGTCATCCACGCCCTCTAAAACAGTGAAGACAAGGGAATTTATAGGAAAAAATTAGGTCAAAATTTGGTAGAAAACTAGTGGACATTTTGAAGTTGAAATTCAAATTCGAACCAAGGAATAAGGAATATGCTGAATTTGAGTACCAATAGGAATAGATTCTCAACTGATTGAGAATGGGATCCATCGATTTCAAGATGAAGGACGAGTGGAGTGAGAGATTTTGAGACTTTGACCTCATATCTGACGTCCTTGTACAAAGAGGGACGTGTGGATTTGCAGAAACTTGTGTACAAATTGTCGAGAAAACCAGTGAAAGGTTAGTTTCTTTTGTGTTTTTTGGAAGAACGATTAATAGTGGTGAAGAAGGGATGAGGTGAGAGAGTTTTTTGTGGGCTGAGGGAGTATTTGGATAAGAGAGTTGGGTCGGCGGAATTGGGAATATGGGAAATTGGGTCTGTTGTTGTCTTTTATGTTGAACTGGGTTGGGTTAATGGTTTTTTTTATGTGTGTAGTGTTCTGGGGAATGGGCGGTGGTGTAGGTATTGTATTATAAGAGTGTTGAGTTTGGAAATTGGGAATCAGGTATGGATTGAGGTGGAAATGGATGGTTTCAATTATAGCCAATTGAGTTATGAAATTAGCCAAATTGAGTTTAATTAGGGAATCAACTAAAATTTAAATAAGATGAATTAACAGTAATTAATTAGCAGGCTTTTTAATTCTAACAAAATAAAGTAATTAACTTAATTATGAACTAATTAATTTAAAAATATAAACTACTAATTTATGAAATAATTAATTAAAAATAAAATCTTTTTTTGAGATCATTTTTGAATATTTATAAAAGCTAATTATTTTTAAATTATTTAAAATTGGAGAAGATTAATAATTAATCCGTATTGTGGAGGGTCAAAATTAGGTGTCAATACTCATATTTATGTATGATATTCCATTGAGAGCATCACCTAGCACCGAACGGACATTGGGATAGAGGCTCTCCCATTAGTAGAAGTCGGGTCTCTAGAAGCGATCCCCTCATTCCATAACTATGTGCCACCGTAGGTAAAAAGATCACTCATTAATGGAGGCTTGATTCCTTAGTAGTTTAGTGGGTCCACTTAGGTGATGTTTATGGTTCATACCTTGGAAAGTAGGACAACCTCTTTTCGATGTGGATAAGACACTGGACTCTGTGTTATAATTCACATGTTTATGTCAGTTAACAGTATCTCTCTCTATGACTCATGATTCTTACTATGTTATGTTATCATTAAGACTCTCTTATGATTTTCATATGAATATTGCATTAACTATGTTTTATGCTTCAAATGATTCTTCTAAAGGATTTCATTATGTTTTAGCTTGGTCATGACATTATCACATTTTATGTCGTGCATTGCACGTTCTCCATACTTAGTACATCCTATAGTAGTGAGAAATGCTTCTTGTGCCTATATTGTTGTCATAATCTAGGTTTTGACGTTCCTCCCCCCACTCGTGGCGGTTTCTTGTCGATGTTGCATTGATTGGTGGGTCCTCATGCTTTGAGGGCGCAACCATTATACGTTCTTTATGTCTTTAATTCAGATTCATTTTACTTTCTGTTATTTTGGTGAGCTAGGGCTTGTCTTGTGCCCCATCTATGGTAGTAGAGGCTATGTCAAACTAGTATGTTTTTGCTTATCGGATGTTATGTTTAGATTCTCGATATATTGAGGTTCCTATGTTGAGACTTATCTTCCACATTTATCTTACGTTGATTATTTTGTTATCTTATGTCATGCTATGCTGAGAGGCTTGTTTAGGATCTTTTAGGATCATATTCATTGTGTCACATTTAGGGTTGAACTTGGGTTGTGACAACGACCCTGATCCAGATAGGACTAGCATTTAATCATTTTTTCGACCACACACCTATATAAGGTGAGTCAGTCATTTAGAAAAAGGATTTTTGTCTAATTAGTATCATAAATACATGTTCGTGGCATGTTGGGCGTTATAATGGACGAAAAACACAAGTCTTGTGTCACGACCCAAAATGGGTCATGAGTGGCACCCACCCTTAACCTCCTAGGTGGGAGAACCAATGATGTGAACCCCAACTTATAAAGTATAACAACAACGCGAAAGCTCAAACTTATAAAGTACGAATTAACAATCTACAAGAGTTTACTACTTAACGTTCCCCAAAATCTGAAAGTCATCACATCAAGGACATATAATTCTAAATACTAAGTCTAGAATGTCAAACACTAAAATAAAATAAGTGACATAGTTCATGTCCAAACACTAAGGACATCATGTCATGACTAAGAGAATCCATCACGAGCTAGAAGGATAGCTCACCCTTAAATCCGATGAACTTGAGACGGACTAGAGCTGAGGTCGAGTCGAAATCTGTGGAACACTCGCTGCACTCCATAAAATAAAACAAAGAAAGATACAAGTAGGGGTCAGTACAGGACAACATGTACTGAGTAGGTATCATCGGCCGACTCAAAATAGGAATCAATATGCAATAAGTAATAGCGGAAAATCAACCGTAACACTTAACAGGTGACAACCAACAAGATCAAGATCAAGTGACAACACAATGAACCATTTCATAACCAATCAACAATATTAAGATCACACATGAGGACTCAAGCCTCCATATCACACCCTTTTGGAAAATGAGTTATTGGAGATTGGGTAGTATTAAGTCATTTTAATTTATTTTCCTTTAATATTACTGTGCCGGAACGTGACACTTGATCCAAATATACCATGTCGGAGCGTGACACCCGATCCAAATATATCGTGTCGGAACGTGACACACGATCCAAATATACCGTGTCGGAACGTGACACCCGATCCAAATATACCGTGTCGGAACGTGACACCCGATCCAAATATAATTAATTTATCATTCTTCATGATTACATTCCACTTCATTAACAATATTTCATCAAGCCTTCTTTATTCAAGGCACCATTTTTGATAGGGCATGTTCAAGATTATGGATTTCATGGCCTCGGGATTTCAGACCAATCACAACAACATATCAACCATCCAAACCACAATAATTAAATGCGTAGTAAATTTCACACATTACTCAATGAATATCAATCACTATTAAGAGTCTATCTATGATATAGAATAAACAAACCATAACCTACCTCAATCGAAGAACTGAAGTCAAGCAAGCTAATTCACCAATGTTTTTCCCTTCTTCGAAGCCTCACGTTTCCAATCTATCAAATATATAATATTCGTAAGCAGACTAATCCGTAGATGCTAATATTATACACATGTTTAATCTAACCCAACAACTCACCCAACTCTATAATCAATTTCCTAAAACTCAAGCCTAGGGTTAAGCCTCAATTCCTCCACTATCATAACTCTAATGATTTTCATATAATACAATACACCTAATATTTAATTACCTATCTCAATAAATTAAAACTTAATTTATAATATGATAAGAAAATAATAATAATTAAGATCGAAACCAACTGGTTACGAAAACCAGTTGATTCAAACTAGCAACAATTGTTGGACATTACTCCCGTAGCATTCCATCATATCTATTCCTACTCTGTACTAATAATTTCTCATACCACAAATTACTATTTACACTTTCTAGTGATAACCAATCACTACACATGCACATATACTCACAAAAATAATAATTTAACCAACAATCATATTCTTGTATATAATATTAAACACATAAAATAATGGAATCAATTTGGACAATTGCATCAATTCCCTATATCTAATCTATATTATAATATACTGCATCTATACAATAACAAAATACTCACTCAACATAAAAAATTTGGCCATTACCTCGGCGGCTGCTCTCGTCTCTACTGTGTAGGTATTTTCTATTTTTCTATTCTTTTCTTTTCTTATTAATTAGGTATTTAAAAGTTATAACTCTACTAACTTATTTTAATAAATATGGAATAAGTGGTACATGGTATTAATTAAATTATAAATTTAACCAACTAATTAAATTAAATATCTAAAGTTACCCCTCAATTAAATAACCTTAGTTATCAATTAGTCCAAAGTACCCATTAAAAATATACGGGGTGAGTCCTTTATGAAATAAAAAGTTTTAGTTCTCAAAATGATCTAATGGGTCGTTACAATAGATACCAATTTACCCACCGTTCGTCCTCGAACGCTCAAAAGAAGAGTAACGGTAGAAATGGGTACCTGACTCGACGAAGAAATGCGGATATCTCCCACGCATATCAGCCTCAATCTCCCAAGTGGACTCCTCAACAGGATGATTCCTCCACTGGACCTTCACAGACGCAATCTCCCTTGACCTCAACTTGCGTACCTTCCTATCAAGAATAGCTACAGGCTCCTCCTCATAAGATAAATTCTCATCAAGCAAGACCGAATCCCAGCGAATAATATAGTTTCCATCACCATGATATTTCTTTAGCATAGACACATGAAACACTGGGTTCACTCCAGATAAACCTGGAGGCAAAGCCAATTCATAGGCCACCTCTCCAACACGCTTAAGGACTTCAAATGGCCCAATATACCTCGAGCTGAGCTTACCTCGCTTACCGAATCTCAGCACACCCTTCATGGGTGAAACCTTCAACAACACTTACTCTCCCTCCATAAAGTCCATGTCCCTGACCTTTCGGTCTGCATATTCCTTCTGCCTACTCTGAGCTGCTAGAAGCTTCTCTTGAATAAATTTCACCTTCTCTAGTGATTCCCTCAAAAGATCAGTTCCCCAAGGTCTCACTTCAAACGCATCAAACCACCCAATAGGAGACCTACATCTCCTTCCATACAATGCCTCAAACGGAGCCATATCAATACTCGAGTGATAGCTATTATTATACAAAAACTCTGCCAGGGGTAGAAATTGATCCCAATGACCACCAAATTCTATCACGCATGTACGAAGCATATCCTCTAGCACTTAAATTTTCCTCTCAGACTGTCCATCGGTCTGAGGGTGAAATGTAGTACTAAGATCCAACCTAGTACCTAACTCAGCATGCAAGGTCCTCCAAAAGTTAGAAGTAAATTATGTACCTTTATCTGATATGATAGAAATCGAAACTCCATGTAGTCGAACAATCTCGCGGATATAGAGTTTGGCTAACTTTCCAGCATCATAAGTCACCTTGACTGGAATGAAGTGAGCAGACTTAGTTAACCTATCAAGAATCACCCATATCGAATCAAACTTACCCAAGGTCTTTGGAAGGCCGACCATAAAATCCATTGCAATCCTTTCCCACTTCCATTTAGGAATGGGCATTCTTTGAAGTGTCCCTCCAGGCCTTTGGTGCTCATATTTTACCTGCTGACAATTTAGACAATGGGCAACAAAATCCACAATGTCACGCTTCATTTTGCTCTACCAATAATGTTCTCTCAGATCGCAATACATCTTGGTTGCACCAGGATGTATAGAGTACCTCGAACTGTGAGCCTCTGCAAGAATAGTCTGAATCAAATTATCAATACGGGGCACACATACCCGCCCCTTAATCCTCAAGACGCCTTCTTTATCGATCACGGCCTCTTTGGCCTCTCCCTGCAAGACCATATCACGAATCCTGCTCAGCTTCTCATCATCAAACTGCTTTTCTTTAATCTTGTCAAGGAAGGAAGATCTTGCCTCCACACAAGCCAAAAACCTTCCTTTGTCAGTTACTTCCAGCCTCATAAAGTTATTAGCTAGAGTTTGAACCTCTCTAGCCAACGTACGTCTGGAAACCTGCAAATGAGCTAAACTTCCCATGCTCTCTGCTTTTCTGCTTAAGGCATCAGCCACTACATTAGCTTTTCCCGGGTGATAAAGAATAGTGATATCATAGTCCTTTAACAATTTCATCCACCTTCTCTGCCTCAAATTCAAGTCTCTCTGAGTGAACACATGTTGCAAGCTGCGATGATTTGTATACACTTCACACTTCACCCCATATAGATAATGTCTCCACTGCTTCAATGCAAATACAATCGCAGCTAACTCCAAATCATGAGTTGGGTAATTACGTTCATGCACCTTCAATTGCCTTGAAGCATAGGCAATTACCTTCTCTCCTGCACTAGCACTGTACCTAAGCTAGAATATGATGCATCACAATAAACAATGAAATTCTTACCTTCTACTAGCGGGGCAAGAATCGGTGCAGTAGTCAATAAGGTCTTGAGTTTCAGAAAACTCTCTTCACACTCATCCGACCACACAAATGGAACTTTCTGCTTGGTCAGATTAGTCAGTAGGGAAGCAATGAAAGCAAATTCTTTGATGAACCGGCAATAGTAGCTAGCCAAACCAACAAAGCTCCTTACCTCTGAGACATTAGTGGGCCTTGCCCAACTCTTCACTACTTCAAACTTCTGGGATCCACCATCACTCCATCCTTAGAAACTACGTGCCCTAAGAAGGACACTGAATCAAGCCAGAACTCACACTTAGAGAATTTGGCATATAGCCTTTTCTCTCTTAATAATCCCAGAACAATCCTCAGATGCTCTTCATATTCTTCTCTGCTCTTTGAGTAGATCAATATATCATCAATAAAGATAATAACAAAGAGGTCCAAATATGGCTTAAAGATTCCATTCATCAGACTCATGAAAGTAGCAGGCGCATTTGTAAGCCCAAAACACATTACCAAAAATTCATAGTGTCCATACCTGGTTCGAAAAGCAGTCTTCGGTACATCTGCTGCCCGTATTTTCAGCTGATGGTAACCAGACCTCAAATCAATTTTTGAAAAAACACAAGCACCCTCCAACTGATCGAATAAGTCATCAATGCGAGGAAGAGGATACCTATTTTTAATAGTTACTTTGTTCAGCTGCCTGTAGTCTATGCACATACAAAGGCTACCATCCTTCTTCTTCACAAATAAAACTGGAGCACCCCAAGGAGAGGCACTCGGTCTAATAAATCCTTTACCCAACAACTCCTGAAGTTGGGCCTTCAACTCCCTCAACTCATCCGGGGCCATTCTATAAGGTGGAATGGAAATAGGGTGAGTGTCGGGCTCCAGGTCAATACAAAAATCTATATCCTTATTAGGTGGCATACCAGGTAAGTTTGTGGGGAAAACATCCATAAACTCGCGCACTATCGAAATAGACTCAATCGATGGCACTCCAGAACTGTCATCCTTGAGATGTGCCAGGAAGGCTAAACAACTCTTACTCACCAACCTCTTAGCACGAAGAAAAGAGATAATCCGAACTGGAGCGGAAAGATAGTCACCCTCCCACACCAACTGATCCATCCCAGGCTTGGCTAATGTCACAGTCTTAGCATTGCAATCTAAGATAGCAAAATTTGGAGAGAGCCAAGTCATACCCAAGATTACATTAAAGTCAACCATCTCTAAAATAATTAAATCTACATAAGTTCTGCTCCTCACAAAAGTCACAAGGCAAGACCTATACACTTTCTCAACTAGCACAGACTCACCAACAAGAGTAGAAACACGAATAGGCATGTCAAGTAAGTCACAATGTAAATCGAGTCCATCGGCAAACATGGAAAATACATAAGAAAATGTGGATCCAGGATCAAATAATATGAAGGCCAAGCTATCGCAGACCAGAAGAGTACCTATGATAACAACATCGAATGTCTCTGCCTCTGACATCCCAGGCAAAGCATAATAATGGGCTCTGTAGCGAAGCTATTTGGCTTCACCCCCTCCACATCTATCATAAAATCAACCACTTCCAAAGGTCTAACCCAATTTTATATGCATGTTCTTACTAAAATCTTCGATTGCCTTTACCCAAGTTTACTTGTTGGGTCTTCCTGTAACCATAATCTTGTCGTTCCTATATCGATCCACTCTCTTAGAGCTTACAATAAAGTCACAGATCCTTATTTAGAATGTTTGAAATATACTCAAATATCTAAATGCATTAATCGTATCTAAGATATACCCCTAGAACATATTATACCTATCGAGAAGACCGTACCTCAAATGATCCACACCTTCTTACTCATTGAATAACTACAAAACATTATCAAATTCGACCTATTCTATCTCTATCCCAAGCGATATACATTCTTTCATAGGTCAGGTCACTAGCACAGGTAACACAATCCATAATCTAACCAAGTAAGCATCGATATCATTATAGTAGTCATATCCTAACCCTTTTTGATATACACTCAATCTATGAAATTGCAATAGAAATTTTGACCACAATCCTATCACAAAGTGGCAAAATCCGCTCTTCTGGACTGTAGCAAAGTTGCATATTTGGATAAGGCACGAAACCTGATCTCACAGGCTACAACGAATATCTTTTCTTGCTCTATATTTTGGAACTCATCTCCCCTCTTGTCCCTCTAGGTCCGGGGGATATACTTCTCTATGAAGAAGTCAGAAGACGTTTCCTAGCTGCCTGATCTCTGTCCTTGGTGGGCTTTCTCCTGCGACCTCTACCATGATCTCTCGTCACTAACCCCCTCTAGCTACAACCCTAATGGCTGGCTCAGGCGATGCTATTGTTTTAGTTCTGAACATTTGCGAAAATAAAGTGAAGAAGGTCAGATACCAATTTGTATCACCTAAATACCAATTGGATTCAAGTAATAGCACGAAAGAAAGAAGGAATGGAGTTTTCCTAAAGTCATGTAGCCTCTCGAAGAAAAGTAAAGGCGTCCCCGTACCGTTCCGCAAGACTCTACTAGACCTGTCCTTGTGTGATGAGATAAATGAACCTAAAGCTCTGATACCAAGTTTGTCACGACCCAAAATGGGTCATGAGTGGCACCCACCCTTAACCTCCTAGGTGGGAGAACCAATGATGTGAACCCCAACTTATAAAGTATAACAACAACGCGAAAGCTCAAACTTATAAAGTACGAATTAACAATCTACAAGAGTTTACTACTTAACGTTCCCCAAAATCTGAAAGTCATCACATCAAGGACATATAATTCTAAATACTAAGTCTAGAATGTCAAACACTAAAATAAAATAAGTGATATAGTTCATGTCCAAACACTAAGGACATCATGTCATGACTAAGAGAATCCATCACGAGCTAGAAGGATAGCTCACCCTTAAATCCGATGAACTTGAGACGGACTAGAGCTGAGGTCGAGTCGAAATCTGTGGAACACTCGCTGCACTCCATAAAATAAAACAAAGAAAGATACAAGTAGGGGTCAGTACAGGACAACATGTACTGAGTAGGTATCATCGGCCGACTCAAAATAGGAATCAATATGCAATAAGTAATAGCGGGAAATCAACCGTAACACTTAACAGGTGGCAACCAACAAGATCAAGATCAAGTGACAACACAATGAACCATTTCATAACCAATCAACAATATTAAGATCACACATGAGGACTCAAGCCTCCATATCACACCCTTTTGGAAAATGAGTTATTGGAGATTGGGTAGTATTAAGTCATTTTAATTTATTTTCCTTTAATATTACTGTGCCGGAACGTGACACTTGATCCAAATATACCGTGTCGGAGCGTGACACCCGATCCAAATATACCGTGTCGGAACGTGACACCCGATCCAAATATACCGTGTCGGAACGTGACACCCGATCCAAATATACCGTGTCGGAACGTGACACCCGATCCAAATATAATTAATTTATCATTCTTCATGATTACATTCCACTTCATTAACAATATTTCATCAAGCCTTCTTTATTCAAGGCACCATTTTTGATAGGGCATGTTCAAGATTATGGATTTCATGGCCTCGGGATTTCAGACCAATCACAACAACATATCAACCATCCAAACCACAATAATTAAATGCGTAGTAAATTTCACACATTACTCAATGAATATCAATCACTATTAAGAGTCTATCTATGATATAGAATAAACAAACCATAACCTACCTCAATCGAAGAACTGAAGTCAAACAAGCTAATTCACCAATGTTTTTCCCTTCTTCGAAGCCTCACGTTTCCAATCTATCAAATATATAATATTCGTAAGCAGACTAATCCGTAGATGCTAATATTATACACATGTTTAATCTAACCCAACAACTCACCCAACTCTATAATCAATTTCCTAAAACTCAAGCCTAGGGTTAAGCCTCAATTCCTCCACTATCATAACTCTAATGATTTTCATATAATACAATACACCTAATATTTAATTACCTATCTCAATAAATTAAAACTTAATTTATAATATGATAAGAAAATAATAATAATTAAGATCGAAACCAACTGGTTACGAAAACCAGTTGATTCAAACTAACAACAATTGTTGGACATTACTCCCGTAGCATTCCATCATATCTATTCCTACTCTGTACTAATAATTTCTCATACCACAAATTACTATTTACACTTTCTAGTGATAACCAATCACTACACATGCACATATACTCACAAAAATAATAATTTAACCAACAATCATATTCTTGTATATAATATTAAACACATAAAATAATGGAATCAATTTGGACAATTGCATCAATTCCCTATATCTAATCTATATTATAATATACTGCATCTATACAATAACAAAATACTCACTCAACATAAAAAATTTGGCCATTACCTCGGCGGCTGCTCTCGTCTCTACTGTGTAGGTATTTTCTATTTTTCTATTCTTTTCTTTTCTTATTAATTAGGTATTTAAAAGTTATAACTCTACTAACTTATTTTAATAAATATGGAATAAGTGGTACATGGTATTAATTAAATTATAAATTTAACCAACTAATTAAATTAAATATCTAAAGTTACCCCTCAATTAAATAACCTTAGTTATCAATTAGTCCAAAGTACCCATTAAAAATTTACGGGGTGAGTCCTTTATGAAATAAAAAGTTTTAGTTCTCAAAATGATCTAATGGGTCGTTACATCTTGAAGAAAGGATTCTACACAACCACAAATATTATTTCTTTTTTTATTGCTTTAAATATTGATTATTTTTGTAGTACTTTTGTATTCTACAAATTGAGTCTTGTCTATGAGTTATGTTGTTCTAACTAACTCTTGTTTTGCGACTGCTATGCAAGATCTTATTCACAATTAAGTGAGTTCTGTTGTAAATAATGCATTTAGTGGATGCCATGTGATGGGAGCCACTATTTCTATGGTAGAAATATAACTTCTTCAAGTCGTATCTATGGCAGAAATATAACTTCGTCAAGTCATATTAAACCTATAAAAAAGGAGTTTCACACATCAATTCAAATCTATCTATCTATATAAAGCTAGAATGAGAAAGGTGATATGACATGCGTCTTTGCCTAGGATCTCTTTTATCTTTTTTTCTCATATTTTGAATTTTTCCCTTATATTAAATTTTAAAAATATTGAATCAACTTACTTATAGTCTATTTATTTCATTCTTAATATTGTCTACGTTTTCTTAGTAGTAAAATATAATAATTAATGTAATAATCATTGATATTTAGAGGGTATGTTTCATTATTATTATAAATAAGGGAGAGAGAAGTTTGATTTTTATTTGGCCCTTTGTTCACTTTTACATGTCAAATATTTCAACATCATCATCATATCATATCATCATCATACTTATTCTAAAACTGGGAAACCTCATAGCTGAAAGTTAATTTATGAAAATAACCTTTAAAATTTAATTAGCTAAATTGACCCCTATCTAAAAAAGATTACTACAAATTTCAAAAGTTATGACCCACAACTATAAATTTTCATAATTATGTATTTAAAAGCACAAATCAATTCTGTTCTTTCATCTTCTATAACAGTAAAAATATTCTTGTAGACTTTTTATATTCTTTAGTTCACACAATAAAATGCAAAATAATTAGTGTTCCCAATCTCGTATTCTCTACCCTTTAAATTACAATTAATTTTTTTGTAATGATCCTCATGGTCATTTTTGGGTTTTTACGTGCTTTGCTTGTTTTGCCCCTTTTTCTTTTCTATATATCCTAGGTTGATTTTTGATATGTTGGAATGAGTGGCACACCTCTTGAGGAGGTCGGGAGAACTTTGAGCGGTTTACCCTTTTTGGAGTTTTTTTTAGAAAATGATTGATTTCGGTCAACATTCTTGGTAAATGGAATTGAATGAGAATTTTGTTGGTGTTGTTAGTTTTAGAGCTTTGTGTTATGTTTAGTAGGACCTTTGGTTCGAATCTCGTGGTGGACGGGTTGAGTTTGGGTTGCATGGTTGTTTGGGTGTCTTTCGTGTCTTTTGGTTGTAGTGTTGACTTCGGTCGACATTTCTATGAGATAACCTCCGTTGGTTGTTTCATCAATTTCGTTGAGTTTTTAGTGTCGTTTCAAATTGGATGACATATCTACTTGCATTTGTAGGACCCAAATAGATCTCGAGGGTCCATTTGAGACTTGAGATTTTCATCCCATGTTTACTGATGTAACCGCTCCCATGGAGCTTGGCTCGCTTATCCAGATCATCTTTCACGACAGTGTACATCTCAGGGTCGAGAAGGAACCCAACCTAGTTCTTCAATTTTAGTTAGAGGACTAGCGCCGCTGGTCAGAGGTCGAGGTAGAGCTTAGACTAGTAGAGATGGTCGTACTCCTGGTAAGGGTGCGGGTGGTGCTATAGTCCCTCAGGGAGGAGGTAGAGGTATTGGGCAGGTCGTAGGTGGTTAGGGAGCTCAGTGTTATGCTTTTCCAGGGAGACCTGAGGCTGAGGCTTCCGACACAGTTATCACAAGTATTGTCCCAGTCTGTCATCGACCTGCATCTGTATTATTTGATCAAGGGTCTACATTTTCCTATGTGTCTTCCTATTTTGCATCTGACTTTGATTTGACATGTGATCGTATGTCCGTATCCGTTCATGTTTCTACACCCGTGGGTAAACCCTTACTAGTAAATCAAGTATATCGATCCTGTCTTGTTTCCTTGGCCGGATATAATACTTAGGTAGATATGATTATTCTTAGGATGGTAGATTTTAATGTCATATTGGGTATGGATTGGATTTTTCCCCATTGTGCTATTATCGATTGTTATGCTAAAACTGTTACCTTAGTGATACCTGGTACCCCGAGGATTGAGTGGAAGGGTACTAGTGGCTCCTATCTCAGGAAGGTTATCTCATATATTCATGCTCAAAGATTGATTGATAGAGGATGTATGTCTTATTTGGCCTTTATTCAGGATACCAATATTGAGTCAACTCCTATAAAGACTGTTCCAGTGGTTAAGGAGTTTTCTGATGTATTTCCTACTGATCTTCCTAGTGTTCCTACGGATAGGGACATTGATTTTGCTATTGACTTAGAGCCTGAGACTAAACCCATTTCTATTCCTCCATATCGCATGGCTCCAGTTGAGTTAAAGAAGTTGAAGGATCAGTTGTAAGACTTGTTGAGTAAGGGGTTTATTCGCCCTAGTATGTCGCCTTGGGGTGCACCGGTTCTATTCGTAAAGAAGAAACATGGGACTATAAGGATGTGTATTGATTATAGGAAGTTGAACAAGGTAACTATTAAAAATAAGTATCTTCTTTCTCGTATTGATAATTTATTTGATTAGCTTCAGAGAGTGAATGTTTTCCAAAATACACTTAAGGTCTGGTTATCTTCAGTTGAAGATTAGGGCGTCATCTATCCCTAAGACAGCTTTTCGGACTCGTTATGGCCACTACAAGTTCTTGGTGATGTCATTTGGGTTGACCAACGCCCCCGCAACATTCATGGAGCTGATGAACAGATTGTTTCGCCCGTACTTAGATTCTTTTGTGATAGTATTCATTGATGACGTCTTGGTGTATTCCAAGACTGAGGCAGATCATGTCCGCCATTTGAGGTTGGTACTTCAGAAGTTAAGGGAAGAAAAGTTGTATGGAAAGTTCTCCAAGTGTGAATTTTGGCTTGATTCTGTGATATTCTTAGGACACGTGGTGTCCAAAAAGGGGATTAAAGTGGATCTAGCTAAGATTGAGGTAGTTAGAGGTTGGACAAGGCCTACTTCTCCTACTGAGATTCGTAGTTTTGTGGGGTTAGCTGGTTATTATAGACGGTTTGTGCAAGGCTTGTCCACTATTGCATCTCCATTTACTATATTGACTCAAAAGGCCGTGGATTTTTATTGGTCCGACGAGTATGAAGCGAGCTTCCAAAAACGCAAGACTTTATTGACTTCGGCTCCTGTTTTGATGCTACCCGAGGAAGGTGTGGGATTTACTATATACTATGATGCGTTTGGTGTTGGTTTAGGTGGTGTGTTGATGTAGAAGGGGAAAGTGGTTGCCTATGCCTCAAGACAGTTGAAGGCCCATGAGAAAAACTATCCTACTCATGATTTAGAGTTAGCGGCCATGGTTTTCGTGCTTAAGTTATGGCGCCATTACCTATTTGTCTCGAATGATACATAACTTCTCATCCTCAAACTGCCTCTCCCGAATCTGCTCAATCAAGGAAGAACGTGCCTACTCAAAGGAAAGAACACCACCATCCTCTGAAATCTGTAACTAGACAAGGCTATTAGCAAGCCTCTGAACATCTCTAGCCAATGGTCGCTCCTCAACTCGGATTGCGTATTTTGGACATGTGAAATGACTATGTTGATGTGAGATAGGAAAAATTATTGTTGTTGTTATGTTATTATCGTGAATTATATGAAATGAATTGATTGCATTAGTTCTGACATATTGTGTTGAGACTGAAAATGATATGAAACAAAAGGGGTTGGGCCACACGCTCCATGACAGGTTACATGGACAGAAATGTCCCCCATGGGTTCTAGACTATAATTCAGCGGATGTGTACCGATAGGACAAACATGTATCATCTCATTGCATTGCATCGCATTTATTGATATTTGTAAAATTCGTATTTACCACTTATTGATCTGTATATATTGAACTTGATTTGATATGATTCATTGATGAGACTATTGACGGGTATTCGTGGACTGTATTACTGTTGTTATTGTACAAATGTAAAGTTGGGCTGGTTTTATGCAGGTTGTAGTTAAGGAAGTTCGGTCGAAAGGACAGGAGTACTTGTATCTATTCAGCTTTGCTTAGTTTTAGTTATCCATTCGCTGAGTACCATGTTGTTTGGTATCACCCCTTTCTTCTACACTTGTGTAGGTTGTGAGCCCAGACCTTCTTGATCTCCTCGCATTTTATACCACATCCGCATCTATCATCTCGAGTGTTGAGGTAGCTGTTACATCCATCTAGCGGACACCTCTTACTCTTTAATATGTTTTAGTCCTATTCTAGAGATAAAGACATTATGATTGTATTCTCTTTCGTACTTCGGTAATGTATTAGTGGCTTGTACACGTGATAACCAGTCTTGGGGGATTTTGAGATTATTTACTTATTTTTGACTAAGTTAAACCTTGCTTTATCTCAATTACTTCCGCATTTACTTTGCGTTGGGTATTAGACTAACTTATCTCGGTGGGTTGAGATGAGTGCAATCACACCCGAATTCGGGTCGTGACATTAAGTGTGGGGTGCGCGCGATCCTTGATTAAAATTGAAGAAACATGTTGCTAGTTATGCCCTAAAGGATCTCAGGGAGTGTTTCTTACCCTTCTGCTTCATCTTTTTTCTATAAATTGCTTTAGGAACAAAGCATTATTTTAAGTGTGGGGTAGAATATCTGTCTATATTTTAAGGGTGAAGTATGCTATAGTATTTTATTTATTTATTTATTTTTAGTTGATTTTTTTAAAAAAGACCAAAAATAAAAAAAGAATTTTATTTTATTATTAAAATAGTCTTTTTTATGGTTCTTAGATTTTTTTAGAGCATACTTCGTCCACCCCTTGATTTTCCTTTTCGGTTCTTTTCCGAGAGGGTCCCTTTGAACTGAGTATCTTTTATTTCTTTTAAATTTGATTTTCCTTTTCCTTTTGATTTATTTTTCTTGAAAGAGAAAAGAAAAGACCTTTTTGATTTTATACTTACTATTTAGTCCTAATTTTAAGTGTACCTTCATGTGAATGCTTTAGTACTCATTAAATTATAGGCTATTTATCACCTAAACTCTTTCTTGTGACTCTGTATATAATTTAGTTTATTTTATTATTTGTAATGACCCAATCTATCTTAGAAATAAAACTGATCCATCTTGATTAAGACTTGTGCCATGTGTGGTGTGGTTGTTTGCATATATTCGATGTTTTGCACCTTAGTCTAGAACTTGTCCTGCATGTTATTGAAGCAAAAAAAGTATTGCTCTGTTAGAAGATGATATTAGGCTTTTTTTGATTTGTGTTGAAAATTTTAGTCTTTTTTAGATATTATATCACTAGTTAGCCCTTTTGAGCCCGTAGCCTTTTATTTGTAGCCATATTCATGCCTTGACTCTTTTGTTGAATTCCTAATTTTTGTACCTTGCTTTCTTGAGCACTGTAGCATAAACTTATTATATTTGTTCAATTTGAAGAAAAGGGATGGTTGAGTGCAAAAAGGTAATCAATGATAGCTGCAAAGTGATGAAAAAAGTTCTCTTGGAAAGAATGTGATATGAAAAAAAAAGAAAAAAAATTACTTGAAAAAAATCTAATAATAATGATTGGAGCATTCTTGATGAGATGAAATTACTAGGGAAATAATTATTGAATAAAAGGCTGAAAATAAAGAACAAAAAAATACTGGGTGATGAAGTCTAAAAGTGCAAAGTGCTTAGGGAAGTGTAAGCCACTATTATATAGTTTTCCTACCTGTCCCCTAGCTTACATTATAACCCGTTGAGTCCTATTTGATTCTATTCGAGCATGCTTAATTAGTGGAGATGTATATAATGGACAAGCCAATGGTTCTTTGTGCATACATGTGAATTCTTTTGTGAGTGTGAGAGTTATTATTTGATGTTAAGTCCTTAATTTATATTCAATTATTAAATTGAGTGTGTGGACTATTTTTTCTTGTGAGGGAACTTGTTTAATGATAGATATGTGATTTTATTAGCTTTCTTTGATGGATTAGGTGAGCAAATTTAAATTTGATGAGTATAGTCCTTCCTTGAGATTGGGAGGTTAGAGGTTTGTTGTTTTATTGTACATCTTGCATAATGATTGGAAATTGTACTTGATATTTTGAAATTTGTGTATGACCAAATTATTTGTATTAACCAAAGTGATGGTGTTCCAAGCTTGATATATATTTTTAGATGAGCTTTAATGCTTGCTCGAGGACGAGCAAAAGTTTAAATGTGTGGTGTTGATGTGAGGCAAAAAATACATATTTTTAATTATTAGTTGCTTCACATTTAGTCTTTTTATTTGTCCTTTCTTAGCATATGTGCTAAATGGTGTATTTTATTTATAGAATTAATCTAAAGCAAATATGAAGAAATTTGGAGCCAAAATAAATTAAAGAAGAAGGATTACAGAAGGAAAATCAAGCAAGCAGTTTAATGGAAGGATTCTAATATTGTATTAATATATTTTATATTCCTATAAGTAGCAGGAATTGATTCAAAATCAAATTAAAAAGCTACCATTGTTGCCCCATGGCAGATGCCAAAGACAGCAAATCGGCGCATGCCCAATTCATACGCACAACCCATTCCTCTGGATTTTGGGTTTCTCAATTAATTTTGGACTCAGTTATTTTATTTAGGATTTTCTACATCTATAAATAGTCCATAAAAATTATTCTTCCACAACTAACACACAACTCACAGTTAACTTTTAACCTAGGATTTAGATTTTTAAAGCTTGGAATTTTGAAAGAACCGTCATGAAGACCGAAAAAATTGGTTTATTTTTTTCTTCTCTATTGTTTTATTATATCTTCAAGAATTTAAGATTTTGATTTTATTCTATTCAATGTTTGTAACGACCCGACCCATCGATAATATCGATTAAAAAGAAATCACAAGAATTCAACTTGATTGGGTCCCACCACCCCGCTAGAGCGGGATGATCCCATTGGGGCGGCGCCGCCAAAGAGGGAAATCGTGGGAAAGAACTTAAGACATGAATTTTCTTATTTTCTCCACTACTCCCAAGTAGTTGTTAGAGGCGAGGATTTCTACACAAACCTCCAAAAAGGCTGCTGTTGAATGAAGAAGAAGAGAAGAGGGAATCGCAACATTTGGAAAGCTTCAACCCGTGGAATTCAATCTGGTCTTGCCCATGGAACATCTGGAACCAATGATTTCAATAGTGTTATTTCTCCGCTAATGCTTGGCGCCAGGTAGGCTAGGCTTCTTTTTCTAAGTAGTAAACATATACCTACTATGTAATATAGAAGAAAAATTAATGAGAATTCATATACTAAGCTGCGGGTCATGGGTTACGGAAAGAGATCCCATTGTGATAGGGTCAAATTAGAATTGACCTAGGTAGAAGGGTGTTGCAGTAAATTAAGAAGTTATTATTGTGATGTTTTGTATGCAGATGGTTAATTTATATCGGTTATAGAATCTCGTCTAGAAATGTAAAACCAGTAGATTTTGAGGTTAGACCTGTAAGGTTTGGTAGTGGGGACGTTGATTTTTTTCGAAATTGTCTTAAATGTGTATTCATGTGACTTATGTTATGCCTAAACGTATACAAATAAGGGTAACAGGTTATTCCTTATGTAAATGAATAATTGCAGGCTTATTTTTGTGATAAACCTATTGTTGGTGGCATAAATGCTGTGAGTGCTGAATGTTATTGTGAATGTGGTATATTTGGATCAAGTGTCATGTTCCAACACATATATGGATTGGGTGTCACGTTCTGACACGTATTTAGATCAGGTGTCACATTCCGACATGTATTTGATCGGGTGTCATGTTTTGATACGTATTTGAATCGGGTGACATGTTCTGACATATATTTGGATTGGGTTTCAATTTTTGATATATTATTTTATCGGGTATCATGTTCCGACATAAATATGACAGGATTGGGTCCCCTGAGAGGGCCAAGTATGTGTTTTTGGATGGTTCCATGAGAGTACCTGATGATATATATATTTTTATGTGGTAATAAGGTTAGTGGTAGATGAGCCATGGACTGAGAACAATGAATGAATTCTTGAGTTGAGGTGTGCTATATATAGAGGATTATGATCATAAATACACTTATTGGTGGGTAAGAGGATGAGTCATGTTAGGCCTGGATGTGATCTATATGGCACAATTGTAATCTGTATTCATACACTTAGAAGTTGAGGTTTCTAGTTACCAAAGAGTGCTACCATTGTAATCTCCATGAATAACTAAGGTAGGGATAGTATCTAGAACTCAATTTAGGAGGAGAATATGGTTGTGAAACGGATATGCTTTATGTTGTGAAATAATTAGACCAACTAGTGAGGGTTGGGTGAAATCATTGAATGGTTAAGGTTGCTAGGTGGGGACCATTAGGTGATGGAATAATAGTAAGGTGGGTCTCTAACCCATAGTTTTAAGTTTTAACTAGGGTAGTAGTGGAACCGTATTGTTTAGGGTAGTGAGTACCCTAAGGGTGAGAATAAAGAGTGTACTTATTGGGATGGGGTGGCTAAATTGAGGAAGTCTAAGTATTATGATTTCTCTTACTTATCTGTTCATATATTATGCGGTAGATATCAGATTGAATGATGATTCCTACCAGTACATGTTGTTTGTACTAATACTACTCTTTCTATGCCACTTGGCATAGTCTAGTTGCTGGGTCAGTGATGTTTCATAGGTGAAGACGAACATGAGTCTCCAACAGCTCCTACTCTTCATTCCTTATGGTGGGATATGTGTCTTGCTTTTATTTATACTTTGTATCTTTAGAAGCTCTTGTACCTGTTTAGACTAGTATTCTTGGGGGTGTTAAAGTATTTTGTAATAAACTCTAGAATTTTGATTATTCAATTATGAGGTATTCCTAACTCTTAAGGCTATTATTAGTATTTGGTTAAACTTTCGCATGTTATTTCTTTAAGGGGTCTTCTATCTAGGTGTTAGAGTGGGTGCCCGCATAGCCCGATGGGTTGGGTCGTGACAATTTGATATCAGAGCCTAGGTTACCTGTCTCCCAGTACAAGAGCAAGTGTGGAATAGACTCCTTCGAATTAGTGTGTTGACGTTCACATCTAATCATCGGGAAGCTATGAAGTATTTTAGGAAGTAGTTCCATTCCTTGTCTCTTATTCATGCAGTCTATCGCTTGTGGTATGGATTGAGTCCAATTGGTCTCTCTGGATTCCAATTGATATCTCAATGAGGTAAACTGGATGCCGTTGTCATGGCTGAAGGAACACAAGTAAGGAAATTGGAACCAAGATAGTTCCAATTGGCATCTTGCCTTAGAGGCGGTGAGAATGCATAGATGATCAACTAATGGTCATCTATGGGGTGAACTAAATTACTTTACTTACTTGAATTATGTAGCTGAACATTTGATTTTGTGCATAGTGAATTCTGATTTAAAATGTGAAATACCCTTGCTTGTGTGTTGAATTTGTGATATATGTTTACTACTAAGTTCTATGAACCAGATGTCAGGGAAGAATCAAAACTGTATTATGTGCTTGAACTGTGTAAGACCCAAGACTATTAAGGGATGAGTCCTAATGTGTTGAATGATATACTCATATGAGGGAATGAGACCGGTGAATGATGCATGGACTTGCCATTAGTAATAATTGGTAAGGAAAATTAACAAGTGGAGACTGTGGAGAAACTCTTGTTTCGGGCAGTTGGAACTTGGTTGGAAATCAGTTGAGAAAAGGATTTAGTGTTGAACATTGGTCTAATAGTGATCATGAAAGATCATGAGCATATTTCCTACTTGAGCCAAAACAAAGTGTTGTTGAATTGTGTTTGTCTGATATGAAGGATTGAACCCTTGTCTTGAGCTAATAGGAAATTGATGTCACAAGTTGTTTTAAATGATACCTTGTTATCTTGATGTCCTTAGTTCTAAGGGGAGCAATAATCCCCTATGTTTAGAGATGGGTTCGACTCTGGGACAGTCCATGTCAAAATTCTCGTGGGAAAGGGAGTTAGAGGGGTTGAGTTCAACTTGGGAGTCTAAAGGGGAATGAAAGACAGAAAGGATACCCAAGAAAATTCTCTGAAGCTACTATCTCGCCAAATACCATACCAGCAGGGATATCCCGCCAGAGCGGGTATTATCCCTCCAGGGCGGGATCTCGCGAGACAGAGACCTTAGAAAAGGGTCCCTTATTTTTCCTTTGCTTTCGCAATGAACTCCAAAGCACTTTTGGTTACCTCTAATGTCAATATAGAATCAACAAAGACTGAATAACCTTTAAAACGATGGTATTAATATGTATGGTGATGCAAGAAAATTTAAAAGCATCCATTGCTTACAAAAGTTAGAACAATAGTAATGGAAAGAGGTAAATTGTTTGTTTCTTGCCCAAATGGAAAGAGGTAAATTGTTTGTTTGGAACCAATGATTTTAACAGTGTTATCTCTCTGCTAATTCTTGGCGCCCAGGTAGGGTAGGCTTCTCTCTTTTGAGTAGTAAACCTATACCTACTATGTAATATAGAAGAAACATTAATGAGAATTCATATACTAAACTGCGGGTTATGGGTTACGGACAGAGATCCGGTTGTGATAGGGTCAAATTAGATGTGACCTAGGTAGAAGAGTGCTATAGTGAATTAAGAAGTTATTGATTATGATGTTTTGTGTGCAGCTGATTAATTTATATCAGTTATAGAATCTCGTACAGAAAAGTAAAACTAATAGATTTTGAGGTTAGACGTGTAAGGTTTGGTAGTGGAGACATTGATTGTTTCCAGAATTGTCTTAAATGTGTAATCGAGTTACTTATGATATGCCTAAACATGTACAAATAAGGGTAACATGTTAGTCCTTATGTAAATGAACAATTGCGGGCTTATTTTTATGATGAACTTATTATGCCACTTGGCATAGTCTGGTTGTAGGGTCAGTGATGTTTCATAGGTGTAGGCGAAGATGAGTCTTCAACAGCTCCTACTCTTCATTCCTTATGGTGGGAGATGTGTCTTGCTTTGATTTATACTTTGTATCTTTAGAACCTCTTATACCTGTTTAGATTAGTATCCTTTTGGGGTGTTAAAGTGTTTTGTAATAAACTCTAGAATTTTGGTAATTTAATTATGAGGTATTCCTGACTCTTAAGGCTATTATTAGTATTTGGTTAAACTTTCGCATGTTATTTCTTTAAGGGGTCTTCTATCTAGGTGTTAGAGTAAGTAGGTTGGGCCATGACAATTTTGCAAATTATAATTCAGATTTTATCTATAATTTCTAAATTGTGATTTTCAATTATGAGTAGCTAAATTGCATAATTGGATTTGTGGGAATCATGATTAATTATCGAAGTAAGTTAATGTAAAAAGTGATTCTTGAATGATTTTTTGCATGTATTTTTTTTCTTTGCTTTGATTGCTTTTTAAAGGTTTAAAAAGTTAGAACTCGCCTTATTCTTACTTGTCGGATCAAGGATATAACAAATGGAAAAATGGATTAAACAATGAGATTTAAGGCTAATCATCCTTATCTAATTAGCTTGAGTGGATCAAGAGATAGCTAAATCTGGGATCATTGGTAAGGGTTAGTAAAGCATGCATTCGTAGACAGATCAAATTGTATAGCGTAATTCACTTATTTGCCGGATCAAGGAGTTAGGTGAAGTTAACTTACCAATCTCGCATGCTAAGAACTAAAATCAATTACTAATACAATATTCTTGCTGAGTTATAAAATTACGGGGAACCCATTTCTAGTTATTTATTTCTTCTTATTTTTGTTTCAATTAGATCCCCTCTTTTTTAAATAACGATTATCAAGTTAAATTTTTCTATTGACAATATTCTTCCATATTCTCTTTGGGATCGACCCCGACTAATAGTTGGGTAAATATATTGCAAATGATCATTTATATTTCTTTTCGAGGAGTATATTTGGATGTTATCAGGGCCCATCTACTGTGTGTAGATGGTTCTATAACTTGTAGAACGAAAGTTCCTATACACTTGAAATTTTTAAGTTTCAGGACTTGGTCTATGGATCAGGTCTATGGCCCGTGGAAACTTCTATGGTCTGTAAATTTGGTCCATAGTTCGAGTCTAGATTCTAGTTTTTGAAGTTCAACTCCACAAGCCTATGTACAATCTGTGGAAACTTCTATAGGCTGTAGATAGTGTTTGTACAAGTCAAACTTCAGCAGAACTGAACTCTTTTGCTGAGATTATTGGACTGAACTGAGTTAGAATATTTTGGGGTGTTACAAACCAAGACTAGGACTAGTCTTAATCTAAGGCTTCATGGATAAGTGCTAGGCTAATGCCCCAACAATGGACATAATGTGACTAATGCAAGCCTAGATTTCCCTCCTGCAACATTTCTAACTATCATGCAACTTATTTTATGTTGAATCTAACTAAGTCAAGTCTAAAAGAGAAGAATCTAACCTACCTCAAGATCGAAGCTACACTCAAATCTCTACTTGGGAGCTTTTTCTTTCTGAGCATCCTCCGAATGATGACACACTATAAATTAATAATCTAGACATCAATACGAGTAAATAGATAACCATATCACTATACAATAACTCAAACCAAAGATTAGTTCAAATTTGGCTTGTGGGACCCGTGCATACAATCACAAAATAGATTCCATCACAAGGTCCCTAAAAACTCAAGAAACTTGTGCATTAAAAATGGGCACAATTCGAGCATAATCGAACATTAAAACAACCCTTACTATTTATCTCAAGAACACTTCAAATTAGGAATTATAAAGAGGAAATTGATAGAAATTTACAAGTTAAATACACGAATAATGACCCTTCCAACCTCCCTAAGATATCCACAAGAAAATACGCACAATTCCCATAATTTCCCCCTTCAATTTGAGCTCATAACTAGCTACTATGGAGGATAAAGCTTGAGAAATGAGCTAAAATTTCAAGGAATCAGCAATATAACTTCCAATAATTGGCCTCAGCAAATGCAAAACCTTATTCACGAACATGTTGGTCAAACTTGACTAGGCTAAGATGACTCTTGTTTGAAAATGTAGGGCCTAGTCTACGAATTCAGAGGTCAAACTTAACTGGATCAAAATGAACCTTCTCCTGGTTTATGAACGCGGAGGTCAAACTTGACTGGGTCAAGATGACCCTTCTTTGAGAATGCAAGACCTACTCCATGAATAGGAAGGACAAACTTGGTTAGGTTAAGATAACCCTTCTTCGCGAATGTGGGACCTCATCCACAAGCAAGGAGGTCAAACTTGATTGGGTCAGGATGAGTGGGTAGGAGAATACCCTAAAACCCAGGGATATGATTTAGTTTCATGCGAATGGTTATCACATTCTTTTTTCTTGCATCTATTTTAATCAAACTAGGCCATTTTTATTTTGAACTATTTGGGTGGTTGAATGTATTGTGAACTAAAAAAGGAGAACAAGAAGAAATCAACACTCCTCGTTACTACTCATCCTCAAGTTTTCTGCTCATTGTCATTAGTAACTGCACAAAAGAACTAACATTTAGTTTCCTACTTATCTAGGCATGTTTCTGCAATTTTAACTATCAATATGCAAAAGTTTGTCTGATCACGAATTTACTCTGTACGTTTTAATTTAGAGTTCCTTTTCCTTGTTTTTCTATCTTCTTGTATTATTATTTTCTTTTTGCTTGTGTTATTAAACTTAGCATATGTTTGGTGGTATCTTTGATTGAAAATAAAAGGTGGTGGTTGATTGTGATTATTGAATAATCTGGTTAATCTGATGAATTTTGAGGACAACACTTTATCTATTCTTAACAATTGATTGTGAAATTAATTTTTTTATTGGTTTCAATAGTATCTCTTTTTGCCACTTTGTAGTTTTTGGTCAATGTTAAATACCTCTTGAACAAAGTTTGATGTTATAATTTTTCTATTGGTTCATTATTATCATCGAATTCAAAAAGAACAAATATTTGATGATTCCTATTCCTTTTTAGACTAGTTTCTTGTTGATGGTGGATATGAATTACATTTGGTATCCTCTAGGTTTTTTGTTTGTGTGCCTGTAATTGGTTAATGACAAAGCATTGAGGATTATCAGATTCTTGTTTTATAAAGTAGTTTTTTATTAAAATACAAGAACATCTCCCTTAGACCGGGATTGTCAAATAAAACCAAAGCTACATAGTAAAAAATTTCTGGAACGCCTACTATCTCATCCAAAGGTTTAACACATTTACGGATTATAATTATTCCCTCAACTTGAGTCATTAGAACTATATGACACTTTGAAGTATCAATCATCTCCAATATTGCTTTTGTCATAGAATCAATTATCTCTCTATTCCCATAGTTTTGGCTGGCCCAAAGCAGACACTATATCTGATGGACACTTTCTCTTTTTACTAGCTAGAGTCCTTGTTGTAGTTTGCAGTGAACTAGAAGCACTATGTAAAGGAATTGATGATGAAGAAGGATCCAATTTGCCACTTTCTTTAAATGAGATATCTATCTCAATAGATTTTTCCAAACCTTCATAGTAACTTGATTGGCATACTTCCCATCAACACTCGAGTCAATAAATATCGTGTACAATCGCTCAAATATAGGGCACTATTGACTTCACTTGATTCAAGATTTGGCTGAGCCCCAATGTCTTCACATAGGTCAAAAACAATGTAGAAAGAATCATCCAAAGCATTATTTTGATTAGAAGCAAATTTAAGGTTGTAGTAACAAGTGTGCAACACACTAAGGTGCTTTATTAGTTGATTATTATTAAAATGAAGATTTTTCTATCAATCAAATTTATCTCGTATATAATTTCAAGTTTTCTTATCAAAGACATTGTTAGGCTGGTTCCCCAGCTTAATCTGCTCAATAACAACTTACACTCATAAGTAGTTTGGAAAATATATCTCTAGCGGAAGAATTTCAAGAATTCAAGTGGATGAAAAATGGAAAATGATTTCCAAGGATCCTTTCAGCCATTCTAAAGCTAACCTACATATCTTATTATTTCCTAGATACGGTAGGGAGGATATTGAATTTTGAGAGAAAGATGATTAATTCTATTGAAATCGGAGGCTTCTAAACTTTGTTTCGGATATTCCAGCACATTTCTAGAAGAATATGAGCGATCCCATGAACTAGATAAGAAAAAGTAATTATGTTATTAGAACTTAACTTTATTTTTGATGTAATAGTCTATCTTATATGGTGGTACTATAAAATAGAAGATCCTGGTTCTCTATATACACATTCTTGATGTAGCACGATTAACAAATTGTATCATTGGAAAAAGAAAGAGTAAGAATTTTTTAGACAACAAAAGAAAATGCTACAAAGAGAACAACTCACTTTGCCTTTTGAGTGAAAGAAATAGAAAACTACAAACACCCAAGAAAAAGGCAATTGGACGTATCTATGTTGTTTCTTGTGAGATCTTCACCCTCAAAATGCCCAATAATAATGTCAAAACTATCGGACACATTTAGAGCAATGTTTGATGGAAATTCAAACTATGCGAGGACTGTGTAAACTGTTAGGACATACAACAACAACAACAACCCAGTGAAATCCCATAATGTGGGGTCTAGGGAGGGTAAAGTGTATGCAGACCTTACTCCTAGCAAGGTAGGACGACTATTTCTGAGAGACCCCCGGCTCAAAAAAGCATTAAAAGGAATTCAGATAAGGCTAAAAAGTTCAAAGCGATATGGAAAAGCAAATAACAAGTAACACAAATAATGGAAGCGACATAGATAAAGTAGAGTAATCAAAGTGTCGAAAGTAATAGAAAGATAATAACAGAGGTCAGAAGTCAGAGCACAAGAAATTATAGTGAGCTAATGCGCCTATTAATACGGAAGAATAACGAGACTATGTACTAGCCTTCTACCCTAATATAGGTCCTCCACACCCTTCTATCTAAGGTCATGTCCTCGTTAATCTGTAACTGCACCATGTCCTATCTAATCACCTCTTCCTAATATTTCTTCGGTCTACCCCTACCTTTTGTGAAACCATTCATGTCCAACCTCTCACACATCCGCATTGGGGCATATGTCTCTCCTCTTCACATGCCCAAACCATATCAGTCGCATTTCCCGCATCTTTTCTTCCACTGAGGCCACTCCTACCTTGTCCCGAATAGCCTCATTTCTAATCTTATCGCTTCTGGTGTGCCTACACATCCATCTCAACATTCTCATATCGGCAACCCTCATCTTTTGAACGTGAGAGATCTTAACTGGCCAACACTCTGCACCATACAACATAGCCGGTCTAACCACCACTTTGTAGAACTTGACCTTATGTTATGGTGGCACCTTCTTGTCACATAGCACTCCAGAAGCAAGCCTCCATTCATCCACCCTGCCCTAATATGATGTGTGACATCATCATCAATCTCCTCGCTACCTTGCATGATAGACCCAAGATACATAAAACTACTTTTCTTTTGGATGGCCTGGGCACCTAGTCTAACTTCCACACCAACCTCCTAAGGTGTCTCACTGAACTTGCACTCTAAGTGCTCTGTCTTGGTCCTACTAAGCTTAAACCCTTTAGACTCTAAAGTATGTCTCCAATCCTCCAGCATCGATCAGGACTATATCTTCCGCAAAAAGCATACACCATGGCACCTCACCTTGAATTTGTTGCATCAATCCATCCATCACCAAGGCAAATAAAAACAGACTAAGAGCTGATCCTTGATGCAACCCCATCACAACTGGGAAGTGCTCTGAGTCCCCTCCTGCTGTCCTTATCCTGGTTTTGGCTCCCTCATACATGCCTTTGATCACCTTAATGTACGCTATAGGTACACTTTTAGCCTCCAAACATCTCCATAGTATCTCTCATAGGACTTTATCGTAAGCCTTTTCTAGGTCGATGAATACCTTATACAAGTCCTTCTTCCTTTTCCTATACTGCTCCACCAGTCTCCTCATAAGGTGAATGGCTTCTGTAGTTGAGCGTCCCGGCATAAATCCAAACTGGTTCTCTGAAATAAACATGTCTCTCCTAACCGTCATCTCCATCACTCTTTCCCACACTTTCATAGTATGGCTTAGAAGCTTGATACCTCTATAGTTATTGCAGCTCTGGATATCCCCTTTGTTTTTGTATAGAGGGATCATTACGCTCGACCTCCATTCCTCGGGCATCGTTTTCGACTTAAAGATGATATTAAATAACCTAGTCAGCCACTCAAACCATCTGAGTTCACACTCTTACAAAAATCCCCAAGAATCTCGTTAGGTCTGGTCGCTCTCCCCCGGCACATCTTGTGCACAACACCCTTAACCTCTTCGACCGTAATACTGGTGCAACACCCATAATCGTGAGGCCTCCCTGTATGATCCAAATCTCCCAACCCAATCTCTTTGTCCCCTTCTTCATTCAAGAGTTTTTAGAAGTACGACTGCCACCTCTATTTAATAGAGGTCTCCTCTACCAATACTTTTCCATGCTCGTCCTTAATTCACTTTGCTTGATCCACATTGCGTGCCCTTCTCTCCCGCGCCTTGGCTAGCTTGAAAAATTTCGTATCCCCATTTTTCTCTTCTAGCTCAGCATAAAGGCATTCAAAAGCTGCCATTTTTGCCGTCGAAACCACCAACTTCGCCTCCTTCCTCGCTATCTTACAAAGTTCCCTATTCGTCCACTTCTCCACCTCATCCTTGCTTTCTATCAGCTTTGCATATGCTATCTTCTTTGCTTCCACCTTTCTTTGCACTTCTCCAATATACCATAAGTCCCTTCGGTGCCGACCATGGCTATCTGTCGAGACTCTCAACACTTCTCTTGCTACAACCCTAATACAACTAGTTGTCCTATCCCACATAGTGTTTGCATCCCCACTACTATCCCAAGCCCCCATATCCTTCAATTTCTCCCCCATCTCCAGGGCACCTATTGTGGTCAAACTCCCCTATCTGATCCTAAGTCGGTCATCCCCGACCCTCTTCTTCCTCATTATCTTGATCCTTAAATCCATCACCAAGAGCTTATGTCGGGTCGTAAGGTTTTATATCGGAATGACCTTATAGTCTTTGCACAAACTTTTATCATCCTTCCTAATGAGTAAAAAATCTATCTGAGTATTAGCCACCGTACTCCAGAAGGTTACCAAGTGGTCCTCCTTCTTTAGAAAGCTAAAATTGGCTATCACCAACCCAAAAGCTCTTGCAAAATCCAAAAGTGCAACTTTTCCGCCATTTCTGTCCCCGAAGCCAAAGCCTCCATGAACATCATCATACCCTCCTGAAATAGACCCGATGTGTCCATTGAAATCCCCTCCCATGAAAAGCTTTTCAGTTAGCTTTAGAACCTACCCATTTGGTCTCTTGTACACTAGCTATATTAATCTTCCTCTTCTTTAGAATCTTAACTAGCTCTATGGATTTTCCCGTCAATGTCCCAATGTTCCAAGAACCTACTCTCAGACTAGACACTCCTTTAACCCACTTACCCCTTCTTACCCTCGTCCTCATCTCTGAGCGAGAATATGACCCTAGTCTACCATCACTATCCAAAGCCACGAAAATGCGTATGAACTAATAAAATATTCAAAGGTTTAAAGTAAGCAAAAATGTAACTACAATTATATGAGCAAAGGAATAGATATGAAAAGATATGGAAGCCGGAGGTACCAACTCCAGTTGAAATGCGCCACTGAAAAACACTATTTAATGAAGAAATATTTTATTAAGGAATTTTGTCGAACACCTTCAAGGCACTGTCCACCGAAGACACACAGTGGATCTGCTAATCCAAAAAGACAAAACTCATATCTTCTTCTAAGCTGAAACATGACAACCAAATCAAAGTAGCAAAGCACAAAATATTGTGCTGATTATAATACAATATAAAAAATGGTAGGAGTAATTTGGAATTTGAAATATCTAGAATGCAGTTGTGAAATAGAAATAAAAAATATAAAATATAAAACAAAAATATGTAGAATGTAAGCTCTTTCGTGTGCCTGAGATTCGCGATAGCTCCATCGGTAAATTTTTGGAGCTTGTAGAAGACGAGAGGACGCCGGACATTGCTAGAGCTTGGAGCTTGGACGCCGGCGCAGTGAGGCGGGATACTGGAATGGAAGATGGCGGGCGTCGGTGGCTACCCTAAAAGTCACCGAAAAACAGAGATGTTGGAAGAGAGACGTTGAAGACAAGAGAAGATAACCCAATAATAAATTATAGGTGTATACTGTTAGGACATAACTAATGAATTTCAAGTTTAACTGATTAGAAGTATAAGAGATTTACTCATAAGAGGATGTGCAAGTAGTGTGCTTTTAAGAAAATGTTGTTCATTATATGGTAGAGAAGATGCGCAACACTGGTGATACATTAAATTGAGCTGAAATTGTCACGACCCAAGCCTAGGACCTAGACGTGACATGGCGAATGAGGAACCCGAAAGTGCCTCAAACAAGCCTCTTAACATTCTTTTAGCCTTTCATAGGTAATGATGATAAATAAACAAGCGGAAATCATAATAGTAAATCTTCAACTTACATATGTCCAAAATACCTCTAAATATTAGATTTAACGGGGCTAAGACAAGTCTCTAGCTCACCCTCAATAATAATAGAAGAAATGCCATAGTAAAATATCCAAACATATCATAAGCTAGAAAGATAAAGGAGTATTGTTCCCGGAACATGGGAACTCACCAAAAGTAGTCTTCAACGAAATCTCAACTAGCCACATGGAGGAGAACGAGAAGGATCACTAGTCCCTACATGGTGAATTCATGTAGGCAAAAGAGTATGCGTTAGTACTTTGAATGTACTAAGTATGTAAGGATGCATGAACATTGAGGAAACATTATAACATTTATGTAATATGGAACATAATGTAATGCATGCATAATAAATCATATAGATATCCTTTAAAACATTCATTTTGTGGGAAAATAACCATAACCGACATTTAAGACCATGCAAGCTATTACATGGAATCCAACATAACCCCTTATGTTGGCCTGGGAGACTACTTGCCAGGTAGAACTCCGTCAACTTCATTCATTTCTTTAAATTTAACTTTAGGGCTATTTATGGATCTATTAGCCTAAGCCTACAAGGGCTCCTATGTTGGTACATAGTTAATGAGACAAGGGGTTGCTACTAGGATTCTCTTACCGAATCGAACCTCAATGCTCCATTCGGTGCTAAGTCAATCCCACAGAATAGTTTAATACTTCAAAATATTTATAGCATATAACTTGAGAATTCAAGTATCATATTCGGTAGAATAGCTCATTAAAATATTTGATAATTCAAATATGCAAGAATTGTCCTTATTGCATAAAGAATCCATCATTCATATCATTTCATCATTTTTTTCATTTCATAAGACTCCTTTTTGATCAAAGATATTGCTTTCATAGACATTCATTTGGAGTCAAAGCTTTCAATTCAAACTTTATTAAAAATATAGTAAAACTAGGTGGGTTCAAATCACTTCAACTTGCAAATATGTATGTAAATAAATATACATAAATACTTTAAAATCCATTAATTAAATATCATGCTTTAAACAACCCACCATGAATTTCAAGATCCTTTAAATAGATAAATAGAGGAACCATCAATTCATACATATAAAATTATGTTGCATCAAAATAGACCAATAATTATTATTTTAACCATGATTCATACTATTAATTAAAAATAAGAATTATTATAAGAAAATATTACTTGAAATCAAGAGACTTAATTGAAAGAGTTTTTGGACTACATGGGTGGAAGAACCCATGGATAAACACCCACATAACTTAGAGTAAAGCTTAAAGAAAATAAATATAATTTATCATACAATCAACATAATTTAGATATGAGAGTGGAAGGAATACTCTCATTGAAGCCTTACATACCTGGAATCCGAAGCTTTAGTCGGAACCGAAGGACTTAATGAACGCTCTTGAGCCCTAACTTTTCTCCCCGCCGGAATATTTTGTGTACTATCCGAAGTATATGAATCACCGAAATAGTATTTCTTCACTACTAAGAAGTAAAACTATATTTGAGAATGAGTAAATAAGTGTATAGAGAGAAGAGTTATTTGAGAAAGCTTGATGAATAAAATGAGGATATAAGGTAGGTATTTATAGGTGTGGAGGAGGGACCTAACAATAAATAAAATAATTTCAAAATTTTTTTTTGAAAATTTAATGGAAAATTGTGATGTCATGAATGATGTTAATGAAGGACAATTTATGTCATGAGTGATGTCAAATGTATCTAGATCTTTCAATGGTAGGTGAGATGAGTTATTTTTAATAGAATACTCTTTTTCAGAGTTGCATTTGAATAAAATAAATTCCTTATTAGGATTTGGTGTGTTCATAAGAATTGTAGTTATGGAAGTCTAGTTTCATATCGTTCAAGAATCAACCAATGTGGATAATCCTACAGTGAGATATGATTTTTCTTCTATAAATACTCCATTCCATCACAGCATCCTATCTTACAACAATTAATTTATTTGACCTACTTAACCTACGAAACTTAATTTCACAAAAGTTGTAGGTAATGATCTTGTGGTTACTCAGAAATTTGAATCACCAATTTGGACAATCCTATAAAATGTTATGCCCAAAATACAGAGGCTGTATCATTTTTAGGCGAGAATTGAAGCATTGTATACTACGTTTTTAGGGGATGTTACATTATCTCCCCCTTGGGAATATTCATCCTCGAATGAGGAAAGACTTAGCTTGAGTAGAGTAGAGTGTAAACCAATAACCCATCATTAATGCAATAGTGTAATTTAAAACATCGTTTAAAACATATTTTATAATTTTGCAAGCATATGACAAGAAATGTTGAGATGCAAAGATTTCAAGGAATTGAGCAAGGACAACTTAATACCTTAGATTTGGGTAGAGGGGAAAAGATGAGGGTATCTCTTAATCATATCCGCTTCCGCTTCCCATGTTGCACTTTCTATTTGTTGATTCCTCCAAAGGACTTTAACAGATGCAACTTCTTTGTTCCTCAATCTCTTAACTTGTCCGTCCAAAATTTCCACAGGAACTTCTTCATAGGTCAAGTTTTCTTCAATATTCACTACTCCTATAGGTACTATGGAACTAGGATCACCCACACTTTTTTTCAACATACACACGTGAAACACCGAATGAACCATGGCCATTTCCAATGGTAATTCCAACTCATATGCAACCTTACCAACACGTCTCACGATTCTATAAGGCCCTACATACCTAGGGCTCAATTTTCCTTTCTTACCAAATCAAACCACACCTTTCATGGGTGAAACCTTCAGATATACCCAATCATCCATATTAAACTCAAGCTCCCTTCTTCTATTGTCAGAATAGGACTTTTGACGACTTTGAGCAGTCTTCAACCTTTCTCTAATGATCTTCACCTTCTCTAAAGCATTAAGTACCAAATCAGGGCCCAACAAGGTCATTTCGTCTACTTCAAACCAACCAACCGGTGATCTACATTGTCTCTCATACAAAGCCTCAAATGGCGCCATCTCACTACTTGAGTGGTAACTATTATTATAGGCAAACTCAATGAGTAGTAGATGATCATCCCAATTTCCTTTAAACTCCAACACACAAGCCCTTAACATATCCTCTAGTGTTTGGATCATCCTTTCGGCTTGCCCATCCATTTGAGGATGGAATGTTGTGCTCAACTTTACCTTAGTACAGAGGCCTTTATGAAATGATCTCCAAAAGTGAGAAGTGAATTGGGTACCACAATCCAAAATAATGGATAACGGCACACCATGCAACCTCACCAACTCCCGAATATACAATTTGGCATAGTCTTCGACTCTATAGGAAGTCTTAACTGGTAGGAAGTGAGCTACTTAGTCATTCTATCAATAATTACCCAAATCGAGTCATGACGCTTCCGGGTATGAGGCAAACCCACTACAAAATCTATATTCACATCTTCCCACTTCAAAGTAGGGATTTCAATATCTTGGGCTAGGCCACCCGACTTTTGATGTTTCGCCTTCACTTGTTGGCAATTCGTACATTCGGACACAAACCTTGCTATGTCCTTCTTCATGCCACCCCACCAATACAACTCTTTTAAGTCTCGGTACATTTTCGTTGAACCGGGATGAATGGAGTATGTAGAATTATGAGCCTTCATCATGATCAAACTCCTTAGGCCATCAACATTCGGAACACATATCCGACCTTGATAGTATAGCACCCCATCTCCTCCTTGGGAAAAGACCTCTATCCTCTTTTCCTTTACCAACTTCTTTAACTCGATAAATGTTGGGTCAAGATCTTGCTTTGATTTAATATCCACCACCAAAGAGGATTCAGACCTATTTTGAACAACCATACCATCATCATTAGTACCACACAACTTCACCCCTAATCTAGCCAACCGGTGAACATCCTTCACCAACTCCCTCTTCCCTTCATCCACATGGGCCACACTCCCCATAAATACTCTACTAAGCTTATCGGCAACCACATTGGCTTTACTCGGATGATAGTGCACACTCATGTCATAGTCCTTAAGGAGTTCTAACCACCTCATTTGCCTTAGATTAAGGTCCTTTTGGGTGAACACATATTGAAGACTTTTATGATCAGTATACAATTCCACATGCACCCCATAGAGGTAATGCCTCCAAATCTTCAGAGCAAAAAACTACGACCGCCAATTCAAGGTCATGAGTAAGGTAGTTATGCTCATGCACCTTTAATTGCCTAGAATCATAGCCTATGACCTTGCCCTTTTGCATTAGTATACAACCTAAACCAATCTTTGAAGCATCACAATAAACTACAAACCCTTCTAATCCTTCCAGGAGAGTTAAAATAGGAGCGGAGGTAAGTCAATCTTTTAAGGTCTGGAAACTCTTCTCACACTCATCTGTCCATATGAATTTGGATTTCTTTTTGTTCAATTTAGTCATAGGAGATGAAATGGAAGAAAAACCTTTGACAAACCTTCTATAGTACCCGACTAGACCCAAGAAGCTCCTAATGTTTGAAGGAGATAATGGTCTAGGACAATTTTTGACTGCCTTTATTTTCTTAGGATCAACCTTGATCCCATCACCGGATACTACGTGACCAAGAAATGCCACCTCATTTAACCAAAATTCGCACTTACTAAATTTTGCAAATAATTGTCTATCCCTCAATGTTTGAAGCACAATTCTAAAGTGATTTTTATGTTCTTCCTCACCCCGAGAGTAAATCAAAATATCATCAATGAAGACCACTACAAAGGTATCAAGGTAAGGTTTGAATACCCTATTCATCAAGTCCATGAACACTGCTGGTGCATTCGTCAACCCAAAACTCATTATCACAAACTCAAAGTGACCATACCTTGTTCAGAAGGCCATTTTGGGAATGTCATACTCCTTCACCCATAATTGGTGATAGCCAGACCGAAGGTCGATCTTGGAGAAGTGACTTGCCCCTTGCAATTGATCAAACAAGTCATCTATTCTAGGGAGTGGGTACTTGTTCTTAATGGTCATCTTATTTAATTGTCGGTAGTCTATGCACATTCGAAGCGACCCATTCTGTTTTCTCATAAATAACATGGGAGCACCCCATGGCGAAATACTTGGTCTTATGAACCCCTTCTCTAACAAGTCCTTTAATTATTCCTTCAATTCTTTCAATTCTGTCGGGGCCATACGGTAAGGAGGAATAGAGATAGGTTGGGTATCAGGGAGGAGATCGATACCAAAATCAACTTCCCTTTTTAGAGGGATACTGGGAAGGTCATTGGGAAAGACATCAGGAAATTCATTGACTATAGGAACCGACTCAAGAGGAGGACTTTTGGAGTTGACATCCCTAATCCTCATAATGTGGTAAATACATCCCTTAGAAATCATTTCGCGGGCCTTAAGATAAGAAATAAACTATCCCTTCACCACCGAATCACAACCCTACCATTGAATAACAGGCTCATTTGGAAATTAGAACTTGACTCGGCGATTCCTACAATCTATGAAAGCATAAGATGCATGTAACCAATCCATCCCAAGAATGACATCAAAATCTATCATGTCAAGCTCAATGAGATCACAAGGAATAACTTTATACAAGATAGACACAAGGTAAACCCTATAGACCTTTCTAGCAATAACTAACTCACCAACGGGGGTAGACACCAAATAGGGCTCTAATAACATTTTAGGTAAAATATTGAATCTATTAGCAAGGAATCGAGTGACAAAAGATAAATTTGCACCTGGATCTAATAGTGCATATACATCAAAAGAAAAGACTTTTAACATATCAGTAATGACACTGGGTGCATCCTCAACCTCTTATCTCCCATGCAAGACGTAAAAGTTGTTGGTGCATTAGACACCTCCTTGGACTTGTTTACCATGAGCAATTTGGCCTTGAGGCCTACCACCACCATCTGTACAATCCTTAGTGTGGTGGCCCAGCTTTCCACACTTAAAGCATGCATTGGAGCCGGCTAAGAATTCCCCTTTGTGAGTCCTTCCACACTTCTTGCAAGCGGGGAAAATTTGAGTAGCAACATTCTCTCTTGGAATCATTGGTTTACCACCCTTATCCTTGTTGAACCTTGGAGGAGGAGTATTGGAACCTTGTTCTACAAATTGTTGCCCACCTTGGCCTTTTCCATTGTTTCCATAATCGGACCTTTGAAGGTTAAACCCTCCACCATCTACTCTAGCCTTTTTGAACCCCCTTGATCTCTCTCTAAGCTTCTCTTCTTCAATTTGTTATGCGTAACTCATTAACCGATAGATGTCTATCTCGTTGACCAACATGGCCATTTTGCACTCCTTAGACACCAGGCTTGAGACACCGGAAATAAACTTGCTCATCCTAGCTCTTAGGTCGGAGACCATGAATGGAACATACTTTGACAACTTAGTGAATTTGAGAGCATACTCCCTCACACTCATACTCTCTTGACGGAGGTTGATGAACACTTGGATTTTGGCCTTCCTTAGCTCCAATGAGAAGAAGTGGTCTAGGAAGGCACCTTTGAACTCTTCCCATCCTATCGACTCTATTTCTTCATCCCTCTCAACAACCCATTGTTCATACCATAGTCGAGCCACCTTTGAGTTGATAGGCCACTAGCTCGGCCTTCTCATTTGGTGGCACACCCATGATAGTCATAATATGATACACCTCATTAATGAACTCCATAGGGTCCTCATCTAGTTTAAAACCATCGAACTTGGGTAGATTCATCCTTTGGAAATCCCGAATCCTAGAGGATGGATTTTGCATTTGGGGAGAAGGAATACCTAGATTCCCTTGGTTGGCTACGACTTGATCTAACAAAGTAATAACACTGCGAAACTCGGCATGGGTTACCTCGTCCTTATGATGTTGGGCATTGGGAACCGGAGGAGTTTGGTCCTCATCATCAACCCTTGCTCTTCGAGGTACTCTTACGAGCCATTATCTAAAGAAAACGAAATTGGTCATTAGTTAAAGGAAAGCTTAGGACACTCTAAGGCACGACATGAATTTGAAAGAAGTGAAAACTTTACTAAACGCCTCATAGTCTCTTCTTCATAATTATGGCGCGCTTCACAACCATGAATAAGACCCTATTTGACGCGGTATGTTGGACTCCAAGGACTATTCAAAACCTCGGGATCTGATAACAAGTTTGTCATGACCAAAGCCTAGGGCCTAGATGTGACATGGCGAATGAGGAACCCGAAAGTACCTCAAACAAGCCTCTTAGCATTCTTTTAGCCTTTCATAGGTAATGATGATAAATAAACAAGCGGAAATCATAATAGTAAATCTTCAACTTACATATGTCCACAATACCTCTAAATATTAGATTTAACGGGGCTAAGACAAGTCCCTAGCTCACCCTTAATCATAATAGAAGAAATGCCATAGTAAAATATCTAAACATATCATAAGCTAGAAAGATAAAGGAGTATTGTTCCCGGAACATGGGAACTCACCAAAAGTAGTCTTCAACAAAATCTCAACTAGCCACATGGAGGAGAACGAGAAGGAGAACTAGTCCCTACATAGTGAATTCATGTAGGCAAAGAGTATGCGTTAGTACTTTGAATGTACTAAGTATGTAAGGATGCATGAACATTGAGGAAACATTATAACATTTATGTAATATGGAACATAATGTAATGCATGCATAATAAATCATATAGATATCCTTTAAAACATTCATTTTGTGGAAAAATAATCATAACCGACATTTAAGACCATGCGAGCTATTACATGGAATCCAACATAACCCCCTATGTTGGCCGGGGAGACTACTTGCCAGGTAGAACTCCGTCAACTTCATTCATTTCTTTAAATTTAACTTTAGGGCTATTTATGGATCCATTAGCCTAAGCCTACAAGGGCTCCTATGTTGGCACATAGTTAATGAGACAAGGGGTTTCTACTAGGATTCCCTTACAGAATTGAACCTCAATGCCCCATTCGGTGCTAAGTCAATCCCACAAAATAGTTTAATACTTCAAAATATTCATAGCATATAACTTGATAATTCAAACATCATATTCGGTAGAATAGCTCATTAAAATATTTGATAATTCAAATATGCAAGAATTGTCCTTATTGCATAAAGAATCCATCATTCATATCATTGCATCATATTTTCATTTCATAAGACTCCTTTTTGATCAAAGATATTGCTTTCATAGACATTCATTTGGAGTCAAAGCTTTCAATTCAAATTTTATTAAAAATATAGTAAAACTAGGTGGGTTCAAATCACTTCAACTTGCAAATATGTATGTAAATAAATATACATAAATACTTTGAAATCCATTAATTAAAAATCATGCTTTAAACAACCCACCATGAATTTTAAGAACCTTTAAATAGATAAATAGAGGAACCATCAATTCATACATATAAAATTATGTTGCATCAAAATAGACCAATAATTATTATTTTAACCATGATTCATACTATTAATTAAAAATAAGAATTACTATAAGAAAATATTACTTGAAATCAAGAGACTTAATTGAAAGAGTTTTTGGACTACATGGGTGGAAGAACCCATGGATAAACACCCACATAACTTAGAGTAAAGCTTAAAGAAAATAAATATAATTTATCATACAATCAACATAATTTAGATATGAGAGTGGAAGGAATACTCTCATTGAAGCCTTACATACCTGGAATCCGAAGCTTTAGTCGGAACCGAAGGACTTAATGAACGCTCTTGAGTCCTAACTTTTCTCCCCGCCGGAATATTTTGTGTACTATCCGAAGTATATGAATCACCGAAATAGTATTTCTTCACTACTAAGAAGTAAAACTATATTTGAGAATGAGTAAATAAGTGTATAGAGAGAAGAGTTATTTGAGAAAGCTTGATGAATAAAATGAGGATATAAGGTAGGTATTTATAGGTGTGGAGGAGGGACCTAACAATAAATAAAATAATTTCAAATTTTTTTTTTGAAAATTTAATGGAAAATTGTGATGTCATGAATGATGTTAATGAAGGACAATTTATGTCATGAGTGATGTCAAATGTATCTAGATCTTTCAATGGTAGGTGAGATGAGTTATTTTTAATAGAATACTCTTTTTCAGAGCTGCGTTTGAATAAAATAAATTCCTTATTAGGATTTGGTGTGTTCATAAGAATTGTAGTTATGGAAGTCTAGTTTCATATCGTTTAAGAATCAACCAATGTGGATAATCCTACAGTGAGATATGATTTTTCTTCTATAAATACTCCATTCCATCACAGCATCCTCTCTTAAAATAATTAATTTATTTGACCTACGTAACCTCCGAAACTTAAATTATGGTCTTCACAAAAGTTATAGGTAATGATCTTGTGGTTACTCAGAAATTTGAATAACCCAATTTGGACAATCCTATAAAGAGTTATACCCAAAATACAGAGGTTGTATCCTTTTTAGGCGAGAATTGAAACATCCTATACAACGTTTTTAGGGAATGTTACAGAAACTATAATCAAATTCATCTAGTTTGTATTTTTGGATTTTATGTTGTACTGGATTCTCTAGATACTGAAGTTCTAATGACAAATTATTGGATTATCATTTGTGCTGAATTTCATGATACGGCCTGTATATTACCTTGTCCATTGTCATTAGTTGTTGAATTTTAATTTAGAAGTATTTGTGTCACGACATGAAATCCCAGGTCATGGTGACACTTACTAACATCCCACCAGTAGGTAAGACGAATTCATAGCCTAGAATAAGAAATAACGAGCTATCAAGCGGAAGAGAAACATACGAAAGGAAAAGAACAAATATAAAAATAAAAGAAAGAGAGGGAATCAAAATATACATAAGACACTCCCAAGACTTGGTATCAGTCAATAGACGAGCTTCTAATCACAATAATAGTACAAGGTAAGTACAAATATACAAAACTATCTCTTAATATAAAATAAAGAAGAGTCCAACCAAAATTAGAAGGAGAGGGACAACTTCGAATGCCAAGAGCTCACCCCATGTCTCCGGTCCCAACTGCTTTGCACGAGGCACACGTCAACAACGAGAACTCATATTATGATTTGCAGGGTGTAAAAATATAGTATAAGTATCAAACATATGGTACTCAGTAGACTATGTCCAATTAACCTCCAAAAATAACGCAAGCATAAATAATCGGTACCAAAGGAATATAGATTACAAGTAGCTAAAGAAGAGATACTGCCCCAATAAGAGTAAGCAGAGACAAAGGAATATACAATATAAGATATAGATAACTAAGGCAAAGAAACATACATGGAGGCACTAGCCCAATAACTTAACCACGAATAAATTCTACTATGGAAATCAACTAATCGAGGATATACTAAGAGTATCCACTATGAAACATCATAACAGCCAAAAGGCAAATCTAATCCAATTGTATCTGAAAGCTACAATATAGAGGGAATCAAGGAAAAATCTAAACCAATCATGTAAACCAACCATCATACTTTCACAAACTACACAATTATAATCAAACAATAATCTAACCGAACTCCGCTAAGCTTGAAAGGTATAAAACAACAAACATAATTCAATCGTACCAATTTAAGACCGACAGGTGCAAATAGTAAACAATTATAATGATGATAGGCGATGGATGTGAATAAAAGTATGCAATGAAGAACAGTAGTGCCATCAATACTAAGTGCAAAATAACCACGTATATATACCCATTTCCTGACCCCGACATGTTAGTTAGGACATATGTAGACACCCCTTCTCCTGTTTAGTGGTTCATATGGATTAAAGGACTCTAAAAGTCCATATATACCGCCTGGTCCTGATCTAGGAATTTCACAACCTATCTATTATAGTATCGGATCTTCTCTACCATGGTATTGGATATACATCTGAAAACCACAATAGTGTAGAAAAGTTCGGCAATCTCCTCGATCGATCAAGTAAAAAGTGAGCACATTCTCAATGTCTCTTTATATAAAGAAAATTCATTTATCAAAGTAAAGATAGTATGAATCCCATCAAAAATTAGTTTTAAAAGTAGAAAGGCAAAATCCTACTTTCTCAAAAATGGTAGTAAAAATCAACTAAATGTACATAACTAAAAATACCTTGCTCCTAGAGCATAGAATCCAGCTTTCCCTCGACCAAGGCCTCGAGCTAAATAATTATAGCAAAATGTCAAACCTCAACTTTGAAGAGGCTAACAACACAAAACTAAGCAATATGTAAGGAATTTCTAGCCTAATCTAGGGATTTTGCAACACAATACTAGCTTGAGGCTCCTACGGGAATCAAGTAAATAATAATAAAGAAGTAATTCTAAACCCTCCCTATACATCCCTACCCCATAAATAATCTATACTAAATAATATCTCATGGAGCACAATTTTAAAAAATAGATTGTAGCCTACCTAGAAACCAAACTATAAATTTGACCATCCACGAGCTACCCATATCTTCTTCACATCCTCCGAATGCCACAACAATATCAATATCATAAAATATACATCATTACGAGAAGAAAGATACCCATATTGTTATAACATATCCCAAGTCCAAAATTAGGTTAAAAATAGACATGTGGGACCCGTTAATAGAATTCTAAAATTGAGTCCCTAATAGCTTAAAGGAACTTGTGTCTCAAAATTTGGAACAACCCAAGCTCAAGAACCCACTTAAATCATCCCACACAATTAAGGGTTTAAGAACACGGTTAGAAAAGCCAATTGAGCTTGGCACATTAGAGACTTGGAAGTCTCAAATAACTCATATGTAGTGGGTTTGTCTGTTGATCGGTAAAGGAGGAAAGAAGAGCACGGTAAGGATATGGCACATATGAAGACTAAGATTGATATTCTTACAAAACACTTGATACGAGCTAGTTCTACAAAGGTTAATATTGTTGGTTTGCAATGTGTACTTCAAAGACATGATGGATGTGATGTTGAAATAGATGAAGAGGCACATTTTTTGTTAACAACCACCCGTGGGGTTTCGGACCAATACTCAAGGATCTAACCAAGATTCTTGGCATCAAATTCAAGAAAACCAAGGTTGAAACTATTACAAGTACAACAACTATGAGTGATCTCGGCGCATAGATCAAGGTAACTGGAAGGGAAAATATGGCTACAAGAATAACCATAATGGCAATTATGTTCCTCCGCAGGGTTCAAAGAAAGGTGAGATAAGTTGGTCTAGGATAGAAGATATGATGGAACAAATGTGAAAGAGGGTTGAGATGATAGATGCTGGGATCAAACAAGTGAGAGGTGATATCTCTAATGTGACTTAGTTGAAAAACTCTCACTCTACAACCATTAATAAGCTTGAGCAATGATACACCCAAACTTACACACCAATTAATAACTTTAAAGAGGTCATTGTGAAATATAGAACCCAACTAGGTTGGAGTTGAATCCATACAGAATGTGAAAGAAATAAGTTTACTAGCACTTATGTTTAGTTGTGGTTAGTATTTTCCAAAAGTAAAAATTGCATAAAGTAAATTGGGGTTTGTTTGTTCAATTCAGTAATGAGTAAAAATTTTCACAATAACAAAGAAAAACAAAATTAGAGTTTTGAACAATATGAGAATGTAGCTAGGACTGTGTTCCCCATGACATGTAACTCAGTTGACGCCTCGTATCAGTGCTTGTGTTTCAATACATCTCATGAAAAATCTAGAAATTTATGGACATCTAAACATCTTCAAGCTCTATTAGGTGAAATTCATTCTTTACTTTTCAATCTCCAAATGTATATCTATCTAACTCTTGTTTTTGACCTCAGAAAACTATCCCCTCCCGGGCTTACATTCTTAGACAAAGGTTGTAGCTTCGAATCTCCATTATAGTTAATTTTTTCTAATCACTACCCCTCTCCCGAGAAATTAATGACTACAGGTAAAATTTTAATATGTTCACGCGTTTAAAGAAAAATAACACGAAGATAACAAAAATGCATGCTTGAACGTTGATCCAAAATCATCTATATGTTTGCCTACTTTTTTATTTCATCATGATTCTCAAAACCCTAGTTAAGGGATTTAGCTACTCATATTCATAAGCAAAGTGTTAAGAATTTTTGTAGAATTCATAAAATAATACTTATATTTATAAAATAGTTAATCTTGAATCAATCGATGAATGATGAATCAAGAAAAGAACGAGAATCAATAATCAATTTTAATCACCAAAAGTTGTTTTAAAGTATGTCTCACACGTAGCTCAATGCTCAAAAAGTGGAAAAATTGTTTAACATAAATATAAATCCTATGTAGAGTATAGATAGAATACAAAAGTAGATCCTAAACAAAGTAGAAAAACTAAGTAAGCACTGGTTCAAGATGACAGTTCATGGACCGTACTACGTTTCATGCCTTGTGGTGTTGCCTCATTGTCTTTGCCTAGGCTTTTCTTCTTCTTATTTCATCACTCCACAGATAGGCTTCATGGACTGTTTAGGACATAACGGTCCATTCAGGGTCTCGTGAAGTTTGCCTTAGGATGTTCCTTGGTCTTCTTAATACCTTCTTTACGGGCAATGTCAATGAACCGTTTTATCTTCCACGGTGCGTGGAATGTCTCGTGAGATCTCCTTGGAAATATATGGATCCTTTTCAGCATCTTTTTCATGATCAATCTTCACAACCCATGTCATCTTCTATGTCGCATGAAGGGTTTTGTGGGAATCCACTTGGACAAAAAGCTCTTGCCCTCTTTTCATAACCTGTCCTATAATAGTCTACTCCATGGGATTCACGCCTTATGGAGGGCTTTGTGAACCCACAACTGTAGTTAGCTTAAGCTCAAAATCAAAAATTTAGCCGAAACCTTGTGCACGGCTTAATTTTCCTACAATCAAACATAAGCACACATCATATTTTCAAGAGCAAGCTTGGAACTCATGCTAATTCAACAGTTTGAGAGCCAAAAGTATCGTATATATGTGATATATCAACACCCTCAACTTAGAGTAATTGTTTGTACTCAAGCAATGAAAACTAAACAAACTACAACGATGCGCAAATACAAATGACACTTAAAAGATGTATAGTAGCCCCAAACACAATATACATGACCCTTTTTCTCTTTCAATTTAAATTGGTTATGCAATATACCAAATATTCCAACTAACTGGCAAGGATGTATTTACAATATTTAACTACTCCATTTCTTTTCTTTTTTCTCTCGTTACATGCTTCTTTTTCATACCCTAACTTTTTCCACTTTCCTCTATAGTAGCCACCCTCAACTTAGGATTTTAGCCTGAGTTGAGGTGCACATTGTCCTAGGAGGGACCAGGGCCAAGATAAAGGTCTACCGTCAAAAAAAGAAGATGAATTGTGTTATTTCAAAGAAAAGGTCTTTTCAGGCTCAAACTTTTGGTTCAAAGGGTACAATTTCCTTTGGTTGGTTGTTTTTAGGCTAAGTGGACTATTTTCAACAACCGCCTATGATACTTTTCTAATCAAGCTATTCAATAATTTCAAGGTAACTAACCAGGCAAGTTCTAGCTTACATATACAAAGTTTGAACTAGGGAATTTAGCTCACACACATGACACATAACCTACACTATCCAGCACCAAACGACATGGTCATGTTCTACCATCAAAACATTGTGCATTATCCCCAATATACATCAATAATCTCAAAAAGTAAAAATAAGGGAGGTGATCATACCTGGGATGCCTTAGGTGTTAGTATGTATCTCAGAAGTGGCACAAGCGGTGGTCAGTGAGCTTAATTATGTAGGCTCGCCCAAAGGGTTATAGCTCGTAGCAAGAGTAGGCGTGCCTAAAGGTACCCCACTGGGGTGGTCTCAATAGTAGAAGTCTTAGAAGTCTTGGCTAGAGCGACTTCACTCATCGAAGCTCCAACCCGTGTGGCTTTTTTTTTTTTTTTTTTTATGGGAACAGACCCTACACGAGGCTCCCACCTCTCGTGCACAGTCAGGGGTTAAGTAACACCCCCAAGCCTTACCATAAATAATCAAAATAAAATACAAGGAGGGGGACATAAACCTTACCTCCGATCCTATGGTGGTTCATAAGTCGGCTAACCTATTAAGGTCGGCTAACTCATCCCCGATACAAAAAAGAGACTAACTATAACTAGAAAGCAGTAAACCTGTGAGAGAACTCCTCCCGATATAATTCAACTATGAAAGCATAAATGAGGGAGACTCTCCCTTTCCATGAGAAAAAAAGAAAGTAACCTACACTAGTCCTATTCCAACTATGCTACATACCAGACATAGCTACATTGAAGAAGAACAAGTATACGAAACTTCTATCTCGCATGGGATGGGAAATTCTTTTCATCTTTGCTCTTTTTAGTCTTGTCGTACCAAGTAAATCCAGGTGAAGTGTGCCTTTGTATCAGTATCATGATTACCAGCTAAAGAGGCTGAAAGGAGAGGAAGTATATGGAGCTATAGTAGCCAACAGCCTTGGAGTTGTTGTGGAGAAAAGTGTGGCTGCATTCGAACACCTGCATGGGGGTCCAAATGTATGGTTGCTGCAGACCTGCACCTACAAGTAGCCAAGGCAGCAAACAAACATGGTTGTTGTAGTTCTGTACATGGGAGTGTGTTGCTTTTGGCATCTGTTGTTGCTGATGCTGTTGAACTTCATCTTTCAAGTCTGCACTTTCAGCTTCAGCTCTGTGGTTGAGTTGTTGTTTGGTGTGTGGTTGAGCAGTTGTTTGGTGTTGTGTTCCCACAGTATGTATATGAAGTTGATGGAGATGTAACATGTTACAGCTACTCATGATATTGTTGTTGGTTCTTGGATGTTGTCTATGAGGTTGTTGGAGTTCCATCTGAGTTCCACTGTTGCCTGTATCTCCAATAACCTGCACAAACAAACAAGCAAACAAACAAGCAAACACACAATTCCAAGAGCAGTTCCAACAGTTCTGAATGTGGTGCCATTCCTCTGTTGCAGCTAGCTTCTTCAAATTCTGTATTTATAATATTGAGAGACTCCCATATGTTGTTTGATGTTGTTGGTTGTTGCAGTGTGTCAGTTCAGCAACTTCCATGTGTAGGAGTTCTTTAGTATACCTACACAAGCAACTAAAAGGAAAGCATACAAACCTGCCAATCTGCAGGTTGCTGGAGCTTGCATTTTGGACTTGTAAGTGCTCCTTGTGTACTGCAGATTGTTGGAGCTCATTTGGTGTACCAAAGCTCATCATCAATCCTATACTTAATGGACTTAAAGTTTCCACCTGTAGGCAGCTTCTTGTTGCCTCCAATGGAGAGATAAACAGCTCCTTTGAAGGTATCTTATGTGCCTGTAAAGACAAGTGACAAGAAGACAAACAAGGAGGATAGATGCACAGGCTGCTGCAGGTTCTTTTGTAGCTCCAAGTTACTTCCATAGTAAAGGAGGTTAAGATGCATGTTGTTGCAAGCTACTTCCAAGAGGGGACCCTTAGTTGTGATCAGGATCATCTCCTTAGGGTACCTGCACCCACCAACAGAAACAGAAAAACACACATACAAACAATTTTGCAAGTTATAGTAACTAATGACTTGTAGGTGTTCCTTGTGTGCTTCAAGTTGGTAGAGTTGTTGCTGGGGTGTGTTGATGTTAGAGAATGTGGATGGAAAGCTGAGTGTGCTGCTCCATAGAAGCCCCAGGATATTGCAGCCCTTATAGCAGTTCCAAAAAGGGCCTAAGCAAAAACAATCAAACAAAGACAAGCTACCAAACAAACACAAAAACTAGGAGGGAATTGCAATTCTGCACAGTCCTTGTGTAGGCCTCTTAGTGAAGGTATTTTTTTTGGTGGTTGTATCTGTGATGTGCTCTATGTAGGTGTTGAGAAAACATGTTGATGAGTCCATCCTGACATCTGCAGCTGCAAATACACAGCAACTAACTAAAGACAAGCAAAGACCTGTACAGGTTAATAGAAAAGAATGGGTCTCAAAGAGAATTTTGGAGCCTGTTAGCATTTTCCATGTCGCTCGACTAACGTCTGCACTTATCCGTTTGAGCTGAAACTTTATGAAGTTTGCATATATATCATTTCCTTTGGCCATGCAAAGTTTGAAGGCTTGTTTCCCAAGTTGGAGCTTCCATTTAGCAAAATTCTTCCTTTTTAAGCTTAAGACAGCTGATTGTTTCAAGCTCGCTCGCCTAACATCTCCAATTATCCGTTTGGGCTGAAATTTCTTGGGCCTTGTCAAAATAATATATGCTGCAATCCTGCAAAGTTTGGGGGCCTTTGGACAGGTCCACAAGTGACTCCTCACCCTGCACCTGCTGCCCTGCTGAAGCTTAGAGGTTGCAGGGTGTTTGGAAGTTGTACTTATGCTCTTCTCTATATATTTGTTATTGAAGAATGCTGATATATCACTCCAGACACCTGCAATAATACAGCAAGCAAACCCAAACAAAACATAATATACACAGACTAGCAATAAAGAAGGGACCTCAGTAAGAGCTTTGGAGGGTGTTATCATTTTCCAAGTCGCTCGACTAACGTCTCCAATTATCCATTTGAGCTGAAACTTTATGAAGTTAGCATATATATCCTCTCCTTTAGCCATGCAAAGTTTGAAGGCTTGTTTCCCAAGTTGGAGGATCCAAATTACTAAAGGCCCTCTCTTTAGGCTTAAGGCAGCTGATTGATTAGCAAATGGTTCCAGGATTGCCAACATAGTTAATTTGTGATAATCCTTGAGTTTTTGGAGTCTATCCAAGGCACCTTGAGTATCAATACTCCTTGCATTCCAGCATATTGTATTCATCATCAAAGTTTCAGGGATTTGGACCTTGTGTTGATGCCACTCTTATAAGTAGCATTATCTGAACTGGTGGAGATGTCTTATTTCTGTTTTTTCTTCTTCTTCTTTGCTTGCTGACCCCTGGGTGATAAACCCTGCTTCTCAGTGACTTGCAACACTTCATCCTGAGTTGTAGAATCTGTGATATCATCCATTGCTCTAATGGGAGAGGCACTAGTTTCCTCATCCTCATCATGAGTTTGTTCCCTTTGATCTAGGTCCTCTTCATCTTCAGATTGAATAGGTCTATATTCATCCTCCAAGTCATCTGATATGGCTCTCTTATTAAGCACACACAATTCAGTAGAGCTGGATTGAATTTGAAGAGGTGAAGCATGAATCCCTGCTTGTTCACCAACCAACACATAGTTTCTATGTTGTGTCTTTTCAGACAGAGATTTTTTTTTTTCCTATATTTTTCTTCAGTGCCTCCCTCTTCTTTTTACTCAAAGACAGAGTATATTTATTGTTCAGTAGCTGAATCACTGCACCTGTATTTTGTTCACTAATTTTTGGAGATTCAACACCTCCCTTATCACTGTCCTCTAAAAGCTGTTGAACATCATCTTGTTGCAATGGCATGTTGGACCTTATCTCTGCTGGAATAGTGGTGGCAGGGGCTCTATGGCTTCAATCTTCTAGTGCCCTCTCTTCTTTTCCCCTAGCTTACGTTTTTGTAGCCCTTTGTTCTTTCCTCAAACATTTTTCCTCAGCATCCACTTTATTAGAGGGAGGACTTGACCTATTCTGGTGTTTCTTTCCCTTGCCCTTTTTATCGAGCTTAATATCGATACAGTGCCACACACCTCATCTAGTCATATGGTCTCCAGAGGGGAAGGAAATAGCTACATCAACACATCAAGGGAAATCAGAGTGGCAATAGTGGAAGACTTCTATTTCATCTTACCTAACTCATCACGCAGTGATACCAACTGTTCATTCACAGAATCAGCCTCCAAACTACCTAAGCTATCAATTTACTCCATGAGGTGTTCCTCTAGGCCATCTACTCGACCCTGCAAGACACTGATCTCCCTCCAAAAGTCGGTGCAAAGTTGGTCCTCTACCTTTTGAACCTTAGTCTATACTACATGTGGTAGTCTTTCAATCACCATATCCAATAGTGCCACGTTATGACATAGATTAGTATCTAATTTTGAAAGAAACCCATATGGTATGATCACCAACATTCCAACATTTGATGCTTTCTTAGGAGGCCGGCTCTTTCCCTCGGGCTGCTCAGAATCCTCGCTGGTAGGTGGGGCAGTAGAGACCCCCTCCAAATATAGAGTGGTCGGCGGTGCACCTTGCATGATAGTGATTGGGATGGAAGATCGGGATGTCATAAGCTTATAGAGTGGGTTATCAACATCATTAATTAATATGATATTTGTGGCCTTTGTGACTATAGTATATTAATCTAGGAACCAACTGATAGGAACCCCAGAACTTTCACAAAACCTCCAGATCAAACACAAGAAAGGTAGATCGGCTTTTTCATTGGGGGCTCGATCAAGGATTTTGATAGCAATTAATTAACCCATATTTAAAGCATATAGAGCCATGATGCATACATCCAATGATGCTACGATATGAGGAAAGTATTATCATTTACTTTTGGCCTCAGACAAGCACAAACAACGACCCACCAGAATTTGGCTGTAAAAGTTAGTGATGCCTTTATAATCAACTATCTCAGGTTCTTCAACAAAGATATATCGACGCGCTCGATAGTAATTATTTGTGCTATCCACCTCAGAATATCGGCCCAAGAGGTAGGATCCTCCATTTACTACTTGTTAGTGACTAAATAGTATTGGTGCTCATATAGCCCTATCTGCAACATAATCTAGTCCATGTACAAATCGGAGGAGCGTGGCCTCAAAAATATCTACTCGGACTCCCCGCATCTGATCATCTTCTACTGGTGGAAGCTTTGATGCTAACGTTTTCTTTTTCTTCCTCAATGATTCATTGGTAATTGAGTTTAGTAGTGTGGCTTCATATGTGGTATATAACTCTTATCTAAGTCTCTCACAATAGTAGCCCTGGGGTGTACTCATCCAGTCAAACTGATGGAGGCCGATCACCTCCTTGATATTAGGAACCCCAGTCATACTATCGATGACAATCCTAATTTCAACTACTATCGCCCATTTGTTGATGCCACTAGACCTTTTGGATAGGCCAGAGTCAAATATATGTTGGCACCCTGGCACAGTCCACTTGTTCCTATAAATTCAATAAGAATTCTTCGAGCGAATGGATTAGGTTCCTTTGAGGTCGCAAGCCGCTTAATATTGTCCACACTTGCTTCCTCTCCTCCACTACCTGAGCCACTGGCCTCATTCTTGAATTGTTCCTCTTCTGCATTTCCCTTATTTCCCTAACCTATTGCCTCCTCTTCATATTGGGAAGGAGCAGTCTCGGTCTCAGTAACGGCTTTGGCTAGTGTGGTATAGGATAAATTAGGGGAGACAACTTATGTCACTTTGAATTAAGGGAATGAGATAAAGGAGATTAGTGATATGCTTTGGCGTTTTGGAAGTTGTGAGGAAAGGTTTTGAATGTGACCCAAATAATGTGGACAAATAGGTATTGAACCCTTTTGATTTGGGGATTTTAGAATTTGGGTTTAGCCCGGTTTGAGTCCTTTTAAATTTTTTGACCTGGTTTCCCCGGCTCGTGAATGTTTCTCATGAAGATCACCATGGGCCGTTTACCCCTACGTGACATTAGAGTTAGAGAAAAATTAAGAAAACTTACCTAGGGGTTCATGGGAGGCTAAATAGTTTATGAAATTCTTCATGGGCCATAAACCCAACTATTAACCTGAAGCCACAATGACAGTTTCCTGACGCCCCGACACCACGGGTCGTGGTGTTCTATACAGCCTATATAGGGATCTATGGTGGAATAACTTGACTCAGTTTTTACTATTTTCTCCTTTTCTTGATTCTTTCACAAACAGAATACACTGTGACACTATATTAACTTTTAAAATTAATATTTTAATCTAACTATTACAAGTACAATCCTTGGTTTACCTCCTAAGTAGTATCGTATTTAACATCATGGAAGGACGTGGGTCACACGACTACTCAAATTTCATAAGCTTCCTTATGGATTTCCTCCCATGAATCACCTAATTTAACATTGCGGCATGACGTAGGTCCCTTAATTTCTCAGACTTTATCAAGTTGGAGCTCATTGACTATCTTTGCCTCTTCTTTTGCACCTAAGTACAACTTTACATGCTGCATGTTCACTGTGAACTTGTTCCCATCTTGTGCCTCGAGCCCAATTGCACCATGTGAAAATACGCGTGCTATACTGAAGGGTTCAGGCCATTTCGACTTTAACTTGCCCGAAAATAATCTAAGTCTAGAGTTGAACTGCAACCCCAAGTCCCTAGGAAAGAACTCTCTCTTATCAATGAACCAATCATGATATAACTTCATTCGTTCTTCGTAAAAAGAAGATCTCTCATATTCCCTCAGTCGGATCCATTTCATTGATCTGCTCTAACCTCATATTGGCAACTTCACTCCAACATAGATTCAACTTTTTAAATGCCCATAAGGCCTTGTGTTCTAACTCTAAAGGAAAATGACATGCCTTTACAAATACTAGCTAATATGGCAATATACCAATGGGTATTTTTAAAGTTGTTCATATGCCATAGTGCGTCATCATGTTTCCTCGACCATTCAGTTCTATTTGCATTCATGAACTTGGTAAATATCTCCTTAATCTCTCGATTGAGCACTTCAACTTGCTCGCTTGATTGAGGACGATATAGGGTGGCCAATTTGTGATTTTTCAAACCATATTTAGCTAGTAGAGTCAAGAAGATCTTGTTGCAAAAATGCGACCCCCCATCACTGATGATTTCTCTGGAAGTGCCAAATCTTGAAAAAATGTTCTTAAGAAAACCAGCCATACTCTTACCCTTATTGTCAGCCAAGGCGACTGCTTAAACCTATCTAGAGACGTTATCAATTGCAACTAGGATATACTTCATCCTATATGAACTCACAAATGTCCTTATGAAGTCGATTCCTCAAACATCAAAAAGTTCAACCTCAAAGATTGGAGTCATAGGTAACTCTTGGCGTCTTAATATTGCACCTTGCCTCTGGCATTTGTCACAACTCTTTTCCAGATCATATGCATCTCTATAGATGGTGGGGAAATAATAGCTGCATTGAAGCACCTTTTGAGTCATTCGGGCTCCACTATGATGACCACACCTCAAGTATACTCAATATCTCAACTTCCATTACACATTGCCTTATCAGATTGCCAACACATATTCTAAACAATTAAGCCTCATCCAAGTAATACTTGTTCATATCATTAAGAACTTCTTTCTTTACTAGAATGTCAGGTCTTTAGGCATCATATAACTAACCAAATAGTTGCCAAAGTTATCATACCAAGGAATGAGTTCAAGAATAACGGCCAATACCTGCTCATCTAGGAATGAGTCATAAATCTCAAGCTTGTCCCCATCTCTTTGGATTGTCCATGTTTTTTACCTTAGCTCTACTTCTCTATTTTTCCTTTTTACGATTGCCTCTTAGACTGCCTTGCCTGACCTTGAGCTCTTCGCTTCAGTGTTGACAAAACCAAAGGTGCGCACTGTTGATAGCTATAGGTTTAAGGTATGAAAATATTCTTTCTCTCTTTCCTTTTTTCTCCTACATAGGTGCGAATGTACCATTTATACTATAAGTTCAACATTCCCACCAATTGTAGTACAAACCTTATATTTATCTCAAAGAACTCATTTAGTATATATAAATTATACTACATTATTTCTCAATGAGTTTTTTTGCCGTCTGCTACTCTATCTAGTTCCTCACCCTCTCTTTCTCCGATGAACTTTACTGTGGCATCTTCTCCATTAGTTCATCTCTATTGTCGAACCTGACCCGCATTTAGCCCCAATTTTATATCTATTTCTGGTAAATTTAAGGACACAATCTCTCTTCATCTCTATCTGCGGAGAATTCCATCTTTTTTGGTGAAATTGAGTTTAATACTGCCAAATCCCCCAACAACTTTAGGGAAACACCATAATCAGATGCATTATTCAACTACGACTTTCAGTGCCTTGAAGGTATTCGAAGAAATTCCTCAATGAAATATTTCTTCATTAAACAGTGTTTTTTCGGCGGCAACCAGGTTTATTTCAACTAGAGTTGGTACCTCCGATTCCCATATCTTTCCATATCTATTCTTTTCTCATACAATTGTAGTTATATTTTGCCGACTTTAAACCTTTGAATATTTTATTAATATTTTATTGATAGTGATGGTAGACTAGGGTCATATTCTTGCTCAGAGACAGGGACGGGGATGAGGGTAAGGATGGGTAAGTGGGTTAAAGGAACATCTAGACTGAAAGTAGTTTCTTGGAACATTGGAACGTTGATGGGAAAATCCATAGAGGTAGTTAAGATTCTAAAGAAGAGGAAGATTAATATAGCTTGTGAACAAAAGACCAAATGGGTAGGTTCTAAAGCTAAGAAGGTAGACAGGTATAAGCTTTGGTTCTCTCGTAGATCGAAGTATAGGAATGGGGTAGGCATTTTAGTAGACAGTAATTTAAGGGATCAGGTGGTGGAGGTTAAGAGAGTTATTGATAGGATGATGTCGATAAATGTGGTCATTGAAGGGATCATATTAAACATTATTAGTGCTTATGCGCCGCAAGCAGGCTTAGGTTAGGAGGATAAGAGGTGCTTTTGGGAGGATTTGGATGAGTTAGTGGGAGGCATACTACCTACTGAGAGGCTTTTCATGGGAGGGGATTTCAATGGGCACATCGGGTCTATTTCGGAAGGGTATGATGATGTGCATGGAGGCTTTAGCTTTGGGGACAGAAATAGAGGAGGAGTTTCCCTTTTGGATTTTGCAAGAGCTTTTGAGTTGGTGATAGCCAATTTGAGTTTCCCAAAGAAGAAGGACCACTTGGTAACCTTACGGAGTGTGGTGGCTAAGACTCAGATAGATTTTTTATTCCTTAGGAAGAATGATAAAGGTCTGTGCAAAGACTGTAAGGTCATTTCGATCGACAACCTTACAACCCAATATAAGCTCATGGTTATGGATTTAGGGATCAAAATAATGAGGAAGAAGAGGGTTGGGGATGACTGACTTAGGATTAAATGGGGGAGTTTAACCATGGCTAGCACCCTAGAGATGGGAGAGAAATTAAAGGATATGGGGGCCTGGGATAATAGTAGAGATGCGAACACGATATGGGATAGGACAGCTAGTTGTATTAGGGTTGTATCAAGAGAAGTATTGGGAGTCTCGATAGGTAGCCCTGGTCGGCATCGAGGGGACTAGTGGTGGAATAGAGAAATGCAAGGGAAGGTAGAAGCAAAGAAGATAGCATATGCAAAGTTGATAGAAAGCAAGGATGAGGTGGAGAAGTGGACGAATAAGGAAATTTATAAGATAGCAAGAAAGGAGATGAAGTCATCGGTCTTGATGGCAAAAATGACAGGTTTTGAATACCTTTATACTAAACTAGAAGAGAAAGGCGGGGATACGAAATTGTTTAAGCTAGCCAGGGCACGGGAGAGAAGGGAATGTGATGTGGATAAAATGAAGTACATTAAGGAAGAGCATGGAAAAGTATTGGTAGATGAGACCTTCATTAAATAGAGATGGCAGTCGTACTTTCATAAACTCTTGAATGAAGAAAGGGACAGAGAGATTATGTTGGGAGATTTGGAACATATAGGGAGGCTTCACGATTTTGGGTGTTGTAGAAGTATTACGGTCAAAGAGGTTAAGGGTGTTGTTCGTAGGATGCACTAGGAGAGCGACCTGACCTGATGAGATTCCTGGGGAATTTTGGGAGAGCGCAAGCTCGATAGATTTGGAGTGGATGACTAGGTTATTTAATGTCATCTTTAAGATGACAATGATGCCCGAAGAATGGAGGTCGAGCGTAATAATCCCTCAAGCTTCTAAGCCATACTATGAAAGTGTGGGAAAGAGTGGTGGAGATGAGGGTTAGGAGAGGTGTGTCTACTCCAAAGAACAGTTTGAATTTATGCCAGGACGCTCAACTATAGAATCCATCTATCTTATGAGGAGACTGGTGGAGCAGTATAGGGAGAGGAAGAGGGACTTGCATATGGTATTCATTGATCTAAAAAAGGCTTATGATAAAGTTCCATGAGAGATACTATGGAGATGTTTGAAGGCTAAAGGTGTACCTATGGCGTACATTAGGGTGATCAAGGTTATGTATGAGAGAGCCAAAACCAGGGTAAGGACAGAAGAAGGGAACTCAGAGCACTTCCTAGTTGTGATGGGGTTGCATCAAGGATCAGCCCTTAGTCCATTTTTATTTGCCTTGGTGATGGATGGATTGATGCGACAAATTCAAGGTGAGGTGCCATGGTGTATGCTTTTCATAGATGACATAGTCCTGATCGATGAGACCCATAGAGGAGTTAATGTTATGCTAGAGGATTGGAGACGTACCTTGGCGTCTAAAGGGTTTAAGCTGAGTAGGACCAAGATAGAGTACTTAGAGTGCAAGTTAAGTGAGATACCTCAGGAGGTTGGTACGGAAGTTAGGCTTGGTGACCAGGACATTCAAAAGAAAAGTAGTTTCAAGTACCTTGGTCTATATGAAAGGCAGCGGGGAGATTGAAGAGGATGTCACACATCATATTGGGGCAGGGTGGATAAAATGGAGGCTCTCTTTCGGTATACTATATAACAATAAGGTGCCACCAAAACTTAAGGGCAAGTTCTATAAAGTGTTGTTAGACCGGCTATTTTATATAGGGCGGAGTGTTGGCCAGTTAAGGTCTCTCACATTCAAAAGATAAAAGTAGACGATATGAGAATGTTAAGATGGATGTGTGGGCATACTAGGAGTTACAAGATTAGAAATGAGGCTATTCGGGACAAGGTAGGAGTGGCCTTGGTTGAAGACAATATACGGGAAATACGACTGAGATGGTTTGGGCATGTGAAGAGGAGAGACACAGATGCCCCAGTACGGAGGTGCGAGAGGTTAGCTATGGATGGTTTTAGAAGAGGTAGGAGTAGGCCAAAGAAATATTGGGGGGAGGTGATTAGATAGGACATGACGTAGTTACAGCTTAATGAGAACATGACCTTGGATAGGAGGGTGTGGAGGACCCATATTAGGGTAGAAGGCTAGTAAATAGTCTCATTATTCTTCCATATTAGTAGGCGTATTAGCGCACTATAATTTCTTGTGCTCTGACTTCTGTTATTATCTATCTATTACTTAATATACTTTGATTATTCTATTTTATTTGTGTCATTTTCATTATTTGCGTTATTCGTTATTTGCTTTACCATATCTGTTTGAACTTCTTAGCCTTATCTGACCTCTTTTTATGCTTGTTTTGAGCCGACGGTCTCTCAGAAACAGCCGTCCTACCTTGGTAGGAGTAAGGTCTGCGTGCACTTTACCCTCTCTAGACCCCATATTGTGGAATTTCACTGGGTTGTTGTTTTTGTTGTTGTTGTTGTTTCTATCCTTGACTTCAAAGTCAAACTCTTATAGCAAAAGAACTCATCTGATCTACCTCAGCTTTGCATCTTTCTTCACCATTAGGTACCTCAAAGCTACACGATCAATGTGCACTATTACTTTGGTACCAAAAAGGTTAGCTCTAAACTTCTCAAAGGCATAAACAACTGATAGGAGCTACTGCTCAGTGACAGTGTAGTTCTTCTTGGCTGCATTCAGTGTCTTGCTTGCATAATATATGGGGTGAAAGATATTGTCGTGGTTTTTCCCTAGCACAACCCCCAAAGAAACACCACTAGCACTATATATCACCTTAAATAGTTCAGAATAATCTGAATCAATGATCACTGGAGCTAACATCAGCTTTTCCTTCAGACACTAGAACGCCTTCATTCATGTCTCATCAAAATAGAACTTTACCTCCTTCTCCAATAACTTGTACAAAGGATGTTCAATTTTAGAGAATTCCTTGACAAAACACTCATAAAAGCCCGCATGCCCCAAGAAACTTTGAATACCCTTCACATAGATAGGAGGTGGCAGCTTCTCGATAACCTCAATTTTTATTCTGTCCACCTACAGGACTTTCTCAGAAATCTCGTTGTCTAGCATTATACCTTCTTTGACCATAAAGTGGCACTTTTCCCGGTTAAGGACTAGGCTTGCCTCTTTACATATATGCAATGACCTGCTAAGATTGAACAAGAGTCATTAAAAGTATCACCTACAACAGAAAAGTCATCCATGAATACCTCTAGAGTATCCTCCACCATATTTGAGAAGATAGACATCATGCACATCTAGAATGTGGCAGGTGCATTACATAATCCAAATGGAATGACCTTGAATTAAAAGGTTCCATAAGTTCATGTAAAGGTGGTTTTCTCTTGATCCTACAATGCTATAAAAATTTGCTTATAGCTAGAGTATCTATCTAGGAAGCAAAACCAACCTATACCTGCAGTCTGTCTAGCATTTGTCCATGAAAGGCATTAGTAACTGGTCTTTCAAGGTCCACTTGTTGAGATTTTTGTAGTCCATACAGATTTGCCATCATATGACTAGCCTTAATGGAACAAACTCACTCTTGCCATTAGCAACAACGGACATACCTCTTTTTTTGGGGACACACTGCATAGGGCTCACCCTCAAAATGCCCACTTATAATGTCAAGAACTATCGGACACATTTAGAAATATGTTTGGTGGGAATCTGAACTATGCGAGGAATGTGTAAACTGACAGGACATAACTAATAAATTTCTAGTTTAACTAATTAGAAGTATGAGAGATTTACTCATAAGAGGATGTGCAAATGGTGTGCTTTTTAGAAAATGTTGTTCATTATATAGTAGAGAAGATGCACAACACCAGATATATATTGAATTGAGCTTAAACTATAATCAAATTCATCTACTTTCTATTTCTGGATTTTATGTTGTACTAGCTTCTCTAGATACTAAAGTTGTAATCACAAAGTTTTAGATTATCTTTTGTGCTGAATTTCATGACAGGCCTTGTATATTCCCTTATCCATTGTCATTAGTCGTTGAATTTTAATTTAAATGTTTTTATGTCCCGACCTAAATCTCAGGTCATGATGGCACTTACTAATATCACACCAGTAGGTAAGATGAATCCATAGCACAGAATAAGAAGTAACGAGCTATCAAGTGGAAGAAAAATATACGAAAGACAAAGAACAAATATCATAATTAAAAAAATGGAATCAAAATATACATAAAACACTCCAAAGACTTCGAATCAGTCCGTAGTTGAGCTTCCAATCATAATTAGAGCACAAGGTAAGTAGAAACATACAAAACTATCTCCTAATAAAAAATAAATAATAGTCCAGCTAAAAATAGAAGGAGAGGGATAAATTCGAATGCCAAGAGCTCACCTCACGTTTTTAGTCCACAACTGCTTTGCATGAGGTACACGTCACCAACGAGAACTCATATTATGATCTGCAGGGTGAAAAAGTATAGTATGAGTATCAATCATGTGGTACTCAGTAGACTATGTCCGACTGAGCTCAAAAAATAAAGCAAGCATAAATAGCAGATAACGAACGAATATACATTACAAGTAGCTAAAGAAGAGATAATGCCCTAATAAGAGTAAGCAGAGACAAAGGGTATACAATATAAGATATAGATAACTAAGGCAAAGAAACATACCTGGAGATGCAATCCCAATAACCTAACCACAACAAAATTCTATTACGAAAATCAACTAATCAAGGATAGACTAATAGTGTCCACCAAGAAACATCATAACATCCAAAAGGAAAATCTAATCCAATGTATCTGAAATCACCAATATAGAGGGAATCAAAGGGAAAATCTAAACCAACCATCATACTATCATAAACTACACAATTATAATCAAACAATAATCTAACCGAACTCCCCTAAGCCTAAAAGCTACACAACAACAAATATGACCTAATCGTACCCCTATAAGACCGAAAGGTGCAAACCGTAATTAATTATACAGGTGATAGGCGATGCATGTGAATGCAAGTATGCAATAAAGACCAGTAGTGCCATCAAAACTAACTGCCACAAAACCACATATATATGCCTACTTCCTGACCTTGACATGTTAGGTAGGACCTATGCGAACACCCCTCCTTCTATTCAGTGATTCACATGGATTAAGGGACCTATACGGGACTCGAAAAGTCTGTATATACTGCCTTTTCCTGATCTAGAACTTCCTAAACCTATCCATTATAGTATCCGATCTTCTCCGTCATTTTATCAAATATACATCTGAAAACTACATCAGTAAAGAAAAGGTCGATAATCTCCTCGATCGATCAAGAAAAAAGTGAGAACATCCTCAATGTCTCTTTATATAAAGAAAATTCATTTACCAAAGTGGTAAAGAAAGTATGACTCCCACCAAAAATCAATTGGACGAGTAGAAAAGGCAAAACCCTAGTTTCTAAAAAATAATAGTGAAAATCAATGCATTTGCTGGGATCATACCATAAAAAATATGAGAAGGAGTATCAATGAAATGCATGCTATCACCAAAATTCAAATAATAGCATCTAAATAACCAAATGTACATAACTAATAAAACCTTGCTCCTAGAGCACAGAAAACTAGCATGGAATCCAACTGGTCCCCGGCCGAGGCCTCGATCCATATAATACTCCACCATATACTATAACAGTATCATAATATGATCACCGCTACTCAAGAAATGAAGAAATTATAAAGAATCAAAAAACCAAAATAGAAACACAAGGATCTCAACCTTTACCTAAAGTGACTATGCGAATGAACACTAAGCACAATTTATGCAAAGCTACTGCTACAACAAGATACTGAGATTTGAAAGCCTAATCAAAGATAGGGATCAACGTTAAGTATATAAGACTATTCAGGGTGAATTTCCATAATACCAAAGTAAACCCCTAGTCCACACACTAGCGGAGTGTATCAATCCATTGAAATTACTATGAGGAGAAACTATATTAACTTAAAGATCATAAGAACTCATCCTAAGGCAATTAGATCCCAAACTATACAAAAACGCCAAACCTCAACTTTGAAGAGGCTAACAACACAAAACTAAGCAGTACGTAAGGAATTTCAAGCCTAAGCTAGGGATTTTGCAACACAATACTAGCTTGAGGCTCCTTCGAGAATCAAGTAAATAAGAATAAGGAATTAATCCTAAACCCTCCATATACATTCCTACCCCATATATAATCTATACTAAATAATATATCATAGACATAATTTCTTAAAAATAGATTGTAGCCTACCTAGAAGTCGAACCTCAAATTTGGATCATCTACGAGCTACCCATCTCTTCTTCACATTCTCCAAATGCCACAATATTATCAATATCATAAAATATACATCATTATGAGAAGAACGATACTCATAATTTTATAACATATCCTAGGTCCAAAATTAGGTTTAAAATAGACATGTGGGGGCAGTTAATGGAATTCTAAAATTGAGTCCCTAATAGCTTAAGAAACTTGTGCCCCAAAATTTGGCACAATCTAAGATCGAGAACCCACTCAAATCAGACCACACAATTAAAGGTTCAAGAACATGGAAAGCCAACTGACCTTTGCACACTAAAAACTTAGAAGTCTCAAGTAACTTATATGTAGTGGGTTTGTCTGCTGATCAACTAAAAAGGGAAGAAGGGAGTGGTAAGGATTGGGAACATATGAAAACTAAGATGGATATTCTCACAAAACACTTGATACGAGCTAGTTCTATAAATATTTATATTGTTGGTTTGCAATGCGTACTTCCAAGACATGATGAATGTGATGCTGAAATATATGAAGAGGCACACTTTGTTAACAACCACCTGGTGGGTTTCTAGACCAATACTCAAGTATATAACCAAGTATATTGGCATCAAAGTCTAGAAAACCAAGGTCAAAACTATTACAAGTACAACAATTATGAGTGATCTGGGTACAGAGATCAAGGACACTGGAAGGGAAAAAATGGCTACAAAAATAACCATAATGGCAATTATTTTCTCTTTAGGGTTTAGAGAAAGGTGAGATGAGCTAGTCTAGGTTGGAAGATATGATGGTAGTTAGAAGATATAATGGTACAAATGTTAAAGAGGGTTGAGTCCACAGATATTGGGTTCAAACAACAGAGAGGTGATATCTCTAATGTGACCTAGTTGACAAACTCTCACTCTACAACCATTAATAAGATTGAGCAATGATACGCCCAAATTTACACACTAATTAAGAAGTTTAAAGAGGTCATTGTGAAATTTAGAACCCAAAAAGGTTGGGGTCGAATCCATAGGAAATGCGGAGGAAGTAAGTCTACTAGCACTTATGTTCAGTTGTGATCACTATTTCCCAAAATTAAAAATTGCACTAAGCAATTTGGGATTTGTTTGTTCAATTCAGTAATGAGTAACAATGTTTACAGTATCAAACTAAAATAGACATAGAGTTTTGAAAAGTATGAGAATGTAGCAAGGATAGTGTTCTCCATGACATATAACTTAGTTGACATCTCGTATCAGTGATTCCATTTCAATGCGTCGCATACAAAATCTAGAAAGTTATGGACATTTAAATGTCTTCCGATCCTATTAGATAAATTTCATTCTTTACCTTCCGGTCTCCAAATTTAAATCTATCTAACCCTTGCTTTTGACCTTAGAAAACTATCCCTTCCTAGGCTCAAGTTCTTAAATGAAGGTTTGTAGCTTCGAATCTCCATTATAGTTATCTTTTCCTAATTACTATCCCTCTCCTGAGAATGTAATGAATATAGGAAAAATTTTAACACATGCACTCGTTAAAAGGAAAATAAGACAAAGATAACAATAATGCATGCTTCAACATTGATCTAAAAACACCTATATGTTTGCCTACTTCATTATTCCGTCATGATTCTCACAACCCTAGTTATGAAATTTAGCTACTCATATTCATAAGGTAAGCGTTAAGAATTTGTGTAGAATTCATATTACAATACTTACGTTTATGAAATAGTTAATCTTAAATCAATAGATGAACAACAAATCAAGAAAAGAATGAGAATCAATAATCAATTTTCATCTCCAAAAATTATTTGAAAGCTTGTCTCACACATCTCTCAATGCTCAAAAACTAGAAAAATTGCTTAACATAAATATAAACCCTATGTAGAGTATATATAGAATACAAAACTAAATCTTAAATAAGGTTGGAAAACTAAGTCGGCACTGATTCACCATGAGAGTTCATGGACCGTACTGCGTTTCATGACTCGTGGTGTTGCCTCGTGGTCTTACCCTTAGCCTCGCTGCTTATTATTACATCACTCCACGGATAGGCTTCACAGACCGTTTAGGACACAATGGTTCTTTTAAGGTCTCGTGAAGTTTTCCTTAGGATGTTCCTCGATCTTCTTAGCACTTTCTTTACAGAAAATGTCAACGACCCGTTATAGCTTCCACGGAATGTGGAAGGTATCGTGGGATCTCCTTATAAATATCTGGATCCTTTTTAGCTTCTCTTTCACGATTAATCTTCACAACCCATCTTCCAAGTCGAGTGAAGGGTTTCATGGGAATCCACTTGGATAAAAAGCTCATGTACTCTTTTCACAACCTGGCCTATAACAATCTACTCCATGGGCTATATAACAATTCACTCCCCATTGAGGGCTTTGTGAACCCACAATTGCAGTTAGCTTAAGAACAAAATCAACAATTTAGTTGATACCTCGTGCACGGCTTAATTTCCCTGCAATCAAAGACAAACGCACATCATATTTACAAGCTTGGAACTCATGTTATTTCAATAGTTTGAGAGACAAAAGTGTCGTAAATATGCAACATATTGACACCCTCACATTAGACCAATTATTTGTCCTCAAGCAATGAAAACTAACAAATCACAATGACGTGCAAATACAAACGACTCTTAGAAGATATACAGCAGCCCCAAACACAATATACATGACCCGTTTTCTCTTTCAATTTATATTGGCTATACAATACACCAAACATTCCAACTAACTCGCAAGGATCTATTTACGATATTTTACTACTCACAGTCAACCAAATCAATGCAAACAATAATTTTATAGCATAATTAGCAACCAAATAGTGCACTCAAAGTACCCTCACCACAAATAAATCTCTCTTACGTGTATAAGTAAAATAGAAACTAGAACAATTTCACTTACGCTCTCAAACGAAGTTCAATCAATGCACATATACAGACCATAGGCTTGCCCTTATTTTTCACATTTTGACTTTCGAATAGCTCATTTAGGATCATGATAGATATTTCTTAAATTGTAACGTAGGCTCGGGATCAGGTAGGATATATTTAGAATATAAGTGAATTTTCTTCCTCTCTAAGATGCTACATTGACTTAGCTACACATTTTTCAACCCAAACATGTGTCACCCCTATTTATTCTTATATTTTTCCTGGGTGTGGCTTTCTCTCTTTTTTTTTCTTTCTTTCTTTCTTTTCCTAACGTTTTCTAATTGCCTTTGTTTTTTTGCTCATTTATTATTAATCTTATTCTTCTTTTTCCTTGATACCACAGTCCATTTATTTTCTTTTTCCTTATTACATTCTTATTTTTATACCCCAACTTTTTTCACTTTCCTCTATAGTAGCCACCCTTAACTTAGGCTAAAATCCTGAGTTGAAGTGCACATTGTCCTAGGAGGGACCAGGGCCAAGATAAAGGTCTACCGTCAGAAAGAGAAGGTGAATTGTGTTATTTTAAAGAAAAGGTCTTTTTTCAGGCTCAAACATTTTGCTCAAAGGGTACAATTTAGCTCATACACATGGCACATAACCTATACTATCCAACATCAATTGACACAGTCATGTTATAGCTAGCATTTGATCAAAAATTAAATAAGTAGAATGTCCTACAAAGATCCTAGCAAGTCAATTGACACATTCTTGGTGCACACACATAGCACTTTTTCAAACTTCAGATGGGGGTTGTTTTTAATCAACATAAAGCATGTGTCAAACTCACTGGCTACATGCATACTTCAATACACTCAGTATATTTACACAAAATAAAACATCATAAACATGCCAATTGTACTAGATAAAACACTAGAAAGAAAAGAAACATGGCAAGAAAAACGTTCAAGTGGCAAGGATGCCCCACCCCCATCAAAAAAGAGTGCATTATCCCCAATGCACGTCAACAATCTCAAAAAGTAAAAACAATGGAGGTGATCATACTTGGGATATCATAGGTGTTAGTCGGTGTCTTAGAAGTAGCACAAGCGGTGGTCGGTGCGCTCAATGATGTGGCTCGCTAGAAGGGTCATCACCCGTGGCATGAGTAGGCGTGCCTGAAGGTACCCAATTTGTGGTGGTCTCAGTGGTAGGAGTCTTAGAATTCTAGGCTGGAGCGACTACACTCATCGAAGCTCCAACTTGTGTGGCTTTAATTTGCTAGCGCGCTCTCTCTCTGTGTAAGACCTCAAAAGGTTGGAAGATGGAAAACAAGGATCTAATGATGAACTTCCAAAAAAATGTAGCTTTTGGCACCATGTGATGACCACGGAGGCCATCACAGGCCTATATTCATCACCACAGTATGTGGTGTGCCACCATGGTGGAGTTTCAATAACTTAAACCCTGCAGGAAAGGGTCCACGATAGGGACCACAGATAGTGGTGAGCACCAAATGCCGTGGTGCCCTCCATGGTGACCCCTCCCTTGAGACCATCGGTAATCATTCCAAGTTAGGGAACATGTCCCAACTACCATAAGCCGTATTGCCCTTCACGGACCATGGTGTGTTATGTGGTGGTCACCCCTGGAGACCTTCCTATCACGATCTTCACCATGACCCATGGTGAGGGTCGTGGTGACCTTTACGGACTATCATGGTCTATATGAATGAGGTCCAACAAATTTCCTTCTTTCTAAGTTTAAGGCATTGACCACGGACACCACTATGGGCCATGGTGAAGTTCACGAATCGTAGTGGGTCCTCTGTGAATGCAGTCTCTAATTTTTAAGTTGGGGTATTTTGGTCTCTTCCTCATATTTCATTAATGAATGTGGATGGTTTTTGGGACTATATTCTTAACTATTAACTACCCTAAAGTATTCTTACCCTCATATTCTCACCATAACTCCCAAAATCCAAAACATTCCCTCTCAAGTTTTCTCTCAAAGGTCTTTTTCTCCCTCAAGCAATTCAAGGGATTCCTTCGTGAAAGAACCCCAATAAGGTTAACTTCGAGTTACGATTTAGATATTATGCCTTAAGTTGAGGAGAGTTGTTCACAAAAAGTGGTTATGAGCTCTTTCTTGTTCCAGTTAAGAAAAAAAGCTCGTTCTCTTCCTTTGTGCATCTCTGTGATAGGTAAATCTCCATAAAAAAGCATATCGAGAGCATGTTACTTTTCAAAGCTTATTTATATTATTAAAGAAAGGGGGCTAACCCAATAACAAAAGTTTTATAAGGGGACTGGAGCAGGCTACTATGAGATAAAAGATTTTCTTTCTAAAGAGATTCCGCCAACCTTCCTCCTAGCCCTGGCTAGCCAACCATCTTTGAAGACTACTCTAGGGAAAACTCAGTAGGCTCTTCCGAGCCAAGCGTAAACCAACTGCCTCTGGGTCAAACTTTCATTCTCTTTAATTTAGGGCTCATCAAGGTCAAGGTAGTGGGACTTCATCCATGGGTACCTTTCACCCATAGAATCTAAAGATTTCTTCTCAAAATCGATTATGATTTCTTCAATTAAAAGCCCTAATTGCATGATTTTTATTGGGTCTTCTCAGTTATCTTATATATCAATGCTATAAGCCTTTATGCATAATCCATATCATATTGAATGATTTCAAGTTGAATTTTAATGAACCAAGATATATGCTAGTTCAAGTATGATTTATGAGATATGATCATGATTTTCAAGTTATATTTTATGAAAGCTTTATGAATGAGTTAAAGATTCTTTATGCAAAAAAGTTTATGAATGATGATTTTATGATGTTTCAAGCAAGTTAATGATAGGGCAATTTAAGTCCCTAAATATGTTTATGATCAAGACATGTAATGATGGAAGACCTACACCCACATTGCATAAGTTATATGATAGATGAGCTAATCATATTATTTTACTATGATGAAGCTAGATGATTTATTCTTATGTTATTTTATAAAGATGGATTGATATTAGTTATTATCTTTCCCTATGATATTTATGATCAAGTTTTATGAGTTTTGTTCGGATATTAACTAAGCACCGAGAGGAATTTTAGGTGGGGTTCGGCCTGGTAACACAACTAGTTACCCAATGGAATCCTAATAGCAACCTTTAGTCCCAAACTACATTACCCGCATAGGTTTACATATGCCAATATGGCGAAGCTAGTGGATCCACATAGAAAAGTTAAAAGAGTTACTTAATGGAGTATGCCTTGGCAAGATAGCCTCCCCTGTATCGATGCAAAAGTCATCAAATTTCATGTACTAGCTCGCATGGTCTTATTGTCGGTTAAAGGTCCTGTCCCACAAAGTTTCAGTTTAATTATGATTTCTTATGATAGTTATGATATTTTTGATGCATTGACCAATAAGATAAATGTTTTAATGTTTTCATGACTGTATTCATGTTTTAAACATATTGATCTTGCATCCTATGTTTATTGTTCATGCATATTCTCACATACTTAGTGCATTCCATGTACTAACGCATACTTTTTGCCTATATTGTATCATAATGTAGGGATCAACGATCATGCTCATCCTCCTCCCGCTCATGGCTAGAGTTTGTTATTAGCTACATATTGGTGAGTTCTCACAGTTCAAGTATATGACATTTATTTCACATTGGACATTTGTACTCCATTACTCTTATGTTGTCTATTGGGTGAGCTGGGAGATTGTCTCACACCTCTATGTATTATTAGAGGCATGTTAGATAGAAAAAAGTCTATGTTGTCGTTTTCTCATTTTGAGACTTATGTTCTATATTGAGATTATACTTCTGTATCCTTGATCTTGTTTTCATATTTCATTTACCTTATGTATGCTCATGAATGTTATTCTAAGAGGCTTGGTTGGGTTCCTTTGGGATTCTAATCATCATGTTACGACTAGGCTCTAGATTGGGTCATGACACTCTCTTCCTTTTCCCTAGCTTTCCTCTTTGCTACGCTTTGTGCTTTCCTCAAATGCTTTTCCTAAGCATTCGGTGTATCAACGGAGGACTTGACCTGTTGTGGTGTTTCTTTCCCATGCCTTTTTTATCGGGCTTAGATACCGGTACAATGCCCCACACCTCATTTAGTCGCGTGGTCTATAGAGGGGAAGCAAATAGATGCATCAATGAATCAGTGGCAATAGGGGTGGGCTTCTCTTTTAGCTTACCCAACTCATCATGCAGTGATACCAACTATTCCTTCACGTAATTACTGTTATGTCGAAAAAAGATGATTTAAAATTAATTTCAACTTTTTAGAGAAAAAATTAATTTTAGAAAAGAGAGTCGCCACTTAATTTTTAAGAAAAAATCAAGAAACCTTAATTTTAAAGAACCTAACAGATTTAAATCTTCAAATGAGAGAAAATGGGTAAGTGTTCAAATTTCCACTTTGAGAATGTATTAGCATTCAAAGTGTCCGCTAACACGTGGTTATCCGAAGATTTGAAAATTATTTGACTAACTTTTAAAAATATTAATTTAAAAGGAAATAAAGACTTTAAAACTATTTTTTGAAAAAATGATCAAGTTTATACATTGGAAATAATATGAAAAGAAAGTAAAGTTTATCAAAATGGCTAAATAAAGGTAAAAAATTATTTTAAAAAGTAAATTAACATGAAATGATTTATCTTTATGGGAATCTAATTAAGTTAAACTAAACTAAGATTAATGTCTACACAACATAAGTAAATCAATTATTACAAACCGAATATATAAAAATAAATAATAAATAACATATAAAAATATGACCAGACACTTAGTTTCTATATGCTGGGACTAAGTTGTTGGGCCACCTACGTTTTGGATTTTTGGCCCAATTCTGCTATATATCACAGCTATATTTACACTGTATATCGTACTGTATATACATTGTATACAGTGTATTATAGTGTATACAATATTATTTCTGTATATCGAAATGGATACACACTGTATACTACATGTTTGTTCAATGTATCTTCTATATATCACTATATATCAAATTATATATACATTGTATATCAGTGTAAATAACATTGTTTTCTTGCATATCGAACTGTATATATATATATATATATTGTATATCAGTGTATACAACACAATTTTCTACCTTTATTCCATGTATACAGCCTAATATTAATATTCAAACCATATATATTAGCTTCTTTTCCATGTATCAACTTTTCAGCAATTCGAGTAAGATGATGAAAGACTCAAAACTCAACGATATGCAAGGATGGAGTCCAAAGATGGACTTGAATTGATATCACATGCACCAAAATAAAATTACACAAGCATCTACTTATTTTAAGCTAAACCAAGGAATATATCATGATATTTTAAGGTATCAAATTGATGGGCATTCTAGAAGTGACTAACAACACACACACACACACACATATATATATATATATATATGTATACAAAGAAAAGAAAAGGAAAGAAGAAATATATTCAAGTAACTAAAGGACACGAAATTAATATATACGCTATACTAACTCAAATTTTAAAGAAAAAATTAAATAAATTAGGTCATGAAAGTTCTAACTAAATAATAATATAAGCATATTTTTGTTATCTAAATCATGTTAAAAGAAGAAATTGAAAACATAAAACTCTATATTTTCAAAGAAAACTATTTGAAAAAAATAATGAACAAAACTAAGAACTTTCATAAAATAATCCTAACACATGCTAACTATAAGAAATTTCTATCATTAATCTAATTATTCTTAATACATGCTAACTAAAAAAATAAGATTACGAATCAACTAATTATAAAATATGAAATAATTAAATAAAATAAAGGTGAGAAAAGATTTTACATCTTTCCAGGCAACGAGGCTGAAGACGACGAGCGGAAGACGACCATCCAAGAGTTTGACGGAACTCCAATTCAAAGAAAAGAATTGAAAATTTAGACTTGAACCTTCGTGAGTTCGACGTTATAAGAAATCTGTTCTTAACCTAAATTTCAACTTCAATCGTCTATTTTCCTCGAAGAAAATATAGATTGAAAGCTAGAAGTTTTCACAACTTTTAAGCTGGGAACAAGAGTCCAAAATTCTAGCCAAGTAAAGAAAATTTCTAATTTTGGGGTGGCTAAAAAACCTCCAACTTCTTCCCCTCTTCTTAATGAGAATATGAACCTTTATATAGGCTCCAAAAATCCAAAATTCTTCATGTATTTTTGATGTGAGAGAAAGGATTTTTTTTTAGAGAAAACTTAAAATTTTAAAAATATAAACTATAATTAAACTAACCTATTTAACATTGTATTTAATTAAAAATAAAAAAATTGAGATGATTTTCGAATAACCACATAAATAGTAATCAAAGATATAGTTATATAAAAATCTGTATATTATACTAAAATATAAAAAGATATAAAAAGTTAAGAATAACATGAAAATATCTTCGTTTTTATAAAAGCTAATTATTTCAAAAATGTTCAAAATTTAAAGAAACTCGATAACTAATTTGCATTGTGGAGGGTCAAAAATGGGTGTCAACAATTACCTCCAAACTACCCAAGCTATCAATCTGCTTCGTGAGGTGTGCCTCTAGGCTATCTACTCGACCCTGCAAGACACTGATCTCTCTTTTAAAGTTAGTGCAAAGTCGGTCCTTCGCCTTCGGAAAATACTGGAAAGAGTGGACAAGGAATTCAAATATCCTTGTCGATGTATTTTGACATCCCACAGCTTCGGCTTTCCACAAATTGAGATTTAGCCATAAAAGGATCGAATTGTATCCGACCCCGCTTGGTTAAACTGCCTTTCATAATCCTTATTTCTTCTCTCCAACAAAGAGGAGCCCCCTCGAGCCTCCTTTGTGCCGCCTTCTTCATAGAAAACTCTCAATCGAATGTGATCGACACGACATTACCATCCTTCTGCTTTCCTTTGTATGAAATGGTCTTATTCCGATGCGGAAAAAAATATTTTTAAAAGGCATCTCGGCGAAAGAGGACTGAGAAACCTGACAGCGAGAGGAGAGGAGAGACCATTTTCATGAGAGAGGGACGAGCAAGGGTAGCAGTACCACGCTCTTCCATGCTAGTAGGTTGACTCACCTATGCATCCCTGTTCTGTAGAGCGGTTTATCCCTGACTATCCTAGGAGAAGATTTCTCTATTCTCTACAAAGACACTCGGAACGCAGTTTGGTCACAGTCCCTTGGTTTCGGGGTGGACCTTTTCACTCTATTTTATTATATACGCTTAGTGATAGAACCTATCAAAAACTAGTTCCAGAAGCATCTTCCATTAATCTCGACAAGATGTCCCATTAATAAAGTTCGGGCTTTCCATTCTTCCTCCCCCCTCACTCTCGAACCTGAGTCTGGACGACCTATGGTAGTATCTCAATCATCTTGTCCAATAGTGCCCCAGTCTGACGCTGATCAGTAACCAATCTGGTAATAAACTCATATGGCGAGTTCACCAATATCCCAGTATTTGTTGTTGTCTTAGGAGGCTGAATCTAACCCTCAGGCTGGTTAGAAGCCTATCCGGTAGGTGGGGAAGTAGAGAGCCCCTCTAAATATAGAGTGGCCGGTAGTGGACCTAGAGTGATAGTGACTGGTATGGCAGCCCGGAATGTCCTAACCTTATAGAGTAGGTTATTGACATCATTAATTAATGCAATATTTATGGCCTTTGTTGTTGTTCTAGGAGCTTACTGATAGAAACCCCAGCACTCTCACACAACCTCCAAATAAAACATGGGAAAGGCAGTCTTACTTTTTCATTAAGGGCTCGATCATAGATTTCGGTCGTAATCAATCAACCCATATTTAAAGCATACCGAGCCATGATGCATGAAACCAATAATGACTATGACAAGAGGGGATATCATTTATTATTGGCCTCAGGAAAGTACGAACAATGGCCCACTAGAATTTGGTTGTAAAAGTCAGAGATGCTTTTGCAATCAAATATCTCGAGTTCATCAACCAAGATACATCGACGCCATCGATAGCAATTTTTGTGCCATCCACCTCAGAATATCGACTCAAGAGGAATGATCCTCTATTTTCTCCTTGCTCATGACTAAATGGTGTCGGTGCTCGTATAGCCTTGTCTGCAATATAATATGGTCCATGTACGAACCGAATGAGCATTGCCTCAGAAATATCTACTCGAACTCCTTACATCTAAACATCTTCCATTAGTGGCAGCTTTGAAGCTAACTCTTTCTTTTTCTTCCTTGATGATTCGCTAGTGATTGAGTGTAGCAGTGTGGCTGCATACGTGACATAGAACTCCTATGTAAGTCGCTCACCATAGTAGCCCTAGGGTTTACTCATTTAGCCGAATTAATGGTAATCGAACACCTTCTTAATATCAGGCACCCCATTCATATTATAGGTGACAACCCTAATTTCAGATACTATCGCTCATTCGTCGATGCCACTGGACCTTTTAGATAGGCTATGGTCGAAGATATGTTGTGACCCTGGCATAGTCCACCTGTTTCTCATAAAGTTGATAAGAATTATTTGGGTGACCGGACCAGGTTCTTTTGAGGTCATAAACTGCTTAATATTGTCCACACTTTCTTCCTCTCCTTCACTACCCGAGCCACAAGCCTTGTTCCCAAATTGTCCCTTATTTCCTAAACTTATTGCCTCCTCTTTATACTGTGAGGAAATGGTCTCAGCCTCAGCAATGGCTTTGGCTCGTGTGGTATGGGGTAAGTAAGGGGAGACAGTTGTTGTGCACTGAACCTTGGACCCACTAGAGGCTTCATTTCCTGACTCATTATTCGAATTGTTGGCATTATTCTCTAAAGGTAAGTCATGGAGTTGAGACTTAAGGGAGTCATAAGGTAGAGTTGTCTTGCGTCTCTGAGACATTGTACCTATAGAGAAGACAGTTAGCACTTACATAATGCAACGCAATGAAACAAATGGGTACTCAAACTTCTCCAAAGTTAAATTATACAAACCTGACGATTTCCCTTAAGAATATCATCGTTCAATCCATCATTGGGCAATCGTATGTGAATTAGCAGTCACAAACTCTTTATGGAATTTTAAATTTTATTTTATACATACATACATATATATATATATATATATATATATATATATACATATATGGTTGGTCATCATGGGCTGTTAAGGGTTACACGGCCCATGAATGGTTCTGTGAAGATGCTTCAATGACTAGGGGTTGGAAAAATACTCCTAAGTTTTCGATCACGGATGACTTCACAGTCCGTGAAGAGGTTTGCGACCTATAAAGCCTCTCGTGGTCCTTCACTTAGAAAATTTTCTATGTTATAGATAGCAAGCACTTTCTATGGACCGTGAAGTGCAATATAGCCTGTGTAGGTACCTTCATCCCAGGTGGTTTGAACATCAACTGTGTTCAACCTAAACTCCAATAAAAGGATGTTTAATCTACCAATTAAGTCACAATATGCACAATTACATTCAAAATCATTTATAATATCAATTCTTAATAAGAATATCGATACCTAGCCCCAATCATATAAGTATAAAGTGAATTCATGTAGTGACTTACTTTAATACTTCAAATCGAATGGAAGAGGGTGTTTCACTAATTGGATATGGGGGGAATGGTGATTTCGACACCCACTCAGTGTTCGAATCACTTTGAGTTAAGGGAATAAGATAAAGGATATTAATAATATGCTTTGGCTGTTTGGAAGTTGAGAGGAGAGGTTTTGAATGTGACCCAAATCATATGGGCAAATAGGTACTGAACCTTTTTGTTTTGGGGATTTTAGAATTTTGGTTTAGGCCAGTTCGAGTCCTTTTAAATTTTCCAACCTGGTCTCCACGGCTCGTGAATATTGCTCATAAAATGCATCATGGGTCGTTGACCCCTCCGTGACATGAGAGTTAGAGAAAAATTAAATAAAAAAACTTTCTTGGGGGTTCATGGGAGGCTATACGGTCTATGAAAGTCTTCAAGGGCTTTAAATCCAACCATAACTTAATCCACAATGCAGTTACCTTGATGCCTCCACACCACGGGTTGTGGTGTTCTATACAACCTGTATAGGGACCTGTGGTGGAGTGACTTGACCTAGTTTTTAGTATTTTCTCCTTTTCTTGATTCCTGCATCCACTGAATACTCTATGACACTATATTAACTTTAAAAATTATTTTTTTAACCTAATTATTACAAGTACAATCCATAGGTTGCCTCTCAAGCGGGATTTAATATCGTGGCAGGACGTGGGTCACTCCACTACTTAGACTTCATTATGCTTACACATAGGTTGCATCCCATGAAACACTTAATTTAATATTGCGACACAATGCATGTCCCTTGATTTCTCAGACTTAATCAAGTTGGAACTCTTCGACTATCTTTGCCTCTTCTTTAGCTCCTAAGTACAACTTTAAATGCTGGCCGTTCACTTTGAACTTGTGCCCATCTTATGCCTCGAGTTCGGTTGCACCATATTGAAATATGTATGCTATGGTGAAGGTTCCAAGCCATTTGACTTCAACTTTCCTAAAACAATCTGAGTGTAGAGTTGAACTACAATACCAAGTCCCCAAGGAAGAACTCTCTCTTCTCAATTCACCGATCATGATATAACTTCATCCGTTCTTTGTAAAGAGTTGCTCTACCATATGCCCTCAGCTGAAACTCATATATTTCATTGATCAGCTCTAACCTCATATTGGCGACTTTGCTCCAAGTCAGATTCAACTTCTTAAGTGCCCACAAGGCCTTGTGTTCTAACTCTAAAGGAAAATGACATGCCTTTCCAAACACTAAATAATATGGAGGTATACCAATGGGTGTTTTGAAAGCTCTTCATTATGCCATAGTGTATCATCAAGTTTTCTCGACCAATCAATTTTATTTGTATTCACGGACTTGGTTAATATTTTCTTAATCTCTTGGTTGGATACTTCAACTTGCCCGCTTGACTAAGGATGATATAGGGTAGCCACTTTATGCTAATTCAGATTGTATTTAGCTAATAGAGTTTGGAAGATATTATTGCTAAAATGCGACCACCTATCGCTGGTGATTTCTCTAGGAGTAACAAATTTGGAAACCCAGCCATGCTCTTACCCTTTTTGTCATCCAAGGCGACTTTTTCAACCCATTTGGAAACATAGTCAACCATAACCAGAATATACTTCATCCCATATAAACTCACAAATGTCCCTATGAAGTCAATGCCCCAAATATCAAAATGTTCAACCTCCAGGATTGGAGTCATAGGCAACTCTTGGCACCTTGATATTGCACCTTGCCTCTGCATTTGTCACAATTTTTTGCCAGATCATATATGTCTCTATAGGTCGTGGGCCAATAATAACTGCATTAAAGCACCTTTTAAGGTGTTCAGGCTCCACTGTGATGACCACACCTCAAGTATACTCATCATCTCATCTTCCGTCACACATCGCCTGATCAGATTGTCAGCACATATTCTAAACAAGTAAGGCTCATCCCAGTAATACCTATTCACATTATTAAGAACTTCTTTATTTTTTGTAATGTCAAGTCTTCAGGCATTATATCACTAACCAAATAATTGGCAAGGGTTTCTAGGAAGTGTGTCATTCTTTCTCTGATTCAGTATCGCTAATAATTGCCTCGTCTGATTTAATGGAAGTGGAATGTGAATCCACTAATTGACTCATATTAGACATGTCACCTTTCAAATATTTGGCACCAGCTTGAGTCAACTCCACTTTCTGTAGTACCTTAGCCAGCATCTCTTTCATTTTTAAACTACTAGAACCATTCCTAACTCTATCTCTGTTCTCAAGAGGCACATACACACCGCTTCGATTATTCTTAAAGTTGTATTTATTCCATTAGCTCTGTTGATCATGGTTTCATGTTTGGTCATAGTATCCTTCTTTTTGAAAGTTCCAACTTAGTTTCCAGAGTTGCAAGTCCCACCCCTACCCCCACCCTCACCCCCCGCAGTTGTTCATACACTTTGCTTCCTCTTTATAGTCACTTTTGGGTCATCATACCGATTTTCACCCCAACTACATTTACCTTCTCATCACCTCCATATAGTAAGCACTTGGTTAGTAAATCTATTTGGGTTTTGATGTAGGTTATGTCTTAGTCGCGCTCTTCTTCTCTCTTTATATGCTCTATCGACATCTCAAATGTGTAACCCATACCTCCTATCTCAGAATATCTCATTTTCCAAACCCTGTTTTTCTTTAAAACCTTGTCCAAGTTAGCTAAAGCTTCAGCAGAAATCTTAGACATGAAAGATCTACCACAAACTTGATCAACAACCGGATTGGTTGCAAAGTTGCAAGACCTGTAGAATAGCTTTATCAAATGACTATTTATGAGAATATGAGTCAGGCACTACTTCAACTTCTAACTGAATCTCAACCAAGAATCATGTAGTGCTTCATGAGACATCTTTTTGAGACCATTGATCTCATCATTGATCTGCAACTTCTTCGAAGGTGGAAGAATCTCTCTAGAAATGCTTCTTTCAATTCTCTCCAATTGGTGATTGAATCATGTGGGAGCTTATTTAGCCACTTGATTTCCTCCCTAGATAGAGATAATGGAAATAATATCAAATGAATCATTGTTTGGTAACTCTATGGATCTTAGAAGACTTGTATGTAGCGATGACGTTCATTAAATCTTGCTTTGCATCATCTCTGGCTGCTCCTTTAAATAGTCCTTTCGAGCTTAAAAGCTGAACCACAGTGCTAGTTATGTTACACCTGGTGGGAGTGGTGGAAGAACTATAGGCCCAGTGGATCCTACTCCATCCATATCCCGGTCATCATCATCCAAAGCAAAGTCAATGGACTATTGTTCCCCTACCCTTGGGCACTGGCTGACGATGCTAAAGTTCCAACCCATCTTCCACATCTTCCTGACCATCCCCCAGAATACCATTATTGCCTCTAGTTTGAGCCTCAGCAAGTTCTCTCACCCTTTGTGTTTTACGCTCTTGTGCATTCATCTTTCGAATTGACATTTATAGCTCGAGATTGTAAGGAATCAGTGGTTCACCCTTACTTCGGGTATTGGGCATGCACAAACTTGTACCCTACACAAACAAAAACAAGAAATAAAAATAAAATTAAGAAATAAGAGTACAAACTGAAATAACTACTAATGGAGTATTTTAAAGTCGTATTCTCTGACAACGGTGCCAAAATTTGACATGCCCAAACTTACACTCTGATTATGAAGTATAAAGAGGTCGCTGTCAAATATAAAATCCAACTAGGTTGGGTTCGAATTCATAGGGAATGCAAAGGAAGTAAGTCTACTAGCACTTATGTTCAGTTCTAATCACTATTTCCCGAAAGTAAAAATTGCACTAAGTAATTTGGGATTTGTTTGTTCAATTCAGTAATAAGTAACAATTTCCACAGTATCAAACTAAAATATACATAGAGTTTTGAAATGTATGAGAATGTATCAAGGATAGTGTTTCCCGTGATATGTAACTCAGTAGAAGTCTTGTATCAGTGATTTGGTTTCAAGGTGTCATATGCAAAATCTAGCAAGTTATGGACATCTAAATACCTTCCGACCTTATTAGATGAATTTCATTCTTTACCTTCTAGTCTACAAATGTATATCTATCTAACCTTTGCTTTTGACCTCAGAAAACTATCCCCTCCTGGGCTCATGTTCTTAGACGAAGGTTTGTAACTTCGAATCTGTATTGTAGTTATCTTTTTCTAATCACTACCCCTCCCCAAGCAAGTAATGAATATAGATAAGTTTTAACGCCTGCATTCGTTCAAAGGAAAATAAGATGAAGATAATAATAATAATAATGCATGCTTGAACGTTGATCAAAAATCACCTATATATTTGTCTATTTCATTATTCCATCATGGTTCCCACAACCCTAGTTATGGGGTTTAGCAACTCATATTCATAATCAAAGCATTAAAAATTTATGTAGAACTCATATAAAAATACTTACGTTTATGAAATAGTTAATCTTTAATCAATCGATGAACAACAAATCAAGAAAAGAATGAGAATCAATAATAACATTTGATCTCCAAAAGTTCTTCGAAAGTATGTCTCACACGTTGCTCAATGCTCAAAAACTGGAAAAATTGACTCTATTTGGGTGATTGTGGATAGGATGACCAAATCGGCCCATTTCTTGCCGGTTAAGACTACGAATACTGCAGAGGATTATGCCAAACTGTATCTTAGAGAGATTGTTAGACTGCATGGAGTTCCTTTGTCTATCATCTCTGATAGGGGAGCTCAATTTACTGCTGAGTTTTGGAAGTCATTTCAGAAGGGCTTGGGTTCAAGAGTGAACCTTAGTACTGCTTTTCATCCGCAAACAGATGGCCAGGCAGAGCGTACGATACAGACTTTGGAGGATATGTTAAGAGCTTGTGTCATTGACTTCAAAGGTAATTGGGATGATCATTTACCTCTTATTGAGTTTGCATACAATAATAGTTTCCATTCGAGTATTCAAATGGCTCCTTATGAAGCTCTGTATGAGAAGAGATGTAGATCACCAATTGGTTGGTTCGAAGTTGGTGAAGCTGAGTTGATTGGACCATACTTGGTTCACCAAGCTATGGAGAAGGTGAAAACCATACAAGAGAGGTTGAGGACTGCTCAAAGTCGTCAGAAATCATATACTGATGTTAGGAGAAGAGATTTGGAGTTCGAAGTATATGATTGGGTATACTTGAAAGTTTCACCCATGAAGGGTGTAATGAGATTTGGAAAAAAAGGGAAGCTTAGTCCCCGCTACATTGGTCCTTATCAGATTATAAGGAGGGTAGGTAACGTAGCCTATGAATTGGAGTTGCCCCCAGAATTAGCTGCTATTCATCCCGTGTTTCACATCTCTATGCTTAAGAAGTGTTTGGGAGATCCTTCACTTGTTGTCCCAGCTGAGAGCATTGGGGTGAAAGAGAGTTTGAGTTATGAAGAGATTCCAGTTCAAATTCTTGATCGTCAGGTTCGCAAATTAAGAACTAAGGAAGTGGCATCTGTCAAAGTCCTATGGCGAAATCAATTTGTTGAAGAGGCTACATGGGAAGCTGAAGAAGATATGAAGGCTAACTATCCTCATCTATTTGTGCCTTCTGATGACGATATTCAAGGTAATATTCCTTATTTCTACCTTTGAGTCGATGTTTATTCTTGAGTTTGAATCATTGACCATTTGAGTATCGGAGTTGATGTATTGATGATATTCATTCTTTATGTCTCCTATTTTCATCTTCATTCGAGGACGAATGATCCCAAGGGGGAGCTATTGTAACAACCCCTAAAATGTTGTATGTCGGTATTTCAATTCTCGATGAAAATAATACAGCCTCTGTATTTTGGGCATAACTTTTCATAAGTTGGTCCAAATTAGGTGATTCAAATTTCTAAGTAACCACAACATCATTACCTACAACTTTCATGAGAACACATCTTAAGATTCGGAGTATAAGTAGATCAAATAAACTAATCTTTGCAAGATATAGTACTGTGACGGAATTGAGTATTTATAGAAGGAAATTCATATCTCACTGTAGGTTGCTCCAAATTGGTTGATTCTTGAATGATATGAAACTAGACTTCCATATCTACAATTCTTATGAAGATACCAAATCCTAATAAGGAATTTATCTTATTCAAACACAGCTCCGAAAAAGAGTATTCTGTTAAAAAGAACTCATCTTACCTACCATGGAAAGATCTAGATACATTTGACATCATGCATGACATAAATTATCCTCCATTTAACATCATCCATGACATCAATATATTCCATTAAATTTTCAGATTTTTCTTTATAATTATTTTATTTATTGTTAGGTCCCTCTTTCCCACCTATAAATACCCACCTTATTTCCTCATTTTATTCATCAAGCTTTCTTAAGCATTTCTTCTCTCTATATACTTCTTCTCAAATATAGTTTTAGTTTTAGTAGTATAAAAATACTACTCCGGTTATTCTTATACTCCGGGTAGTACACAAAACGCTCCGGCGAGAAGAAAAGGCTAGGGGTCCAAGAGTGTTCCAATTCGGAGTAAACCTTCGGATTTAAGGTATGTAAGGCTTTCATAGCATTGGATTGAGTTCTTCCATGCGCCCAATATTTAAATTCATTATAATTGAGTTATAGTTGAGTTTTATCCAAATCTTGAATTCTAAATAAATTAATTCTTCTTCTATTGAGTTTGATATATTTATGCATTAATATTATTATTGTTATCTCTCATATTATTGGAATTATTATTCATGGCTACTTTCCCATGAATCCTAATTGATTTGATGTTCATGAATATTTTTATACATGTTTTGAGTAAAGATGTTGGCTTTTTATTATTTTTATAGATAAAAAGAAAGTTATATGAATTAATACTATATATGTATTTTATTGAGTTTTGAAAGAGCAAAAGAGTTGAGTTTGAATGAATTTGAGCAAATAATATTTTGAGCAAGATGTTTTGATGAGATGTAAATAATGTTTTTGGAAGTATAATGATTGATGAACATGAAATGAGATGAGTTTGATGATTTAAATTAAAGTCCAATGAGACTAGATGATGAGTTTAATATGAGCACATATTTTGGGAGTAGTATTGAGCACCGAGTTGGGTAAGAGTTTAATTGACTCAAACCCCAGAACTACGTAGCCAGCGTAGGATGGAGGCTATGCCTCTTAAGTCCCAAAAAGAGGACTTTGATGAGTGGATCCAAGATGGTGATGTCCTTTACCCTGGCAAGGTATTGGATGGATGTGGCAACGACATCGCTTTGTTGTATCATCGCTAGCTCATAAGTGATGGTTGTCGGTTAGAGAAACTCCCAATTGAGTAAGCATTGCTTATTACTATTATTTTTATTATTATATTTTAAACTTGCATTACATATTGATGTTGAGATGATGTTGAGTTCTGAGCTGAGTTTTATTGAGAGGAGTTTCTTGATATCTGTCCTTACCTTCCTGTCATTTTACATACTCGTACATTCCACGTACTGACGTCATTCGACCTGCATCGTTTTATGATGCAGATACAGGTATTAGAGATCCTCAACAGGCGCATCGTTGAGTCCCAGATGCACCAGTGCGGAGATGTGAGAGGTTGGCCATGGATGGTTTCAGAAGAGGTAGGGGTAGGCCGAAGAAATACTGGGGAGAGGTGATCAGACAGGACTTGACGCATTTACGACTTACCGAGGACATGACCTTAGATAGGAGGGTGTGGAGGACACATATTAGGGTAGAAGGCTAGCACATAGTGGCATTTCTCCCCCTTAGTCGCAGGCGTATTAATGCACTATGATTCCTTGTACTTTGATTTACGGTATTTATGTTACTATCTAATAATACTTACTGCTTTTTGTGCTTTGATTATTTCGTTATCTATTTATCTACTTTTAATACTCTTGTCTGACCTTTTTTATGCATCTACTGAGCCGAGGGTCTTTCGGAAACAGCCGTCCTACATTGGTAGGAGTCAGGTCTGTGTACACTTTACCCTCCCCAGACCCTACGATGTGGGATTGCACTGGGTTGTTGTTGTTGTTGTTGTTGTTGTTGTATTTGGTAAGTCCTTCTTGTATTCGAAGGAACTCCTTATCCTTTTATTATTGTTGAGTGTGATGTTTCTTTTGAGGTAGCCATGGACATGTCATTGGCACCATCTAAGAGTATTAGAGGCTTCATAGACAGAGTCTGATGATGTAATCGGAGTAGTTCTCCTTAGAAACTACTTCTTATAAGAATTATCTAATTTTTTTATGACAAGCCCACATTAGTATTCTTAAGTCCTCCGCTGATGAATTAATAAGAAATGAGACCAAGTGGTTCTCTTGGAAGCCGGAAATGGTTTCTGAGTGTCGGTCACGCCTAGGGTACCCTCTCGAGGCGTGACAAACTTGGTATCAGAGCACAGAGTTCAAGAGTCCTAGGGTGTCTATGAAGTCGTGTCTAGTAGAGTCTTGTTTATGGGTGTGTCGTGTACCACACTTATAATCAGGAAGCTATAGGACATTAGGAATTATTTCACTTCTTTCATAATCTGAGTTCGTGCGATAGAGTTTAACTCTGTAAAATCTTTCTTTCTAATTCGTGCGCTTACACGTTTCAGACATGCCTCCTAAACGTTCAGCTAGTCAGAGGAATGCTGCCAGCGCTGAGGTTCCACAGTCAGTGATGCCTCCACGGAGAACTAGGGGCCGACCTGCAAGGTCTACTGAGGTACCCCAAGTACCTACTGTTCAGACCACTCCTACTTCTGAGGAAGATTTTCAAGGAGCGATTGCTATGCTCACCCAGTTAGTGGCTGCTCGAAATAGTAGCCAAAGTTCACCAACTCCTAGCTCTAGTTATCAAGAGTCGTCTGCTGCCACGAAGATCAGAGATTTTCTGAGAATGAATCCGCCGGTCTTCACGGGTTCCAAAGTTGATGAAGACCCCCAAAATTTCATTGATGAGATGTGGAAGATACTAAAAGCGATGCATGCTACAGAGATCGAGGGGGTTGAGTTGGTGTCTTATCAACTCAAGGATGTGGCAAATATCTGGTATAACCAGTGGGAAGTAAGTAGAGGTGAGGATGCAGAGCCTGCTCTTTGGGATGAGTTTGAAAGAGCATTTCTTGATAACTTCTTTCCCCAAGAGCTACGTGAAGCAAAAATTGAGGAGTTTGTAAACCTCAAGCAAGAGAGTATGACTGTGAAAGAGTATAGTTTGAAGTTTATTCAATTGTCCAAATATGCCCCAGAAATGATTCCTCATATGAGGTCTAAGATGAGGAAGTTTGTCTCTGGCCTAGGTAAACATGTAAAGAAAGAATGTAAGGCAATGCTAATGATTTCTGACATGGATTTTTCTAGATTGATGGTGTATGCTCAGCAGGTTGAGGATGACAAGAAAAAGGACCGAGAGGAACACCTAAGCAAGAAGGCTAAGTCTGCTGGGCATGAGAATGAGCAGAAGCAAGGGAAGGGTAACAAATCTTTCTTTCAGAAAAGGTCTTCCAATTATGCACCTTCCCCAACAAATGCTTTTACACCTAATACCAGGTATGATCAGAGATTGCTAAGTCAGAAAAACTTTCGATCTCAAGGTTCTCAGTCCCAATTAAGTATGGCTCAAGGTTCTAAAGGGAAACCACCATGTGCTAGATGTGGGAGGCTCCATTTGGGAGAGTGTCGTGTGGGCACCAATGCTTGCTACGGATGTGGAAAGACAGGTCACTTCCAGAATGAGTGTCCTTCAAAGAGGCAGGGAGATGGAAGTAGTAGAGCTCAATTTTCTTCTGCAGCTCCACAGAATAGAGGTAATCATAGAGGTGCAGCTTCAAGTGCAGGTGGGGGAACCAACCGTCTGTATGCTATGGGTAGTCGCCAAGACCAAGAGAATACACCCGATGTTGTTACTGGTATGCTCCGAGTCCTTTCTTTTGATGTGTATGCATTACTTGATCCGGGTGCTACATTATCTTTTGTGACTCCTTACTTGGCTAGTAAATTTGAGATCCTTCCTGAGTGTCTTCTTGAGCCTTTCAGCGTGTCTACTCCTGTTGGTGAGTCTATCTTAGCTGAGAGGGTCTATAGAAATTATAATGTATCAATCTATCATAGGGATACCATGGCTGACTTAGTTGAGTTGGACATGGTTGATTTTGATGTGATTCTTGGCATGGACTGGCTTTATTCTTGTTATGCTTCAGTTGATTGTAGGACCCGAATTGTCAAGTTTCAATTTCCAAATGAGCCTATCTTAGAGTGGAAGGGGAATTCTGTAGTGCCTAGAGGTAAATTTATTTCCTACCTTAAGGCCAGAAAATTAATCTCTAAGGGATGTATATATCATATAGTCCGAGTCAAAAATATTAATGATCAAACTCCATCTCTTGAGTCAGTTCCCATTGTGAATGAGTTTCCTGAAGTCTTTCCTGAGGATCTACCCGGAATCCCTCCTGATAGAGAGATAGACTTTGGTATTGATGTCCTTCCTGATACACAACCTATCTCTATTCCTCCTTATAGGATGGCTCCTGCTGAGTTGAAAGAGTTGAAAGAACAACTAAAAGACCTCCTAGATAAGGGGTTTATTAGGCCAAGTGTCTCACCCTGGGGTGCTCCTGTCCTATTCGTGCGAAAGAAAGATGGGTCCCTTAGAATGTGCATTGATTACCGACAGCTAAACTAGGTCACCATTAAAAACAAGTACCCTCTCCCCAGAATAGATGATTTATTTGACCAACTTCAGGATGCCACATGCTTCTCTAAGATAGACCTCAGATCAGGCTATCACCAGTTGAAAGTAAAAGAATGTGACATCCCAAAGACGGCTTTCCAAACCCGCTATGGTTATTTTGAGTTTCTTGTTATGTCCTTTGGATTGACAAATGCTCCAGCAGCTTTTATGGACCTCATGAACCGAGTATTCAAGCCATACCTAGATACGTTTGTAATTGTCTTTATCGATGATATTTTGGTCTACTCTAGAAGTAAGAGTGAGCATGCTAATCACCTTAGGATTGTCCTTCAAACTCTTAAGGAGGAGGAGTTGTATGCTAAGTTTTCAAAGTGTGAGTTTTGGCTTGAGTCTGTAGCATTTCTAGGCCATATTATATCTGGGGATGGAATCCAAGTTGATACTCAAAAGATTGAGGCAGTTAAGAACTGGCCCTGACCCACCTCTCCAACCGACATAAGGAGATTCTTAGGTTTGGCTGGTTACTATAGGAGTTTTGTTGAGGGATTTTCATCCATATCCTCACCATTGACTAAGCTGACTCAGAAGAAGGCTAAGTTTCAATGGTCTGATGCTTGTGAGAAAAGTTTTCAAGAGTTGAAAGCTAGATTGACTACTGCTCCAGTACTATCCCTACCCGAAGGAACGGATGGTTTTGTAATCTATTGTGATGCTTCAAGAGTTGGGTTGGGATGTGTATTGATGCAGAAAGGTAAGGTCATTGCCTATGCTTCCAGGCAGCTTAAGACTCATGAGAGGAACTACCCCACTCATGACCTTGAGTTGGCAGCTGTGGTATTTGCTCTTAAGATCTGGCGTCACTATCTTTATGGTGTACATGTGGATGTGTTCACAGACCATAAGAGCTTACAGTATGTATTCAGCCAGAAGGAGCTGAATTTGAGGCAGAGGAGATGGCTAGAGTTGCTCAAGGATTATGACATAAGCATTCTATACCACCCAGGTAAAGCAAATGTAGTTGCTGATGCTCTTAGCAGGTTATCTATGGGGAGTACAACCCATGTGGAAGAGGAAAAAAAGGAGTTGGCAAAGGAAGTGCATAGACTTGCGTGTTTGGGAGTTCAACTTATTGACTCTAGTGAGGGTGGTACAATAGTACGAAATGGAGCTAAATCATCTCTAGTTGCAGAGGTGAAAGAAAAGCAAGATCAGGATCCCATTCTTCTTCAACTGAAGGATGAGGTTCACAAGCAGAAGGTAATGGCTTTTACCAAAGGGGGAGATGAAGTATTGAGATATCAAGAAAGATTATATGTTCCAAGTATTGATGGTATTCGGGAGAGAATCATGAAAGAAGCCCATAATTCTAAGTATTCCATCCATCCAGGTTCAACAAAAATGTATCATGACTTGAGAGAAGTATACTGGTGGAGTGGAATGAAGAGAGATATAGCAGAGTTTGTGTCCAAGTGCCCGAATTGCCAACAAGTTAAAGTTGAGCACCAAAGGCCTTGTGGAGTGGCTCAGAATATAGAGATCCCGAAATGGAAGTAGGAAATGATCAATATGGACTTCATTACCGGTTTACCACGAACCCGCAAACAACATGACTCTATTTGGGTGATTGTGGATAGGATGACCAAATCGGCCCATTTCTTGCCGGTTAAGACTACGAATACTGCAGAGGATTATGCCAAACTGTATCTTAGAGAGATTGTTAGACTGCATGGAGTTCCTTTGTCTATCATCTCTGATAGGGGAGCTCAATTTACTGCTGAGTTTTGGAAGTCATTTCAGAAGGGCTTGGGTTCAAGAGTGAACCTTAGTACTGCTTTTCATCCGCAAACAGATGGCCAGGCAGAGCGTACGATACAGACTTTGGAGGATATGTTAAGAGCTTGTGTCATTGACTTCAAAGGTAATTGGGATGATCATTTACCTCTTATTGAGTTTGCATACAATAATAGTTTCCATTCGAGTATTCAAATGGCTCCTTATGAAGCTCTGTATGAGAAGAGATGTAGATCACCAATTGGTTGGTTCGAAGTTGGTGAAGCTGAGTTGATTGGACCATACTTGGTTCACCAAGCTATGGAGAAGGTGAAAACCATACAAGAGAGGTTGAGGACTGCTCAAAGTCGTCAGAAATCATATACTGATGTTAGGAGAAGAGATTTGGAGTTCGAAGTATATGATTGGGTATACTTGAAAGTTTCACCCATGAAGGGTGTAATGAGATTTGGAAAAAAAGGGAAGCTTAGTCCCCGCTACATTGGTCCTTATCAGATTATAAGGAGGGTAGGTAACGTAGCCTATGAATTGGAGTTGCCCCCAGAATTAGCTGCTATTCATCCCGTGTTTCACATCTCTATGCTTAAGAAGTGTTTGGGAGATCCTTCACTTGTTGTCCCAGCTGAGAGCATTGGGGTGAAAGAGAGTTTGAGTTATGAAGAGATTCCAGTTCAAATTCTTGATCGTCAGGTTCGCAAATTAAGAACTAAGGAAGTGGCATCTGTCAAAGTCCTATGGCGAAATCAATTTGTTGAAGAGGCTACATGGGAAGCTGAAGAAGATATGAAGGCTAACTATCCTCATCTATTTTTGCCTTCTGATGACGATATTCAAGGTAATATTCCTTATTTCTACCTTTGAGTCGATGTTTATTCTTGAGTTTGAATCATTGACCATTTGAGTATCGGAGTTGATGTATTGATGATATTCATTCTTTATGTCTCCTATTTTCATCTTCATTCGAGGACGAATGATCCCAAGGGGGAGCTATTGTAACAACCCCTAAAATGTTGTATGTCGGTATTTCAATTCTCGATGAAAATAATACAGCCTCTGTATTTTGGGCATAACTTTTCATAAGTTGGTCCAAATTAGGTGATTCAAATTTCTAAGTAACCACAACATCATTACCTACAACTTTCATGAGAACACATCTTAAGATTCGGAGTATAAGTAGATCAAATAAACTAATCTTTGCAAGATATAGTACTGTGACGGAATTGAGTATTTATAGAAGGAAATTCATATCTCACTGTAGGTTGCTCCAAATTGGTTGATTCTTGAATGATATGAAACTAGACTTCCATATCTACAATTCTTATGAAGATACCAAATCCTAATAAGGAATTTATCTTATTCAAACACAGCTCCGAAAAAGAGTATTCTGTTAAAAAGAACTCATCTTACCTACCATGGAAAGATCTAGATACATTTGACATCATGCATGACATAAATTATCCTCCATTTAACATCATCCATGACATCAATATATTCCATTAAATTTTCAGATTTTTCTTTATAATTATTTTATTTATTGTTAGGTCCCTCTTTCCCACCTATAAATACCCACCTTATTTCCTCATTTTATTCATCAAGCTTTCTTAAGCATTTCTTCTCTCTATATACTTCTTCTCAAATATAGTTTTAGTTTTAGTAGTATAAAAATACTACTCCGGTTATTCTTATACTCCGGGTAGTACACAAAACGCTCCGGCGAGAAGAAAAGGCTAGGGGTCCAAGAGTGTTCCAATTCGGAGTAAACCTTCGGATTTAAGGTATGTAAGGCTTTCATAGCATTGGATTGAGTTCTTCCATGCGCCCAATATTTAAATTCATTATAATTGAGTTATAGTTGAGTTTTATCCAAATCTTGAATTCTAAATAAATTAATTCTTCTTCTATTGAGTTTGATATATTTATGCATTAATATTATTATTGTTATCTCTCATATTATTGGAATTATTATTCATGGCTACTTTCCCATGAATCCTAATTGATTTGATGTTCATGAATATTTTTATACATGTTTTGAGTAAAGATGTTGGCTTTTTATTATTTTTATAGATAAAAAGAAAGTTATATGAATTAATACTATATATGTATTTTATTGAGTTTTGAAAGAGCAAAAGAGTTGAGTTTGAATGAATTTGAGCAAATAATATTTTGAGCAAGATGTTTTGATGAGATGTAAATAATGTTTTTGGAAGTATAATGATTGATGAACATGAAATGAGATGAGTTTGATGATTTAAATTAAAGTCCAATGAGACTAGATGATGAGTTTAATATGAGCACATATTTTGGGAGTAGTATTGAGCACCGAGTTGGGTAAGAGTTTAATTGACTCAAACCCCAGAACTACGTAGCCAGCGTAGGATGGAGGCTATGCCTCTTAAGTCCCAAAAAGAGGACTTTGATGAGTGGATCCAAGATGGTGATGTCCTTTACCCTGGCAAGGTATTGGATGGATGTGGCAACGACATCGCTTTGTTGTATCATCGCTAGCTCATAAGTGATGGTTGTCGGTTAGAGAAACTCCCAATTGAGTAAGCATTGCTTATTACTATTATTTTTATTATTATATTTTAAACTTGCATTACATATTGATGTTGAGATGATGTTGAGTTCTGAGCTGAGTTTTATTGAGAGGAGTTTCTTGATATCTGTCCTTACCTTCCTGTCATTTTACATACTCGTACATTCCACGTACTGACGTCATTCGACCTGCATCGTTTTATGATGCAGATACAGGTATTAGAGATCCTCAACAGGAGCATCGTTGAAGATCATTTCTTTTCGACTATTTGGTGAGTCCTTCTTGTATTCGAAGGAACTCCTTATCCTTTTATTATTGTTGAGTGTGATGTTTCTTTTGAGGTAGCCATGGACATGTCATTGGCACCATCTAAGAGTATTAGAGGCTTCATAGACAGAGTCTGATGATGTAATCGGAGTAGTTCTCCTTAGAAACTACTTCTTATAAGAATTATCTATTTTTTTATGACAAGCCCACATTAGTATTCTTAAGTCTTCCCCTAATGAATTAATAAGAAATAAGACCAAGTGGTTCTCTCGGAAGCCAGAAATGGTTTCTGAGTGTCGGCCACGCCTAGGGTACCCTCTCGGGGCGTGACACAAATTTTAAATAAAGTAGGAAAGTTAAGTCGGCACTGGTTCACGGTGATAGTTCACGGACAGTACTTAATCTCACACCTTGTGGTGTTGCCTTATGGTCTTTGCCTTGACCTCACTGCTTCTTATTTCACCATTCCACGTATAGGCTTCACGGACCTTTCAGGATACAACAGACCATTCAGGATCTTGTTAAGTTTGCCTTAGGCTATTCCTCGGTCTTCTCAACACCTTCTTTACGGGCAATGTCAATGACCCATTATAGTTCCACGGCATATGGTAGATCTTGTGGGGATCTCCATGGAAATATCCTTGATCCTTTTTAGCTTCTCTTTTATGATCAATCTTCATAACCCATGTCATCTTCCACATCCCGTGAAAAGTTTTGTAGGAATCCACTTGGACAAAAAGCTCTTGCACTCTTTTCACAGCCTCTCCCTTAATGGTCTATTTTATGGGTCGTATGGAAGGCTTTGTGAAGGGCTTTATAAACCCACAAATGCAGTTAGATTCAGCAAAAAATCAACAATGTAGCTCAAACCTCGTGCACGGCTTAATTTCCCTCCAATCAAACATAAATGCACATCATATTTACAAAAACATGCTTGAAACCCATTGTAATTCAACATTTTGAGCGTTAAAATTATCATAAATACGCGACACTTCAAGAAACAAATGGAAAAACTCTCTGCATCTCTAAACCAAAGAAAAGCTAGGATATTGCCTAGAGATACTCTGGAAAATCGCAGAAATGATAGCCATTGCATATCAATTACTACTTGAAGCAGAAAGCAGGTTGAAGTACAGACTGGACCAGCTGCTATACATTTTGAAGATGAGGCTATGTTAGAACATAGCAAAGAATAGAATGATCTAGTAAAGGGTGATGCGAATTAGGGTACAATGCCCAAATATCCAAATAGTGCCCCAGTGATAGACACCAAAAAGAGGAAGGAAAGTAAGTTTTGGAAGATTGTGTCTCCTATTCCTAGAACTCCTCCTCCCTTCCCACAGTTTTTAAAGAATAAAATGGAAGATGTGAAATTCCATAAGTTTATTTTCATGTTAAAGAATAAGTCTATGAACATTGCCTTGGTAGAAGCTCTTGAATAGATGCCTGGGTACGTTACGTGAAATTTATGACGGATAAGTCACAAAGAAGAGAACGGTAAGCTTCAACCCATTGATAGCTTGTAACTCCCCTAAATATTTAAACTAGCATTCACACTCCAACATGACATTCCTTAATGATAGGAATAACTCCTACTTCACAATTTCTTAACTCAATTTTTATAACGTGAGAAAACTTGCTTACCTTGAATTATGATGGTATTATAAAGAATTGCCTCGGTGTAGTTTAGTAAATTTCTGTGACAATATATATTCTTCTAATAATAGTAAACAAAGTGTGATATTCTTAGAAGTTTGGGAAACCACTCTTCATTCTGTGCATCCCTTTTATTTTATTATTTATTAGTATATTAAACCTCCTCTCAAGATTTTAGTTTCCTTAAGAATAAGGAACCTTGATAAATATCTCATAACAATATTTGTCTCCAAAAAGACAGGAAAAACTTATTCCTTTTGGCTGAAACTCAAGAGAGTTTGGTTGTTCGGATTTGCTATTTTAGGAACTTAGTATTATTTACACAAAAAGAAAGAGCTTATTTTTGATGATAATATTATTTTATATAAAAATGATAAACATTTTTGTATTTTTTGCAAATTTTGAATATGAATGAACTTTATAGTTCTAAAATCAGTTGTTATGCATTGATCTATTATTGTCTTGAAGTTCTAATCTAAAAATAAATGGTTGAATATTAGTTGAATTCTCTAACTCTATTTTGGATTGAGAAAGAAAAAGAAGATTGGGTAAGACTTTACTAGTGAGGACTTGGGAAATTGGTCATTGGATTAGAGCTAAAGATAGTCTAATCTGATTGATTTCTCATTTAAGGATCGAGCTAGAGATAGTCTAATCCACTCAAGCAATGATTGGTGTTTTGCTTGCATGGTTTTGGGGTTCGGAAGAACCCAAGACATACATATTCAATAATATGGGAGAATGTTGAATATAGTATAGACTATCTATGTATTGAATGATTAGGAATTGATTAATCATTGCCCATTAAATTGAAACTCCATCAATGTTGCACACACTCCTAATCATCTCCAACTTGGTGAAACTCATTTGTATTGATCTCTTGATATTGATACTCGTGTTTGAATCAAATATTATATTTCCAAATTCCTCCCAATTTTACATTCTTATCTTGGATTACATTGTGCGAATTAGTCTTGGATTAAAAATCAAATAGAGCGTAATCTCTTTTGTCAATCTTTGTGGTTCAACCCTAACTCATATAAAAGTTAGATATTATTTTTGCACATGACCCCCTATACCATAATTGGGAGGAGCATTATCATTTGGCAATGGTTGTATGAATAGTTGTGAATTGTTGAAACCATTCTCGAATGTCTTGTGATAGTGAAGTGTACTTGTGATATTCAATTGTACTTGTATGTTGTCCTGAGAGAGAACTGAATATCGAGCATACTAAAATATGTTGAGATAATGATAATATATATATATACATTATTCCGATGATGAGTGGATCGAGTTTGATGTGAGATTACGAATGAGAAGTTGTATGTGTTGGATCGAGTATCATGCCGATATGAGTGATGGGTCGAGTAACACACAAGTATGAAACATGGACACCAAGCTTCCCCTATAGGCTATGACTAGTTGGAAAAGATTAAAGTCCCTTTAACATGTGAGTACATTTGAGTAATTATGTGAGTGACATATGAAACAGAGGAGATACAAAGGCTATATAGCTATAAGATTAGTGTGGATGTAATTCCATGATTGTGTGTGTAACTACTTATTGATAGTAGTAGTTTATGATGATTAGTTTACATGTTTGGTGATTTATGTGTCTAGTGTTTGATGATTCATATGTCGGAAATGAGTCTTTAAAATGGCTAATATTGATTTGTGACTATGTAAAGTTGTACTTGTCTTCTTGTTTTATGGCCTGTCCTTATATACTTGTTACTGATCTTAGTCAACCTATGATGCTTACTGGTACATAGTGTTTATATTGATGCTACTTCTGCACTTTTCTTTGAGTGACAGTGATCCAGAGTCTTCCATGTGGCTTCACATCTAGCGTTGTTGCACTTCCAATTTGAGGGTGAGCTACTTTTGTCCAGGATGTCACAGTTCTTCTAGATACCATGTCTATTCTCTCCTGACATTGTTATATTTATCTAGTTTTATGACTATTCTTAGATACTTCAGTTAGAGTCTTGTACGATGACGTTCAAATTCTGGGAATGTAATAGTTTAGACTTCCACATTCCTTTTTTATATTGCTTGAGACTTTATTTTATGCCTTAATCCTTCTAAATATGATTAATGATTTAGTTAATGCATGTTTTAACTTGGTAAGATATGGTTGATTTATCGGGGGTTAGTATGGGTGTCAATAACGACGGTTTGGATCGTGACACTATTTAATTATATCCTTTTAGATTTTTAGTTATAATAATTTTCTAAATAAAATAGTCTAATTTGAATATTTTTATTAATTCAAACTAAAGATATGGAGTGACTTTGATAGACAACTAAATATAGTTGAGTATATAAGTTTTTCTCTCCTCAGAATAATTCAGGAATTCTAGCATTTACATATAGTTATAGCGCTCAATGATGAGAAATCAGAAATGAGAGGAGGCAAAAATCAAAAGAAACAAAAAGAAAAGTGAATAGAAAGTGAAAGATTGCACACTTATGCTTGAAAGCTTATCATTGTATTATTGTATCATTGGATGAAAATGTAAAATGACACCTACTCACTCACCACGTCTCTAAAGTTTCAAATGGTGGGGTCCACCCAAAATGCTTTTCCAATTTAAAAATCAACAATTTGTAGAAAAAAGAAGATCAAGGAACTATTGTTATTCAAAACTTTTTGCACCAAGATGATATATTCCTAGTTGGTTCCAGCCAAGACATAACTGGTGTCAACTAAGAAATGGATACATTCAAAACTTATACAAATTTTTTTTGTTAATTAACTTATGTACAAATCTTGTAGCATCTTTTTATTCTTTGATGTGTGTGTTGTGGAGTGAGAGGGCGAAGGGGGGGGGGGGGGGTGAATAGAAAAAAATCTCATTTTATTTTTAAATATCTAAAATTACACAAACAAATTCAAAACGAGGTTTTTCTCTCTTGTGAATCTCTTATATTTAAGTTATTAACGGTGTTGATTCTGTCCTAGTCTCAGAATCCATTCAATAGTTAATCCATTATAGTCATATATAAAAAAGGTTGATATGAAACACATATTTTGCCGGTTGGAAGAATATTTAAGCAAAAACAAAATACAACATTTGAGTCGACTTTGATACACATATGAAAAAATGAAAAGGAAATGATGATTAAGAAGAATTCCATGAGTTGTTAATTTGTCTAAGAAGTTTTTTCTGTTTCTTTTCTTTCCATAAACTGTTATTGAAATTGTGCTCAGAGGTATTCTTCAGATAACTAACTTACAACTATCAAACATATATTAACTCGGTCTCACTTTACGCTAAAGTGTTGTTATTTAGGGTCAAGAATTATTTTTTTTGGCTAACAACAATTTTCTGAAACCATTTTTATAATATTTTGAATCATTATCTATATGAACTTATAGCATTCCCTCTATACCAATTTTTATGGCAAACTTTTATTTTAATTCAATCTCAAAAAATATGATACATTTTTTTTATTTGATAAATATTTAATAATAATAACACTATCAATATTTTACCATGTTGAATCATACTTAAAAGATGCACTCTATTTAAGGGAGATAGTGTTAAAACATTATGAAGTTTTTTCATATTTTTTAAACTTTGTACTCAGTTAAACTCCATCATATAAATTGAGATGGAGTGAGTAATTTTTTTATGCATCTATTAAATACATAAAATTTATTTTTTTAAAATCAGAATCGAAATTCATATCAAAGTTCATACTCAGAATTCACATGAATTGGGACAGGGGGATATTGTTTGAAATGCATTTTATAAGTACAGTAAAACCTCTATAAATACATATGCTTGGGACTGAAAAAAAATATTCATTTATCGAAATTATTAGTTTATCGATAAATGCATAAAATATTTATTTATTATTTTAGAGAGTATTTTGCAGTATGTGCCATAAGAAAGAAAAAAAACATTTGAATTAAGAATTTTAAAAGTTTAAATCTAGAAAACTAAAAAGTGTAGTTTTTGCATATTTATTATTTAAATCTAGAAAAGCTAAACGAATTTAGTGAAGTTTAATGTTTTTAATTGTATTCATGTATATAGAATATGAAGAGATTTTATGTTAACTATAAAAGGAAAAAGCTAGATGTTTAACAATTATAATTCAAGTATAATGTCTTCTCATCATTTGAAAGGCATACAAAAATCATCTTTAACCAATAAAATAAGAAACGCAATATGTGAGCATAAGAAAGAGAATTCAACTATTAGCCAAAAAGATTTGCAAGCATGAGATGAAACAAAAGTTTGATTTGACTATTAGTCAATCAACAATATCGCACACTCTCAAAAGGTCGGCAGAGTATTTGTCAAATGAGATGAAAAATAGCGATGCCAAGAGGCATAAACCTGTAAAATACCCTGATTTAGAGAAAGTTTTGTACGAGTGATTTCTTCAAATGCAAGAGAAAGTAAACATGTCAGGAGAAATTATCTAAGGAAAAGCAAAAGATCTTTTCCTGAAAATGTATGGTGAAACTAATTCAGAATTCAGCTTCTCTTCTGGTTGGTTAGAACGTTTCAAGTCAAGATACGAAATCAAGTCTTACAAACGTTTTGAGAAAAGTGGTTCAATTATCATGGAGAACATTAAAAATGAATTGCCTAGCATACAGTCAAAACTAGATCAGTTTGAATTGAAGGATATTTATAATATGGATGAAACTGGACTATTTTATCGATTGGAAGCTGATCATTCACTTGCTACCAAGCAATTTGAAGGTCGCAAAAAAGACAAAGAGAGAATTACCCTTGCTCTCTGTTGCAATGGTGATGGATCTGGCAAAGTACCATTGTGGATTATTGGTAAGTTTGCAAATCCTAGATACTTTTAAAATGTGAACATGAATAATCTTAATTGCATGTATAGATCCAACAAGAAAGCTTGGATAACTGGCTTGCTTTTCCAAGAATATGTTGGCTGATTTGATAAGAGAATGAATGGCATAAAGATTTTGTTAATAGTAGACAATTGCACAGCTCATCCAAAGATAGTTGAAGGCCTAAGAAATGAGAGTTGTTTTTCTTACCTCCTAACACAACGTCTAAGATTCAACCATGTGATGCTGGAATTATTCGAGCATTCAAAGCTCATTATCATCGTCGTCTTTATTTCAACATCCTATAGGGCCTTGAGGTTGAAGCACCAAATACTGAAAAAATTAATATTTTGAATGCTATTAATTTTGCTAACTTGGCTTGAAATTTTGATGTGAAAGAACTAACAATTGCAAATGATTTTCGGCATTGCAAGATCTGGCCGAAAGAAAATAATGTTTTCGAACCACAAGTTAGTGAATTAGATGAAGCTATCCAAGAAGTTGGTGAATTAGATGAAGGTATCCAAGAATTAAATGATGTCATCTCTAATTTAGCCTACAGAAATGTGATGGATGTTGAACATCTTTTGAACTACCCTAACGAGAATAATACAATTATGGAATCACTTACAGAGGAGGAGATTATTCAATCTGTAATGAATAATGATGATGAGAATGATCTTGAACAAGATGATGACATCATTGTCCACATGTATCATCAAAGGAGGCATTTCAAGCAATGACTACATTGTCAAACTATTTGGTACAACACGAATAAAATATTTTAAAAATTGTGTTCACTCTTCAAAAAGTTAAAGATGAGATTAGTTTTGGTTTTGGTGGGAAGAAAAAACAATCAACTATAGAATCATATATTTAAAACAAAATAGTTATTGGTCTATAATTATTGACTGATTAAATATTTATAAATTCTTGATGTATTCTAGTAATTATTACTTTATATTTTTTCTAGGCCTTTAATACTTTATTTTTAATTATTATCTAATGCATTTAGCGAGAATATTATTTTAATATAATTGACCCAAGTCGGGGCTGGAAAAAAATATGCATTTAGCGAGAATATTACTTTAATATAATTGACCCAAGTCGGAGCCGGAGAAAAATATGCATTTAGCGAGATTATTACTTTATCGAGGTTTTACTGGAAGATGAAAAAGGAACGTATTTTATGGAGAGTTGTTTTACTCAGAAATGTTACTTGTGTATTTATTACTTATAACTTCGTTTGTGTTTGATTGAACACTAAAATATTAGGAAAATTATATAAATTAGACATATTAGTGAAATTATTTATTTAAATTGAACCAAATCTAAATTACTTATTCTTTCTCTTTTCTTATTTCGCGCATGACGTTAGTATCAAAACTATGAATTAATCCTTTGTGATACTCCATCAGTATATTGATACCAAGTCAGTATCATATAGGACTAGTTTTAATCCTCTGTGATAATCCGTATATTGATACCCTATCGGAATCATATAGGATTGTGCTCTTTTTTTTTAAAAAAAAAATAAGAAACAATTAAGAGAAAATTATGAAAGTCACAATCTTATTTATTAAACTCTAAATTAATTTAAAATATATTTTTTAAAATTATTTTTTCTCTTTTTGCAAATTTAAAAGTATATATCTAAATTATGACTCTTTTTTTTTAACTATTTTTAAATTAAAATATTAAAGAACTGAAACATACATCAATGATATTATTACAGTATGTAGATATATCGTAATAATATCATGAATGATTGAGTAATTTTATTAAAGAATTAAAGCAAACCTCAATGATAATACTATTCAGTTACTCTTTGATACCAATAGAATATATGATAATTTGATGGTATCAAGAAGGAAGAATCAATCTTTTACCTTTGTTTTTTAGTATAAGTATTTTTTTTTTCCCAAAATATAATGCTACACATATGTAGAGTTCCAAGTGGAGGGACATTATTAATGCTCCAACAGTATGTCTTCATGAACCACTTCCCTTTGTTTACACATTATTTTGAACAGCTTTCCCCTCCCTCTCTCTAGACTTGTAGTATTTCCTACATTCACATGCTCTGTTACTTGAAAAATATTCACCCATTCTTCTTCTTAAAAAATAGTACTAGAACTAGTATTAGAATTCACTCATTCTTCTCCCTAGCCTTTTCTGATACTTGATTTTCCCATGAAAAGTTGTAAAGTTGTTGTTGGGTTTTTCATCCCTTGTTTCTGTCTCATCTATTTATCAACTGCTTTCTCTCCACAAGATAACTACTTGATTAACTGTGGTTGGAATACAGATGTCATAGTTGATAACAGACGCTTCCTTGGCGACTCTAATTTAGTTTATACCTCTCAAGGTAAGTCTATTTTTCAAGAAAATACAAACCCATCTTCCAATTTGTCTTTCCTTTATAGTAGTGCTAGGGTTTTCAATGATGCTTCAAAGTATGTGTTTAATATAAACAAGATTGGGACCCATTTTTTGCGTCTTCACTTCTCTCCCTTGAATGCTCAGAATTATGATCTCAGGAAAGCAAGTTTCAGTTTTTCTGCGAATGGGATTATGCTTTTTAGTAATTTTACTACTAGTAGTGTTGTGGTTAGAGAGTTCATATTGATGGTGGATGATTTTGAACTTAAAATTGAGTTCACGCCCACTACTTCTGAATCCAATTTTGCTTTTGTGAATGCAATTGAAGTGTTTTCAGCGCCTGATGATTTCATAATTGGTGACGGAGCTAAATCAGTTGGTCCTAAGGGAATTCTGGAGTTCAATCAGAATATGACCTTACAAACATTAGAAACTGTTCATAGGATCAATGTCGGAGGGTTAAAGTTAACACCTTTTAATGATACTCTTTGGAGAAGTTGGATTCCAGATGAAGATTTTCTGCTCTTGAAAAATGCTGCTAAAACTGTAAGAACCTCTCATGTTCCCAAGTACCAAAAGGGTGGTGCTACAAGGGAAATTGCTCCTGATAATGTTTATATGACAGCACAGCAGATGAATAGGGATAATGTAACTACAGATTTCATATTCAATATCACATGGAACTTTCCTGTCAGTATTAAAGATGCTTCCCACTTTGTTCGCTTGCATTTCTGTGATATTGTTAGTCTGTCACCTGGACAGTTGTACTTTAATGTATATCTCAACGGCGTCACAGCATACAAAGACCTTGATTTGTCTTCGGTTACATTCCGTGAGCTTGCTACACCGTATTATATAGATTTTGTGGTATACTCAGGCAGTTCAGGCGTTGTGCAAGTAAGCATCGATCCTTCTAACCTAAGTAGTACAATGAGGAAGAATGCCATTCTGAATGGTGTTGAGATTATGAAAATGGTAAATTTTGTGGCTTCCCAGACCGGTTCTAACAAGAGAAATGTTTGGGTTATAGTGAGTTCTGTTCTGGGAAGTTTTGTTCTGCTGACTGTGGTAATGATTCTTGCTGCCTTGCTATTCTTTGTCTGCAGAAAGAAAAAGCTAAAACCGAAGCCCTCAGAAAGTGCTGGCTGGACGCCTTTACGTCAATATGGAAGTAGTTCCCATGGTACATTGTCTGATGGGACTTCACCTGGACCAAATGGATATCTAGGCCAGAGGATACCCTTTGCCGAAATACAATTGGCTACTAATAATTTTGATAAGAGTTTGATAGTCGGTTCTGGTGGCTTTGGGATGGTATACAAAGGTATACTTGGAGACAACAGAAAGGTTGCTATAAAGAGAGGTGTGCCAGGTTCCAGGCAGGGCCTGCCTGAATTTCATACTGAAATCACTGTTCTTTCCAAGATTCGCCACCACCATCTTGTTTCACTTGTAGGCTATTGTGAAGAACAGTCTGAGATGATACTTGTTTATGAGTATATGGAGAAGGGACCTCTTAAGAGGCATTTGTATGGTCCAGGAATATCACCCTTATCTTGGAAGAAAAGGCTTGAGATATGCATAGGTGCAGCAAGAGGTCTCCACTACCTTCACACAGGTTTCGCTCAAGGAATCATCCATCGTGACATCAAGTCAACTAACATTCTTCTTGATGAAAATTGTGTTGCTAAGGTTGCTGATTTCGGTCTCTCAAGGACAGGCCCATGTCTTAATGAGACCCATGTCAGCACTGGTGTAAAAGGAAGTTTTGGCTACCTTGATCCGGAATATTTTCGGAGGCAGCAGCTTACTGATAAGTCGGATGTTTACTCATTCGGAGTTGTTCTATTTGAAGTCTTATGTGCTAGACCTGCCATTGATCCTCTGCTTTCACGAGAGCAAGTGAATTTGGCTGAATGGGCTATGCAGTGGCAGAAGGACGGACAGCTAGACAAGATTGTTGATCCCCATATCAGAGGCCAAATAAAGCTTAGCTGTTTGAGGAAGTTCGGGGAGACTGCCGAGAAATGTTTGGCTGATTATGGAATTGATAGGCCAACAATGGGTGACGTACTGTGGAACTTGGAATATGCATTCCAGCTTCAAGAATCTGGAACAATTGGAGAAGTGCCTGAGATTTCCAATGAGCTTCCAGCGCCTGTGCCAGAGGGTCTCCACAATGAGGCGTATAATGGTGATGGGGCTTCAGATATATCCACAAGCAAGGTATTTTCACAATTGATGACTAATGAAGGAAGATAACTAGTCTACAGTATAGTGCACCGTCAAATCATTGCTCCACAATTTACAGGTATCATGTTGATTTTGGTTCATTATAACATTTTCTCATGACATTTTTCTTAATTGGCAGAGCCATCATTTGCTCTTTGAACCAATGTACTTTATAAAAGTGTATATCATACAATAACCTGCCTATGGTGTAATCCATGTCATGTTTGTTCTCCTTACAAAAGAAATATAGTGCTCTATTGATGAAAATCTATAAGCAGAAATGTGCTTGCGTACCAAATCCATCAGAGTCTGTTCATGCTGGCTACAACCTCAAATCACATAATGCCTATCAAAATAAGAGTCCTACTGCTCATCCGGTGTCTAAGGTGTATCTTGTACCTAAAGTGCAGTACACTGAACACCAACCCAAATTCCCTACCCTCAACATGACCACCTTTGTTTGATAGTCAGTTTCTATGCTTTTGGATGGTTTAAGCTGAACATTTCATTCTTCTAAAGAGGGGATACCAGCTCCAGACTATACCTAGATGGAAAGCTGGGTTGAATGTTAGAGTGAGTACTTGAAACAGACGACTATAGCATGTAAATGTTTCATGTTTCCCATCAACCTTTTTCTTTTTTACCAATATGGCAACTGTACTCTCGGATCATGCATCAAAGGATTGGAGTTTAGGATTGAGCAATTCAACAGATATAGCCTTTTAACTTCATTGTACTTGAAATGTGTAGTTGAATGCCCAACTTATAGTAATTGACCACCAAAGTCATTCAACTTTGTTTAGCTAGCCTCCATGGCCATTTTAGCCAGAAATACAATTTCCTATACATATTTTATGATGTGATAAACTTTAAATTTTAGGGATCTTCTTTTAAAAATATTAAAATCAATACTTGGATTTATTAGGACACAACCCACTCTAAATTTGTTCCAATTCTTGACTCGACCTACTTAAATGGGTTCACTATATAAGATGTCCTTAATAACTTAAACAAAAAAGAATACGATAGTGCTTCATTTCTAACGTTTTAAATATTTTAGATGTCCTTACAAACACTTGACCATCCTATGTTTTTTAGTTGAATGTTATTAAGTGCATCTCTTGTGTAGTCAACTCAATTTAAGCGGCTCATCTCACGAATTGGTTTGGACTTGTGATGAGTTGGGTCATAATAAATTTTAATAAATTTTACCTAAATCCTATAATGGAAAAGTCTAATTACTATACATCCCTCATCGTACCAAAATTATCCGATTTCCCCTTTTTTCAATTTTGCTGATACATTAGTTATGTAACTGATACATCAACTTTAGCTGTAGAATAGTTAATGCAGATCATTTATTTATGGATAGTATCTTAATATAAGGTATGATTGGTTCTTTAAATCAATTACTAATCTAATTAATAGGATTAATTGGTTAAAAAAAAACAACGGTTGTGTACATGAAGATTCAAGCCAAAAAACAGAGCATCAATTCAAACCAAAGTCGATTTCAATTTTTTTTTCCAGTTTTGCTGATACATTAGTTATGTAACTGATACATCATCTTTAGCTGTAGAATAGTTAATGCATATCAATTATTTATGGATAGTATCTTAATATAAGGTATGATTAGTTCTTTAAATGAATTACTGATCTAATTAATGAGATTAATTGGTTAAAAAAAGCAACGGTTGTGTACATGAAGATTCAAGCCAAAAAACAGAGCATCAATTCAAACCAAAGTCGATTTCAATTTTTTTCTCCAGTTTTGCTGATACATTAGTTATGTAACTGATACATCATCTTTAGCTGTAGAATAGTTAATGCATATCAACTATTTATAGATAGTATCTTAATATAAGGTATGATTAGTTCATTAAATGAATTACTGATTTAATTAATGAGATTAATTTGTTAAAAAAAGCAACGGTTATGTTCATGAAGATTCAAGCCAAAAAAAATAGCATCGTCTTCAATGGAAAAAATAGAGCATCACTTCAAACCAAAGTCGATTTCAATTTTTTTTCCAGTTTTGTTGATACATAAGTTATGTATCTGATACATCAACTTTAGCTGTAGAATAGTTAATGCACATCAACTATGTATAGATAATAGATTGAGATAAGGTATGATTGTCTCTTTAAATCAATTACTGGTCTAATTTATGGAATTAATTGGTTAAAAAAGGCAACAGTTATGTACATAAAGTTTCACGTAAAAAAACAGAGCATCAATTATGTACTGCACGTTTTTGATACATCAATTATGTATAAACTATACTAATTAGAGACTGATACATCAATTCTGATACATCAAATCTATAGTTGATACATCAGTTGTGATACATATGTGTGAATATTATTTCCTGCAGTTTTTTGATACATCAGTTAGGTATAATATGTGCTAATTAAATACTGATACATCAGTTCTGATACATCAGTTCTGTAGTTGATACATAAGTTTTGATATATATACGTGAATTTTATTTCTTGCGGATTTTTGATACATCAGTTATGTATAAACTGTGTTAATTAAATACTGATACATCAATTTTGATACATCAGATCTGTAGTTGATACATCAGTTGTGATACATATGTGTGAAGTTTATTTTCTGCAGTTTTTTGATACATCAGTTAGGTATAACCTGTGCTAATTAAATACTGATACATCAGTTATGTAGTTGATACATACGTTCTGATACATATATGTAAAATTTATTTCTTGCGGGTTGTTGATTAATCAGTTAGGTATAACATGTGTTAATTAAATACTGATACATCAGTTCTACAGTTGATACATAAGTTATGATACATATATGTGAAGTTTATTTCCTGCAGGTTGTTGATTAATCAGTTAGGTATAACATGTTCTAATTATATACTGATACATCACTATAGATACATTAGTTGTGTAGTTGATACATAAGTACTGATACATATATGTGAAGTTTAATTATTACTTATATGTGATACAAAAGTATATGTATCAGATTCATTAAAAAATGGTAAACGTTATTGTGATACATAAGCAAGATGCCCCGGGCAGTCAAGTTTGATACATTAGAATATGATACATAAACTTTAATTTTATATTCGAGTTTGACAGATGAGAAAAACATACAAATCTTTTCAATTGATATATGGAAAGATTATTACATTTCAGTTGCTTACTGATTCTGATACATTACAGTTAATGTATCAGATACATTAAAACAACAGATACACCTAAAATATTTACTATTACAAAAAAATGGTTATAATATTCTTGATTACGTACTTCATTCCTTGCATTGACATAAAAAATGGTTAAATACAATTTGAACTTTATACATAAATACGATGTATCAGACGCATTAAAATATTTGATATATGAGAATCTGATACATACAGAAGATGTATCAGAAGTAGTAAGGCTTCATAAATTATAATCTGATACATAAATGTAGATGTATCAGAATCATTAAAACTTGATATAATAGAAATTGACACTTAAACACGATGTATCAGAAGTAGTAAATCTCCAGAAAAAATGACATTTTAAAAAAACACTATGTATCAGAAGCGTTAACGCTTGATACATGAGAATCTGATACATAAACAATATGTATCAAAATCAAAAAACCTTCATAAAACGGCATTAAAAAAAGAAACTTAATTGAACCCATACCTTTGGGAGATTAGAGCGTATTGTAACCCCTTGAATCTTATTGTCTAGTTCTTTGGGTGCATGTTTAACTGGAGCTTTCGACTTTAATTTCTCACGTAGCTTATCCATCACTGCTGGATCATTACGATGTTTGGATGTAACCTCGTCGTAACCTTCCCAAGATGAATCAGAACTAGGTGAAACAAGAATTCCTTGATTTTTATTCAACTGTGTGAGACCATAAACGGATTCCATATGTATCATTGAAGATATGAGTTAAAAAATAGAAAGATTTACAGAAGAAAGCAAAGGATACCAATTTTAGAAGATTTTTCAAAGATTTACGGAAGAAATCAAAAGATACAAATTTTAGGAGAAATAAGATTGAATCAGGATGAAGTGAGATTCCAGATAAGGAAAAACTTAAATATACCTTAGTTAGAACCTTGAAATTGAATAACAGATGTACTCAAAAATTCAAAATCTCAAAAATTGATGAAGATGAGCGAATTTAGGTGAGGATTTAGGGAGGAAGAGTGATGTATCAGTGAGGGAGAGAGAGTTAAAGGAAAAAGAGGGATTTTTGATATTTTTTGGTATAATAGAGAATACAAGTAAATATGGTATTAGAATATGTGTAAAAGGGTAATTTTTTCATAAATTTAAGAGATAAGTGTCAAAAATAAATCTAATTTTTTTTTTGAGTTTTATAGTTAAATATTGAAAGTGTGAGCTTCTGTTACATTCCGTATTTTTGCATCTTGGATTATTCGTAAGCTAACGGTTATAAATTCAAGGACTTTTAATTTTGAATTTTAAAAGGACATGATTTGTTGTAGATGTCAAGTTATATGAATAATTTATGTATAGTAAAATACATCTCAAGAAGGACCCTTAAGCCAAATCAAAATAGAAGCCATCAAATATGTTTTTCTTAAAGTCACGTTTCGGGGTAAGCTGACTTTGGGAGGCCATAACCTCTTTATAATTTGGGAATTTGGGAAAACTCTCAAAATGAAAGTTGTAGGTAATTGAAATATCTTTCCAACCATAGGTCGTGGGACGAAATGTGATATCGGAGTAATAAGATATAGATGTTTTAAGTCTGACAGGCCAAACTAAATAGTGAATTCGGCCCAACCCAATTCTAATTCGGGTCAGGCCCAATACCCACGAAATTAATCTAATTCTTATCTCTTCCTTCATACTTTAGACTAAGAAAATATCCAGAAAAATTTCCAGAGAGAGAGAGAGAGGGGAAGTTCTTGAGAGAAAAACCAAATCCGACCAAAATTAAAGCCCCGAATCTCAAAGCTCTTGAAGAGAAAATTGTTGTACGTCGCATTGGCTTCAATTTGAGCTAGATATCATCCAATAAGGAGAAGATTTTATGTGGTGCTGCAAATTTAAGGTAATATTAAAGTTTCCTTTTCATTGTTAACAAGTTTAGTTAGAGTTTTAACGGATTAGAACGGAGAAAATAGTGTTATAAACTAGTTTGGTGATTTGTTGAGATTTATAGGTTAAAGGGTTGTTTTAGGTAGATTAAATGGATGGAATTAGCTTAGTGATGATGTATAATAATGGTTGATATTGTTTTGATGTTGTTGATGAGTTGTTGTTCTTGAATTTGGAGGAAAAAGGTGTATGAAGATTGTGAATGTTCAAACTCGTTTTTGGAATTGAGTAGCTGGTAGTAATTCGGGAATATCTCATTGTGTAGACCTTCGATTTTAGATATTAAATATGTTTTGGAAAGCTAATACACGTACCTACAACTCTTATGTTTATGTCTTAGTCTATATCTGCTGTTATTATGTCGAAAACTGAGGATGAATCATAAGACAAATTCTGTCCAGATTCTGGATTGAAAAATCCTTCATGTATAACTGTTCGTATTTTGATGATATCTCTTTGTAGAAAATGATTTTTGAGTTGATTTCTTTTTCATTGGAAACTTAAGACAGATATCTAAATGTTTAATGAAGGTCATAAAGTCCAGTTTTGCCGTTTTCATTTTCAAAATTTAGATACAACGTGAGGTACTTGACTTTTCGAATTTACTGCTTTGGTAACATGAGTCGGGTGGAAATATTCTAGGCTTATTGTCAATAATAAATCTTATTTTGTGTCAATATTTTGGATTGTTGATGTTGATTGATGATTATATAGCTGGTTTGAAAGTGAGAAAAGTGAGCGGTATAGGGGAGGTGCTGTCCAATTTTTTTTAGAAATTACCTACTAACGATAAACTACGTTTTATTCTTGTCCATAGCTTAACCATAGTGCTTAACGTTTTAATATAGGTTGAGACAATATTGGACAGCATATACGTATAAACGCTAAAGGTATGTAAAGTTAACATTTTCTTCTTTTGGCATGATCCATATGAAACGAACGAATGACGTATGCTTAAATTCCAAAGAAACTCTTATTCGTAGATATACTCGGATGGCTACCGTTCTTGATTTTCAAAATTTATATTGTTATGTCTTGACTCATGTGTATGATTCCAGCCATCCTAGTTGGTATAACTCATGTTGTGGTATAATTCATATTTTAGTATAATCCATAATTGGTGTGATTCATAATGACTATTGTCTTGGTTTTCAAATGATGGACTGTTTTGCTTATTCTATTAAGTCTCCGATAATGATCAAATTTCACAAGGTTGCTAATGATACCTTATTCGTGCATATTGTTATGGTATTATTCACCGAGTCCTATGATAGGCTGGGTATGTTATCATGTATGGATTTCACTACATTATTCACCGAGTCCCTTACTAGAGGGCCAGGTACGTGATATGATAATATGATATTATGATGATATGACGATATGATTATGGCACCGAGTCCCATAATGGGCAGGGTACGGTATCAGTGTACACTACTCTATTCACCGAGTCCCTTGCTAGAGGGCCGGGTATGGTATATATATACATATGACGATATATTGATATAATTATGACACCGAGTCCCATAACGGGCCAGGTACGATATATGATGATGATATGCATGTCTTCATTTTATAAGACACAGGTACAGTGATTTATTGATTATGATACTTGACTCCTGAATCTTTATTTCAGATGTGATCTCCGTTACGATATTTTATGCTTTATATACTCGGTACATATTTCGTACTGACCCCCTTCTTTGGGGGGCTGCGTTTCGTGCCCGCAGGTACAGATACTCATTTTGAAGAGCTATCAGCTTAGGATTCTACTCAACGAGTTTGAAGTGCTTCATTGTCTCGGAGCCCAAACTTTGGGTACTAATCCTTATAATGTATATATTTGTGTATTTAGGGGTACGACGGGGCTCTGTCCCGTCATATGCTATTGTTAATCCTCTTAGAGGTCTGTAGACATATGAGTGGGTTGTATATAGATGTTGTCCGGTGTACTAGTATGACTTATGTTTTTGGACGTTTACATTCAGAATGGAAGCCTTGTCGGCTTACATATTATGTTATCTTATTTTTGACAATTAAGACTCCCCAAGAAATAGGTGATTTTGGTATATATATAAGTAACAGTTTGAGACGACGTGCTACCCATATAAATCTTATATCATGTTTAATTGCCGATTGACTATAGATAATAGGTGTGTATATGAGGGTCCAATTCGGACACTAGTCACGGGGTTAGGTCGTGACAGCTTCATACCTAAACTATCACTTATTAGTTTGAGAAACGCACAGTAATACACTCTTTCTACTCTCTCTATTTTTTGAAAAAATCTTGTCACATGATATTCCACATGGATAAAATATTCATCTTAACAAAAATTAAATAAACTATTAATATTAGTTAAAAGTTAAAGACTAAAGTATTTTTATCCCTAAAAAAAGAAATTATTTTTTTAGAAATGAATTTACTTTTTTTAAAAAAATAAAATTTAATATATTTTGCTCACGCACTTCACCACCTCTTCCCCCCCTCGTCATTTTATTTTTTAAATTTTTTTTTATAAAATATTTTAAAAAAATTCATACTTCACCCTCTCTCTCACTCCTTCCTAGAAAATGTTATTATTTGTATTTTAAAAAAAAATAAATTACACCCACCCACCTAATCCTCCCCTCTTAATTTATATTTATTTATTTTTATATTTTTTCGTTTTATGTTAAATATGTACATACATTTTTAGAAAAATATTTTTTCCTAAAAATAAAAATTTTATTTTAAGAAAAATCTTGCGGTAAGTAAAAATTACTTTTCTAAAATCATATGTATATATCTAACACAAAATTTAAAAAAATTGAAAGTAGAGGATTAGGTGGGGCAGGGTAGATTTTCTTTTTAAAAATAAATATAAACATCTAAATTATTATTTGAAAGGGCGGGGTCGATGAAGTAAGAATTTTTTAAAAAAACTTTTATATGTTTTTTTACTCTTTTAAATATTTTATATTATTAATTATCATAATTTATAATATTTTTTTACGTAATTATTGTTAGTGAAATTACAAGATTACAAATTACAATTGAAAAATAAAATGAAGAAATTAACTTTACTTCTTAGCTGAGGCGCGGATATCTCGCTCTTTTTAAGGAGATTCAAGCCCACTGCAGTAAATCGTTTCACTGGTCCAACAGTAGTCCTCTTGACTTGTCCCCTCTAGGATACAATAGCCTTATCACAAAATGTAACTCAACAAACTCTGGACAAGAGTTGAGTTTAAAGCTCCACACAAAGAACACCTCCCTTCAACTAATAAGAACTCTCTTTTTAGACAAACTTAATTCTCTCAATTTTTTTTCTTCTCTTATCTTGCATTTCAAAACAAAGAAGACCTCTCTATTTATAGGAGAGAAAATCATACAAAGATGAAAAAATAATGGAATGCCATCATTATCATCATTTAGTGCACCATTATGATTTAGTGCACCATTTATTAGTGATAATTATGTTAAAAATACATAATGGAATGATTTAGTGCACCACTTATTAGTGATAATTAGATTAAAAATACATAATGAAATGATTTAGTCTTGCACTAACTAAAGATGATAATGAAAGACATTTTTATGCACTAAAGAGAGAATAATAAGATATGTCACTTATGCAAATTAATATCACTCAATATTGATATTAAAATGCTTAAACACTTACAATTATCAAATATATATATAAAATAAAGACCGAGAGAAACAATTAAGACAGAAAAATCACAGCGACACTACCAAAGGGTCGTTCAATATATCAATGATGTGAGCAAATAGTCACATGACAATCAAAAACTAACGGGTTCCATTTTTTTTTTTAAAAGAAAAGCTGCATATTAACAGGATACTTTTGTCTAAAATGAAAATAGTATAAGCATAAAGAGCTAAAGCACAACAACATTAAAGCACAAAATATAAAAATTATCAAAACTTTCTCTAGGTGGATAGGCAGGCATGTTGACCTCCTATCTGCATCACCTAGTTAATTCCCTCTTATAATATAGTAGTATATGTATAGTAGAAAGAAAGAAATCAATGACTGCTATTTATTTGATACTAAACTATAAATACAAATAATAATTCATTATTGTTATAAAATATTCTATATCTGAACAAATTTTAACGGAGAGAGTAAGAAAACTAAAAGAGAACAGAAGAGAGAATTATGAATGTATTTTTTTCGTTTCTGTGTATCCTTCTTCATGCCACAAGGTGGCCTTTTATACTAGTAAAAATGTATCAATCATGATACAAATTGAAGACCAAGTGGGCAACTTGCCCACTTTTAAGTGGGCCCCACTTGGAAAACAACATCCAATACATAATACTCCCCCTTGGATGTTTACGTGTAAAAAAAATATTACAAGAAATAATTGATATTGCAATTCTGAACCCCTATAGATGTAATGTCTCGTTAAAAATCTTACTTAGGTAAAACCCAGTAGAAAAAAGCCTAGTGAAAGAAAGAGAGTACACACATCTGGTAATACGCCTTGAGTGCTGCCTCATTAAAAACCTTGCCAGGAAAACCCAGTGGGACAAAACCATGGTTAAGGGAAAAAGAGTGCAACGCGTATTTTACTCCCCCTGATGAAAACTTTATTTGATATTTTGGAGACGACGCATTCCAACCTTATATCTTAATTTCTCAAAAGTTGATGTTGGTAATGCCTTTGTAAATAAATCTGCAAGATTATCACTTGAACGAACTTGTTGTACATCTATATCACCATTCTTCTGTAGATCATGTGTGAAAAATAATTTTGGTGAAATATGTTTCGTTCTGTCTCCTTTTATGAAGCCACCTTTCAATTGAGCTATGCACGCGGTATTATCTTCGAATATAACTGTGGGTAATTTGACATTAGTTTCCAGACCACATCTTTCTTTGATGAACTGTATTATCGATCTCAACTATACACATTCTCTACTTGCTTCATAAATTGCTATTATTTCAGCATGATTTGAAGAAGTAGCAACAATTGACTGCTTTGTGGATCGTCATGATATAGCAGTCCCTCTGTGTGTAAATAGATAGCCTGTTTGAGATTGAGCTTTGTGTGGGTCTGATAAATAACCTGCATCTGCATAACCAATAAGGTCTGCACTATCTTTGTTAGTATAAAACAAACCCATATCAATAGTACACTTCAGGTATCGCAAAATATGTTTGATACCGTTCCAATGCCTTTGCGTTGGGGATGAACTATACCTTGCTAGCAAATTAACAGAAAATGTTATATCAGGTCTAATTGCGTTAGCAAGATACATAAGTGCACCAATAGCACTGAGATATGGTACTTCAGGACCAAGAATTTCTTCATCCTCTTCTGGAGGTCGAAATTGATCTTTTTCCACTTCAAGTGATCGAACAACCATTGGAGTACTTAATGGATGTGCTTTGTTCATGTAAAATCTTTTTAAGATTTTCTCAGTGTAGGCAGATTGGTGGACAAAAATCCCGTCAGCTAAATGTTCAATTTGCAGACCTAAACAAAGTTTTGTCTTTCCAAGGTCTTTCATCTCAAATTCTTTCTTTAGATACTCAATCGCCTTTTGGACCTCTTCAGGGGTTCCAATGAGATTTATGTCATCAACATAAACGGCGAGTATAACAAACTCCGATTCCGTTTTCTTAATAAAAACACATGGACAAATAACATCATTTATATAGCCTTCATTTATTAAGTACTCACTAAGGCGATTATATCACATACGCCCTGATTGTTTCAGACCATATAATGATCTTTGCAGTTTTATTGAGTACATTTCCCGAGACTTTTTACATGCTTCAGGCAATTTTAATCCTTCTGGGATTTTCATGTAAATTTCATTATCAACTGAACCATAAAGGTAAGCTGTAACTACATCCATTAGATGTATTTCGAGATTTTTATGTACAGCTAGACTGATGAGATATCGAAATGTTATTCCATCCATAACAGGTGAATATGTTTCTTCATAGTTGACTCCGGGTTTTTGAGAGAATCCTTGTGCAACAAGGCGTGCCTTATATCTTACAATTTCATTTCTCTCATTTCATTTTCTAATAAAAACCCATTTATAGCCAACTGGTTTTACACCTTCAGGGGTTTGGACTACAGGTCCAAAAACCTCACGTTTAGCAAGTGAGTCTAATTCTGATTGAATTGCCTTTTGCCATTCTGGTCAATCACATCTACGTCGACATTCTTCGACGGATTTAGGCTCAAGACTTTCACTATCTTGCATGAGGTTAAGTGCAACATTATATGCAAAAACATTATCAATCGTAATTTTAGATCAATCTAAATTTATCTCATCACCGAAAGAATTTATTAAAAGTTCTTCATTTACTTGAGTCTCGGGTTCACTGATTTCTTCAGGAATATCAGGATTACTCAAATCTTGACCTTCTTCAGGAGGTTCTATTATAGTATCATCTTTATTATTTCTTAAGCTTCTCTTTCTAGAATTTTTATCCTTTGAACCCAACGGTCTACCACGCTTCTGGCGTGTTTGGGATTCAGAAGCTATGATACTTGTAGATGATCCTTTTGGGACATCAATCCGGATAGGCACATTCACTGCAGGGATATGTGACTTAGTTATCCGTTTTAAATCAATAAATGCATCTGACATTTGATTTGCTATTTTCTACAAGTGGATGATCTTCTGGACCTCTTCTTCACATGTGCGGGTACGTGGATCAAAATGTGATAGTGATGAAACTTTCCACGCAATTTCTTTTTCTTTTTCGGGTTCCTTTTTCTCTCCCCCTAATGGCGGGAAAATTGTTTCATCAAACCGACAATCTGCAAATCGAGCAGTGAATAAGTCTCCAGTCAATGGTTCAAGGTATCTAATTATGGAGGGTGAGTCAAACCCGACATATATACCCAACCTTCGTTGAGGGCCCATTTTTATACGTTGTGGTGGTGCTACAGGCACGTATACCGCACAACCAAAAATTCTTAAATGGGCTATATTTGGTTCATGACCAAATACTAATTGTGACGGAGAGTATTTATTATAATGTGTTGGTCTAAGACGTACAAGTGCTGCTGCATGTAAGATAGCATGACCCCAAACAGTAATTGACAATTTTGTTTTCATTAGTAGAGGTCTTGCTATCAATTGTAGGCGCTTTATAAATGACTCTGCAAGGCCATTTTGAGTATGAACATGAGCAACATGATGTTCAATTTTTATCCCAATTGATAAGCAATAATCATTAAATGCTTGGGATGTAAATTCTCCAGCATTATCAAGGCGAATGGCCTTAATTGGATAATCTGGGAATTGCGCTTTCAATCTTATTATTTGTGCTAACAACTTCGCAAACGCCAGGTTGCGAGATGATAACAGGAACACATGAGACCATCTAGATGATGCATCTATTAGGACCATAAAATATCTAAACAATCCACTAGGTGGATGAATAGGTCCACATATATCTTCATATATACGCTCTAAAAAGCCAGAAGATTCGATGCCAACCTTCAGGGTTGATGGTCTGGCAATTAATTTGCCTTGATAACAAGCAGCACATGAAAATTCATCATTTGTAAGAATCTTCTGGTTCTTTAACGGATGTCCAGTTGAATTTTCAAGAATTCGTCTCATCATTATTGATCCAGGATGACCTATTCGATCATGCCATAGTATAAATGTATTTGGATCAGTAAACTTCTGGTTTACGATCATATGTGCTTCAATTGCACTAATTTTTGCATAATATAGGCCAGATGACAGAGTTGGTAATTTTTCCAAAATATATTTCTGGTGTGAGACACTTTTGGTTATACCAAGATATTCAATATTCATTTCATTTAGTGTCTCAACATGATATCCATTTCTGCGGATATCTTTAAAACTTAACAAGTTTCTTGGGGATTTAGAAGAGAATAATGCATCTTCTATAACAATTTTTGTCCCTTTAGGCAGAATTATAGTAGCTCTTCCGGAGCCTTCAATCATTTTGGAATTGTCAGATATCGTAGTAACATTAGCTTTTCTTCTAAGCAGGTTGCAAAAATATTTATCGTCTTTAAAAATAGCATGAGTTGTTCCACTATCAATTACACAAATATCTTCTTGATTGATCATTGATCCAAATAAAATTTGAGGCATTTCCATATTTTTTTTCAAAAAGAAAGAAAGTAAATATTATAATTAATACCTGATTTATTATACAAAGTTTTATTTCATTACATTAAGCTAGAAAAATACAAACATAATATTTAATACATATAACAACAAAGAGAATTATTTAAATATTATCGGACTTATCAACATTCATATTTACTTCTGGAAAATTAAAGAAATCAGCTACATCCAGATGCATGGGCTCAATATTGTCCTCAGAGATAAAATTTGTCTCTGGATTATTTTCTGCCCTTTTTAACGATGCCTGATATAGCTGAACCAAGCATTTTGATGACCGGCAAATCCGCGACCAGTGCCCCACACCTCCACATCTATGACATATTGTTTCTGAATTATTCTTCGGTAAAGCTTCTGGCTTTTTACCCTGCCTTTTATATTGCTGGTTATTTCTCGGTGCCAGCCGAGCATCATGATTAAAATTTCTTCTTTGACTACGACCACGACCACGACCACGACTGGGGCCATGGCCTCTTTCTCGTTGGTTAGAATTTGCCTGATTCACTTCAGAAAGTGGTAAAGAACCAACTGGCCGACTATCATGATTTTTCATTAATAGTTCATTATGTCTTTCAGCAATAAGAAAGTGAGAAAGTAATTCAGAATATTTTTTAAAGCCTTTTTCGCGATATTGCTGCTGCAGGAGCATATTCGCGGGTGGAAATGTGGAGTATGTTTTTTCAAGTTTATCTTGTTTCGTGATTTCATCTCCGCATAAAGTTAACTGAGCTATAATTCTAAATAAAGCAGAATTATATTCAGTTATATTTTTAAAGTCCATCAGTCTCAGATTTAACCAGTCATAACGTGCTTGTGGAAGCATGACCAACTTCAGGTGGTCATACCTTTTTTTTAAATTTTTCCACAATTTCAAGGGATCTTTTAATGTAAGATATTGTAATTTAAGACCCTCGTCAAGATGGTGGCGGAGGAAAATCATAGCTTTTACACGGTCTTGACTAGATGCCGTGTTATCATCTTTGATGGTGTCTGCCAGATCCATCGATTCAAGATGAATTTCGGCATCTAGTGCCCATGAGGAGTAATCTTTTCCAGAGATATCCAAAGCAACAAATTCAATTTTTGAAATATTTGCCATTTTATGAAAAGAAAATTAAATAAAATTCTTACCGCTTTTTGTTACCTTCAAAAACAAATAACCGGAGCCTCGTGCTGATAACGTGTTATAAAATATTCTATATCTGAACAAATTTTAACGGAGAGAGTAAGAAAACTAAAAGAGAACAGAAGAGAGAATTATGAATGTATTTTTTCGTTTCTGTGTTTCCTTCTTCATGCCACAAGGTGGCCTTTTATAGTAGTAAAAATGTATCAATCATGATACAAATTGAAGACCAAGTGGGCAACTTGCCCACTTTTAAGTGGGCCCCACTTGGAAAACAACATCCAATACATAATAATTATCAATTTTTCATTCCCACCTCCTTTGTTGTCTCCAGTACCCCCCCCCCATCTGTGTCTCTCCCCCTCATTTTTCTTTGGCTTAATATATAATTAGTCCTTTATATTTAGAGGAGAAAATACATAGAAACCCCCTAAACTATGATTTAGTTTTGAAGAAGACATTTAAACTTTGAAAAGGTCCTAACACACCCCTAAATTAGTTTAAAGTTAAATTATTAAATCCCTTTTTAGTATCTGACACATAGAATGTATCTCACCCTCCTAAAGAGCGTGAAAACCAAAAACAAAAATAAGATTAATATTTATTTTTTACAATATTTTTTGTTAAATAAATTTATAACTTTTTTATTTTTACTATTTAAATCTTTTTCTCTTTCTTTCTCTTTTTCCTTCTTCTTCTCCTTCCTCAGCTTCACCATTGAAGGACGATGGCAATGACTTCAATTTTTTTTTCTTTCTCTTTCTCTTTTCGTTTTATTCTTTTCATTATTTTCCTTTTTGTATGATCTTCTCTTTGAATTGATCAAATAAATGCTTTCTTTCTTTTCTTTTTTCTTCAAAAAATCAGCTTGTTCTTATATTTTTTTCCTTTTTTAAAAAATATTTCTGATTCAAAAAATGAAAAAGATGGAGAAAGAATCAAAAAGGGTCATTGAAGAGATTGACGGCAGCAGCGATGACGGAGAGAGAATCGGCGGGATCATGTTCAGACCAAGTAAAAAATATACATCTGAGTTAGAGAGAGAGTTTTAGTTTTTGCACTTACAACTAGGGGTGTTCATGGTTCGGTTTGGGTCGGTTATTGATTAAAACTATAACCAAACCAATTTAATCGGTTATTAAAAGCCTAAAACCATAACCAAACCAAGTAAAATAATAACCACGGGTTTGGTTATTGTCGGTTTGGTTTGGTTTGGTTCGGTTATTCGGTTTATGACTAGCCGAGACAATTCAAATATTCTCTCTCTACATTCTTCAAATTCTTACGAAACTTTTTTTTCCTCACGACCCACAAAGGTTCGAAACAGAAAAAGAAAAAACTTAAACATTCAAAATAAAAAAGAAAACAACTTAAAATCAATTTAAAATTTGAAAAATTTCTTACAAACCCTCTCAAAATTTGACAATCTTGTACTTGGGGTTGAGGAGTTGAGGTTGCTCTTGAGCCTTCTCTGTTAGTCTATGACTGTGAGTTTGTGACTTTGTGAGAAACTAACGTGAGAGGAACAGAAATGTAAAAGGAAAACAGATACTAGGATTTTAAAGTTTTAACTTTTACCTTATGTTGCTGCCTGCTGCTTAAGTGCTTAGTGCTTATTAGAAATTTAGAATTTAGAATTGAGGATTTAAAATTGGCCTTGAGAGTTGGGCTAATGGGCTTGGATTGTTAGACTTGGATTGCTGTTTAGTGTTTATTAGAATTTATAATTGAACTTGAGAGTTGATCTTGGATTGTTGGGCCTTAAAAATAAGTAGATTAATATTAAATTAATAATTAAAAGGTATAAAATATTTTTAATTATTTATGAAAAACTAATATTATACATATAAATAATTATAAATTTTATGTATATAATTATCGGTTTGGTTCGGTTATTTATTCGGTTATTTTTTCCTATAACCATAATCAAACCAAATATTATCGATTATTCAAATTTAAAACCAAACCAAACCAAACCAAACCAAATGTCGGTTTTTTATTCGGTTTGGTTAAATTTTCGGTTTGGTTTTGGCTTTAACCAAAACTGTGAACAACCCTACTTACAACACATCTTGATTTTGAGCAAAAAATAAAGGCAAAGTACACAAAAAGAAGATGAATTGTCGGAGGAAATAGAGGAAATTTTGCTCCTACAATTTTGCGTAGCGATTAATTTGATATATTTTTTTTATTTTTCAATCTTAATTTTGATTGGCGATAACAAATGTTGAGATGGTGTTACAACACTGGTGGCTTTGCTAGAGGATCGTCGGCGGCGAGGAAGAGGAGCAAAAAAATTGGGGCTCAGCAGTCCAACATATAGGAACTATTGAAGAAGAAGAAAAGAGAATTTTTCGTTTTAAAAAATAAAATATATGAAAATAAAAATTAAAAATTAAAAATCAAAAATAAAAAATAATTGACACGTAGCAGGTAATAATTGGTGTGTGTATGCACTCCCTTTTTTATAAGTGAGATTGATTGAAAAAGGGGATGTTTTTATCACTTTTAAATTATTTAAGGAGGTACTAAGACCTTTTCAAAGTTTAAGTGTCTCTTTCAAAAATGAGTCATAGTTTAGATTATTATTTTTTTAATGTATTTTCTCTATTTAGAGGTAAGTGTCAAAAAGATATTTGAACTATCATTTTTTTTGAGTTTCATATCTAAATTATTGGAAGTGTGAGTTTCATATAGAGGTGGCAAAATCAAGCCCAACCCGCCCAACCCAACTCGTTTAAGTTTAGATTGGTTATTGACCTGTTCATTCATTAGTTCAACTCATTTCAACCCATTAAAAATTGGGTTGATATGTAATCTGAATTTGCTCATGAGAAATCTTGTTAAAATATTTTAATTTTTTTTCCAATTTGATATGTCATATATAGTCATAATAAAGAAACAATAATTTTATTAGGTACTAAAATAATTTAAAAGAACAAATAAAATAATTAAGTTTAGTAAATATTAGGTTGGGTTAGGTCTTGACCCATTATATAATTCATTACCTTAACCGTTTTGATCCAAACTAATTTGGGTTGAATTGGGTTGAATCTTGATTCAATTGTTGTCTTAACGAATTATGACCCATCCAGACTTGACCCAACCCGCTCAAATGTCACTCCTATTTCATATCTAAACTATCACTTATTAGCTTGAAAACACATCTCTCTATTTTATTCAACTCTCATCATGGTGTGTACTACATTCTCTTTCATTTAAAAAAGTTTATCACATCACACTCCACATGAATAAAATATTTTAGCATAACAAAAATTAAATAAATTATTCAAATTAGTTAAAATTAAAGATTAAAGTATTACTATCTCCCGCCCAAATAAATTATAAAATAGTTTCTTACCTCACTCCACCACTTTCTCTCACCATACCCCCATCTTCACCCCACCATAATTTTTTTAGTTTTATTTTTATTTATTAAGGGTAAGATTTACTTAAGGATATTAAAGCTATATCGTAGGCATAGGTTGAATTCCTCTTCTAAATTCAAGATCTGTTCGTCGACCACCACAATAGTGCCGTCCCGTGCTCCTCTCTTTCGCTTCATCTCCGACGAAGCCTCGCCGGCAAGACGAGCTTCTCGCGGTTCCACCGGCGGTGTGAAGCAGCCAGCGCCTCGTCTCCTCCTTCCCTTCTCGTCTCTCGAGTCGCCACTCCACCGGAGAGAGGTTTTGGTTCATTAAAGGCGCATCTTGTCAGATCCGTCCAGTTTACTACCTTAGCAAGGAACTATTTATCTTGGAGAGTACTGCATCGGTTTCCACCGTAAGCGAAGTTCCTGATAAGGCACCGATCTGGTGTGGCATACTCATTACCATCATAATAATATTATCACTGCTGAAATAGATCTCAAGTTTTTCCGGCGAAGCTCTAGTTTTTCCGGCGAAGCTCCAGTTTTTCCGGCAAAGCTTTTTTTTTTTCCAGGTGTACAGATCTGTATTTCCGGTGACGAACAACCGCTGCAACTCAACTAAGTACGCCGACGTGAACAGTACTCCGACGTGAGCAGTATTTTCCGGCGGTAACCAGGTTCATTTCTACCGGAGTTGGTACCTCCGGTTTTTATATCTTTATATTCTATCCTTTGTTCATATACTTGTAGTTACATTTTGCCGATTTTAAACCCCCGAATAATTTATTAGTTCATACGCATTTTCGTGGCTTTGGATAGTGATGGTAGACTAGGGTCATGTTCTCGCTCATGGACGGGGACGAGGGTAAGGAGAGGTAAGTGGGTTAAAGGAGCGTCTAGACTGAGAATAGGTTCTTGGAACATTGGGACGTTAACGGGTAAATCCATAGAACTGGTTAAGATTCTAAAGAAGAGGAAGATTAATATAGCCTGTGTCCAGGAGACAAAATGGGTCGGCTCTAAAGCTAAGGAGGTAGACGGGTATAAGCTTTGGTTTTCTGGTAAATCGAAGTATAGAAATGGGGTAGGCATTCTAATAGACAGTGATTTAAGGGATCAGGTGGTGGAGGTTAGGAGAGTCAATGATAGGATGATGTCGATTAAAATGGTCATTGAAGGGATCACGTTGAACGTTATTAGTGCTTATGCGCCGCAAGTGGGCTTATGCGAGGAGGATAAGAGGCGCTTTTGGGAGGAGTTGGACGAGTTAGTGGGAGGCATACCACCTACTGAGAAGCTTGTCGTGGGAGGGGATTTCAATAAGTACATCGGATCTATTTCGGGAGGGTATGATGATGTGCATGGGGGCTTTGGCTTCGGGGATAGAAATGGAGGAGGAACCGCACTGTTGGATTTCGCAAGAGCTTTCGGATTGGTGATAGCCAACTTGAGTTTCCCAAAGAAGGAGGACCACTTGGTAACCTTCCGTAGTTCAGTGGCTAAAACTCAGATAGATTTTTTACTCCTCAGGAAGGATGATAAGGGTTTGTGCAAAGACTGTAAGGTCATCCCGATCGACAACCTTACAACCCTACATAAGCTCTTAGTGATGGATTTAGGGATAAAGATGACAAGGACGAGGAGGGTCGGGGAAGAACGACCTAGGATCAGATGGGGGAGTTTGACAACGGTTAGTGCCCTTGAGATGGGAGAGAAATTGAAGGATATGAGGGCCTGGGATAGTAGTGGGGATGCGAACAATATGTGGGATAGGACAGCTAGTTATATTAGGGCTGTAGCAATGGAAGTGCTAGGAGTCTCGACAGGTAGTCGTAGTCGGCATCGAGGGGACTGGTGGTGGAATGGAGAAGTGCAAGGGAAAGTGGAAGCAAAGAAGGTAGCGTATGCTAAGTTGATGGAGAGCAAGGATGAGGTAGAGAAGTGGACGAATGGAGAACTGTATAAGATAGCGAGGAAGGAGGCGAAGTCGGTGGTTACAACGGCAAAAATGGCAGCTTTTGAACGTCTTTATGCTGAACTGGAAGAGAAAGGTGGGGACAGAAAATTATTCAAGCTAGCCAGGGCCCGGGAGAGAAGGGCACGCGATGTGGATCAAGTGAAGTGCATTAAAAACGAAGACGGAAAAGTATTGGTAGAGGAGACCCTTATCAAACAAAGATGGCAGTCATACTTCCATAATCTTTTGAATGACAAAGGGGACAGAGAAATTGTGTTGGGAGATTTGGAACATACAGGAAAGAGTCACGATTTTGGGGGTTGTAGGAGTATTACGGTCGATGAGGTTAAGGCTGCTATTCGTAGGATGCGCTGGGGAAGAGCGACCGGACCTGACGAGATCCCTGGAGAATTTTGGAAGAGTGCGGGCTCGGTAGGTTTGGAATGGCTGACTAGGTTATTTCATGTCATCTTTACGACGGCAACGATGCCCGTAGAATGGAGATCGAGCATTATGATCCCGCTTTACAAAAACAAAGGGGATAGCCAGAGCTGTGACAACTATAGAGGTATTAAGCTTCTAAGCCATACTATGAAAGTGTGGAAAAGAGTGGTAGAGATGAGGGTGAGGAGATGCGTGTCTATTTCAGAGAACCAGTTCAGATTTATGCCGGGACGCTCAACTACAGAAGCTATCCACCTTATGAGGAGACTAATGGAGCAATATAGGGAGAGGAAGAGAGACTTGCATATGGTGTTCATCGACTTGGAAAAGGCTTACGATAAAGTCCCACGAGAGATACTATGGAGATGTTTGGAGGCTAAAGGTGTACCTGTAGCGTACATAAGGGTGATCAAGGACATGTACGAGGGTGCCAAAACCAGGGTAAGGACAGTAGGAGGGGACTCAGAACACTTCCCAGTTATGATGGGGTTACATCAAGGATCAGCTCTTAGCCCGTTCCTATTTGCCTTGGTGATGGATGGATTGATGCGACAAATTCAAGGTGAGGTGCCATGGTGTATGCTTTTTGCGGACGACATAGTCCTCATCGATGAGACTCTTAGCGAAGTTAACGCTAAGCTGGAAGATTGGAGACGCACCTTGGAGTCTAAGGGGTTTAAGCTGAGTAGGACCAAGACAGAGTACCTAGAGTGCAAGTTCAGTGAGACACCTCAAGAAGTTGGCGCGGAAGTTAGGCTCGGGGACCAAGCCATCCAAAAGAGAAGTAGTTTTAAGTACCTTGGTTCTATCATGCAAGACAGCGGAGAGATCGACGAGGATGTCACACACCGTATTGGGGCTGGATGGATGAAATGGAGGCTCACCTCCGGTGTGTTATGTGACAAGAAGGTGCCACCACAACTTAAGGGCAAGTTCTACAAAGTGGTCGTTAGACCAGCTATGTTATATGGGGCGGAGTGTTGGCCAGTTAAGGTCTCCCACGTGCAAAAGATGAAGGTTGCCGAGATGAGAATGTTGAGATGGATGTGTGGGCATACCAGGAGTGACAAGATTAGAAATGAGGCTATTCGAGAAAAGGTAGGAGTGGCCTCGGTAGAAGACAAGATGCGGGAAACGCGTCTGAGATGGTTTGGACATGTGAAGAGGAGAGTCCCAGATGCACCAGTGCGGAGATGTGAGAGGTTGGCCATGGATGGTTTCAGAAGAGGTAGGGGTAGGCCGAAGAAATATTGGGGAGAGGTGATCAGACAGGACATGGCATATTTACGACTTACCGAGGACATGACCCTAGATAGGAGGGTGTGGAGGACACACATTAATGTAGAAGGCTAGTACATAGTAGTTTTATTCCCCCTTATTCGTAGGCGTATTAACGCACTAGGATTTCTTGTACTCTGATGTATGTTAGTTATGGTATTTATGTTATTATCCAATAATAATATCTACTATTTTTTGTGCTTTGATTATACTATTGTTTGGACCATTTTCGTCATCTACTTATTTACTCTAATATTCTTGTCTAACCTTTTTCTATGCTTTTATTGAGCCGAGGGTCTTTCGGAAACAGCCGTCCTACATTGGTAGAAGTCAGGTCTGCGTACACTCTACCCTCCCCAGACCCCACGATGTGGGATTTTACTGGGTTGTTGTTTTTGTTGTTGTATTTTTATTTATTAATTTTTTTTTATAAAAGTTTAGATATTTAGATATTATTATTTTTAGTTTTTTAAGAAATATTCAACCCCGGCCAACCTAACCCTCCGCTTTCAATTTTTTTCGTTTTGTGTTAGATATATACATATGATTTTAGAAAAATATTTTTTATTTGCCACAAAACTTTTCTTAAAATAAAATTTTTATTTCTGTTATATTTGATACGCAAGTAGGAAAAAATATTTTTCTAAATATATATGTATATATCTAACACAAAACGAGAAAAATATAGATAAAAATATATAAATTAATATCGGAGGGTTAGATGGGGTAAGTATAATTTATTTTTTAAAATAATTAAAATAATAACACTTTTTTCAAAAGAGTGGGGGAGGGAGTGAAATATGAATTTTTTCAAAATATTTTATAAAAAAAATTGAAAAACTAAAAGGAGGGAATTGTGGTGGAGTGCATGAGCAAAATATTTTAAATTTTATTTTAAAAAAAATAATTTCATAAAATATGAAATGTTTTTCTTACCTAACTGCACTACTTTCTCTCGCCATAAATTCCCTCCCCCCCCCCCAAATTTTTTAATTTTATTTTTGTTTATTTATTATTATTAAGAGAAAAAGGTGGAAACATATAATCTTATAAGCTCCTTGGTATTCATTCTTAAGAGAAATGAACTTAATCATATTCTTCAATTAATTCTCACTTGGAGATTCAATGCATCCACTTTGTCAATTACTGTTTATTTTCGTTTCTTTATTGTACATCCACTTGATACCTCTTCTTAATCAAATTATTTTTTTCTCCATCTCCCACCCATTTCTATTCACTAAATAAATAAATAATAGGGCAAAAAAACAATCAATCATAAATAATTTGTAGATGCATCATCACTTTTGCTTATCAAAATTTGAAGTAGAGTTTGTTCATCCATCCTTTTCAACTTTGTAATTGTTATATGAGAATGTTGTTTAAAACAATTCCTTCCTTATTTTTTCAGAAAATTTTAGTTTTTTATTTTTATGATGGAATATTTCTCTACTTAAATTTTTTGTAGAACTCCTGTGACCAAAATTTTCCACTTACGCAATCAATTTGTGATTTTCAAAATAAAGAATCAAATGATATCGTCATAATGTGTTCTAATTTTAAGGGGAAAAAATTTAAGAATAAAAAGCCTCACAAAAAAGAATAATTAACGATTCTTAGTGATTCTCAAAGTGAAAACTTTTCGGGTATATATATATATATATATATATATATATATATATATATATATATATATATATATATATATATGAAGATACTCGAAAGTGCAAAAACAGAAGAAAAATATAAATAATCAAACCTTTTTGCTTCTAACATATATAGACAAATCAACCTCTTCTTAATTTGAAACTTTGGCTGGAACTATTGTAGATTTTGATACCATCACAACAATTGTAGAGTTTTTTGTTTATGTATTATTCATTTGTTTATTAGTAATTCAGAATATATTGAATTAGAATGTGAAAGTGAGAAGTAGTGGAGATATATTAAGAGTTGGTAACTTTCAAATTTCAAAAATTAAGGATTAATTATTTTAATTTCCTCTACTTAGAGGATAATTCTAAAGTTATATTTTTTTTTGTTTTTTATGTATTTTTTAAAAAAATATTAAGAATTCATTATTTTTTCTTCCGCTAGTAGATAGTCTAAATCTATTAAGTATAAAAAATTTTAATGTATTTTTCATTTGTTTATTTGTTACTTAGAATATGTTTTGGATTAGAATGTGGAAGTGAAAAGTAGTGGAGATATTAGGAGTTGGTAACCTCTAAATTTCAAAAATTAAACATTAATCATTTTACCTTTCTCTGCCTAGAGGATAATTCTAATGCGTAAATTCTTTTTGTTAAGTTTTTTTTTTTAATCTTTTTTTAATTTTTTTTAAAAAATTAAAGATTAAATAATTTTTCCTCACCTACTTAGCTAGTTTAAATCTTACGTGTAGATTATTTATTTTGTTTTTTTTAAATGTATTTTTCATTTGCTCATTGGTTATTCAGAATGTTTTGGATTGAGATGTCAAAGTGGGAAGTAGTGGAGATATATTAGGAGTTGATAACTTCTCCTATTTTAAAAATTTAAAGATGAATAATTTATTATTTTTCAAAAAAACAAATACTAAATGTGGGTCTATTTTTTTTAAAAAAATTAATTTTAATTATTTTCTATTTAAAATGTTGTTGTTCCTTTCTTTTTTTGGTGGAAGGTTGTCCTGACCTAACAAATGACAGAAAAACAAACAGCTACTCGGCTTAATCTGGAGATTGTATCCTCTCCTATTACAAAAATATAGATTATTAAAATTAAATGGCTAGATGGGTCGGCTTCTGGGAAAATTAAACAAAGTGTTCATTGAGTCAAAAAGTTTTATCCAAAATAACAACTATTAATTTTTTTTTAAAAAAATAACTATTCGACATTTTTGATTTTCAAGCAAAATGCATTTCATTTCTGTGCTTACGTTTTTTTCCTCCTTCGCAGCTTTCATTTATTAAAGTCTTCCTTCTTCTTTGTTGCTTTCAGTTTTAAAACTTTTTCTAAATTCAATTTTAAAATTTTATGTGTTGCAAACGTGAATCGTTTTGATTGAACAATATATCAAATGACTTGAAACATCGAGAGGAACCTGTATCTAAAAGGAAAAAAACTCATATATGTCATCAAAATTTGAGAAAAATGAGGTATGAGACAAAAAAGAATTGAAAAATTCAAATCAAACGCTTTCTACAAAATATCCTATCGCCGCCGAAACCCTAGTTTGCCTATTTGTTGGTGGAGATGGCCACCTCGGCCGGTGGCCAGCCCTCAACGGAAGGTGGTCAACCTGCTAATGTTAATGCAAATACTCAAAAAGTATCATACGTGAACTTCTTGAAACCTGCCTCATCAGATATCAAACCTATTCCACTGAAACCAATATCATACTTACATGGAGAACCAATTGTGCTATGGGAGCAGAAGGAAATTGATCAGATGATTATCAATGAAAAATTGGAGTATGCTGTCATTGGAAAATTTTCTTATGGACAGCCTAACATTCAAGAGCTGAGAAAATTAATCCCAATGCAATGTGAGTTAAAAGGAGAATGTAAAATTGGGCTTCTCGACAATAGACATATGCTAATTAGGGCAACTCTATTAGAAGACCATGTTCATCTATTATCGAAATCGGCTTTCTACATCGCGTAGAGAAATTGGTCATATCCGATGAGAACTTTAAAGTAGGATCCTATGTTCAACCTAGAAGAGGAAACAACTACTGCAATAGCATGAATCTCTTTTCCATCGCTTCCCTCAAACCTTTTTGGAAGAGAAACAATTTTTTCACTAGCTGCAGCTGTTGGTAAGCCTTTATAGGTTGACATGGTGACAAGGAACCAAACCAGACTCAGTTGTGCAAGAGTGAAGGTGGAAGTGGATCTACTTAGAAAATTTCCTGAAAGAATTAAAATTGGGATGAAGAAGAGTTCTGGAGAAGTCCTGGAGAAATGTGTAAAGATTAAGTATGATTATGTCTCAAAATACTGCAAAACTTGCATGATTCAAGGACATATGATGAACAATGTTATATAGAACATCCATAGTTATATCGAAGAAGGAGAAGACAGTTCAAGATGCTACAAAGAAGAAGGATATTGTGGGTGCTTCAATCTTGGCTAAAAGTGGGGGAGAAGAAGATAAAAGGGATAAAAATAAGACAAAAGAAAATGGGGAAGGGTTTATAGAACAGAAAAATAAAAGGGGAGGAAGAAAGAAGCAAGCTGAACAAGTTTGGGCCAAGGTCTAGGTTAATACTGGTAATCAATTTGGGGCTCTAAAGAGTGATAATAAGATTGATGAAGAGGTAAATACAACTAAAGGGGGATAAAAAATTATTGTGGGGGAAAAGAACATGAAGGATTGGGTTGAAAAATCCTTTGAGAAATCAAATATGCATACTTTACCAAGTATCCAAGGCAACATCAATAAATACAACAATGAGCCAATTGAGGAGTACAACAATAAGGGAAGAATCAAAATGAGGAGGAAAGTGAAGAGGTACAGTCATGAGAGGGTAATATAGCTCGACATGAGGCAGAAGGGTCAGAATTAGTGGAGGTAATAGATTAGAAAAGGGAAGTAAGAAAGCACCAAAATTATTTTATGAATCTGAAGAAGATATACAATCGAGAAGGGAGCAAGAAGAAGATGACAACATTGAGTATAACATTCAACAAATAAGCAAGGCAGGAGACTTATCACCAAGCCAAACAAATAGTTTGAAGGCAAAATGAGGAAGACCAATGATTCCTTTGCAAGCCAAAACAAGGAGTACTAAGGATAAAGCTTCTTCTAGTAATCAATGTTAGAAAAAGCTTTATTTTGGAATATTAGATAGGTTAATACCCAAAATACTTTTGGGAGGTTATGTAACACCCCTTAAAATTTTTCCCTAAGATTCAAACCTTTCTTATATTCGGGTAGGGTCAAACTCGAGTATTGTTGAGCATTTACATGAGTAAGAGGAGTTCTTAAGAAATTGAGTAGCGTTAGAGGTGATGTGGGGTTATGAAAGACCCCTAGGACCAAATCAATCCAAAAGATTCATCGTGGCTAAGTTTGAGGAGGAGTTCGCATGAGGGATTGACTTCTAACGACCCTATATTTAGAAATATGACGATTTGGGTGGTCCACAACCTATTAAATTAAAGTTTGTCGAGTCTTCTTTCCAATGCCACCAAGAATGTAATTTTTGGAGTTCGGAGTCGAAAGATATGACGATCCTAACATGAACTAGCACAACAGAGATTTTTAGGCCTGGGTTGCAATTACTGGAAAACTGGGCTTGGCACCGCAGTGGCGCGACGCGCCACTATCGCACCAGAAACATGCCTCAGTAGTTTGGGCTCTGGCGCGGCGCGCCACTAAAAGGTGTGAAGGGTTTTTCAAGCCAATTTCCAGAATCCAGAAAATATTGGCCTTGGCGCTGTAAGGGCGCGATGCGCCACTATCGCGCCAAGAATGTGCCTCAGTAGTTTGGTCCTTGGCACGGTGCACCACTACGAGATGTGAAGGTTTTAGGCGTAATCAGTCTGGCGCTGCAATGGCGCGACGTGCCAGGAGTATTTTTGCCTATTTTCAGAACTTTTGAGAACGGAAAATTTGGAAACTTACCCAAATTATATATGTATCACCCTATACCATTTTGAGATCATATTTTGCAGCCTCTCTCTCTCTCTAAAAAGCCCTAGGAGTTTTCCTCTCTCCCTCTTCTTCTTCTTCTCCATTTCCAACAAGAAGAGTTCCAAGACCTTCAAGATTTGAGTCCTCCATTGAAGATCCAATATCAAGGTTTTCTTCAAGTCTTCACTAAGGTATGTAAGGCTATCCAAAACATGGGTTGAGTCCACCCATGTGCCCTACTCTTGCTTTGAGGTTAGAGGTCCATGAGAATAGAGTTTCTTAGTATTGTTTATGTTTGAATGAGTTTTGTCTCCTATTAATTTGACTTTATTGGTGTTGATGTGGTTGACCTAAGAAGTTCCTAAAACCTTCATGTTAGTATGAGTTGATGGAGATGACTTGTTATTATGTTTTGTTGACCTCTTTAACCATGTGATTATGTTGCATAAGTCAATTTCCTTAAATGTGTTATTTTACTTGAATTGTTGAGTTAAAGTCATAGAGTTGTGATGAGTCTTGAGGAGATGTCATAAATGCTTATCTAAATGAGGCTTGATTGAAGGATAGAATTGACGAGTGGACGAGGTCCTAAATGGAACTTGCCATTATGACTTAATTGAGTTGAAATGAGAATAGATTTGATGAGTTGGCAATGTCCCACATGAAACTAGCCGTGAGGGCTTGTTTGAGATGATTGGAGGGAGTCTTATGAGAATAGAGTCATGGGAGGAGTATCGAGCATCGAGGCGGGCGAGAGTATAGTCCGTACTTGAACCCCAGGAACTATGCTGCCAATGTAAGTAGGGATGGAACTGTTAAAGTCGGATGCTTCCCATGGGATCGAACCGTTAAAGTCAGATGTTTCCTATTTATTTGTCCTGAAATGATAGGACTTGACTAATCGATGGAATCCATGATTAGGGAGGCGTTCATGCCCTGGCAAGGTATGGACGGACGTAGCAACAATGTCTAATTATTGTACTATCACTAGCTCATAAGTGATGGTTGTCGGATAAGAAAAACTTCCATTTAGGTCTTGCTAGTACTCTGAGTTAGTTGAGTTGAGTGGCATGAGATTTGATCCGGTCTAAAACACTTCTTGTTAGACTTAGTACCCTTGAGTGAGTTGTTATGTATATATATATATATATATATATATATGAGTTAAGATCCTGAGTTGATATTGATGTTTTCTTGATGTTCGTTTCATCCGGCCATTTTACATACTCGTACATTCCATGTACTGACGCCATTTGGCCTGCATCATTTCATGATGCAGAGACAATTACTAGAGATCATCAACCGGTGCTCCATTGAAGATCCACATACACTTCCAGCCAGTTGGTGAGTCCTCCTAGTTTCCGGAGGATGTTGAGCTTTCTTGTATAGTTTTGTCGTCGTTTCCTTTATTTTGATTGTTGGTAGCCATGGGATTGTCATTGGCACCTTCTAGACTTTGATAGAGGCTTCATAGACTAGAGTGTGGGAAGGTTGGACTACTACTTTTGATAAGTCTTATTATATCTGTTTTGATGGGTTGATAGTGATTGGCCCTCGACCCCTTATATTATGAATAATATGTTATAATTGAACCCTCCTTTGAGTGAATGTGATTGAATGATAGTGTGACTGAATTAAGGTGGTTCAGTTAAAGGTCAGAAATGGCTTTCGAGTGCTAGTCACATCTAGGGTACCCTCCCGGGGCGTGACAAACATGGTATCAGAACACAGAGTTCAAGAGTCCTATGGAGTCTATGAAGCCGTGTCTATTAGAGTCTTGCTTATGGGTGTGTTGTTGACCACACTTATAAGTAGGAGGCTATAGGACATTAGAAATTGTTTCACTTCTTTCATACTCTGGAATTCTTGCGATAGAGTTAAACTCTATAAAACTCCTTTCTAATTCGTGCATTTATACGTTACAGATAATGCCTCCTAAATGTACGGCTAGCTAGAGAAATATTGATAACGCTGAGATGCCCCAGTCAGAGGTATGCCTAGCAAGGGCTAGAGGCCGACCTGCTAGATATGCGGAGGCACCTCAAGTGCCTGCTACTCCACCTACAACCACATCAGAGGCAAAATTTCAAGGGGCAATTGCAATGCTCACTCAATTAGTGGCTGCCCGGAATGGTAACCAGAGCTCGCCCAAAAATATCTTAGCTCTAGTTACCAAGAGCAGTCTGCTGCCACTAGAATTAGAGACTTTCTGAGGATGAATCCACCAGCATTCACGGGTTCTAAGGTTGATGAAGACCCCTAAAATTTTATTGATGAGATGTGGAAAATCCCGAAAGCTATGCATGCTACGGAGGTTGAAGGGGTTGAGTTGGTGTCTTATCAACTCAAGGATGTGGCAAACATCTGGTATAACCAATGGGATCAAGGTAGGGGTGAGGATGCTGAACCTTCTAGGTGGAATGAATTTGAGGGAGCCTTTCTTGACCACTTCTTTCCCCGAGAATTGAGGGAAGCGAAAGTGGAGGAATTTGTGAATCTGAGACAGGAGGGTATGACTGTTAAGGAGTATGGCCTAAAGTTCATCCAGTTGTCCAGGTATGCTCCAGAAATGATCCCAGATGTGAGGTCAAAGATGAGAAAGTTCGTCTCCGGATTAGGGAGGCATGTGAAGAGGGAATGCAAAGCAGCATTATTGATCTCGGATATGGATATTTCCAGATTAATGGTGTATGCTCAACAGGTAGAGGATGAGAAGAGGAAACACAGAGAGGAGCATCTGAGCAAGAAGGTAAAATTAGCGGGCCATGAGAATGAACAGAAGCAAATCAAGGGCAACAGGTTCTTCTTCCAGAAGAGGCCTTCCAACTATGCCTCATCCACCGCCAGTGCACCTATGCCGCAGAACAGGTATGATCGGCAGGGACAGAGTCGCCAAAATCTCAGACCCTAGGGTTTTCAATACCATGCCAGCGTAAGCAAGGCTCGAGAGGGAAGCCACCATGCGGCAAGTGTGGTAGGCTCCACTTGGGAGAATGTAGAGCGGGAAGGGTTGGTTGTTATAAATGAGGCCAAATGGACCATTTTTAGAGGGAGTTCCCGATAGGGGGAAACAGATTCCAATATTCTGCCACCGCACTGCCGGCTAGGGGTAACTAGAGGGGCACTACTTCAGGTATGAGTGGAGGTACAAACCGCCTATATGCCATGGGTAGTCGCCAAGATCAAGAGAACTCTCCAAACGTCGTAATGGGTATGATTCGAGTCTCTTCTCTTGATTGTTATGTGTTGATGGATCTGGGTGCCACCCTATCTTTTGTGAATCCTTATGTGTCTAGTAAATTCGATAAAGTTCCTAAATATCTTCGTGAGCCTTTTTGCATAGCTACTCCTATCGGTGATTCTGTTTTAGCTGAGAGAGTCTATAGAGATTGCATTGTGTTAATCCATCACAGGGATACCTTGGCCGACTTAATTGAGTTGGACATGGTCGATTTTGATGTGATCTTTGGCATGGACTAGCTTTATGTCTGTTATGTCTCCATTGATTGTAGGACTCGAATTGTTAAGTTCATATTCCTAAATGAAGCTGCTATAGAGTGGAAAGGTAGTCCGGTTATGCCTAAGGGTAAGTTTATTTCTTACCTTAGGGCCAGGAAGCTAATCTCAAAAGGGTATGTTTATCACATTGTCCGAGTGAAAGATGACAATATTGAGTCTCCGCCCTTTGAGTCAGTTCCTATTGTCAATGAGTTTCTTGACATTTTTCCTAAAGATCTGCCTGGAGTCCCTCCTGATAGGGAGATCGATTTTGGGATTGATGTTCTTTCTGATACCCAGCCTATCTCAATCCCTCCATATAGAATGGCTCCGGCCGAGTTGAAGGAGTTGAAAGAACAGTTGAAAGACTTGTTATATAAGGGATTCATTAGGCTGAGTGTCTCACCATAGGGTGATCCGGTCCTATTTGTGCGAAAGAAGGATGGGTCCCTTAGAATGTGTATTGACTACAGGCAGCTGAAAAAGGTCACCATAAAGAATAAATACCCTCTCCCCAGAATAGATGACTTATTTGATCAACTTCAGGGTGCCACTTGCTTCTCAAAGATAGACCTAAGATTTGGCTACCACCAGTTGAAAGTGAGGGAGTGCAACATTCCAAAGACAGCATTTCAGACCCGCTATGGCCACTTTGAATTTTTGGTCATGTCCTTTGGGTTGACTAATGCCCCCGCAGCTTTTATGGATCTCATGAACCGGGTATTTAAACCATATCTTGATATATTTGTGATTATATTCATAGATGATATTTTGGTCTACTCCAAGAATGAGGAGGAGCACGCCCATCATCTTAGAGTCGTCTTACAAACTTTGAGAGAGCAGGTATTGTATGCAAAGTTCTCCAAATGTGAATTTTGGCTTGCATCAATGGCTTTCTTAGGTCACATCGTATCTGGAGATGGTATTCAGGTTGACACTCAGAAAATTGAAGCAGTGAAGAATTGGCCCAGACCCACATCCCCGACAGAGATAAGAAGCTTCTTGGGTTTGGCCGGCTACTATCGAAGGTTTGTAGAGGGATTCTCATCCATATCATCACCATTGACTAAGCTGACCCAAAAGAAGGCTAAGTTCCAATGGTCCGATGATTGTGAAGGGAGTTTCCAGAAATTAAAAACCAAGCTAACCACTGCTCCTATCCTGACCTTGCCCGATGGAACAGAGGGCTTTGTGGTCTACTGTGATACATCCAGAATTGGTTTGGGTTGTGTGTTGATGCAAAGGAGGAAGGTGATAGCCTATGCTTCAAGACAACTTAAGGTTCATGAGAGGAATTACCCAACTCATGACCTTGAGCTGGCAGTTATGGTATTCGCGCTTAAAATCTGGCGCCACTACTTGTATGGAGTGCATGTTGATATATTCACCGATCACAAGAGCTTATAATATGTTTTCAGCCAGAAGAAACTCAACCTGAGGCAAAAGAGATGGCTCGAGCTACTCAAGGACTACGACATGAGCATCCTCTACCATCCAGGTAAAGCTAATGTTGTTGCTGATTCTCTTAGCAGGTTATCTATGGGTAGCACTACCCATGTAGAGGAGGGAAGGAGGGAATTGGCGAAGGAGGTACATAGATTAGCCCGATTGGGAGTTCGTCTGGAAGATAACAATGAAGGCGGAATTACTGTTCAGGATGGGTCTACATCCTCACTTGTAGCGGAGGTAAAGGAGAAACAAGATCAGTATCCCATCCTCCTCCGGTTGAAGGAAGTTGTTCACAAACAAAGGGTGATGATTTTTACCATAGGGGGAGATGGTGTGTTGAGGTACCAAAATAGATTGTGTGTGCCTGATGTTGATGATGTTCGAGAGAGGATTGTGGCTGAAGCACATAGTTCTAGATACTTTATTCATCCGGCCTCTACAAAAATGTACCATGACTTGAGGGAAATCTATTGGTGGAGTGGGATGAAGAGGGATATTGGGGAATTTGTTTCCAAGTGCCCGAATTGCCAACAGGTGAAGGTTGAGCATCAAAGGCCATGTGGTTTAGCCCAAAACATATAAATTCCGGAATAGAAGTGGGAGATGATCAACATGGACTTTATTACAGGCTTGCCGAGGTTCCAAAAGCAACACGATTCCATTTGGTTGATTGTGGATAGAATGACGAAATCAGTTCACTTCTTGGCAGTTAAGACTACTGACACCGCAGAAGATTATGCAAAGTTGTACATACAGGAGATCATTAGATTGCATGGGGTCCCTTTGTCTATCATCTCAGACAGAGGAGCCCAATTCACTTCCCAATTTTGGAAATCCTTTCAGAAGGGATTAGGTTCGAAGGTGAACTTGAGTACGACCTTTCATCCCCAGACAGATGGCCAAGCAGAGCGCACCATCCAGACATTGGAAGATATGTTGAGGGCATGTGTGCTTGACTTCAAGGGAAATTGGGATGATCACTTACCTCTCATAGAGTTTTCATATAACAATAGCTATCATGCAAGCATTCAAATAGCTCATTATGAAGCTCTGTATGGGAGGAGGTATAGATCACCCATTGGGTGGTTTGAAGTTGGTGAAGCCGAGTTGATTAGGCCCGATTTTGTTCATCAAGCCATGGAGAAGGTGAGAGTTATCCAAGATAGGCTAAAGACAGCCCAAAGCCGCCAAAAATCTTACACCGATGTGAGGAGGAAAGACTTAGAGTTTGAGGTGGGTGACTGGGTATACTTAAAAGTGTCACCCATAAAGGAAGTCATGAGGTTCAGGAGGAAAGGAAAGCTTAGTCCCCGATATATCTGTCTTTACCAAATTTCGAGACGGATCAGGAGTATTGCTTATGAATTGGAGTTACCTTCAGAGCTATCCTCTATTTATCTAGTATTCCACGTTTCGATGTTGAAAATGTTCTTAGGCGATCCCTCGTAGGTAGTCCCCATTGATAGTATTGGAGTTAAGGATAGCTTATCCTATGAAGAGGTTCCGGTCTAAATTCTTGATCGCCAAATTTGAAAATTGAGGAACAAAGAGGTTGCCTTAGTCAAGGTCCTTTGGAGAAACCAATTTGTTGAGGAAGCCACATGGTAAGCGGAGGAATCTATGAAATGTAAATATCCACATCTATTCGTGCCTACCGACGAACATGTTGAAGGTAATGCCCATTTCCTTGACTTGAATTCATTTGTGCATTTTGAGTCTTGATTGATAATTGTTTAAGAATTTGATTGATTGAATGACTGAATTCTTGGTTACTCATCATTCGAGGATGAATGATCCCAAGGGGGAGATAATGTAACACTCCTCAAAATTTTTCCCTAAGATTCGGACCTTTCTTATATTTGGGTAGGGTCGAACTCAAGTATTATGGAGCATTTGCATGAGTAAGAGGAGTCCTTGAAAAATTGAGCAGCGTTAGAGGTGATGTGGGGTCATGAAGGACCCCTAGGACCAAAGCAATCCAAAAGACTCGTCGTGGCTAAGTTTGAGGAGGAGTTCGCAATTACTGGAAAACTGGGCTTGGCGTCGCAGTGGCATGATGCGCCACTATCGCGCCAGAAATATGCCTCATTAGTTTGGGCTCTGGCGCGGCGCGCCACTAAAAGGTGTGCAGGGTTTTACAAGCCAATTTCCAGAACCCAGAAAATATTGGCCTTGGCGATGTAAGGGCGCGATGCGCCACTATCGCGCCAAGAATATGCCTCAATAGTTTGGTCTTTGGCACGGTGCGCCACTACGAGATGTGAAGGTTTTAGGCGTAATCAGCGTGGCGCTGCAATGGCGCGACGCACCACTATCGCGCCAGGAGTATTTTTGCCTATTTTCAGAACTTTTGAGCAAGGGCAATTTGGAAACTTACACAAATTATATATGTATCACCCTAGACCATTTTGAGATCATATTTTGTAGCCTCTCTCTCTCTCTAAAAAGCCCTAGGAGTTTTCCTCTCTCTCTCTTCTTTTTCTTCTCCATTTCCAACAAGAAGAGTTCCAAGACCTTCAAGATTTGAGTCCTCCATTGAAGATCCAACATCAAGGTTTTCTTCAAGTCTTCACTAAGGTATGTAAGGCTATCCAAAACATGGGTTTAGTCCACCCATGTGCCCTACTCTTGCTTTGAGGTTAGAGGTCCATGAGAATAGAGTTTCTTAGTATTGTTTATGTTTGAATGAGTTTTGTCTCTTATTAATTTGACTTTATTGGTGTTGATATGGTTGACCTAAGAAGTTCCTAAAACCTTCATGTTAGTATGAGTTGATGGAGATGACTTGTTATTATGTTTTGTTGACCTCTTTAACCATGTGATTATGTTGCATAAGTCAATTTCCTTAAATGTGTTATTTTACTTGAATTGTTGAGTTAAAGTCATAGAGTTGCGATGAGTCTTGAGGAGATGTCATAAATGCTTATTTAAATAAGGCTTGATTGAGTTGATTGAAGGATAGAATTGACGAGTGGACGAGGTCCTAAATGGAACTTGCCATTATGACTTAATTGAGTTGAAATGAGAATAGATTTGATGAGTTGACAATGTCCCACATGAAACTAGCTGTGAGGGCTTGTTTGAGATGATTGGAGGGAGTCTTATGAGCATAGAGTCATGGGAGGAGTATCGAGCACCAAGGCGGGCGAGAGTATAGTCCGTACTTGAACCCCAGGAACTACCCCGCCAATATAGGTAGGGATGAAATCGTTAAAGTCGGATGATTCCCATGGGATCGAACCGTTAAAGTCGGACGTTTCCCATTTATTTGTCCTGAAATGATAGGACTTGACTAATCGATAGAATCCATGATTAGAGAGGCGTTCATGCCCTGGCAAGGTATGGACGGATGTGACAACAACGTCTGATTGTTGTACTATCACTGGCTCATAAGTGATGGTTATCAGATAAGAGAAACTCCCATTTAGGTCTTGCTAGTACTCCGAGTCAGTTGAGTTGAGTGGCATGAGATTTGTTCTGGTCTAAAACACTTCTTGTTAGACTTAGGATCCTTGAGTGAGTTGTTATGTATATATATATATATATATATATATATATATATATATATATATATATGAGTTGAGATCCTGAGTTGATATTGATATTTTCTTGATGTTTGTTTCATCTAGCCATTTTATATACTCGTACATTCCATGTACTGACGTCATTTGACCTGCATCGTTTTATGATATAGAGACAGGTACTAGAGATCATCAACCAACGCTCCATTGAAGATCCACATACACTTCCAGCCAGTTGGTGAGTCCTCCTAGTTTCCGAAGGATGTTGAGCTTTCTTGTATAGTTTTGTCGTCGTTTCCTTTATTTTGATTGTTGGTAGCCATGGGCTTGTCATTGGCACCTTCTAGACTTTGATAGAGGCTTCATAGACTAGATTGTGGAAAGGTTGGACTACTACTTTTGAGAAGTCTTATTATATCTGTTTTGATGGGTTGATAGTGATTGGCCCTCGGCCCCTTATATTATGAATAGTATGTTATAATTGAACCCTCCTTCAAGTGAATGTGATTTAATGATAGTGTGATTGAATCAGGTGGTTCGCTTGAAGGTCAGAAATAGCTTTCGAGTGCCGGTCACGTCTAGAGTACCCTCCCGGGGTGTGACAGGTTAATGGATTTAAATAGAAAATATCATTACTCTTTCATAGCTATAATAGAACCTTTTCAAGATCTATTTGAGCTAGATCAATACAAAAGAAGACTAGATTTTGATAATGCATTAGTTAATAGGTTTGTTAAAATTTGAATTTTTTTGAGAGATGATTGAGAAGGCACTGTCATTATGGATTCCATATAGCAGATTCTCCATGAAATTCAATAGAAATAATTGTTCTTACATTATCTCCTCAATCTATGCAAGGTGTAGTATGGCTGAAAGATTGAAATTATTAAAAGATCTGGAAAGTGTGGTTGAAGATCTTCATTTATAATGGATAGTAGGTGGAGATTTTAATGTCATTCTCAATGAGGAAGAGAAGTTACGTGTTTTAGCATTTACTCAACAAGAAGCAAATGATTTTGCACAATGCCTTAGTAGTTGTGGTTTAATTGAACTACCATTATAGTGAGTAGATACTCTTGGTGGAATGATAGAAGTGAAGAAGGATGCATATCAAAAAGGCTAGAAAAGTAACTGATTAATAATGTGTTAATGATGATTTTCCATCAATAGAAGTACTTCATTTGGTTCGTCAAGGATCAGATCATGCCCCATTACATGTCATATGTAGATCTGATGATGAGCTAGTTGTAAAGCCATTCATATTTATGAGCTTCTGGACTAAACATCATCAGCTCAAACAAGTTGTGAAGCAAAATTAGAAGATTGATTTTCTGGGTTAGTCTTTTTATGGAGTTTCAAGCTAAGATAAGAAAAGTTAAGAGGGCCTTGGTGAGTTGGAGCAAAGAAGTGTTTGATAATATCTTTCAGCAAATTGCAACACTTAAGGATGTCATTAAAATTAAAGAAACTTAATTTGAGATCATTCCATCAGCTGAAAATAGGATGGATCTCAGTGGAAGCAAAATTGAGGATATATCTAAAATTTGAGAAAGATTATTGGAAACAGAAGGCAGGTATGAGGTGGTTTGAGGATGGGGACAAAAATACCAAATTCTTTCACTTTTATGTAAAAGAAAGAAGAAAGAAGAAAGAAGATGCATCTGGCAGAGATTAAGAATGAAAAAGGAATATGGTCCACTTAAATCTACTGATTGGAGAAGCAGCAACATCATTATTTAAGAAACAATTTAAGTAGGAAGGAAATAATCAAGATTTTGCAATGCTGAGTAATATCCCTAGGTTAATCACAGAATAGGAAAATGATCAGCTGATTAAGCCTCTATCTCATGAGGAGGTAAAAAAAGTGATCTTTGAGCTTAATAGTGATAGTGCATGTGGTTCAGATGGATTCTCAGGCCTCTTCTTTCAAACCTGTTGGAAAATTATTGGGATGGATGTTACAAAACTGGTGATAGCTTTCTTCTGTGGGGCCAAACTTCCTAATTTTATTACTCACACTAATCTAGTGTTGTTACCTAAAAAAGATGGGGTGAAGATATTTTCAGATTTGAGACCAATAAGTCTTAGTGGAGGAGGTGTTTCCTAACATGACGGTGGAGGTGTTTCCTAAAATTATATATCCTACTCAATCTAAATTTGTGATAGGTAGGAGCATTACTGAAAATGTATTACTGACCCAAGATATTATTAGATATATCAATATGAGAAAATATAATGTGAATGTGGTGGTGAAATTGGATATGGCTAAGGCCTATGACAAGTGTCTTGAGTCTTTTTAACTAAAGTTCTAAGAAAATTTGTGTTTTCAGAAATAATCATTGATATGGTTTGGAGGCTGGTGTCTAATAATTGGTATTCTGTTCTTGTTAATGGACAACCTAATGATTTCTTTCAATCATCTAGAGACCTTAAGCAAGGAGATCCTCTATCCCCTACTCTTTTTATAATTGCAGTTGAGGTGCTATCAAGATGTTTTAACAGTCTACATAGAGACAAAAAATTTAAGAGATTTGGCATGCCAAAGTAGAGTCCTGAAATTAATCACCTGTCATATGCTAATGATACAATCCTTTTTTGTTCTGGATATAGAACATTAGTGATCAAAATTATGAGGGTTTTGAGGGATTATGAAGAGGTATTAGGGAAAATGATTAACAAAGACAAAAGCTTCTTTTATTTACATGAAAACACTCCTTTAATAATGCCCATCAGATTAAGAAGATTGACATGAATAAAGCAAGGGAATTTTTCTTTTACTTATCTTGGATGTCCAATTTTTTATGGGAGGAATGCAAATTCATATTTTGAAGATCTGATCAAGAAGACAACCAAAAGAATTCTGATGCGATAGAACAAGTTTCTATCCTTTGGAGGTAAATACATCCTTATTAATCATGTGTTACAATCTATGCCCGTGTATTTAATATCAGCCATGAATCTTCCTAAGAAAGTTATTGAGCATATCCATTAGACTTTTTGTAAATTTTTTTGGGGCAATACAGGAGGAATTAAAGGGAAATACTAGGTGGCTTGGGATGACATGTGTTTCACTAAGGAGGAAGGGGGTTGGAATTCAGGTCACTGCATGATGTCAATAATGCCCTGTTTGCTAAATTGTGGTAGAATTTTAGGGTGTCTACTATATCATTATGAAGTAGTTATATGGGAAACAAATATTGTAAAAAACTCCACCCCACTATAGTCAGGAACTCTAGAGCATCTCATATATGGAGAAAAATGATAACAACAAGGGAGGAGATTGAACATGATATTTGATGACAAGTGAAACTTGGAAATTCTAATTTTTGGTTTGACAATTTGATCAAACAAGGAGCATTATACTTTACTGAAAGAGGCCCTACGGGGGATGAGGATATGGAATTGAAGGATTTCATTGATAATGGCACTTGGAGGGTTGACAAACTACAAGATTATTTGTTAGAGAAAATGGTAAACCATGTAGTTGAAAGCATCAAGCCTATAATAGATGAGGTAAATGACAGAGCATGATAGATGGGAAATACCTCAGGTTGATTTACTGTCAATTCAGCCTATTATATTTTAAGAGATAAGAGAAATACAATGGAGTGGATGGATTTTATTTGGATTAAAGGGATTCCTTTTAAAATAACTTTTTTCCTTTGGAGAGTTTGGAAGAAAAGGATTGCCACTGATGATAACTTGAAAAGAATGAGGCTGCAAATTGCTTCTAAATGTTATTGTTGTAAAGAAGGAAAGATGGAGACAATGAGTCATTTTTACTAACATTCCTTACAGCTCAAAAGCTATGGTGGCACTTTGCTAATTGTGCAGGTTTAAAAATTGATGAATTACTACTATACCAAGTGATTATGAAATGGTGGGAATATGATTCAAATCCAAAGCTACAATAGATAATGAGGTCCATACCTGCTATAATCATGCGAGAATTGTGAAAAAGAAGGAATGCTAGGAGACATGATAAGGATATATCTTTCAAAAAAATGTACAGTCAATATCAGTTGACAATACATCAATTGATAAAAACCAAGTATCCTTGGCTACAGGACATTCCTTATCATTGGAGTGGGATGCTTGATTTGTTACATGGGTATAGTCCAATACTCTATTTTAAAATTGTAAAATGTTCAACACCTGAGGAAGGATGGGTCAAGTGTAACACTTATAGAGCTAGCAATGGTAATCCTAGGGTAAGCTCATATGGATTCTACCTCAGGGATTATTGAGGTGATCTATTATATGCAAAGCTAATAATTTGAGAGTCACTACCAATATGGAGGATGAAATCATTGCGGTGTGGGGGGTATTAAAATACTGTAAAGGTCAGTGTATTAATCATATAATGCTTGAGACTGATTTATTAAGTCTCAGAAATATGATTCACAAGAATTGAAAAGTACCTTGAAGCTTAAAAGAAAGAGTTGAAGACATTTGGGATATGATGAATAGTCTAATTCTATAAGTGACTCATATGTATAGAGAAGCTAATCAACTAGCAAACTACATTGCAAACACTACTATTATCTAGGGAGGGAGGCAACAAATTCAATATATTTAATTAATTACCAAGGGAAGCAAGAGGGATTCTTAACATGGACAGACAATAATTACTAGCAATCAGGATCAGAATAAGAAGAATCAACAATATGCACATACAATAATATGAGAAGCATAAAAGGAGCCACATAGTCACACAACTATTACATTTACATATTAGTTTGTGGCCTAGCTAGAAGCAACATAGCCGTGAGAATTCTAACTAACATATACAATGTCAGCCAGTAAAAAGAGATGCATCAACTAGCAAAAAGTGAGAGTCTTAGAACCAGATGTGAAATTTTGCATGGGTGCCAACCAACTAGGAGTTCCATAAGATGTGATCTCGAAGCAAGTCCTTTACCTTTTAGCGCACAACTGTGGAATATGAAAGAATCAGATAAGAGCAGCAAGAAATTAAGGATGGAGGAACAGAGATGGGGGTTACTAACATGGATCTGCAGAGCTAAGGCACAATGTTTTGACCCTCTTCGAGTTTTTCTTAAACTCTCCCATCGGACGGTACACCTACAGATCGAAAAGGACTGTTATGAGCTAGGAGTAACATGTAAATGGAAACGGAAAAAGATAAAGAGATTACCTTTGATAGATGAAAAAGACGGTACAAAAAGACATCATAGAGAATGTTGATAACCCAAAAGCCTTGAGGAGAAAATTTGAGTTTGGCTTCCTCAAAAGCATCTTCAACAGCGGAGAAGAACTAAGAATGACAAAGTGTGGTCTGAAGAACAATTTGGAAACCCTATTTTGTAGGGTACTTGTCTTTAGTTATGTGAAGTCGGTCTTAGTGGACCGAATTTCCTTTCCTTTTATGTATTTTTCTATTTTGGAATCTCTATTTTGGATTATAGGCCCATGTAAATATTATTATTAATAAAACCAGGCCAATGGTCCATAATTTTTTAAAAAAAAATTGAGAAAAGACTCATCTATGTCATTCGTTAAAAGTTTGGCTTAACTTTGACATTTTTATTTGAGGAAAGTCTCATCCATGCCATTATGGGTTAATTAAAACCATGTTCGATTGCGCAAAACCATTTTATTCACGTGGCGAACAATGGTTGGCCAAGTCATTATTTCCTTTTATTTAATTAGCTAAATTTTGAAAATCCATTTGATTTTTTTGTAAAAATCACCCAAATTATAAACCTCACCTAATAATTTTGTGTATTTTTAAAAATATAATAATAATAAATTTTTTAAAAAGTGTTACTTATTTTTAACGTTTAAAATTTTCTTTTGTCTTATTTGATTTTATTTACTTATTTTGTATTCGTCGGAAGTTAACTTATTTACATACAAGACATTTGGAATTAAATTTAAAATCAAGTCAAAAAAAAGACAGAAAAATTAAGGGAATAAATAAAAGAAAAACTAAGCTCATGCCCCATAAAAGCAAAATAATTATAGACAAATATCTTTTTATAAATCATACCCCAATTCTTCTTCTTCTTCGCGAGTTCGCTCATTCTTCCCTAATTATTTTCTTCTTCTCCAGTTCGCTCCTTCTTTCCCAATTTTCCTTCTTCCCAGTTCTTCCTCTTCTCTTCTCCAGTTATCCTTCTCCCCCATTGCTCATTTTTCTCCAATTCAAATCAATATTCAAATCTACACAAATCTCAAATCAAATAAAAAATGTTGAAGAAGAAGAAGCCTAAAATTACTTCATATCCATTGGTGTCGCCTACAATCACTATTTCACAAAGTCAATCCTCAATCCATCAAGATTTTTCGAAGTCATTCAATGATACATGAATGATACTATCACAATATACTCATATATTCTCATGATATTAAAATGGTATAATTAAGGAACAATCACTGTTTCACCAAGTTAATCATCAATTCTTAATGATGGATTTCTAAAAATCTTAATGATACCATAAAAGTATATATATATATATATATATGTTATATATTGTGATAGTATCAAACAAGCGAATTGGGAGGGGTGCACAATATAATTTATTTTGACCGAATGGGCATTAAGAGAGTTGATTAAGGGTGAGCTATGGTGGGTTATTTGTTTATTTTTTGTGTTTAATAAGTGTAGTTTTCCCATAAATAAAATCAATTCGAAAAAAATTATTTTTGTTTGGGAAAAGTTTAAATACAAGGTAGTTTGTTTTAAAAAAGTTATGTATATTTGAGAAAATTTTTGGGTGGATTTATTATTATTTTAAAATAATAATAGCTCAAATGGTAGAAATTTGCATAATTTGAAAATAATAATAATAATAATAATAATGTAGCCGAATTATCATTCACCACATGGATAAATAGTTTTTAAAAATCAGATGTGGTTTTCAATTAACCCATAATGACATGGATGAACCATTTTTTCAAATAAAAATGACATATATGAGCCAAACCTTTAACGGATGACATATTTGAGCCTTTCCAGTATTTAAAATATATATATATATATTTCTCTTTGTAATTATGTACAAAGGAAGACCTAGTTTATCTTGTGATACTCGAAAGTTTGAAAATAATTTATATTGAACCATAGTGGCATGTGATGAAAAAATAAAATTTTGTTAGTGAAGAAAGTGAATTGCTTGCTTAATTTCATTGAACTTGGTCAATACATACAAATTACAAGATATGCTAAATATAAAGATTGATACTAATAGTTAAAACTAATGAACCTAAATATATGCTTGCTATAAATATAAAAGTACAATATTAATTAGAATATATTCAAAATATATTATTAAAGACATCATATATTTTAACATATTCTAACATATGCTTGCTATAAATATAAAAGTACAATATTAATTAGAATATATTCAAAATATATTATTAAAGGCATAATATATTTTAACATATTCTAACACCCCCCCCTCAGTCAAAGCGGGAGGTTCTCATATGCTTAGACTATCCCGGAAATCATTAAATAAAATGTGCGGAAGTCCTTTTGTGAAAATATCAGCAATTTGATAATAGAACGGCACATGTAGCATACGTACTTCGCCACGAGCCACTTTCTCACGAACAAAGTAAATATCCATCTCAATGTGTTTAGTGCGTTGATGTTGAACTGGGTTGCCGGATAAGTATATCGCACTCACATTGACACAATAAACAAGGTTAGCCTTTTGAATGGGACAATGCAACTCTAGTAGTAGGTTTCAGTTCCAGCATAAATCAGAAACAACATTAGCAACACCCCTGTACTCCACCTCTGAACTACTACAGAAGAGAGTAGGTTGCCGTTTGGAAGACCAAGAGACCAGATTATTCTAAAAAAAATACAATACCCAGAAGTGGAACAACGGGTGTCAGGACACCCACCCCAATCAGCATCTGTATAAGAGATAAGTTGATTAACTAAGGATTTGTACAAATGCAAATTGTGGGTTAAAGTACCCTGAAGATAGCGTATAATACGCTTGAGGGCATGTATGTGCTCATTAGTCGGAGCGTGCATATGAAGACAGACCTGCTGCACGGCATATAAAATGTCTGGCCGAGTGAATGTGAGATACTGAAGAGCACCTGCAAGACTACGATACTTAGTCGGATCATCATACATAGTATCTGCGGTTGCACTAAGTTTGGACTTAGTGTCAACAAGAGTAGGACAGGGACTGCAGTTAGACATTCTAGCACGTTCAATAATTTTTGTAGCATATTGTGTCTGAGATAAGAAGATACCATGGGTGTTATGGGTGACAACAATACCCAAGAAGAAACTCAGATGACCAAGATCTTTCATAGCAAATTCAGAAGACAAGAGAGCCATAATATGCTTACGAAGATGGTCAAAAGAAGCTGTAAGAATAATGTCATCCACATATAACAGAATATAAGCAATAGCAGAACCATTCTTGTAAACAAATAAAGAGTGATCTGACTTACTATGAGAGAACCCAATGGTAGCCACAAAATCAGCAAATCTTTGGTACCAAGCCCGATGAGCTTGTTTTAACCCGTACAAAGACTTTTTCAGAAGGAAAACATAGTCTGGAAATTGTTTGCTATGGAAACCCATGAGTTGATGCATATAAACTGTTTCACTGAGACGACCATGTAAGAAAGCATTCTTGACATCCATTTGATGAATGGGCCAAGATTTAGAGAGAGAAATTCTGAGAACTGCTCTAATGGTTGACGGTTTAACCACGAGGCTAAACGTTTCATCACAATCAATGTCCTGCTGTTTTGTATTTCTATTACCAATAAGACGAGCTTTGTAATGCTCAAAAGAACCGTTAGTGATGAAAAATCCACATAGACCGAATAACATTCACATTAGGTGGCCTAGACACTAATTCCCAAGTCTTATTTTCAACTAAAACATTAAATTCATCTAACATTGCAGTTTTCCAATTATGATCATGAAGCACACTAACAGGATTTTTTGGGATAGGAGAAATATCAGTAGTGATTGTAGTATGGTAGTTGGAAGAGTATTTGGGGTTGGGTTTAAAAATATCGTTAGATGCACGAGTGGTCATGCGGGGTGAAATGAGGTTAGTAGGCCTAAAAGTAGTGTGAGGAGGGGTCAAGATAGCTGGGCTAGGTGGAGGAGAAGCAGCATGAGGTGAGGTGTGATCTGGGCCCGTGTGAGACTGCGACCCAGATTGAGGAAGAGAGGCTGAATTTATTTTGGGCTACACAGGTTGGTCCGGTTGATTAGGTGGGTTAGTTTGAAATGTAGGTTGAGTGGAATTTTGTGACAAATGATATATTAAATGGGAATTAATAGTGTCACTAAAAATATCATAATCCGAATGTTTTATTTTGTGAAGTTTGGAGAATGGAAATTCAATTTCAACAAAATGAATATGACGACAGATTATGATTTTACCACTCAATATGTTATAGCATTTTGAACCACGATGATTAGGAGATGGACCTAAATAAGCACAAGGTGTGGACCTTTCTTGTAATTTATGAATAGTAGATGAGGAGAATAATGGGAAACATAAGCAACCAAAAATACACAAACCTGAATAATTCAGATCACTTTAATATAAGATTTGAGCAGGTGATTGGTTATTCAATACCTTGGAAGGAAGGATGTTGAGAAGATATGTGGCCATGGAGAGTGCATGATGACAAAAGGATAGTGGCATGGATGCATGAGCAAGAAGAGTTCGGATGATATTATTAATGGATTTTATGTGTCTTTTGGCCTTGCCGTTTTGAGGAGATGTATGAGGGCATGAAAGACAGAAAACCATGCCATGTTTCTCAAAAACTTCTGTAAAAGTTCCATTGATGTATTCCGTACCATTGTCACACTGAAACGTCTTAATATTACGTTCAAATTGAGTTTTGACTAAAGCATGAAAAACTAAGAAAATATGTTTGACTTGAGATTTCTTGGCAATATGAAATGTCCAAATAAACTTACTATAGTCATCAAGAAAAAGAACATAATAACAATGGACGGAAGTACTAACAATGGGAGAAGTCCAAAGATCACTATGAATAATATCGAACGGAAAAAAAGTATATGAAACTGAATCATAAAAAGGTAGCTTAGAATGTTTCCCAAGAGGACAAGAAGAACAAAAAGTTTTACAAGCCTTATTACAATCAATAAACTTTTTACTACAAAGAGACTTAAGTATATTATCTCTAGTGTGACCTAGACGATTGTGCCAAATATCTGAAGGCAAAGCAGTAAAAGCAGATTGATTGGTGGAAGAAACGGCTTGAGAGTTAGAGAAAAGTGGATATAAGTCTCTGGTGCAATCACATCTCATTAGTCTGTTCCCCTTCTGTAAGTCATTAACAGAGAAACCGAAAGGGTCAAATGATATAAAAACCATATTATCTATGGTAAACTTACGAACTGAAACTAGATTTTTGATGAGTTTTGGACCATGTAACACATTATTTAAGGTAAATAGTGGATAGGGTGGGGCAAAATAGTACGATCGTGACCAATAATTGAAATTAAATGACCACTATTGACAACAATATTATGATGCTTATTGCTTAAATTAAAATAAGAAGAGAGAATACCTACATCCACCGTCATGTGAGATGTAGCACCGGTATCCATGTAGTAGTTCCCATCTGGTTGAGAAAAGGAAAGAGCATGCATAGCGGCCTCAATATCAATGGGTGTATATCTAGGAGCAGTAGGTGCGTAGCTAGGAGCAATAGGTACAAGAGTATTAAAAGATAGAGGTCTGAGCCCAAGTACGCCTGACCTAGAGGTTGAAGGGCGTTGGGCCCCTGGATTGGGCCTTGGCTGCCACTAGAATGCAGGAAATGGGCAAGGAGGCACTGTCCAACCTCCCCAACTAAGCTGCCACCTCGGCTGCCATTGTGGTAATGGGCCTTGATGACATGGCTGCCACTGGTGCTACTGATGTGGCGACTGACTTAGACTGGGTCCACTTAGGCTTTGTTGAGCTGCCTTTTTCTTGCCATTTGATTTTGAATTATTTCTCTTTTTATTATTTTTGTTTCTTTTGTTGCTAGCAGAGGAGTCATTCAAAGAGGCAGAAGGTGCGGCAACCATGACAGCGCTATTAGCCCGACTTCCAGATACACCATTTTCACGAGCTTAATGAGCCTTTATGGTACGCTCAACTATTTTCAATTTGGAACGACAACTTTCAAAGGGGGGCAATAGCTCTTGATTTTGTATAAAATCCACCGTACCACTATACGCCTCCGGTAAGGAGCCAGTAAGATGTAAAACCGGGCGACTATTAGTCACCGGAGCATCAACATCAGCCAATCTGTCTACCATAGATTGTAAATAATTACAATAACTGTCAATTGAGGTGAAACCTTCAAAAATAGCATTCATAAAGTCCTCCTCAAGATGGGTGGATCAGGAGGCTTTGATGTCTTGAAGTAGATATTCAAGACGGTTCCACGCGCCCTCCGCCATGTCATTGCGTTTGAGGATAGCTAGAAGAAGATCAGGAGCAATGGTAGTGTAAATCCATTGCAATATAACAGCGTCCAAATGCTTCCAAAGAGCCGGATTAACCAACTTGGTCGTAGTGTAGGCAGCCAGAGCCGATGCTTCTGTGGGTGGAACCAAATGATCATAAAGATCATAAACCCTAGAAATATTGATGAACAGAGTAGCCCAAGAATGATACAAGCCTTGCTCATTATCTAATATTATGGGTACGAGACTTAATATTAATGACGGTGAGAGCGGGATGAAATTTGGGCGAATCTGCCATGAGAAGAGATGATAGGAAAAGATTTTTGGTACTGTTGTATTCTAGTTAGGAAGTAGAATATTTGGCATCATGGGATAAATTATCTGTGAGCATCCGGGTATCAAATTCTGGCCTCCATTCTGAATTATCGAGGAGCATCCGGATACTCAGCCCCGGCCTCTACCAGTTTGCTAGTATGATGAGCATCCAAGTACCCAATCTCGGCCTCGATCATACCGATGTATTATGGCGAGCATCCCGGTACCCAGTCTTGGCCTCTATCGCACTTATGTATTATGACAAGCATTCGGGTACCCAGTCCTGGCCTTGGCCATTTTAAACATTCGAGCGAACATCTGGGTCCCAGTTCCGGCCTCGACCCCTAAGTCACCTCTAGATTGATTGAATTTTGGAGATTCTGGGTTTGGAAATGATACAGTACTTCGGCTCCTGACATCGCAGATTCTTGGTTCCTAGCCTTGGTAGTTGTAGCTATTTTGTGTATTCAGCGGGCTTATGGAGGTTCGTCTGGGTTTTTATTTAACTTGTGCACGAGTGTCCCGGCTGGGCTTATGGGGGCCCAGTTGGATATAGTTAGCTGTAGTTCTCATAGGTAGTACTCTTTTTTTCTTTTGATGCTTATGTTGACTCCTATTTAGGCTATTCCTCTCTTTCATATTGTTTTTTTTACCTTTTTTGCTCATTCGGCCTATGATGTCTACTGGGTACTTGTTGTCTTGGTACTCATACTACACTCTACATCTACTTTTATGATGCAGGACCGAGCACAATCTACCGTCGTGGATAGATCGAGCCTTTTGCAATCAGCTTCGGAGACTAGGGTTAGCACTTGACATTTTTGGATCATTCCTGTCTCCTTCAGTATGGATGGCCCATCTTTTACCTTTTGAGACTAACTAGTTGTTGTATATATTTTCGATCCACTTTTGGAACTTGTACTCATCTTTTATTTTGTAGCATCTCTATACTTGTGACTTCCAGGTTTTGGGAGGGATCTTTAGTTGTTTATATCATATTTTGGTTTACTTCCGCTTATTCTTTCTGCCTATCTTTATAATTCGCCACTCTTGTTTAGTTTCTTCCCTCAAACCCATTACTTGAAGTTCTGGGTTGATGGGTTGGTTTACCTACTGGTGGGTTATACTAGATTTCATCATGACCTAAGGAATTGGGTCGTGACAACTTAAGACCTTAGTGGCTCGTTGTAGCCATAAGTTTGTTTTAGCTGTGCTCGATTGTGAGCTGGAGTGGCATATTTGGAGTAAAACGTCGTTCCTTAAGGTATTACTCTCTCCTGAATTTACTTTTGAGCCACTTCTTTATTCCTGCACTTTATGATTAGCAGTAGACTTATGATGCTTTTATTGAGATATTTTTACATTGTTGGGATTGAAGACGTGATCGTGGAGCAGTTGGACCCCAGGTTAGTTCTCTTCACCTTTCTAGAATGGAAGTGTTGGTATTGTATTCTGACTCCGTGTGCCTTGTTTGGATGTTGGTGATGACATGCATTGCATTGGTTGCTCATTCTCACATGTTTTGTGGTACGATGCCAGCTCATGCATGAGATTTTCACTACTTATTTCGAGAAAGAACGTTTTTACAGTTTTAACTCTTTAAAACTGGTTTTAACGAGTACCACTTGGATCACTTTGTTAAATGGTTTTTGAGATATACGAGGCATCGAGGACGTACGTTTTTTATACTTAAAATATTAGAAGCATCTGAGATGTACTCATCTTTTTACTTGACTAGCCGACACATCGTCGCCCTTTATTACACTGGTTTGGCTACTTGTACCTTCGGTACCACTATGGGAATGATATATGTCTAAGTCTTGTTTTGGGGACAAAGATGCTATACGGACTTCTTGATCTCATATGGGTCCCTCTGTACATGTGACACACTGAACATGATGGGAAAGTTGCATGGGTCCTATACTGGGCAGGCTGAGAGTCGGGATGGGTGTATATGTTTTATTATGGATGGCACTAGTTATAGATGGTACTATAAATTTTTTTTCATAACTTGCATTCATATGCATCGCCTATCACCAGTATATTTATTGCCTTTTGTACCTGTCAGTTTTATGGAGACATATTGTGTTATGTTTGTTGTTTTGTACCTTTCGAGCTTATGGGGGTTTAACTAGGTTATAGTTTGACTATTTTCTGTATTCCTGTGTTATTGCGCTAATAGTCGGCTAAGTGTTGTGGCTTGGAATGATCCCGTGGTTGGTGCTATTGTGTTTATAATGTTAAATTGGCCTTTAGTCTGTTTTGGTGAATACTGGTGTTTACCGTTAGTATATCCTTGGTTAGTTGTCTTCTGTAGGACCTTCTTGTTGTGAGTAGGTTGTTGGATTTCTCCACGTATGTTCCTTGACTCAACTTTTTTAGTCCATGTGTTCTATTTCTTCATTATGTTCTAGCATGTTATATCCCCTGTTTAGTTACTTGTCCCGTACTTTCCTTATTTACATGTTGTTTAGACTTGCATTATCTGTGGGGCTCAGCTAGCCTATGCCTACTAAGTACCATTCGTTTGGTACTCATATTAAACTTCTGCTGCCCTGCAGATTATAGTATGGTATTCACTGTTGATTTGGATTTTGTGCAGAACAAATTTTGGACTTCAGAGACTACAGTGAGCTCCTAGTGTTTGGAGTTACCGGTTTCCATCTATGTTGGCTAGGCTAGTCTTTGCGTTGTATTCATAGACAATCTGTACTTATTTTGTATTTGTAAAATCCTTGTACTTTTATTTTGATTAGATGCTCTATTACTGAATGATGCCAGATCTTAGGGTGGTTTCTTCTATATTATTTTTGTGGATCTCCTCTTTCTTCTAATTATTATAAGCATCTGGCTTCTTACTATTATCTTTCGCGTGATAGTCCGTTGCTTATGGTTCCGGACTATGAATTAGGCTTAACTATTGGTGGGATATAGTAGATGCCAGAGAAATTGGGTCATGACAACAGTGAACCATGCCCAAACATAAATTAGACAACTACTAAACAAGACAATCTACGCTAAACAAAATAAAACAAATAAAGGATAAGAAAGGATAGTAGATTTAGGCGGATAACCTTATGTGATTGATAATTAACCCATAACCTTGGAGTGTTTCATCTCATTTATTTTACTCCACATTTGCTTATGTGTTTAGTGATTTCCAGAGCTTATTTTATTGTTTACAAATTTTACAATATTTAATTAAATCATAATAACTTTTGACGAAAAAAACCATTAAATAAATTAATTAATTTGTAATAGATTCATTTAGTCAATACTTACAAAATGTTTATTGCGTGTATTTGAAACAATGTTAGTTTTATATATAATTTTGTAACTTTCATAGAGTAATAATGAAACATTTAATCAATGGAAGAAAAGGAAATGAAAGGGAGGGTAAAGAAAAACAATAATTTTTTATTTTGTGTGGTTACATGCATTTAGCAAATCCTAGATTTTGGATACTATTTGACCACTCATGGAATTATTGGTTCATTCAATGGCCCTGGCTTCGTTTTACCCTTTTTATTTCCCTATAAATTCACGTCCCACTTTTTGTTAGAATTGGCAGGTGTCAAATCATTCAAGAATCCCATTTTGTCCTGCCAACAGGAAAAAAGATGGGAAATCTTTTGATGAATATTTTCCCAGTAATCCTGTTGGTGTTTTTGGGGCACAATGTAGAAGGTCTTGGGGTGAACTGGGGTGACATCTCCTCCCACAAGTTGCCTCCTAAAGATGTGGTCAAAATGTTGCAAGAAAATGGCATTAAGAAAGTGAAGCTTTTCAATAATGATGAAACTATCTTGAATGCCTTAACAGGAACTGGCATTGAGGTCATGATTGGCATTTCCAATCAACTCCTCAAGGATCTGGTCAATCCCGATGTAGCCAAGAAATGGGTAAAAGAAAATGTCATTCGTTATGACCCTAAGTCTCCTAAAGGTGTTAATATCACGTAAGTGTATCTTTTTACCAAATATGTTTGTCATATATCCATAAATTCAATGAAACATGAAAAGTTATATTTATTTATTAATTGGTGCAGACTTATAGGTGTTGGAAATGAGCCATTTTTGAGAGATTATAAAGACACACTAACAAATGTGACAGGGCCAGCATTAGAGAACATCCAAAATGCACTAAATGATGCTGGACTTGGTGACACCACCAAGGCCACTGTACCTTTAAATGCTGATGTTTACTTGTCACCAAGCTGGAATCCTGTCCCTTCTGCTGGGTTTTTTCGCTCTGACATCGTCGATCCTCTCAACTACATTCTTAAGATATTGAACAAAAACAACGCCCCTTTCATGGTCAATATTTATCCTTTTCTTAGTCTTTTCTATGGAAATGGTGCGTTCCCTTTTGACTACGCCTTTTTTGATGGTGTGAGCAATCCTCTTAAGGACAAAGATGGTGTTGAATACACCAATTGCTTTGACGCCAATCTTGACACTTGCGCAGCTGCTCTGGCTGGAGCAGGGTATAAAAATATGACCATTATGGTAGGAGAAATGGGATGGCCTACAGATGGAAACCCTTATGCCAATGTGACATTGGCTGAGAAGTTTTACAAAGGATTCGTATCATATCTTGCCAAAGGAAAAGGCAGTCCACGTCGCCCTGGAACTATTGAGGCTTACCTATTTGCCTTATTTGATGAGGATAGAAAGAGCACACTCCCAGGAAACTTTGAGACACATTGGGGACTCTACTATGAAGATGGAACACCAAAGCTCCCTCTTGATTTTCATGGAAAGAAAAAGACTCTTGTGCCTGTACCAAATGTGGAGAAACTATCCAAAAAATGGTGTGTGATAAAGCCAGATGTTAAGAATTTTACAGACCTTATGACATATGCTTGTGACCGTGCTGATTGTACGCCTCTTACTAATGGATCATCTTGCCAAAACCTTAGTGACGCGGCCAAGGCTTCATATGCAGTGAATGCTTATTTCCAATATCAACAACAAAAAGATGAAAGTTGTGATTTTGAAGGCAAGGCAATAGTAACCACAAAGGATCCATCTGATAGGACTTGCAACTTCACCATTGGATTTAAGACACTTACTCCTCTTGCTCCTTCTCCTTCCCCTCTGCCTTCTTCGGATCACTCATCGTCTTCAGATGCCAAGGCTCCATCCTCATCATCCACTTCCCCTTCATCTCCAAAATCAACCTTTGCTTCTATGGGAATCATTTTTCTTGTTTCACTATTTTTCATGTAGATGAATCATATAAGTGATTTAATCATTTGTGATTCTAAATTCTTGCTTTTTAGAAGACTCGAGATTTAATTATAATCTTGTTTGACATAAAATGTATGGATCGACGTAAGTTGCTTGAGATCCATTATATTGGCAAGCATGTTGATATATCTTTCTTTAATCTCATGTTCCATGCATGTCAAGTTGATAGAACACATGGTACGACACTTGATAAATAGATAGTTGTTCACCTCTCTCATACGCTGGATGTAATACAAAATAACAATATAAATAAAATAACTAATCGCACTATACAGAAAGATAAAGATGATGACAATAATAACTCCCAAGTATCCTCAATAAAACTAATGAGAAAGTTTGAACCAAAATGAATACACAATTCGCAATACTAAGAAGTCATAATACGAGAGCGACTTATAGATATTGAATGTCAAATGACTACAAAGTTGTCTGAGAATCAGAACAAGACAGAAGTAAAGATAGAGGAAGTACTGAAGAACCTAATCCAAGGAACATACCACAACTCTGATATGCCTACAAGATGCACGATCTCTAACCGCGGGGAGCGTGGAACCAGGATCAGCACCCAAAGATGCAGGAAAGTAAGAGTGAGTATAGTCCACTTGCACTTAATAGGCATCACAGGCAGATCGAGCTTAAGCGGATAACTATAACAAGTAAAGAATACTAAAAATACCCTACGAGTAGAAAATTCTCAGCACTTCAATATCAAGTAATATCATTAGAAGTTTGGAGGTTCTAAAAAAGAGAAAAAAATTCAAAGCATGCTTCCTTTTAAAATGGAAGAGAAACTTTTGATGATAATGGGGTTCAAATCCACAATTCTAGTGGGGGAAAGCATTTCCATGCCCCTTCCTTACCACTGAGCCGTTAGTTAGTTTTGTTAGAGGGTTCACAAGTTAATATACATATATATTTATTTAAGTTTCTAATATAAATGCAGGGTCTATGGAAAAGCTACTGAGTTCATCCGAACCCCCACTTAGCTCTGCCCTGAATATAATATAATGATATAGGATAATATGCAATGGCCAATGTCTATCGGTATACACCCTCCAAGATCATTTGCTCCGGGATGGGAGACATGAGAGACTCATGAGGTCCATATGCATTCACTCAAAAATCACTCAGTTCATCATACCTCACCATCTGGAAAATGCAACAGACCTACTTAATATATCAAACCTCATGCAAACGCAACTAATTCCTTAATTCATAAATCAATTTCCTCACAGTAACCCTCTACAAAGATCCATGAAGTGAATGAGTATGCATGAAAATGCAGGTGAATAATGATACCAAATGATACAAATATATCGAACATCTCAGAATCCCAGTCAATCGATGAACACATGCTACAAGTCTCAATATCAAATCAGGAACCAAAGTTCCATAAAAAAAAATGCTAAAAGTTTCTAATCGGGCGCCACGACAATAATTCTATCTCATTGGAATTTAAAAACAATGAAATAACCCAATTCATAGCATTCTTTACACGATAAGACCACACTCAAGAAAAATCTAAAGAAATTTAAGTCATAACCTACCTCGAATCTGAACTGGAAGTATCAAAAAATCACAAACTAGCCTTCCCCTTTCGAGCGATCTCAAAATACTCCCAATCTATTAAAATATAAGATCTACTCGTTAATATTGTTGGTGTAATATACCATAAATATAATAAATTACAGTTGAAAATAAAATGACACAAGTGAATAAAAAATATATTCAAGCTGATGCGCGGCCCACCACAGCATAATCTACATCGATCCAGCAGTAATACTCTTGACTTGTCCCCTCCATGATAGAACACCCCAACAAAGTTGTGTAACTCAAGCAACTCTAGATTAGTTGAAGAGTCCGAATCTCCAAAAAAAAAGAATATATTTTTCAACATATAAATACCCTCTTTTGTATAGTGAATATAGTTGAAGGCTTACAATATTTTCTTTGTCTCAACTCTCTCTTTCACTACTACACACTACAATATTTTTTCACACTTAACATATTTCATCTCATCTTATTTGATATATTATTTACAAAGGAAGAAACACCACTATTTATAGATGAGAAATTTTTCCTTGTCTTGAATAGGAATAAAGTAGATAATAATATAAGTAAATGAATGGAGGAATTATGCCATGGAAGTATATGTTACAAGGCATAATGAGGTAGAACATGGCTTACTAGTTACATAAGTTACACCAAGAATAATTGACCATATTCTTGTCAATTTATATCCACTAAAATATGCACTTAACATTTTCTTTTAATAATAAAATGCATATACATGAACATTCCGATTTTTCACTCATTTTAATATTAAAATGAGAGAGTATTTCACCAATTTAGTTTATGAATCAGCAAGATTATCACAAGTTAACACAATTAAATCGATGGTATACCAGTGATCAATATGATCTCACAATATCATATTTTCTCCTCATGAGTCTGAATTTATCGTTATAATAATGATTTTGTAGTCTACCAATAATTTTGATGCTATCACAATTAATCAAAATTAGAGAAATTAATTTTCTCAAAATTAAAGTGATTGATATAAAAAAATCTCTAAATCAATTCACTTTTTCACTAGTTGAAGCTTAAATATTTTTACTTCAACCTCCACTATAAATTTAGCAAATAATAATTTGCCTTTCTCATTTCCATCAAATAGCACCAAGATTCTGTCACGACCCAAGCCTAGGGCCTAGACGTGACATGGCGAATGAGGAACCCGAAAGTACCTCAAACAAGTCTTTTAGCATTCTTTTAGCCTTTCATAGGTAATGACGATAAATGAAAAAGCGGAAATCATAATAGTAAATATTCAACTGACATATATCCAACAATACCTCTAGCTTTTAGATTTAATGGGGCTAAGACAAGTCCCTAGCTCACCCTCAATCATAATAGAAGAAATGTCATAGTAAAAGATCTCAATATATAATAAGTTAGAAATATAAAGGAGTATTATTTCCGGAATATGGGAACTCACCAAAAGTAGTCTTCAAACGAAATTTCAACTAGTCACGTGGAGGAGATCGAGGAGGAGCATCGGTCCCTACATGGTGATATCATGTAGGCAAAAGAGTATGTGTTAGTACTTTGAATGTACTAAGTATGTAAGGATGCATGAACATTGAGGAAACATTAAAACATTTCTGTAATATGGAACATAATGTAATGCATGCATAATAAATCATATAGATATCCTTGAAAACATTCATTTTGTGGGGAAATGACCATAATCGACATTTAAGACCATGCGAGCTATTACATAGAATCCAACATAACTCCCTATGTTGGTCGGGGAGACTACTTTCTGGGTAGAACTCCGTCAACTTCATTCATTTCTTTAATTTTAACTTTAAGAGCTTTCATGGATCCATTAGCCTAAGCCTACAAGGGCTCCTATGTTGGCACATAGTTAATGAGACAAGGGGTTGCTACTAGGATTCCCTTACCGAATCCCACCTCAATGACCCATTCGGTGCTAAGTCAACCCCACAGAATAGTTTAATACTTCAAAATAGTCATAGCATATAGCTTGAGAATTCAAACATCATATTCGGTAGAATAGCTCATTAAAACATTTGGTAATTCAAATATGCAAGAATTGTCCTTATTGCATAAAGAATCCATCATTCATATCATTTCATCATTCTTTCATTTCATAAGACTCCGTTTTGATCATAGATATTGCTTTCATAAACATTCATTTGGAGTCAAAGCTTTCAAGTCAAACTTTATTGAAAACATAGTAAAACTATGTGGGTTCAAATCACTTCAACTTGCAAACATATATGTAAATAAATATACATAAATACTTTGAAATCCATTAATTAAAAATCATATTTTAAACAACCCACCATGAATTTCAGAACCTTTAAAGAGATAAATAGAAAAATTACTTGCAAACCATCAATTCATACACATGAAATTATGTTGCATCAAAATAGATCAATAATTATTAGTTTAACCATGATTTATGCTATTAAGTAAAAATAAGAATTACTCACAAGAAAATATTACTTGAAATCAAGAGATTTAAATTGAAACAGTTTTTGAACTACATGAGTGGAAGAACCCATGGATAAACACCCACATAACTTAAAGTAAAGTTTAAAGAAAATAAACATAGTTTATCATATAATTAAAATACTTTAGGCATGAGAGTGGAAGGAATACTCTCATTGAAGTCTTACATACCTGGAATTCGAAGCGTTACTTAGAATTGAAGGACTTAATGAATACACTTGAATCCTAGCCTTTTCTCCTTGGCGGAGTATTTTGTGTACTATCCGGAGTATATCAATCACCAAAATAGTATTTCTACACTACTAAGAACTAAGTGAGTAAAGAAGTGTATAGAGAGAAGAGTTGCTTGAAAAAGCTTGATGAATAAAATGATGAATTAATGTGGGTATTTATAGGTGTGAAAGAGGGACCTAACAATAATTAAAATAATTATAAAAAAAAATCTAAAATTTTAATGGAAGATTTTGATGTCATGGGTGATGTCAAATGGATGACTATTGATGTCATGAATGATGTCAAATGTATCTAGATCTTTTCATGGTTGGTGAGATGAACTTTCTTTTAACGGAATACCATTTTTCGGAGCTGAGTTTGGACAAGATAACTTCCTCATTAGGATTTGGTGTCTTCACATGAATTGTTGATCTAGAAGTCTACTTTCATGTCATTCAATAATTAACCGATTTGAAGAATCCTACAGTGATATATGATTTTTATTCTACAAATATTCTATTTCATCACAGCACCCTGTCTTATGATAATTAATTTATTTGACCTACTTAACATCCGAAACTTAATATATGGTCTTCACAAAGGTTGTAGGTAATGATGTTGGGGTTATTTAAAATTTTGAATTACCTAATTTGAACCAACCTACGAAATTTTATGTCCAAAATACAGAAGCTGTATCATTTTCATCGAGAATTGGAACATCATATACAACGTTTTTAGGGGATGTTACAGTTTCTCATCTGCACCAATAAAACTTTTAAGTATAGCATAATTATTTTTCTCATGAAAAAAGCCACCAAATTTCTTACCAAGTAAATATACCTGATTTGCTTGTACATGCTATACTATATACACAAAATAATTTCAAGTGCAATTAGTCACACCTAGCTCATATCTTTTATTAGGCTAGCAAGCTCCTTTTTTTCTTTGTCACACCATTTTCACGCACTTGAATCTAAAGGAGTTGCAAGACTCACACAACCAACAAAATTGTATTACACAATTTTTTCAACATAATGTGACTTGTCAAGAAAATTTTCATCACATGTTTTTATGACATTTTTCATTTCAAAAATGAAATTTTTCTCACCCAAAATATTTAATGTCAAAAGGGCTACTCAACATTGTTTTTTATCATTTCCTTGATAACATGTTAGAGCCAAAATTTATCAACTCATATCCAATAATAACATGTGATTTTTTCAAGACTAATAAAGGCATTTGTAATACTCTTTTTAGAGCATTTCTCAAATATGCAAAAATCACAATTTCACAATGATTTTTTTTCTTATTTCATAAACCCCACTATTTTAGGAATGTTGAATATCACTTTGTGTTCATGAAAAGAAGTATCACTTTATTCATAAAAAATATTAGGTAAAAGATTTTTTTCTTTACTTTCCTCCGCTTGAATTGAGCAAGTAAAAAATTACTTTACCCGTATATCTCTTCTCTTTCATCTCTTGAAGAGAGCGATGTTGAAGAGGAATGCTATTGAGATCTCCGATCTTGACATCCACACTTTTTTCAAATTGTAACAGAAACATGAATTTCCTTACAATTATTGGTGTAATATACCATAAATACAATAAATTACAGTTGAAAAATAAAATGACAAAAATGAATAAATAATCCTTCAGGCTGAGGCGTGAATATCTCGATCTCTTTAAGTAGATTCAAGTCCACTGTGGCATAATCTGCACCGATCTAGAAGTAATACTCTTGACTTGTCCCCTCCAAGATACAACAGTCCAAAAAAGTCGTACAGCTCAAGTAACTCTGAATTAGTTGAAGAGTCCAAAACTCCACAAAAAAAACACGTTCCTTCAATATATAGATACCCTCTTTTATATAGTGAATATAATTGAAGACTTAAAATATTTTTTTGTCTCAAATCTCTCTTTCACTACTTCACACTACCATATTTTTCTACACTTTAAACATATTTCATCTCATCTTATTTGACGTGTTCTTCAAAAATGAAGAAATACCACTATTTATAGGTGAGAAATTCTTCCTTTTCTTGAATAGAAATAAAGTAGATAATAATGTAGGTAAGTGAATGGAAGAATTATGCCTTGAAAAGTATATATGTTATAAGGCATAATGAGGTAGAACATGACTTAGTGGCTACATAAGTTACACTAAGAATAACCACATTCCTGTCAATTTATATCCTCTAAAATATGCAATTAATATTTTATTTTAATAATAAAATAAATATACAACAACAAATATAAGTATAACAATACCACTATTGCTGAGGTTTCCAATTGGGTCAAAAACGTCAACCAATAAATCAACTCCAAGAACTAAGGGTAAAAATAGAATTTTATTAGAAAATAGATTTACCCAAAACTTGAGGAGTTTGAATATTCAATTTCATTAAAATGAAGTTAAAATCAAGGTTGAAACCATCAAAACATTTTTTAACTTTTTCAGGAAAAATCCAAAAATTGAGGTAAAATAATGGGGTACACATAATCCCAAAGTTTGAAAACTTACCCCCTTTTCAAGACGAACAAAATGTATCAAAAATCGCACAAAACATAGCTTTAGAGGTCCAACAATGGAGGAGGAAGAAATTTGATTTAAGTCACTGGAATACGCTTAGTGCAATCGCACTAAAACAACGCTATCAGCGTTGAAGGAGTAAATTGCTTAGTGTTATCAACACTAAATAAAACTATTGGCACAATAACATTCAAGAAATAAATTGGTTAGTGCTATAAGCGCGATATCACTCAAGGAATAAATTACTCAGTGCTATGGTGCTAAAACAACGTTATCGAAGAGATAACTCTCAAGAAATAAATTGCGCAGGGTAATTGCACTCGCTCTATACACCAAAAATTTTAGCATTTTAAAAACATGTTTTAACACCTGTCTGAAATTGTATAGACACAAATTGATAGTGCAAATCGATCATAAAATGCATTTTCGTTCAATAGAATTGTTGGATTAACCAACAAAGGTTATTTTCAATGAATGTTGACTGAAGTAAACTATATACTAAACTTTCCAACATCTCGTGTAAACACTCAAAATCACACTAAAAGACTTAGGACTCGTTATCGCTACTAACCAAGAAATGATGTTCCAGGGCTAATGGAACTGACATGATTCTCATATGATATCTAAATATTCAAATGTTTGACCAAAGTCAACACTATCAACTTTAAAATCTTAAAAACCCAAAACTCATATAAATTTAATTGAATGCTCCAAGAATTAAGCCACACACTTCACGACTCACAAATATCATAAAGCAACTACAAAAAAGACTAAAGAGGTCAAAACACCAAAAATTCTGAAAATAACTTTAAAAATTATTACGTCATCCACCACTTAAACACACATTCGTTCTCAAACATAAAGGCATAAAAAGTACCTAAACTATCAAAAAGTTGGGAATATCTACTCCACATGTCAGACTTTATCTCATACGTACCCTCCTCTATCTGATGATACTTCCACTGAAATTTTACTTAATCGATACTCTTGGGTCTTGACTTCCTAGTCTACCTATCCTAAATAGTTAGACCCAAAAAATTAAATTCTAATCCAAATCAACTGAATCCCACTGAATCACATAAAAACCATTGGAATGATATTTCTTTAACATTGCGATATAGAAAACTAGGTACATGACTGAAAGACTTAGAGGTAAAACCATCTAGGTATGGATACTTACCAAAAGACTGAATAATTGCTCAGTTTTTGAAACAAAATAAGTGTTCCAAAATAAGCTCAATGAAGATGGTAAGTTCATCATAAACAAAGCAAGTCTGGTTTATCAAGGCTATTCACAATAGTAAGGTACTGATTCTAATAAAAAAAGTACCAGTCGTGACCACTTAGGCTTGATTTTCTTTAATTTGAATGTAAACTAAAATATTTCGGAAACAGCCATCCTACCTTGGTAGGAGTCAGGTCTGCGTACACTTTACCCTTTCTAGACCCCACGTTGTGGGATTTCACTGGGTTGTTGTTGTTGTTGTTGTTGTTGTTGAATGTAAACTAAAATAAGCGGCGTTTATTCAAACAAAGAGAACCGAGGGTTTTCTTATTTAGTAGTACGAAAGTCATTCTACTATTAAGATGTTTAATATTAATAATAAATATTCAGTGTTATAGTTGTACAATGAGCAATTTTGCCCTCATTATTTGAGGAGACCAGCACTTCATCCCATTTAGACACATAATCCACAACGACCAAGATGTATGTATTACCATAAGAGCTTATGAAAGGACCCATTTAATTGATTCCCATATGTCAATGAATTCAACTTCTAAAATAGGAGTGAGGGGAAGTTCATGAGTCTAGAAATACCTCCATGACACTGACATTGGTCACATCTTTTAAAAATTCCATGTGCATCTTGTTGCATTATGGGATAATAGAAGCCACATTGTAACACCATAGCAACTGTTCGCATAACACCGTGATGACAACCCAGGGGATATAAGAGTCATGATTATAATATATGTAATATCTCCACTTTGGGCACACATCGATGAATCACGTCATTACTTGATAAGATGATGAATGCCTTATTGATAAGTTCTGGTTTATCTCAAAACTTGTGGGGGAAGCTATTCTTATGTCTAGTTGAATATTCAATCGAGTACCCCATAATAAAATACAATTTGTTCCATATGAAAATGGAAAGGAAGAATGTCTAACCTTGAATACTTGAAAGTGTGGGGGTGTTTGCTTAAGGTGCAAGTTCCTAAATCTAAGAGGGTAAAAGTAGGATCAAAAATAGTTAATTGTGCGTTCGTAGGATATGATAGGAATAGTAAAGCATATCGATTTTTGGTTAAGAAATCAGAAAATCTCGACATTTATTTTAATACGATAATTGAATTATCTAATGTTGAATTCTTCGAAACCATATACTCGTATAAGAAAAAATGTGAATCATCTAACAAAGGAAATAAGCAATCTCGGGGAGAAACAAAGAAAAATGATCATGATGAGGAAAATTTAAGACGCATCAAACGTTAAAGGACATCTACTTCCTTTGGACTAGAATTTCTATCATTTTTATTAGAAAATGAACTTCGGACTTTCAAAGAAGCCATGACTTCTTCGGAAGCAATATTGGAATGAGGCAGTCAGTCAATAGTGAGATTGAATCAATAATGAATAATCATATATGGAAATTTGATGATCTTATTCTTGAAAATAAGCCCTTAGGTTCTCAATCGCACTATTGATAAGTATCAAACAAGACTTGTTGTCAAAGGATTCAAACAACGTGAGGGTCTTGATTACATTGATACGTACTCACCAATAACTAGAATTACATCAATTCGTGTGTGAATAGTGTTAGCCTCCGTGTACAGTCTGAAGATCCATCAAATGAATATCAAAACAGTTTTCTTAAATGAATACTTGGAAGAAAAAATCTACATGGAACAACCAGAAGGGTTCATGGTACCTGAAAATGAAAAGAAGGTGTATTATTAAGTCTTTGTTTGGACTGAAAGAAGCACCAAAACAATGGCATATAAAGTTTGACCATACAATATTGTCAAATTGTTTCAAAATTAATGAGTGTGACAAATATGTTTACATTAAAAACACACCAAATAAAGTTTCCATTTTCTATTTATATCTAATGATTTGCTGATAATGAGTGACGACATTGCTAACATAAATGCTACTAAGCGTATGCTTGCTAGTGTTTGATATGAAAGATCTAGGAGTTTTCCATTTGATATTGAGAATTAAGATTCACAAAACTTCTCAATGTCTAACATTTTCTCAATCTCATTATATTCTGTCACTACCCGACCTAGGGCCTACTTGCAACACGGCGATTAGAATCCCGAAGGACTCCAATCAAGCCTCTTAGCATAACATATATGAGCATACATAAGGTAAATAAGCAATAAAGTTAAATCAAGATATGGAAGAAAATTCTCAAATGAAACATAAGTCTCAAAATGAGAAAGCGACAACATAAACTCCTTACTATCTAACATGCCTCTATGAACTCGATGGGGGCATAAGACAAGCTCCTAGCTCACCCAAATAGACAATATAAGAGTAATGAAGTAAAAACTATCAAATATGAAATAAGTATCATGTCCTCGAATTGTGAGGACTCACCAACAGTAAACTAATAGAAAGCACTAGCCACGAGCGGGAGGAGGATGAGTGTGTTCGTCGGATCCTACATTATGATACAATGTAGGCAAAAAATATATGTTAGTACATAAAATACACTAAGTATATGAGAAATGCATGAATAATACATAGATGACACAATCAATATGAATCATGGGATGAAACAACAATATCTTTAAAACATGAATAAAGTCATGAAAACATTAAAACTTTTAACTCATTGGTTAATGAAACCTCATTATCATAGGGCCTCATAACTTAACTGAAATTGATGTGGGATAGGACCTTTAATCGACATATACAACCATGCGAGCTATTATATGGAATACGATGACTCCCACATTGAGATGGGGGAGGCAACTTTTCCAGGGCATACTCCACTAGTAACTCATCTAACTTTGCTATGTGGATCCAGTAGCTTTGCCATATTGACATTTGCAAACCAATGCGGATAACGTAGTTTGGGACTAAAAGGTTGCTGCTAGGATTTTTTTGGGTAGTTTCAATAGCATACCAAATTGAATCCCACCTAAAAGTCCTCTTAGTGCTTAGTCATTACCCCAACAGAACTCTCATAAAACATGATCATAAACATTATCGAAAGAATAATAATAAATATCAATCCATCTTTATAAAATAACATAAGAATAGCTCATCTATAATGTAACTCATGTAATGTGGGTGCATCCCTTCCATCATTACATATCTTTATTCATAAAACATCTTTAAGGGATTAACTTTCCCTATCATTAACTTGCTTGAAATATCATAGAATCATCACTTATTATCACGATTCAGCCTAGGGCCTAGTCATAACACGGCAATCGAAACCCCGAAGGGCTCCAACCAAGCCTCTTGTACATATCATAAGCATACATAAGGTAAAATACAAAAGAGAAAACATCATAAAAGGGTCTAAAACCATGAATAGAAATATGAGAATGTCTTATGACAACATAGACTCAAACATATGTCCAACTAGATGCCTCGAAATATGAGTATGGACGGGGGATAAGACATGTCCCTAGCTCACCCTCAATATACAACATAAGCAAAAGTCTTTTGAAAAGAGAATAGTAACCAACTTGAAACTAGTCCCCGGTCAATGAGGACTCACCACAACACCTTGGGATAGGAATGCCTACTAGTTACGTGGACGATAAGGATCTTCAACCTCAACTCCTACATTATGAGATGATGTAGGCAAAATGTATGCATTAGTACGTTGGAATGTACTAAGTATGAGGGTGTGATATGCAATGTAAATCATGAAAATACAAGGGTTAAGTAAATCACATGATAAGATAGAGTACATAAAGTCATGATAAAATCATATTGACCAAAGCATTTAAAAGCATAAGTTCAAAATCATAACATACTTAAGAAATTATACATATGTTGGATAGGAACCATAACCGACAATAAGACCATGCGAGCTATAACATGGAATCCCAATGTTGCCCCTATATCGGAGGAAAGGGAGAGACTACTTGCCAAGGTAGACTCCTACATGCCTAAGTGGATCCACTAAGCGGTCGTGTAAATCGGGTACTCACCTCTAGTTCTTAGACTCGGGTACTCACCTCTAAGCTTTGATATTTCGGGTACTCACCTCGTAGAGATTTGGATATTCTCCTCTAATCCCTTTGTTCCTATGGTGGCACGTAGTTATGAGATAAGAGACTTTATATAAGGACCCCTTGCTTCGAGCCCCCACCTCAAGATCACATTCAGTGCTAAGTCAAATCCCACGGAATACATACATAACATAAGATCATAATTTCATATATCATATTCATGATCATAGGCTTAAAATCATAGAATAGCTCATTTCCATAACATACTTGTAATGTGAGAATTGTCCTTTCATAATTACAATCATATTTGCATAATTCATATCGTTATGCCTTAGGTCGCCTTACTTCATAACTTGCATGAAAAATCATAATTTGAAACATACTTATAATTCATGATCATAATGGAAATACATAGTCATAATTCATACTTTGAAAATTCATGACCATAGCTTGAACTTGGAATTTGGGTATGACATGAATGCATGATCAATTTACTTGAAAATCATGAAATAAACTTTAAAACATGCATGATCATAAACTTTATATCAGCCCATATATAATTCATATAGATAATATCATTTAGAAGTATAATTGAAAATACTCATATATTACACCATGAACCCTAGAAATCAAAATAGGAGAATTCATGGAAAAACTCTTTAATTTTATTCAATAGCCATAAATTTATATCAAAATAGACTAATGATCATACTTTAAATCAACATTCATGCAATTAGAATAGAGATCACAAAATCCATAAAATATCATACTTTAATTTGATAGAAAACTTGAAAAATTTATTGGGCTTCATGGAAGAAAGGATCCATGAATCAATACCCACATACCTTGAGTGAGAACACAAATTAATTTGGAAGAACTTGAGAGTTTTGATGGAGAATTGAGGGAATTTGCTTGAAGTCTTCAATGGAAACCCTTGAGAGCCTTTTTGTAGAGAGAGAATATTTGATAGATGAATTGTAGAAGAATGAATTGAAATAGAGATTTAGGTTAATTTATAGAGTTGAATTAGGTCCTAAAAATGTTCATGTTCATTAACTAATAATTTGGAAAAAGTCTAAAACGCCCTTAAAAAACTTAATTTCGGCCAGAACTGTTTCACAGGTCTGCGATGCGGACCTGTCCAGACTACTCTGTCTTGTTCGGCTTCCCAGGTCTGCGATGTGATCCTGTCGTGGACCACACTATTTTGTGGTTTCTTCAAAAATCTTTATTTCGTTCTACGGGTCCTAAAAATCTGCCGAGACTATTTTCCTGCAGGTTTTGACCCCCTGATTGATATTCCAAACTCGAATTTTCTAAAAAGATTAAAGATAATACGTTACATGAGCGGTCTATTTCCAAGGCATTCTTAAGGTATATTTTTTTATTATTATTATTTTATATATATTCTGAGGGATGTTACACTCATAAACTTCTTCGCATAAATCATCTTTAAACTCATTCTTAAAGCTTTCATAAAATATAATTTGAAAATCATGATCATATCTCATAAATCATACTTGAAACTAGCATATAGCATGGGTCATTGAAATTCAACTAGAAATCATGAAATATAATGTGAATTATGCATAATTAGGCTAATAGTATTGATACATAATATAATTGAGAAGACCCAATGAAAATTATGAAATTAGAGTTTTTAATTGAAGAAATCATAATAGAATTTGAGTTTAAATTTTTGGGATTCCATGGGTGAAAGGTACTCATGGATGAAGTCCCACACACCTTGACCTTTATGAGCCCTAAATTGAAGAGATTGGAAGTTTGACCTTGAAGAAATCCTTTGAATTGCTTGAGGGAGAAAAAGACTCTTGAGAGTAAACTTGGGAGAGAAGATTTTGTGATTTTGGGAATTCTGATGAGAATGAAAGGGTTAAGGGTATTTAGGTTAGTTAATAGGTAAAAATACATTCCTAAAAACTGTCCACATTCATTAATAAAATAAAGGAAAAAGACCAAAATAACCCTCACATAAAACTGAATTCGGCACCTAAACGGACCTCCACCATGGCAGCACACCATGAACCGTGGTGAGGAATACGGCACGTGATGGCCTATGTGGTCAACACTTGGTGCAAAAAGCTTAGTTTTTAGAAATTTCCTCTTTTGAACCTCGTTTTCTGGCTTTTCCACTTTCAAGATCTTACAATATCTCCCCTTTGGGAATATTCATCCTCGAATGAATCTCAAACTAGCATAAATAGAATAGGAAAAGAACATAGCAACCCAACATAAATGCAAAACATCTCGAAAATGCATAAAACATCAAATCTTCTATCTCAAGCTAAAACATGACTTTAAAACTCATTTCATGAACATGAAATCATGTGAAACCATGAGAACAACTGAAACACATGATTTGGGCTGATTGGATTATGAAGGAACTAAATACCTCTACTAGGCACGGAAGAAAATAGATGAGGATATTATGACATCATATCGGCTTTGGCTTCGGCTTCTTATGTAGCACCTTTGGCCTCTTGGTTCCTCCATAATACTTTAAGTGGAGCTATTTCTTTGTTCCTCAACTTTCTAACTTATCGATCTAAGATTTCAACCGGAACCTCCTCATATGAAAGACTCTCTTTAACCTCAATGTTTTCTAAGGGCACAATGGAGATAGGATCACCAACAAACTTCCTCAACAAAGACACATGGAACACTAGATGCACCAATGCCAAATCAGAAGGCAAATTCTACTCATAAGTCACCTTACCAATACGCCTCAAAATTTGATATGGACCAACATAGAGAGGACTTATCTTCCCCCGCATTACACCCTTCATGGGCAACATCTTCAAATAAACTCAATCATTAACCTCAAATTCAAGTTCCCTTCTCTTCACATACGAATAGGATTGTTGCCGACTCTAGGTAGTCTTTAATTGGTCTCTAATCAACCTCACTTTCTCCATAGCCTCAAATATCAACTTGGGTCTTATTAAAGCAACTTTATCAACTTCAAACCAAATGATAGAAGACCTACACCTCCTACCATATAAGGCCTCAAATGGAGTCATCTCAATGCTAGAGCGATAATTGTTATTATAGGCAAACTCAATTAATGACAAATGCTCAACCTAATTTCCTTTGAAATCAATAACACATTCTCTCAACATGTCCTCTAAAGTTTGAATGGTATGCTCGGCCTGCCCATCTGTCTGAGAGTGAAAAGTTATACTAAGCTCGACTTGAGTACCAAGACCCTTTTGGAAAGACCTCCAAAATTGAGCTATAAACTAAGTACCTCGATCAGAAATGATAGATAATGAAACAAATAAAGCTTAACCAACTCTCAGAAACTAGCATAGTCCTTAGCTGAATATGAAGTCTTAACAGGAAGAGAATGAGCCGACTTAGTTAGTCGGTCAACAACCACTCAAATAGCGTCATGTTGCCTATGAGTACGAGGCAAACTAGTAATGAAGTCCATATTCAAGGCTTCCCACTTCCAAGTAGGAATCTCAATGTCTTGAGCCAAACCTCCCAATTTTTAATGCTCAACCTTCACTTGTTGACAGTTAGGACACTTAGCCATGAATTCCGCAATATCCCTTTTCATGCCATTCCACCAATACACTTCCCTCAAATATCAATACATTTTTACGGAACCATGATGTATGGAATACCGCAAACTATGAGCTTCGGACATTATCATATCTTTCAAGCCATTAGCATTCGGAACACAGAATCGGCCTTGATATCTCAAAACACCATATTCTCCTTGGGAGAAAGCCTCAATAGATTTCTCGGCAATCGCTTTCTTCAATTCAACTAAAGAGGGATCACTATCTTATTTTGCCTTAACATCCGCCACAAGAGATGACTCAGAACTATTTTGCATAATAACACCACTATTTTTGGAATCAACTAATCGAATACCCAAATGGGTTAATCTATGCACATCCCACACTAGCTCTTTTTTCTTATCCTCAATATGGGCAACACTATTCATGGATAATCTATTAAGAGAATCGGCAACCATATTTGCCTTACCTAGATGGTATAGCACACTCATATCATAGTCTTTCAATAATTCAAGCCATCTTCTTTGTCGAAGGTTCAAGTCCTTTTGAGTGAACACATATTGCAAACTCTTGTGGTCGGTAAAAATATCCACATAGACACCTTATAGATAGTGTCTCCATAATTTCAAAGCAAATATCACTACTGCCAACTCCAAGTCGTGAGTTAGGTATTTCTTCTCATGTGCCTTGAGTTGACTTGAAGCATAGACTATCACTTTACCATTTTGCATTAGAACACAACCAAGACCAACTCATGAAGCATCGCAATACAAAATAAACCCATTAGAACCTTCTGGTAAAGTCAACACCGAAGCAGAGGTAAGCCTATCCTTTAACTCTTGGAAACTTTTCTCACATGTCTTAGACCAATGGAACTTCACCTTTTTTTGATTCAAAGTAGTCAAGGGAGATGCAATGGAGAAACCTTCCACAAACCTTCTATAATAATTGGCTAAGCCCAAGAAACTCCAAATATAGGAAGGAGTTAATGGTCTAGGTCAATTCTTAACCACCTCGGTCTTCTTTGGATCAATCATAATTCCTTCACCTCAGACGATGTGGCCAAGGAAAGCAACTGACCTTAACTAAAATTCACACTTACTAAACTTAGCAAATAACTGATGGTCCTTGAGAATTTGCAATACAATCCTCAAATGATCGGCATGTTCTTCCTCACTCTGATAGTAGATCAAAATATTATCAATGAATATAATTACGAACATATCCAAGTATTGTTTGAACACCCTGTTCATCAAGTTCATAAAAGTTGTGGGGGCATTCTTTAGTTCAAAAGACATAACCAAGAATTAAAAATGGTCATACCGAGTTCTAAAAGCCATCTTCAATATGTCACACTCCTTTACTCGGAGTTGATGATAACTCGATCGAAGGTCAATATTTAAAAAGTAGTTTTCTCTTTAAAGTTGATCAAAAAAGTTATCAATTCTTGGAATGGGATACTTTTTTTTAATTGTGACCTTGTTCAATTGTTGATAATTAATACACATACGAAGAGAACCATCCTTCTTTCTAACAAAGAGAACTGAAGCACCATATAGAGAGATACTCAGTCTAATAAAACCTTTATTTAATAAATCCTTCAACTGATCATTTAACTCTTTTAGTTCTGTTAGGGCCATTTGGTAAGGAATAATAGATATAGGCTGAGTATCGGGGAGGAAATTGACACCGAAGCCTATTTCTCTTTCGAGAAGAATGCCTGGGAGATCATTGAAAAAATCTTCCAAAAATTCATTAATAACAGGAACTGACTCAAAAATAAGAGTTTAAGAATTATTATTTCTAACCCGAACTAGATGATAGATGCAAACTTTGGAAATCATTTTTCGAGCTTGATGGCATGAGATTAAATAACCCTTAAACACAGAATTACTACCTTTCCATCCTAGGACTAGATCATTAGGAAACTAAAACTTAACCACACGAGTTCTACAATATATAGAGGCATAACATGCATGAAGTCAATCCATACCAAGAAAAATTTCAAAATCGGTCATATCAAGCTCTACAAGATCAACTAAGGTGACTTTATGAAAAACTGAAACTAGGCAATTTCTATAAACTCTTTTGGCCACAACTAAATCACCAATCGGAGTATAGATCAAAAAAGTCTCTAACAAGATCTCAGGGCTAATAATGAATCTCATAGTAATGTAAGGAGTAAAAAATGATAGAGTAGCACCCAGATCTAACAATGTATAAACATCAATGTCAAAGACTTTGAACATACCAGTCACAATATTAGGAGAATCCTCTAACTTCTGACGAGTCTTGAGGGCATAAAATATGTTTTGGCGCTGACTGCCACCCGAAGCAGTAGCATGATGATCTGGACGACTGGTAGCCTGAGTCTGAACCTAGAGTCTAGCCCCCACTCCTACACTCCTTTGCATGATGACCCAACTTTCCACATTTGTAGCAAACATCCAACCCTGCTAAGTACTCTTCCCTATAGTTTCTCCCACACTTTTTACATGGAGGGATGACCTGACCATTCGGAGCTCCTCTTTGTTCCTTAGGATTTGGAACCTTGTCCTTCTCAAATTTTGGAGCCAGGGTAATTGAAGAACCTTGGCCTTGAAACTTTTGACTCTGTCAAAAATGACCATTACCATCACCGGATTTGTTGTGAGAAAATCCACCTTCTAAACCGATCCCTCTTGGACTCCCTTATATTTCTCTTTTTAGGCTTCTCTTTTTTAATTTTCTCAGCATATTTCATGATCCTAGAGATATCCATCTCCTTTATAAGCATAGCGGTTCGACATTCCTTCATAACTAAGTCTGACACTCCCGAAATAAACTTGCTCATTCCAGTATGAGGGTTGGCTTCCAAAGAAGGAGCATACTTGGACAACTTTATGAACTTGATGGCATACTCCCTCAAACTCATGTTTCCTTGCTTGAGGTTGATAAATTTCAACACCTTTGCCTCCCTTAACTCAAGTGGGAAGAAGTGGTCAAAAAATGTAAACTTGAACTTTTCCCAACCTATGGGACCCTCTTCAACCCTTTTAGCTTTCAATTGGTTGTACCACACTTGAACGACACCTTTGAGTTAGTAGGCCACCAATTCCGCCTTCTCCTTTGAAGACACTCCCATAATATCGACAATCTTGTATAATTCATCAACAAACTCTTGGGGATCCTCAAAACCTTAGATCCATGAAACTCAGGAGGGTTCATTCTCCTAAAGTCTCTAACCCTTAAAGTTGGAGTAGATACATTGGAAGGAACAACAACTCCTTGGTTCTCTTGAATAGTCATAACTTGCGCTAGCATCTGAAAAGTGGCTTGAAACTCCGCATTAGTTATTTGTTTATTCAAAGGGGCTTGGATCTTGTAGCTCCTCTTCAACATTCCTTTGTATAGGAGCTCTTCGTGGAGGCATGACTCTGTAATCGCAAAGAGAAAGCATTAGAGGAGGAAACCTTAGAGTTCAACTTTATAGCATGATGAGATCATGAAAAAAGTGAAGTGTTTCCCAAGACACCTTATAGACTCCTATTCATAGATGTGGTGCACTTCACACCGATGAATAAGTCTTTAAGTGATGCGACATGTTAGACTCCCTAGGACACTTGAACCTTGTGCTTAGATACTAAGTCTGTCACAACCCGACCTAGGGCCTAGTCACAACATAGTGATTAGAATCCCGAAGGACCCCAACCAAGCCTTTTAGCATGACATACATGAGCATACATAATCTAAATAAGCAATAAAGCTAAATCAAGATACGAAAGCAAAATCTCAAATAGAACATAAGTCTCGAAATGAGAAAGCAACAATATAGACTCTTTACTATCTAACATATCTCTACTAACTCGATGGGGGCATAAGACGAACTCCTAGCTCACCCAAATAGACAACATAAGAGTAATGAAGTAATAACTTTCAAATATAAAATAAGTGTCATGTCCTCGAATTGTGAGGACTCACCAACAGTAAACTAATAACAAGCACTAGCCACGAGCAAGAGGAGGATGAGTATGATCGTTGGACCCTACATTATGATACAATGTAGGCAGAAAGTATGTGTTAGTACATAGAATGCACTAAGTATGTGAAAAGATGCATGAACAATAAATATAGAACATAATCAGTATGAATCATGGCATACAAGACCAATATCTTTAAGGCATGAATAAAGTCATGAAAACTTAAAACATTTAACTCATTGGACAATGCATCAAAACCTTATTATCATATGAACTCATAACTTAAATAAAATAGGTGTGGGATAGGACATTTAACCGATATATAAGATCATGCGAGCTATTGCATGGAATTCGAGAAATCCCACATCGAGATGGGTGAGGCTATATTGACAGGGCATACTCCATTAGTAACTCATCTAAATTTTCTATGTGGACCACTAGCTTCATCATATTGGCATATGTAAACCTACGCGGGAAATATAGTTTGAGACTAAAAGTTTGCTACTAGGATTTCCTTGGGTAGCTTCAGTAGCATACCAGATCGAACCCGACCTAAAAGTTCTCTCGGTACTTAGTCATTATCCCAATGGAACTCTCATAAAACATGATCATAAACATTATCGGAAAGATAATAATAGATATCAATCCATCTTTATAAAATAACATAAGAATAACTCATCTATCATGTAACTCATGTAATGTGGATGTAGATCTTCCATCATTACATATCTTTATTAATAAAACATCTTTAGGGGCTTAACTTATCTTATCATTAACTTGATTGAAACATCATAGAATCATCATTCATAAACTTCTTTGTATAAAGCATCTTTAAACTCATTCATAAAGCTTTCATAAAATATAAATTGAAAATCATGATCATATCTCATAAATCATACTTGAAACTAGCATATAACATAGTTCATTGAAATTCAACTTGAAATCATGCAATATGATAGAAATTATGCATAATTAGGCTAATAGCATTTATACTTAACATAATTGAGAAGACCCAATGTAAATCATGGAATTAGAAAATCATAATAGAATTTGAGAAGAAATCTTTGGGATTTCATAGGTGAAAGGTACCCATTAATGAGTTTCACATACCTTGACCTTTATGAGCCATAAATTGAAGAGAATGGAACTTTGACCTTGAACAAATCCTTTGAATTGCTTGAGGGAGAAGAAGACTCTTGAGAGAAAACTTCGGAGAAAAGATTTTGTGATTTTGGGTATTATGGTGAGAATTAGAGGGTTAAGGTTACTTAGGTTAGTTAATAGGAAAGAATTTAGTCCCAAAAACCATCCACATTATTTAATAAAAGATAAGCAAAAGACCAAAATAACCCTTACTTAAAACTGAATTCAAGCACCTGAACCAAACATCACCACAGACCGTTATGGAAAATACGGTTCGTGGTCCCCTTTATGGCGAGGGACTTGAGCTTTTCTGAAAAGGGGCCTTGAAAGGAGGGGTGCCACAATGAGACACACCACGGTCTTTGATGGTCTTCCGTGGTGGTAGACTTGAACTTGAAATTTAGGGATTTACAGGGAAGATTTCAGGAGTTCCTCCACGGAGACCTTCACGATCTGTGGAGGATAGTACGGTTTGTGAACTTAGAGCATGAAGATGATCCTGACAGGGGCCTACAAGAGGCGGTCACTATAGAGGGCACCACGGCTCATGGTCCTTGTCGTTGACCTTTCTCCTTAGGGTCTGAGTTCTGATTCTCCACCATGGAAACACACCACGAACCATGGTGAGGAATACGACTTGTAATGGCCTCCGTGGTCAACACCTGGTGACAAAAGCTGAGTGTTTAGAAATTTCCTCTTTTGAACCTCGGTTTGTGGCTTTCCAACTTTTGGGATCTTACATATTCGAATGGTACTTGAAAAATTCAAGTATTTAAACTTCAAAAATGAAAAAAAACACCCAATTGATGTGAACCTTGATCTTGTTAAGAATAAAGATGAAAGTCAGTCTTAATTGGATTATACCAGAGTGTTGGGAAGTTTTATGTACATCATGAACTATACACGACCAAACATATCTTTTTCTATAAGTAAATTCAATAGATACATAAGTAATCCCAATCAAAATCATTTGATGGTAATGAAATGAGTTTGGGGATATTTAGAACATAGTCAAACTTTACTTTATAGTACAATAAGTATCCAGCAGTTATTGAAGGATATAGCGATGCAAATTGGATTACTGGGTCAATTGAGACTAAGTCCACAAGTCGGTATATTTTTACCATTGGTAGAGGAGAAATATCTTGAAAATCATCCAACCAAACATGTATAGATCGCTCTACATAGAGCCTGAGTTCATAGCATTAGACAAGGTAGGTGAAGAAGCTGAATGGCTCAAGAATTTCTTAAAAGATATTCTATTTTTGGTCCAAACCAATGGCTCTTATATGCCTACATTATGATAATCAAGATGAAATAGAAAAGGCTTGGAGTATGTATAACGATAAGTCTCGTCACATACGACGAAGACATAATATAATTATACAACTACTCTCTAGTGAAATTATCACAATTGACTATGTAAAGTTAAAGGGTAATGTATTGGATCTACTTACAAAAGGCCTAACTAGAGAGGGAGTTGAGAGATCATTAACGGGAATGGGACTATGGCTGATGACAAATCATCATGACGGTCTCTACCTAGAAGACTAGAGATCACAAGATCTAGGTTCAGGGAGATCAACAAAGTCATTGATGACGGTTCAACATTTACAAAATAATTTTTATGATCCGTTCTTATGATGAGATAATATTTAGTAACAAGGATAAGACATTAGAACTTTTTAATAATTTCTAAGTTTGATACATGGTATATCAAATAGTGTATCTCCGGGATAACACATTTAGAAATCACACATGTAAGTGTGAAGTGTAAGTCGCTTCAAGGAGAATTCGATAGGCTGGGTCTCTATGCACATATGAACTGAAAAGTGTTCATGGCTAAAACGAACAAAACAATGAGAACCAAAAAAAATTAAAGGACTAATTATGTGACTTATATTGTCTAGGTATACACAATAGCTTGACGATTCAAAGATATTAAATCTACCAATTGACCGAGTTTATTAGATATATGTTCGCTATGGAAAGTTCAAAGGGAAACCTACTTATCCATATGCAATTAATCCTTATATACGAATTACACAATTTTTTCATGCATATGTTTTACAATAGTCATTCCCCATTCATGTGGGAGATTGTTGGATTTTAAAGGTGTGAATGAAAAATGAAGGGTAATCACTTTTCCAAAGAGTGTGACATTTATAAAAGGTTGTGCCTTTCCTAAAAGGCTGTGACTGTTCTGAAAGGTTGTGCCTTTTTTAAAGGGTTGTGACCTTTCTGAAATGTTGTCCCTTTTTTTAAAGGGTTGTGACATCTCTCATAAGGCACAATTAGCATATTTTCATACTATCCTTTATTGACTATAAATAGAAGGGCTTCTCCCTCAATTTTCTCCATTGAATTTCTCCCTCTTCTGCATATATTTTTTTACAAATAAAGTTGAGTATTTGTATGATTTTGCTGCTGACTTTTGAGTTCACTGAAATTATTGAAGTTTGAGGTACCACTACTTCTTTAATAATTCATCTATTTTATCCTGTGAGGAAATAATCCATAACCTCAGGTACAGGAGAATAAATTCCATAAGGATACACAGTGGATTATGTGGACTCAAATATTATCTTTTTTTATTTTAAAAATATTTTTATTTTACTATATTTAATACAGGGACAATAAAACTTTAGTTGAGAGAGTGGGAAATGAAAAAGAGCCCCTTATAAGCAAAGAACAATTGAAAATAAGCTTGACTACCAAGTATCAATCCACCTAACGTATATAAAACATAGACTAACGTGTGTGTCTATCTATCTCTCAAAATATATATATATAATAGAACTCTTGGTCCTTCGGGTATTAACTTCTAATTTTGCTTATAATATATGACTCAATACATTTAATTTTTAATTTATTAAAATATATTTTTTAATTTATATCTATTTATACTATATTAAAAGTGCAAAAATCCTTAAAATATTGATTGAACTTTTTGCAAAGAAAAGACAGAGCAAAGCAAAAGTCAAAAAGGAAGGAAAAAAGAAAAGCAGCAAGTCAAAAAGCGAGGAAAGAAAAAAGCAGGCAAGCAACAATTGTTGAAAAACAATAGCAAAGAAGAAAGGAAAAAACTCATTCTACGCGTTTTGAAAATTCGTAAAATTATCTTTACGTGTTTTCATTATCCTATAAATAGAGAGTCTTTTTTCCTCATTTAGATCATCCCAGAAAGAGAGAATAAGAATACAAAGAGAGTTATACACCAAGATAAATATTTTAGTCTTGAGTGTCCTCTTTAGTAGTTGTTCCTTTTACAAGAGAGAAGTGTTAATTATTGTTTTCTCCTTGTATTTGAGAGCAGTGTACTCCATATTTTAATAGTGAGATTCTTCTACCCCGTGGTTTTTCTCCTCTATCTGTTAGAGGAGTTTTCACGTAAAATTCTCGTGTCCAATTTATTTTCATATTTATTGTCATATCAAACTTTAATTGTAGTGCTTCCTCCTTACAACAGTGGTATCAGAGCCCTCGGTTATTCTGTCTATTTTATGCGAAGGTACTATTCGTGAATAATAAATTCGATAAAAAGTACTATTCACATGAATAGTAAATTTCATCGACGATATAGTTTGTCACGATTATTCGCAAAAGTATTCAGAAATAATATAGAAGGGTGTGAAGCAAATAACAATGTTGAGTACAATAAAGTTTGACGTTGAAAAATTCAATGGGACTAATTTTTTATTGTGGAAAATAAAAATAAAAGCGATATTGAGAAAAGACAATTACTTAGCTGCAATTGAAGACAGGCCTATAAACTTTGTTGATGACAGCAAGTGGAACGATATAGACAGCAACACAGTTGCTGATCTACACTTGACACTAGCTGATCAAGTTTTGTCTAGTGTGGCTGAAAAACGGACAGCAAAGGAAATATGGGATACTCTTACAGGATTATACGAAGCCAAGTCTTTGCATAATAAAATTTTCTTAAAAAGAAGATTGTATACTCTTTGAATGGTAGAGTCCATGTCAGTTACTGAACACATCAATACTTTGAATACTCTGTTTTGCAACTTACAATAATGGGTTACAAAATAGAGGGGACTGAACGTGCGGAGCTTCTACTTCAAAGTCTGTCTGACTCGTATGATCAACTCATCATCAACCTGACTAATAATACAGACAGTCTAGTTTTCAATGAAATTGCAGCCGCTATCTTAGAAGAAGAAAATCAGCACAAAAATAAGGAAGACATACAAGCAAGTTTGCAGCAAGCTGAAGCTTTGATGATGGTGAGAGGAAGACCAACGGAACATGGCCCAGTAGGAGTCACAATCATGGTAGATCTCAATCAAGAAGTAAGAAGAATATCAAGTGCTACAACTATGGCAAGAAAGGGCACTTCAAGAAAGATTGTCAGTTCAAGAAGAAGAGTGAACACCCTGAGCCATCAAATGCTCAAGGGAATATTGCATGTACATTGGATGATGGCGATAGTTTATGTAGTGAAGCAATATAAAATAATAAAGGTAGAAAATATTTCACTGATGTTTGGATCATGGACACAGGAGCAACATGGCACATGACTTCCCGGAGAGAATGGTTCCATCAATATAATCCTATTTCAGGAGGGTCTGTATTCATGAGAGACAATCATGCTTTGGATGTTATTGGTATTGGGTCCATCAAAATAAAAATGTATGATGGCACAATACGCACCATCCAGGAGGTACGATATATAAAAAACTTGAGGAAGAATCTATTATCTTTGGGATAATTAGATGATAATGGATGTTCATATAAGACTCATGGTAGAGTCATGAAAATATCCAAAGGAGCGTTTGTAGTGATGAAGGCAGAAAAACTTGTTGCAAATGTATATGTGCTTAAAGGTGAAACACACCAAGAAGGAGAAGCATCAACCGCGTCAGCAAGTTCATTTGAAGAATCAACGATGATATGGCATCGTAAACTTGGCCATATATTGGAATGAGGTTTGAAGATTCTTGCTGAGCAAAAGCTTCTTCCAGGGCTCAAAAAGGTTACAATACCCTTTTATGAGCATTGTGTTACCAGTAAGCAAAATAGACTGAAGTTTAGCAGTTCTTCTACTAAAAGCAAGGAAATACTAGATCTGGTTCACTCTGATGTCTGGAAAGCACCGGTGGAGTCCCTAGGAGGAGCAAAATATTTCGTGTCATTCATTGACAATTACTTCAGGAGAAGTTGGATGTATTCAATCAAGAGAAAGGCAGATGTTTTTTCAGTTTTCAAACAGTTCAAAGAGCGGGTAGAACTTGAATCTGAGAAAAAGATCAAGTGTTTGAGGACAGATAATGGAGGAGAATACACTGGTGATGAATTTGATAACTTTTATAAACAAGAAGGTATTAAATGGCAGTTCACGGTGGCATATACTCCACAACAAAATGGAGTAGCAGAGCGGATGAACAGAACCTTGTTGGAACGAACAAGAGCTATGTTAGCAACTGCAGGGTTGGAAAAATAATTCTGGGCAGAAGCAGTCAAAATTGCTTGTTATGTGATCAATCGGTCACCATCAACCGCAATTGATCTGAAAACACCAATGGAGATATGGACAGGAAAATCAGCTGATTATTCTCGCTTATATATATTCGAAAGTCCTGCTTATGTTATATACAACACCCAAGAAAAATTGAAGTTGGATTCAAAATCCAGGGAATGCATTTTCTTAGGATATGCTGATGGAGTCAAGGGGTATCGCTTGTGGGATCCCACTACCCGCAAGGTGGTAATCAGCAGGGATATTGTATTTATTGAAAACAAGATACAAGTAAAAGAAGGTACCACTTTAAAAGAAAAATCAGAGACAGTTGAAATTAAAGAAATAGAAGAAGTTCTAGTTTCTTCTGAAGCAGCACCAGAGCACGAAGAACAAGAGCAGGCTGAGATCGAAACTCCAGAAGTTCGACGGTCAACTAGGGAGAGAAGAGAACCATCTTGGCACTCAGATTATTCTATGAAGAGTAATATTGCATACTGTCTACTAACAGAAGATGGAGAGCCTTCAACTTTTTACGAGGCTATGAAAGGCCAAGAATCATCTTTGTGGGTGGAAGCAATGCAAGAAGAAATTAAAGTTCTTCATAAAAATAAAACATGGGATCTTGTTCAATTACCCCAAGGAAGGAAGGCCGTTGAAAATAAATGGGTCTACAAGATCAAACACAGTGGTAATGATCAAGTGGAGAAGTATCGTGCAAGATTGGTGGTGAAAGGATTCGCTCAGAAAGAGGGTATAGACTTCAATGAGATATTTTCTCTGGTGGTTCGACTCACAATAATTCAAGTGGTCCTGGCGATGTGTGCTACATTTGACTTGTACTTGGAGCAGTTAGATGTCAAAACTGCATTTCTTCATGGAGAACTTGAAGAAGAAATTTACATGCTCCAACCAGAAAGTTTTGAAGAAAAAGGAAAAGAGAACTTGGTTTGCAGGTTGAACAAATCTCTATATGGTCTCAAACAAGCGCCGAGATGTTCGTATAAGATATTTGATTCCTTCATTATAAGCCTTAGATACAACAAATATAGTTCAGATCCTTATATTTATTACAAGAGATTTGGTGATAAAGATTTTGTTATTTTGCTGTTGTATGTTGATGACATGTTGGTAGCAGGCCCCAACAAAGATCGCCTTATAAATTTAAAGGCACAGTTGGCTAGGGAGTTTGAAATAAAGGACTTGGGACCAGCAAACAAGATTCTAGGGATGCAAATTCACCGAGACAGAAATAATAGGAAGATTTGGCTTTCTCAAAAGAACTACTTGAAGAAAATCTTGAGACGCTTCAAGATGCAAGATTGTATGTCAATTTCTTCCCCACTTCCTATTAATTTCAAGTTTCCTCAAGAATGAGTCCTAGCAATGAAGTAGAGAGGATGGAGATGTCTTGAGTACTGTATGCATCAGTAGTGGGAAGTTTAATGTTCGCCATGATATGTACAAGACCTGACATTGCATAAGTAGTGGGAGTGGTTAGTCGATACATGGCTAATCCTGGTAGAGAGAATTGGAATACTGTTAAGAGGATCCTGAGATACATCAAGGGTACCTCAGATGTTGCAATGTGTTATGGAGGATTAAACTTTACTGTTAAAGGTTATGTTGATTCAGATTATGCAGGTGATCATGATAAAAGCAAGTCCACCACAGGTTATGTGTTTACTCTTGCTGGAGGAGTTGTAAGCTGGGTTTCAAAACTGCAATCTATCGTGGCTACATCTACGACGGAAGCAGAATATGTAGTAGCTACACAAGCTAGCAAAGAGGCAATATGGATGCAGATATTACTAGAGGTGCTCGGGCACAAATAAGAGAAGGTTGCTCTGTTTTGTGACAGTCAGAAACAGGGGCGGACCTACCTTGTGCCGAGGGGGTTCATCCGAATCCCCTTCGGCGGAAAATTATACTATTTATACATGGTTAAAATAATTTTTTATGTATATAAAATAGATGTCGAACCCCCTTCGACTAGCTCATGTGTCTACTTATTTAGATTTTGAACCCCCTTATTTAAAATCCTGAATCCGCCACTGGTTAGAAAGCTTTGCATCTTGCAAAGAATCCGGCATTTCATTCAAGGACAAAGCACATATGAGTTCAGTATCACTTTGTTCGTGAGAAGGTGGAAGAAGGCAGTGTGGATATTCAGAAAATTCACACCAATGACAACCTGGCAGATATGTTTACGAAGTCGATCAACAGTAACAAGTTTATATGGTGTCGATCTTCTATTGGCCTAGTAGAAACGTAACATTGCAGTAATTGGGTAGAAAGAATGGTGTGAAGACTTAATTGATTCTCAATTAAATCTTCAAGTGGGAGAATGTAAAGAAAAGACAGAGAAAAGCAAAAGTCAAAAAGGAAGGAAAAAGGAAAAGCAGCAAGTCAAAAAAGGAGGAAAGGAAAAAACAGGCAAGCAGCAATTGTTGAAAAACAATTGCAAAGAAGAAAGGAAAAAGCACATTCTACGCGTTTTGAAAACGCGTAAAATTCTTTTTACGCGTTTTTATTCTCCTTAAATAGAGGGCCTCTTGCCCTCATTTAGATCATCCCAGAAAGAGAGAATAAGAATACAAAGAGAGTTATACACCAAGATAAATATTTTAGTTTTGAGTGTCCTCTTTAGTAGTTGTTCCTTTTACAAGAGAGAAGTGTTAATTGTTGTTTTCTCCTTGTATTTGAGAGCAGTGTACTCCATATTTTAATAGTGAGATCCTTCTACCCCGTGGTTTTTCCCCTCTATCTGTTAGAGGGGTTTTCACGTAAAATTCTCGTGTTCAATTTATTTTCATATTTATTGTCATATCAAACTTTAATTGTGGTGCTTCCTCCTCACAACACTTTTTTCCATTCATTAAAAAACTCTGCTTTAGACAAAATCGTCTTTTCACATTTTTTCCAATTATTATTTAATTTTATTTATAATATTTAAAATTAAAGAGGCCTAAAATATATGGTAAGAGCTATTAGGAGAAGATATAAGGAGTACTAAAATATATGGTAAAAAATATTAAAAAAATTAATGTTAACTCCTAAAATATATGAGAAAAAGTATAATAAAAAATATTCATAAAATATACGGAAAAGAATTATATTATTAAGTTTTCTTCTTCTTTTTCGTGCACTTGAATACATGAGAAGGAGAAGTAACTTTTTAGAAATTCAAAACCCTACATAATTATAATTACTTCCATGTTACTTTTCCTAATATAATAATCCGATATTTAGGACCATTCTAATATTTAAGATTTAAGAGTACAATTAATAATATTAAAATATTTAAGTTGAAATTCAATTTTACTTCCATGAGGTTTCATTAATTTTTTTTTAAAAAAAATTTAGTCTCTTTTTAGGAGTAGAGTTCTAGAGTTCTTTTTGATAGATTTAACACTTCTAAATTAATTAGAGTTTTACTTTATATAAAAAATGATTTCTATAATTCTATTTAAGTAATATTTTGGATTAAAATTTACAAGAAACAAACCTTTTTCTACTTCTACTTTTTGTTCTTATTTTGATATTTTGATTCAAATCGTCTTTTTTTATTCATTATCATTATTTTTTTGTCTTTTTTTTTAAATTTTTTTTAGTTAATAGCTTTAAATATTATATATGAATTGTACATAATTTTCCGTGTTTCACTTTCAGATAAAAATTTCTGATAAAAATTGGACGAAACAAATAAAATGCCGTCGAATAAAGTTGTCGGAAAAAAAATCAAAGGTTTATCACCTTCCTTTTTTTCTTGTTTTATTTAATTGTGACTTAGTTTTGATTATGTTATTTAACTATAATTTGATATTACTTGTTAGTATTATAGTTGATCTTTAATTAAACTTATTTGTTGAATTTGAAATATAACATTATAGTTAAGTGTTGAATCTTGATATGAAGAGCTTTTATTTGAATGATGAACCTATAAATTTAGGGTTATAGCCGACTCTTTCAATTTGGGGTTCACTAAATTAAGGTTTATCACTTTTCTTTTTTTCGTGCTTTGTTAAATTGTGACTTAGTTTTAATTATTTTATTTAATTATATTTTGATATATTATTTGTTAGTATTATAGGTGATTCTTAATTAAACTTATTTGTTGAATTCGAAACATAACTTTATGGTGTTGACTCTTGATATGCAGAATTTTTATTTGAATGATAAACCTATAAATTTAGGATTATAGTTGACTCTTTCAAATTGGGGCTTACTAATTCAGTTTGAAGATGGATCATGTACGTCAATGAACGTGATAAACATATGTACTAAAAAATAGACAAACAAATTAAAATGAATAAAATATTAATGAACGTAATAAACAAGTGCAAAGTTACGTACACTTTACTAGTTATATTAAAAGCATGAAGATCCTTAAAATATTGATTGAACTTTTTGCCATTAATTAAAAAACTTCACTTCATACAAAATTATTTTTTTATTATTTTTCTTCAGTTATTATATCATATAAAGCCTATAATATAAATCCTAAAATAATTGGCCAACTTAATTAACGTGTGCTAAAATAATGAAAAATTACATGAATCCTAATTATACGAAGAGACTCCAAAATATGCACACAATTTGTTACTGGGTTGAGGCTTAATAGGCTTTAATTAGTGATTAGCATGTAATTCACACGCGTTTAGGAAAGTTGTCAGAAGTCGTTATGTGCATAATTTGCAGATTGACAACGACGCAATGAGTTAGTAATATTTTATGGGGAAAAAATACCTTATCCTTATGAAAATCAACTAGAATTTTTTTCACACTTTTTATAGAATTCTGAGCTATATTTTTCAAACTTTTGATAGATTTAATCAATAGAACTACCTTAATTAATTGATGGCTATGTACAACCTTTTGTACCAGATTGCAATTATACATTTGATTGTTGCGTATCAATTCATGTATATTTTCTAATGACAAGATACAAAAGAAACTTTAAAAAGAGATTGGAGTTGGAAAGAAATTTGATAATTGTGATAATAGAGGCATAATTAGTGAATCATAATTTTGGTAAGTTTGTCACATATTTATATTTTCTATGATTTTTCAAGTAATAGTTGTAGGCAAAATTTAAGTGATGAAAATGCGTATAATAATTCTTTATATGATAATAGATTTTAAAATAAGTATTGACATTGTGATATTGATTTAGTGATAAAATTATCATATTGTTAGCCTTTTGATAGATGCCTTTCAGTTTTCTTTTATTACAACTTTCTGGTTGTCATTTCTGCTTTATCATAATTATTATCGTTAATGTTAATTTATTACAAATAATTACGCTATATTATAATGCTCTTATATAATGTAGTTCGTTTTTTCTTTACCTTATTGTTTAAAGTGTGTTTTCATGTATCAATATCAATATAATTTTAACTTCTGATATGAATGATGAAATTTGTTCACTAAAATTACTTTTGCTACTTAATTTTTGATAATGGTGAGTTATCATGTTCCTCTTTAAGTACATTTTTTATTTTAATTTTTTTACGTGTTTTCAATGTTTGTAATTAATAATATAACACACATACAAAATTTTTTTTTTATATATATATATATATATATATATATATATATATATATATTATAAGCATATATACATTATCCTCAGTATGGAATAAAAATACAAGCTTAATATAACACATGCAATTAAATGGTTAAAAGGTTAATAATTTTGGAATTTATAAATATTCACTAGTAAAATGATCAAAAATACAGATTTTAAATAATTGAAGGTTAAATATACTTTAGAAGTAATAAAAATTAAAATTTATTAATAATTATGGGACCAAATTATTAAAATTTTGGATGTGGTATGAACTAATATTTTAATAAGAAGATGGAATAACGAGGAATTGAAAGGGAACGTAGGACGTGCAAAGTTAAAGGGAGACACGTAGTACGTAGAAGTCATGTGTTAGTTTTAGCGCTTAAAAAGAGTCCATGCGACTTTCTTCTTTGAACAGATATCTCTTTCCCCCTTTTTCCAGATTTATATTTTGATTAATTTTGCATCTTGAATATTGACATTTTTCCAAAGATTTTTGGTACGTTAAATTTCCATACTCTATTAATTTCCTTTGGGAAGTTTTGTGGGGAATGCTATTCTGAGAATTAATTAATTTTTCTGATATAACATTAAAGTTGTTGTAGGGAGCATTGGCTTTATGTGGAATATTGATAATAAGAAGCAATCTATTTGAGAAGTTTTTTGTGGTAATTAATACTATATTTTATATATAGTTGAACAACAATATGATGTGCTGTGGAGGTGTAGAAGAAGACAGTTATATCAGCGGTCCACCGGCTAATCAAAATACCGCGCCTCCGAGAGCCGGCAATCCCTATGGTGGTGTTATATATGCTTTTATCCTTTTTTTTCTTCAATCGTCATGACTCTTTTTTTTCCTCCTCAGTCGAATGGAAGTTTGGTTGAAAGTTGAGAAATTAACCTATTACCTAAAACAACCTATATTAGAACTCTCTTTATCCTTATATTACTCCTCTATCCGAATTTACCTGGCACAGAGCATTTCGAGAATCAAAGAGTTTAATTTTGATCGTATTTTTTTTTGTAATCAAAATTTACATATTTGGTTTTTTTTTTTTAAAAAAAGTATTATAAGCCACAATAATTTGTAATTCAAGATATTTAAAAGAAAATTCGGCCAAAGAAAGACTTGTTTGAATCTCGAAATTCGAAAGATGTCACATAAATTGAGATAGAGGAAGTAGAAGTTTTCTTTGTTTCAAGGGATTTAACACATAATATATTATCATAAAAAGTTATTTTTACTCGGCTTAGTTCCATATATATTAAATAAATCTGTCAAGTCAATAAGCGAGGATGATACAGTACTGTCTATTTGAAAAAATGTAGTAGCAGCAAGAATGATGCATTGTCTGTTTCTTGCTTGAAAGCCATAAGGAACATACACAGATACTACCAAAGAGTTAGCAGGTTACGTTGACACTAATTTGATGGTTCAAAATTGAAACATCTTGTGTGTAATATATACAGTTATGGCTTTGCAAAATGTGCTTAATTTATTCCCCTATTGATAGAATTGTTAATATGCAACATCAGCTAATCTAAAACGACATACGTACTTCGTTGGATTGGAGATGATCATTTGATGTCTTGAAATTTTCATAAATATTTGGGTTGTTGAAAATGCAGGTAGTGAAAGAGGAGAGCCAAGGAGTGCTGCTAAGAGTGGAGCTCCTCAGAAAGTTTTACCTATTGAGGTACCAGAAATGTCCTTGGTTGAGCTAAATAGACTTACTGGCAACTTTGGAAAGAAAGCTCTGATTGGAGAGGGATCTTATGGCCGCGTTTTTGGTGCTAAATTAAGCAATGGACAACAAGCAGCAATAAAGAAATTGGATTCTAGTTCTTCAGCAGAACCAGATTCTGACTTTACAGCCCAGGTGAATGTCTCATATTTTCCGGTTAACTAATTAGTATGGAGTAGACTCTCTCTCATAATGTTTCTTATGCAGTTATCAATGGTTTCAAGACTTAAGCATGAGCATTTTGTGACTCTGTTGGGTTGTTGCCTGGCAGCAAACAATCGGATCTTGATTTATGAGTTTGCATCTATGGGCTCGCTGCATGATGTATTACATGGTACGTTTCACGTAATAATTGAATCATGAATAAACTTTAATTTCCAATGTTTGATTTTTTATTAGATTAGGATTGATGAGTTGATTCACGTTCAGCGTCAGGATAGAGTATATAACACGTTACACATGTACAAAGCATTTCATTTTTGGATGTTCTGTTGTAGGTAGAAAAGGAGTACAAGGTGCTGAGCCTGGTCCAGTTCTTACCTGGAATCAGAGAGTTAAAATTGCTTATGGTGCAGCTAGAGGTCTCGAATATCTACACGAAAAAGTTCAACCCCCAATTAAACATCGTGATGTCAGATCCAGCAACGTACTACTCTTTGATGATTTTTCTGCAAAGATTGCTGATTTCAACTTGACAAACCAATGTTCGGACACAGCAGCTCGTCTGCATTCCACTAGAGTACTCGGGACATTTGGCTACCATGCTCCAGAGTAAGCCTTGCCTTCTTATTCCAAGTTAATGAATAATTAAGTGGTGTCATAAAATGATATAGTGGTGCAGGTATGCCATGACAGGACAGATAACACAGAAAAGTGATGTTTATAGTTTCGGAGTCGTTCTTTTAGAACTCTTGACAGGAAGGAAGCCAGTAGATCATACAATGCCCAAAGGGCAACAGAGTCTTGTCACATGGGTACTTGTTTTAAACTAAACTATATTTATTTTTGCCTCTAATTAAGGTAGCAAGCCGAAGGGGAGCCTTGGAGTAACTGGTAAAGTTGTTGTCATGTGACCAGGAGGTCACGGGTTCAAGCCTAGGAAACAGCCTTTAGCAGAAATGCAAGGTAAGACTGCGTACAATAGACCCTTGTGGTCGGGCCCTTTCCCTGACCCTGCGCATAGCAGGAGCTTTAGTGCACCGGGCTACCCCCATTAAGGTAGCAAGCAATTCATCCCCAAATCTTTTTGCAGGCAACTCCACGACTTAGTGAAGATAAAGTAAAGCAGTGCGTGGATCCTAAGCTAAATAACGAGTACCCTCCAAAGGCAATTGCTAAGGTTGTATATTCTCCAATCCTTGTCAAACACGCCCTATTTTTTCACTTCATGTAACCATAATCGCGTATTCTCAGATGGCAGCTGTTGCAGCACTTTGTGTTCAATACGAGGCAGATTTCCGCCCAAACATGACAATTGTCGTCAAGGCACTGCAACCACTACTCAATGCAAAACCAGCAGGAACAGAGCCGCACGCATAGAACATTATATTCTTCATTGAAACAAAGCAGATACGTAATTGTAAGAACCAACTAGTATGACATGACTTTGTTGCCATTCATGGGAAAAGGAATTCTTCAGTTATTGTGTTAGTTGTAGCAGATATGTTATTTTTTCCCTTAGAAGGCAAAGACTTTCAGGATTTTGCCTTTAAACCAGAATTTTCTTGACTAGGTTCATTGCGACAAGAGGTTTATACCACTTTCTGTGTTTTTTACTCCCTTTGATTAAACTGCATCAAGTTTAGAATTGAACAAAGATACTTGTCAAGCAAATTTCATCAAAATGGTCACTAAAGTTAAAAACTTTTTTTTGATAATAACAAAAGTTAAATTAAGCTAGCTTTGGTCCTAGATTCGAAATTTATGGAGTTAAATGTTGAAGATGAAGTTGTGTTTGTTTATACTCTTTGCAAAGAACAATGTTCATGCTTTAATGTTCTTAAATACAACTTTAAAGATGAAAAATGAATTGGAAAACAACTTATTCAAGTGTTTTAACACAAACATTTCTTCTTTAGCCAAGTGAAGTAAATATTCACATAATACTTACTTTACAATTCTTTTGCGTCAAATTACTATTTTAAGGAAGATTAGTTTGTATTCAAGCACTCATTGTCATTCATAGATACAACTATAATTGTGATCCTAAAAATGATTTAACATTCGAAAAAATTCTGAAGGCCCTTGAACCAATTAAACTGTGGATGTTAATTTTTAAAGATCAGACGTATAATTACAGGTAGCCTGTGGTACCACAGTAATTCATGAGGTATCTCATAAAAAATATATGTTCTAAAGGTAAAAGTTTTGTTGAATTTGGAGTAGATCATGAATTAAAAGTGTGAAGAAGAAAGTATAAAAAGTATGAATTGAAAAAGCGGAAAAGATCACACTATCATGTGGTTACTTGCAATATGGAATTATGATCTCAAATCGCATGTCAAAATAATGATTTGAAATCATGATTTTATATTATATGTCTAAACACCTACTTAATACGATTAATCTTATTTCAACAATCAAAAATGAAAAGAAAAGAAAAATATACTTGTATGTTTGATGGACATGTGGTTATTCAAATGAGTTAAATCTGTTAGGAAAATGCGGACTAACACAAAAATATATAGTCAAAGTAATAAAAATAAAATGAAAAAATAATGACATTAAGAATTTTACGTGAAAATCTTTTTAAATAAGGAAAAAATCACAGGCCAAGAGGAGTAATTGATATCACTATAGTAAGGAATTTTACACTGGATAGTCACGAGTACAATATTCAAAGTGACCACAATACACTCAAAAGGAATAACACTCTTTTGATTTTCCACCTTAATAAAATATCGCTCATACTCTATTTTTCTTCACAGACTATTTTCTTATAGTCTGGTATATCTCACTTTGCTTTCTAATATTTTTTTCTCTCTCTTTTTTGGTGTATTCTTACAAATGAGTAAGAGTGTTATCTGCCCATATAATGTCATCAATGACATCATAAAGAAATAAATATTTTAAACTTTGATAGGTTTATTGGTGAGATTTGGTTTGACGAAAATGGTGATATTTTGATTATTGAGATTTGCCAATTACCAAATTCAATTTTTTGACTATCTAATTTTAAACACTGCAACAAAGTAAAAAGTAATTGTGTCATGGGATGGACCTCTACAAATCTCCTCCTACAATCTCATGCACAAGAAGGAGGTATCTTCGTCTTATCAGAGAGAGCTCATTCCAACAAGTTTTTTGCACAATTCGAACTTGTCCTACCACTTTGATCAGCATATCTGTCGAATTCTTATTTGTAGAGATCTTTTCAACCTGCATAGATTCGTCTTCTATCTTTTCTCTAATCTAGTGATATTTCACGTCTGTGTGTTTTGTCCTTGAATGGTACATGGATTTATTGCTCAAGTCTGTTGCACTTTCACTGTCACAATAGATGACATACTCCTTCTGATCCAAGTTAAGATCTTGAATAAATTGCTTGAGTCATATCATCTCCTTGCTAGCTTTAGTAACCACAATACACTCAGCTTCGGTTGTAGACAGTGCAACACACTTCTGCAATATTGACTGCCATGATATAGCTCTCCCTGAAAAAATAAATAAATATCCAGTAGTGGATTTTCTTTTATCAAGGTCACCTACCATATCAACATCTGTATAGCCCTTTATGATTAAATTTGATCCTCCAAAACACAAGCATTCATCTGAGCTTCCTCTAAGATACCTGAGTATCTACTTTACAGCTTTCTAATACTCTTTTTTTGGATTGTCGAAAAATATTTTGACAACACCAACTACATGAGCAATATCAGGTCTAGTACATATCATTGCATACATTAAACTTCCGATGATGGAGGAATAGGGAACTTTGGTCATGCTCTCTTTTTTCTCACGAGCTGTAGAACACATTTTCTTGCTCAACTTTATATGACCATTAAGATGTGTGCTAACAAGCTTAGCATTCTTCATGTTGAAGAGCTCCAGTACACGTTTAATGTGTTTCTTTTATGACAGGTAAATCTTTATTTCTTCTGTGAAACGAGTAATTCTCATGCCCAAAATTTGATTGGCATGAACCAAGTCTTTCATGGCAAAAGACTTACACAACTCTTTCTTCAACTTGTCAATCTTGGAAATATTCTTGCCCATAATCAATATATCATCCACATATAGCAAAAGGATGATAAAATTATTGTCAGAATTTTTTTATACGAATACACATTGATCCGAGGAAGTCTTCTTTATAGCCTTGCTCCCCTATAACAGATTCAAACTTCTTGTACTATTGTCTAGGAGCTTGCTTTAGGCCATAAAGACTCTTTTTGAGTTTGCACATAATTTTTTTTACCATTTACTTTTAAGCCCTCAGATTGCTCCATATAAATCTCCTCTTCTAGGTCACCATGAAGAAAACCCGTCTTCATATCCATCTACTCAATCTCTAAATTAATATTAGCAGCCAAATCAAGAAGTGTACGAATGGAGGACATTTTCACGATAGGAGAAAATATTTCGTTAAAGTCAATATCATTTCTTTGACCAAATCCCTTAACAACCAATCTAGCTTTGTACCTAGGTTTCAAGTTGTGTTCTTCAACTTTAACTTTGAACACCCACTTGTTCTTCAAAGCTCTCATGCCCTTAGGCAATTTCACCAACTCATAAGTGTGTTTCTCATGCAAAGATTTTATCTTATCTTGCATGGCTTCAATTTATTGATCCTTATGCTTATCTTCCATAGTCTCCTCTTAACACTCAGGTTCACCCCATTTAGTGAGTAGCACATACTCATTAGCTGAATAACGAGAGGAAAGAATATGTTGTCTTATGGACCTCCTAAGAGGAATATTTGGTTCGTCCATAACTTATGAGCAGGAACATTATCAATAACAACATCATTGTTATCATCAACATCAAAATGTTGATCCGGGACATGATTCCATGCATCACCACGATCATCAAGATCACTAACATCATGCACACTTGTATGAGGAACTTGATCAAGATGAACTACGCCATTTGAATTTGAAGATTCTAGATTCTCTACTTTGTCAATTATTTCAATGGTTTGATTCTCCATGAAGATGATACCGCGGATTCTGTCAAGCTTCTTCTCAATTGGATCGTATATCTTGTAACCAAATTCATCAAGGTCATATCCAATGAAGATGCACTGCTTTGTTTTGGCATCTAAATCTGACCTCTCATTTTTTGGCACATGTGTCGACATTCAATTTTGATCCCCCACAACGTAAGTTAGTTATCGAACTTCTTCAATTTTGAACAATTTGAAATAATTGCTTTTAAACATCCAAAAATATTTTCAAGTTATTTTAAAGCATATTTGTCATTTTTATAATTTTTAAATTATTTATATAGTTTTATATAATTATTCATATAATTATAATTATTTATATAATTATTAGCTTTTATGAATATTCAAAAATGATCTAAAAAAGATCTTAATTTTATTAATTATTTTGCAAATTAGTAGCTTATATTTTCGAATTAATTATTTTATAACTAGGTTAATTAATTTATTTTGTTAGAATTAAAAAGCTCGTTAATTAATTAGTGTCGATTCGTCTTATTTAATTTTTAGTTGAATTTGCTAATTAAATTCATTTTGGCTAAATTCATAATTCAATTGACTATAATTAAAATCATTTGACCATCTTTTCAATTACAAATCTAACAACATTTTTAACTCCTTTTAAAATCCTTTTAGCCATTTTAAAACCATTTTCAATGCACCTAACTGCCCCAAACATTTCCAAATTCCCTTCCTACATATAATATACTCCTACGTTACACACCATTAGCAACACGTGAATTTCCCAATTACCAACCACCCACTACCGATTCCCTAAGCCAATTTGCCACTATACTTGTACACAATAATATACTCTTGCCCACAACTAGGGCTGAACACGAAAAATCAAAAAATCGAACCAAATCGATAACCAAACCAAATCGGAAAAAAAACCGACATTTATTTGGTTTGATTTGGTTTGGTTTTTAAATTTAAAAACCGACTATATTTGGTTTGGTTTTGGTTTCAAGTCTAAAAAAAACCGAAAAACCCGAACCAAACCGACTTTATATATACATATTTTAAAAATTAAATTTGTATATATATGTGTGTGTATTTTAATTTTTTTATGAAAAAATACAATTTATATTGAATTTTTATATTCTTGATCTTGGCCATGCTTTTGAATTATACTAGATTGGGTCAAAATATTTTGATGGACTTCTAATGAAATGAGTACATCTTGCATGGTTGGATCCAAAGTAAAAGTAAACAAAATGTGGACTTCATATCATCATTGCTAAGAATAATTATGCTCCTGAGTTTAGTTTTAGGAGTGACTATTCTTGGCAATACTATTTCAAATAAGTTTAAATTCAAATAGTGACTAGTGTCTACAAGGTGATTTAAAAACCGACAATAACCGAAAAAACCGATAAAAACCGACAAAAACCGAATAGTAAAAACCGATATAGTTTGGTTTGGTTTGATTTGACAATTTGAATAACCGACTCAATTGGTTTGATTATTTTTTAAATAAAAACCGATCCAAACCGAACCGTGATCACCCCTACCCACAACAAACAATACCTATAAACTTACATTCAACAATACAACATAAACAATTCCTTTCCTTCCCAATTCCCATTCCAGCAACTCCAACCGACCCAATATCACAAAAGCCCACCGCCCAGCCCATTCCCAGCATTACGCACACCTCTACATACACCCGTGTACAGTACATACGCACATTCTCATACGTCTTCTTCCTCACTTCCCCGACAGTAGTACATCGGGAGCAATGACTTTCGCGTCTCGTCCTTTGGCTCGCTGGATTTGAGCCACGTAGCGGCTCGAGCAAGTTCGATTGAATCTCATCTCCTTTCATCCGAAAATTGTTTTGATTGATTCCAGCATATTCTTGATGCGATTCGAGATTTGAAATTTGATTTTGGCCCTTATCCAAAAATCGTTCAGTTTTCCCCCCATTTTAAAATGCTAATTTACCTTGTATATAAACCCAGTCGTTCTTCATTGATAGCGGGGATAGAAAAAATGAGGTGGGATTTGTTTTGAAAAGCCAAAGCCACAGATTTTACTCAAAAAATAGAATTTTTCTTAAACCATTAAAGAATTCTTGAACGAAAGGTTTCTGTTCAAGGTTCTGCAGTTTTGACGTTTTTCGGTGTTCTTGAGTTTCTTTGTCGAGTGTCTAACCGTAGAGTAACAGAGAGGCGCTCAGCTCGCTCGTCCCAGATTGCTGCCCAGGAAAAGGTAATGTCCTCGTTCTTATTTCTCGTTTTCTTTTCGAACGATGCGTGTTCTATTCTGGTTCTGTCCGAGTGATCATATTCTTTAGGATTTCGTTTGTTGTTTGGTTGTATCTCTTAGTGCAGCTTAAATGTTAGTTGAATGTCAACATTATTCTCTAACTAATTTGATTAGTTTAATATCGTTGCTTTCTGTATCGAACAATTCGAATGTTTCCCATGTTCTGTGTTCTCTATATATTTGATAAAATAAGGATTGTTCATTTTGTTTTCTTTATGGAGTCACTTTTCTTTTCTCTAGGTGTTTAGCTGTGATTCTGTTTGTTCTCAGCTTCGGTGGTCGTAGCTTTGATTTCATATTAGTCTGGTGATCTTTATACGTTTGTTCTTTTAGTATCTGTTCGTTTCAAGATGTCATGGCCATGACCATTTACTTAAATTTATGTTGAGTTCTCTTCTCTTTGATTTTATTTTGATTCTAAGCTGATCCACAATTATATGTTCCATAAAGGGCAATCCGGTGCACTAAAGTTCCCGCTATGCGCGGAGTCCGGGAAAGGGCCTGACCACAAGGTCTATTGTACGCAGCCTTATATTGCTTTTTTACCAGAGGATGTTTCCAAGGCTTGAACCTGTGCTCCTGGTCACATGGAAGCAACTTTACCAGTTAGGCTCCCTTCAATTATATGTTCCATGTGTATACTTAAAAATTTATCCAGTGTGCTTATGTTGTATATTGTGTCCACTATCTAAGCATGACCTTGTAATGAGTAAGATTGGAAAAATTATAGGACGTTAGTTGTTGGTTGTTCACTAACTGTGCTGCCTTAAGACCTGCTATTTTGGTTTCTTAGAAAAACATTGTTCATCTAGTATGATTTGTGTGGTGTTGATGTAGCAGTAGCTCACTTGTTGGGCTTTAATTATTATAGTTCAGTTACTTTGTGTTTGGTTATGCATCGGCTAGAGTTATAAGGAACAAATTTGTTTTGAGGTGACGACACTGTCCAACACTAGTCCATAAGCTGTTAGCTTTCTCTTGTCACATATATGAAATATTAGTCAGATTTTTTCCCCTTCCAAGTTAGTCAATTTGAGAGAAGTTGTTAGTATCTTGAAAGAATTTTACTTTGCCCATGAGTTTATCCTTGTTTTGCTGCTATTCGTTTGGTATCTCGAGTTATTGTGTCTTTATTGTGATTTTTTATCCTTTTCATTCTGTGATCCCGTAAATGTTTCGATTAAAGACATCTCATTTGCATTCTTAAAATCGATCCAGTGAGATATTTCTTAATTTGGTGCTTTATAATATCATGATATATTCTTTGTTTAGCTTAAAATGGGCAGATTTTTATGTGATTCTTATTTTTTGATGCATGTGACATTAATCTGAGTCCATTTTGGACTTCCCCTTGCATATCGTTGAGATTATTTTCGAGTCGAACTCATCATATACAGAATCAGATGCTGATTTAAGAGGCAGGGAAGCAATACTACAGGTTTCCAAGGACGAAAACTAACATGTATATAGTCATGTATACCTGATATACAGATGGAAAATGACTGATATACACTAAAGCAGACTGTTTGTATACATCAGTATACAAAAACGGAATTGGGCTAAAGCCCACATGCAGCAGCAGTCCAAGGGACTAATCAGATTTTCAGGGATAAAAATGGGCCTATTAGACCAACAATCTGAACTTGGGCAGGAGCCCAAGTTTATTCTTTCCTCTATTATTATATTCTCTTTGATTATAATTTGCTTGTCTATTATTCTAGTTTAATTTAATTAATTTCCTCAAAAGAAGAACTAGTTTCTTTCATGTTGGTTTATTTGTTTAAAATATTTTATCAACCTTTTTTTTTATATGATCAAAAATTTTAATTGGTTAAATTACATCAACCTTGTTTTACTTTTCAAAGGATCCAAGGACTTTTTCTTAGTTATTTCGATAAAATTTTATTCATTAACAAAATTACTTTTAAAATGTTTTAAATTAAGTTCCTTTTTCAAAGACTCAATTTTTTTTCTTTCTTCATTATTTTTCATCAAAGTTGGACAAATAATTTTTTAAATCGTAGAATAACCGCATGTTAGCGGATGTTTGTGAGTAAATCCTTCTTAAAATGAAATTGAGTACCTTCTACCATTTTCTCTAATTTTCAAAACTTATTTCTGTTGGAGTCTTTTAATGGGAAAAACAACCTAGTGGCCATTCGACCCTTTTGTTTTTCAAAAAAATAGTCATGGCCTTTTGTCTTACCAAAAAAAATGGCCAATGGCCACTCGGCTATTTATTTTTAAAAAAATATTGTGCTATTTTACAAAAAATAGTTGATTTAATTTATTTTTTTGCTCCTTTTTATTTTTTCTTTTATAATTGTTCACTTCTTTTATGGAAAAATGAATATTTATGTCGTTTTTTTTTATTCTTTTATTTATTAAGGTGAGAATGAATGATAGTCAAATAAATATCGATACAGTACATAATTATTTATATAATATTGATATATGATTATACACATTTATACAATATCAATATATTACATATACACTACATAATTATTTATACATTATATATACATGTTTATACATCATTTATACAATATTGATACACATTTATAAAATATTTATACAATATCGATACATTACATATATAAAGTTTTGAAAAAAAAGGATATTTTTTATTTTAAAAAATGCAGCAAAATAAAAAGACAACAGCAAAATAATTTTTATCAACACTGCAAAGAAAAAATGAAAAAGAAAAGGAAAGAAAGCAAAAGAGGCCAAATGTCTTGAGCCGAATTAAGCTCTGCTATGTTTAACAAAAAAAAGTTCTAATGGCCTTGAGCGAAATTGAGCCTTGTAGTGTTCGGCTCATGACCTCTTTTTGACTATTTTTTATGTAAAATTATATTTTTTGTAAACTAATAATTTTTTGGTACATATATGAAATTAGCCCTTTTTTAAATTAAGGTTTCTTAATTTTCTTTTAAAAATTAAGTGGTGACTCTCTGTAAATTTGTTTTTTCCTAAATCAATTTCAAAATCGTCTTTTTCAACATATAAACAACATGCACAAAAACTTTGCAACCAAATACTCTCAAATGGTCATAAGACACATCTTTTTCATACCAAACTCTATTTGAAACATCACTTTGCAAAGCAATAACAGGAGATAAGTTAATAACATGTGCATCAGTCAATAAAGCATCACCCTAAAAGGAGTTTGACAAGTTTGCCTCAAAAAGCAAACATCTAACTCTTTCCATCAAAGTCATGTTCATGCTCTCAGTCAACCCATTAAGTTGAGAAGTCTTTTGATGTCTAATACGTTGATGCTTGCATTATTTGTCAAATGGTCCACAATATTCACCATCATTATCGATACAAATACATTTCAGTTTCTTTTCAATTTCTCTTTCAACTGAAGCCTAAAAGTGCTTAAAGATACCTAACACTTGATCTTTAGTCTTCAAGATATAGACCCAAAGCTTTCTTGAGCAGTCATCAATGAAAGTGACAAAGTAGAGTGCACCACCAAAATTCCTTGTCTTCATTGGACTGCATAAATCAAAGTGAACCAACTCAAGCAACTCTGTCATTTTTGAAGGAGGGTTAGACTTAAAGGAAACTCAATTTTGTTTTCCAACCAAGCAGTGCTCGCACTTTGAAAAACTAACAACAATTTCTTCTTGGCTAGAAGATTAAGTTCTTTCTTACTGATGTGGCTAAGCCTCTTGTTCCATAACATTGAAGAGTTATCGCTCTCAACTGCATTCACCATATTGGCACAGATAGAAGTCATAGTCTAGTATGGACCACAATGTTTGTTACCACGAGCCACCCTTAATGAGTTTTTATTTTTCTCTACCATTGGTACTAACATATCCTTCATCATTTAGAACACCAACAGAAATAAGGTGTAGATGAACATCAAGTGCATGATTTACATTGTTCAAAACTAGTTTAGTTCTAACACTAGTTTCCAAACAAATTGTACCAACACCAACCACCCTACATACAGTCTCATTACCTATACTCAAGCATGTTTCTCTCTAGAAATATGGTTCAACAAATTATCCTCAACCCATTGCCTAATAAATACACAAATTTGTCTGTGCAATAGATTTCACTCTTCATTTATTTTATTATCGGGCTTTGCAGTAGTAAATACTGATTGATAAAAATTCTTTACATAAAACAAATCTTCCATTCCCCCCTTTCAAATGACATAATTAACACCATTTAAAGTAACCATCCTACTTGTATTGACTTCCATCATTTTTCTCAAAAATATATAGTTATTGCAAATTAAAGTAAATCTTTTCTTATGTGGAAGTTCAGACTATGCTACAACCACAAAGCATATTCAGTTAAAACTTTACTATGTTACTAGTTTGTTGGAAAAATCTGAACTAAAACAAAAATATATATGGTAAAATTAATAAAAATAAAATGGAGAAACAATGACACCAAAATTTTTACGTGAAAACCCTTTTAAAGAAGGGAAAAATCATGAGCCAAGACGAGCAACTGATATCACTATAGTAATAAATTTTATACTGGCTAGTCACGAGTACAATACTCAAAGTGACCACAACACACTCAAATGAATAACACTCTTTTGATTTTTCACCTTACTAAAATATCGCTCACTCTATTTTTCTTCACAGACTATTTTCTTATAGTTTATGGTATACCTCACTTTGCTCTCTAATATTTTTTTTCTCTGTCTTGGTATATTTTTACAAATGAGAAAGAGTCCTTTGTTTATAGAAAAGTTTTGTCACTATGATGTCATCGGTGACATCATTAAAAAATAAATATTTTAAACTTTGATAGCTTTATTGGTGAGATTTGATTTGACAAAAATGTTGTTTTGGTTCTTGAGGTTTCCTAACTACCAAATCTAAATTTTTGACTATCTAATTTTAAACCGTGCAACACAGTAGAAAATATTTGCGGCATGAGATGGACTTCTATAGAACCAACTACGCCAACTTAACACATTCCTATATTTTGCACATCTTCGTGTAATTTTTCATTTTCTCATAGATTTTTGCGTCTCTGTTGACACAAGTTTCCATGAAAATCAGTCCCTCACACCACATTTGTGCAATTTAGCTCTCCTTTATATTATCCTCGTAAAAAAAATACACATAATTTAAGCTTATTTTTTATAATGGTAATTTTCTCACCAACTTGAGGAAAAAGACAATCCTCCTTCTCCTCTTATTATTATTGGGGAAAAGCCAATATGTGCTTTGTCAAAAAATTAGACTATAATTGTCTTCTTCTTCCTTCTCCTCTTATTATTATAGGAAAAAAGCCTATATGTGCTCTGTCAAAAAATTAGACTGTAATCGTCGTCGTCGTCGTAATCCTCCTCCTCCTCCTCATCATTATTATTATAGGGGAAATATGTTCTCTATTCAAAAACTAGACTATCATCGTATTCTTACATTGACTCTTCTTTCTCTTCCTCTTCGTCTTTTTCTTCTTCTACTTTATCTGCCTCCTCCTCCTCCTCCTCCTCTTTCTTCTTCTTCATCTATGTTTTGATTTTAATAGAAGATTTTTTTCTTTATCTTTCAGTTTCATGTTCATTACTAAATAGGTAAAAATATTAAACACTTGATTTAAGACAGAATAGAAAGAAATTAGGGCTTCTTACGTAATTGTACAAGCTACAAACTTTTTTCCATTAAAAATGGTCGTATGTATGTGTAATGTATTAATTTTATATAAATAATGTATAATCATGTATATATGATGTATAAATATGTATAAAAAAGTATATATTTATATACCTTATTTGTACATTATTTATACATTACAACAATTCATCTTCCTCAGCTTGTTGTTTTTTTTCCAATTTCGACTGACTCAACTCTCCATTTGAATCAGTAACCAAATGATCCCTAAGTATTTTTTTTATCTATTTTAAATTTGATAAAGAAAATCATTGAATGAGTGTTCATAAATTAACATATTTATGCATTGAGAATTTCATTTACTTATGGTGTTGTTGTTGTTGTTAGTAATTGTTATTGTTATTGTTGTTGTTGTTGTTGTTTGTCACGATCCAATTTCTCATGTCATGATAGAACCTATTATATACCACCAGTAGGTAAGACAACACGTAAAACCAAAACGACAAGTAATGGATTTGAAGGTAGAAACTAATCATGAATGGAAAATTCTAACATAGACAAAATAGTTAAGCGGAAAAAAAAAACTAAAACCTGATATATATATACACACACAACTAAAGATCCCTCCTAGAACCTAGAGGTCACAAGTACAGAGCTACTACAAAATAAAATAAGAGTAAAGGTCCCAAAAGTGGATCGAAAATATATATACAACAACTGGCTAGTCTCAAAAAGGCAAAAGATGGGCCATCCATACTGAAGGAGACATTAATGATCCCAAAACGCCAAGTGCTCACCCTGGTCTCGAAAGCTGACTGCAACAGACTGTATCTATCCACGATGGTAGTTGGTGCTCGGTCATGCATCACAAAAGTAGATGTATAGTGTAGTATAAATACAAAGACAATAAGTACCCAATAGGCATCATAGGCCGACTGAGCAGAAAAGGTAAAAAAATAATATAAAAAGAGGAACTGGTCTGTTGAGGCCGGGACTGAGACCTAGATGCTCACCCAAATATTCAATGTGTCCAAAATTCAGAACTGGTTATCCGGATGCTCGTCATAATATATCGATACGATCGAGATCAGGACTGGGTACCCGAATGCTCGTTGTAATAAATTAATGCGATCGAGGCCAAGGCTGGGTACCCGAATGCTCGCCATACTAGCAAGATGATAGAGGCCGAGGCTGGGTACCTAGATATTCCCTGATGGAGTTTCTGAATGGAGGCTGGGACTGGGTACCCGGATGCTTACAAATATTATAGCCAAAGGTGCCAATCATTCTCCTTTTCAACTGGATGCCAATACCTACCGAAAATCTCCTCCCAGTAATCAACCGATATACCGTCAAAGCCTGAACCGGAGCCAAAACAAAATGATCACAAGGTCTGGTATCGCTGACTTATCTAGAAAGTCTCAATCAGGCCGATTTATGGTTAAGGGTATTCAGAAGAATAAGATTACCACCTAGCTGAGGCCAAACTATCAGGCACTAGCATGCTACACCATTCTACAAGGATCTAAGCTAGTCGGAGCAATTTTGGGGCATCTATAGCAAGTTTACAGCCTATACAAAGGCCAACATGCTCCACAATATTAACAACATAATCATTCAACTCCTCTTACAATACTAACAAATAATAGAAGGTTTCACATGCTTCCAATTACCCGAAAAACCCAATAATAGCCTAAAACAAGGTTTCTAACACCTAACATATAAAACCAAGCTACTCAACTCAAATTCCAACTATCTCAACATGCTTTCACATATTGCAGCTCAATCTAAAGAAAGAAAAGTCGTAGCCTACCTGTAGGCTGAACAACGTGCTCCAAATTACTGTGTTGAAGCTTTTTCCTTCGAATAGCCTCGGAACGCTGTCACACTGTCAAAAATAAAATCACAACATCGTTACAGTCGTTTAGACACTAATTTTTTCAATATTTGGAGATAGGCCAATTTCGGGGTCTAAAATAGGAAATGTTAGACCCCCATTTGGAATTCTGAAATTGACCCCAAAAACTAGTCCAAAACAGCACCCCAAGCTCAACAATCAAATTTGAACATAGTCTAGGGTTGGAAAACGAAACGAATCGATCATGCAATAAATTTCCACATTTTTAAGCTAAGAGAACTAGTAAGGCAGCATCTTTATGCAGTAATTTCTCCCAAATGAAACCCCCACAACCAAACGAAACATACTACTATGTTCCTTATGGAAAAACTCATAAGTTAGCCTTAGGAATTACTAAAAACAGAGCTAAGATGATCAAGTTATAAACCTCTAAAAATTCAAAAAAAATCCAATCTGAAAATAGCAATGGTAGCAGCTAAAATTAAAATTTACCTCAAATGAAACTCTTAAACAAGTTTTCAAGCTCACGAATGGATTATCCACGAAATTTGGTTGAGATTGAAGGGAAATCGAGGCTTGAAAAATGGAGCTATGGCTGAGTTCGTCCATGGTCTTTTATTAAAAGACCAAAGTTTTTGCCTTGGCGAATGCGACATAAGTGGCCCGCGAACGCGGAGGTCAGAAAGTTTAGCCTTCGCGAACATGGCCAGAGGCCTGCAAATACGGAGGCAAAAGACTCACACTTCCATGAATGTGGCCCGACCCCGCGATCGCGGAGGCAAAACACATACACCTCCATGAATGTCACCCAGTCCCTGTGAACGCGGAGCTTAATATCCTGGACCTTCGCGAATGCGGCCAAGGGACCGCGATCATTGTGAACAAACTTGGCTATACCAGATATTAGCTAAAAAGCTGATTTTCACCAAGTTCAAATACTTTGTTGGGGTTCTCGGAATTTATTTAGAATCCCATGCGTGCAAATTAGATATGCTACCCCACCAAATTCGATATTCTGGACTCAATGCCGCAGTCAAAATTTACATATGAGGTCATTACGACTGAAAGTGGGACGCATACTAAGGTCCATTTTAAGCCAAATTTCACAATGGGCCTCAGGATTAGGTCAGAAGCCTTGGGAAGTGAACGAGGGGTCATTCTAGACCAAACTTGACATTTTGGAGCTAATCGAGCTGTCAAAATTTTCATCCGAGTGAATTTTTCAAGAATGCTGACCAAAGTCAACCATAGGCTAAATTTCTAAGGCAAAAGCGTCAAATTTCCCCAAACTCATACCATTTGCATCGATATTCATGCCAATTATGCTACTAACCTAATTTGTCCATTTCGGAGCTGATGGAACTGTTAGAATTCCATTGTGAGGTCATTTTTCTGAAGTTATGACCGAAGTCAACTTTTTAAGTTATAAAATCCCAAAATAGGGAAACAGGTGTAAAATCTAAATGAATGACCAGGCGACCGAACTACTGGCTCCAGCAGGTCATAAATGACCTGAGGTTGCTATAGGAATGATCTAAATAGCAAAATGGATGCAATATTAGGAAAATGACCTGGAGGGTCATTACAACATCCACTACTAAAATAACTTTTGTCTGCGAAAGTAAGGACAAGGATCTACCTGGAGGCTCAAATAAGGTGGGGAACTACTCCCGCATCTCCTGCTTGGTCTCCCAAGTAGCCTCCTCGATCGAATGGTGGTGCCACTAGACCTTAACAATAGGGATGAACCTAGAACGAAGCTGACGAACATCTCTAGCTAGAATAGCATTCGGCTCCTCAACAAACGTCAGACGATCATCCAACTAAATAGAATCATACTGAAGCACGTGGGACTCATCTGGGGTGTACCAGTGCAGGATAGAAACTTGGAAAATAGGGTGTATAGCTAAAAATGTTGAAGGCAAATCTAGCTCATAAGCAACCTCTCCAACTTTTCTCAGAATTTCAAAAGGCCCAATATATTTAGGGCTAAGCTTACCCCACCTGCCAAATCTCACCACTCCCTTCAAGGGTGATACCCGCAAGAATACCCGATCTCCAACCTCAAAGTGCAAGAGTCGGTGCCTATGATCAGCATAACTCTGGTGCCTACTCTGAGATGTCTTCTGCCTATCTTGAATAACCTGGACCATGGCTATGGAATCCTAAACTAAATTGGTACTATGCGGCTCAGGCTTTGAAGACTTAAACCAACCAACCAAAGTGCGATAACGCCTACCATATAAGGCCTCGAATAGGGCCATCTGAATACTAGAGTGGTAGCTATTGCTGTACGCAAACTCTGTCGAAGAAAAGTACTGCTCCCAATAACACTCAAACTCTAATATATAATCTCACATCATATTCTCCAAAACCTGAATAGTATGCTCTAATTGGCCATCAGTTTGTGGATAAAATACCGTGCTAAGATCAACCCAGGTGCCCAACTCTCTCTGAAAGGCTCTCCAAAAATTAGAAGTAAACTGAGATCCCTTATCTGATATAATGGACATCGGTACCCATCATGATGGACCACCTCCTAAATATAGATTCGAGCTAGACGCTCTGCAGTGAAAGTTGACCACACTAGCAGAAAGTGTGCTGACTTGGTCAATCGATCAATGATGACCCAAATACCATCATTACCTCCAGGGTCCGAGGTAATTCCATCACAAAGTCCATGGTAATCCACTCATATTTCCACTTGGGAATGGGTAATCTCTGAAATACTCTACCAAGCTGCTGATGCTCAGCCTTAACCTGCTGGTAACTCAAACAACGATATACATACTTAGTTATATCTCTTCTTATGCCACACCACTTGTAATACTGTCACAAATCCTGATACATCTTCGCGGTGCCTGGATTAATAGAGTACCTGGAGTCGTGGGCTTCGCATATAATCAATTGAATAAAGTCTCCAATTTTTGTAACACAAAGGCGACCATCAAATTATAGTACCCCATCTGAATTTATAGAAGACTGTCCACTCTCGCCTCGCAATACCAAATCTTGAAGCTCTACCCATGCTCCATCCTCAAACTGTCAACCATAAATCTGATCGAATAGATATGAATTGAGCTTCCACAAAAGCCAAAATTGATCCCAAATTTGAGATGTCCAACCATACCATCCTATTAGCCAAAAACTGGATGTCCAAGGCTAGGGGTTGCTTCACAGCAGACAAGTAAGCTAAAATACCCATACTCCCCGCCTTCTGGCTCAAGGCGTCCACTACTACATTCACCTTGTCCGGATGGTAGAGGATAGAAATATCATAATCCACTAAGAGCTCAATCCAGCGCCGCTGTCTAGAATTAAGGTCCCTTTGACTCATAATGTATTATAGGCTATGGTGATCTGTATATATCTTACAATGGACCCCGTATAAGTAGTGACTCCATATATTGAGCACGAAAACTACCACCGCCAACTCTAAGTCATGAGTGGGGTAGTTGCGCTCCTGCCCTCTTAATTATCTGGATGTATAAGCAATAACTCATCCCTACTGCATCAGAAAAAACCCAAGATCCACAACAGAAGCATCATAATTGTTATGACCCAAGCCTAGTGCCTAGACGTGATATGACGAATGAGGAATCCGAAAGTACCTCAAACAAGCCTCTTAACATTCTTTTAGCCTTCATAGGTAATAACAATAAATAAACAAGCAGAAATCATCATAGTAAATCTTCAACTTACATATGTCCAACAATACCTTTTAGATTTAACGGGGCTAAGACAAGTTCCTAGCTCATCCTCAATCATAATAGAAAGAAGTACTATAGTAAGTATTTAAAGATCTCAATATATCATAAGCTAGAAAGATAAATGAGTATTGTTCTCGAAATATAGGAACTCACCAAAAGTAGTCTTCAAATAAAATCTCAACTAGCCATGTGGAGGAGAACGAGGAGGAGAACCGGTCCCTACGTGGTGATATCATGTAGGCAAAAAAATATGTGTTAGTACTTTGAATGTACTAAGTATGTAAGCATGCATGAACATTGAGAAAATATTAAAACATTTATGTAATATGAAACATAATGCAATGCATGCATAATCAATTATATAGATATCCTTTAAAATATTTATTTTGTGGGAAAATGACCATAACCAATATTTAAGACCATGCGAGCTATTACATGGAATCCAACATAACCCCCTACATTGGCCGGAGAGACTACCTGCCAGGTAAAACTCCATCAACTTCATTCATTTCTTTAACTTTAACTTTAAGGGCTTTAATGGATCCATTAGCCTAAGCCTACAAGGGCTTCTATGTTGGCACATAGTTAATGAGACAAGGGGTTGCTACTAGGATTTCCTTACTGAATCCCACCTCAATGACCCATTTGGTGCTAAGTCAATCCCACGGAATAGTTTAATACTTCAAAATAGTCATAGTATATAACTTGAGAATTTAAAACATCATATTCGGTAGAATAGCTCATTAAAACCTTTGGTAATTTAAATATGCAAGAATTATCCTTAGTGCATAAAGAATCCATTATTCATATCATTTCATTTTTCTTTTATTTCATAAGACTCCCTTTTGATCATAGACATTACTTTCATAAACATTCATTTGGAGTCAAAACTTTCAAGTCAAACTTCATTGAAAACATAGTAAAACTAGGTGGGTTCAAATCACTTCAACTTTCAAACATGAATGTAAATGACATTATGCATAAATACTTTGAAATCCATCAATTAAAAATTATGCTTTTAACAACCCACCATGAATTTCAAGAACCTTTAAAGAGCTAAATAGAGAAAATACTTGCAAACCATCAATTCATATATATGAAATTATTTTGCATCAAAATAGACCAATAATCATTAGTTTAATCATTATTCATGCTATAAAGTAGAAATAAGAATTACCCATAAGAAAATCTTACTTGAAATTAAGAGATTTAGTTGAAAGAGTTTTGGACTATATGGGTGGAAGAACCCATGGATAAATACCCACATAACTTAGACTAAAACTTAAAGAAAATAAATATAATTTATCATATAATCAAAATAATTTAGGCATGAGAGTGGAAGGAATATTCTCATTGAAGCCTTACATACCTGAAATCCAAAGCGTTACTCAGAATCGAATGACTTAATAAACACTCTTGAATCCTAGCATTTTCTCCTCGCCGGAGCATTTTGTGTACTATCCGGAGTATATGAACCACCAAAATAGTATTTCTATACTACTAAGAACTAAAACTATATTTTGAGAATGACTAAAGGAGTGTATAGAGAGAAAAGTTGTTTGAAAAAGCTTGATAAATAAAATGATGAAATAAGGTGGGTATTTATAGGTGTGAAGGAGACCTAACAATAATTAAAATAATTATAAAGAAAAAATTAAAAATTTAATGGAAGATTGTGTGTCATGCGTGATGTCAAATGGAGGACTATTGATGTCATGGGTGATGTCAAATGGATCTAGATCTTCCCATGGTTAGTAAGATGCACCTTCTTTTAATGGAATACCCTTTTTCGGAGCTGCGTTTGAAAAAGATAACTTCCTCATTTGGATTTGGTGTCTTCATATGAATTGGTGCTCTAGAAGTCGACTTTCGTATCATTTAATAATCAACTGATTTGGTGTATCCTACAGTGAGATATAATTAATTAGAAATACTTCATTTCATCACAACACCATGTCTTGTAATAATTAATTTATTTTACCTATTTCACCTCTGAAACTTAAAATGTGGTCTTCACAAAAGTTGTAGGTAATGATGTTCGAGTTATTTAAAAATTTGAATCACCTAATTTGGACCATCCTATTAAAATTTATGCCCAAAATATATAAGCGATATCATTTTTATCGAGAATTGGAATATTATATACAACATTTTTAGGAGGTGTTACAATAATATACTAAAAATCTCTCGCCCTCAACTGGAAGAGTCAGAACAGGAGAGGTGGTAAGCAACTCCTTGAGCTTTCAAAATCTCGTCTCACACTCCTGAGACCACACAAAGGGAACATCCTGATGGGTTAAATGGGTCATTGAGGCTGTAATGGTGGTGAAACCCTCGATGAAGTGCCTGTAACAACCAGCCAATTCGATGAAGCTTTGAATCTCTGTAATAGACGTGGGTTAGACTCAATCTTCGCCGGATCTACCATGATACCCTTCTTGGACACCACGTGTCCTAGAAATGCCACAGACTCCAACCAAAACTCCCACTTTGAGAATTTAGCATAAAGTTGCTGATCTCTTTAGGTCTGAAGCACAAGCCTCAAATGTTGTGTGTGCTCCTTACTTCTTCGCGAGTACACCAGTATATCATCATTGAATACAATTACGAAGGAGTCAAGATAAGGTCTGAATACTTGAGTCATAAGGTTCATAAAAGCTGCGGGGCATTAAGAAGCCTAAAAGACATCACAAGGAACTCATAATGGTCATAATGAGTCTAAAAAGCAGTCTTAGGAATCTCGGTAGCTCTAATCCGCAACTAGTGGTAGATGAACCTCAGTTCAATCTTAGAAAACACGGCGGCACCCTAAAGCTGGTCAAATAGATCATTGATACGAGGCATGGGGTAACGGTTTTTCACCGCCACTTTGTTCAGTTGCCTATAATCAATATACATCCGCATAGTCTCATCCTTCTTCTTAACAAATAGGATGGGTGCACCCCATGCGCCACACTCAGATGAATAAAGCCCTTACCTAAGAGATCCTCAAGCTGCACACTGAGCTCTTTGAGCTCTACGGGGGCCATACGGTAAGGTGGTATAGAAATAGGCATAGTAACTAGATCTAAATCTATGGCAAAGTCAATATCTCTCTCTAAGGGTAGGCCAGGTAGGTTAGTAGGGAAGCCATCAATAAACTCCTGAACCACAAGAACTGAATCAATAAAAGGGGCCTCGCTGGACACATCATGGACATATGCTATGTATGCCGAACACTCGAATGCAACTAGCAATCGGGCAAGCTTAAAGGATATGATCCAAGTCGGTGAGCGACTATAAGCACCCTACCATAAGGCAGTGGGAATGCCAGACATGGCTAATGTAACAGTCTTCGTATAACAGTCCAAAACTGCATAGTGAGGGGATAGCCAATCCATGCTCAGAATAACATCGAAGTCCAACATATTAAGTAAAATAAGATCTGCTCGGGTCTTATGCCCCTGAATAGTCACCACACAAGATCTACAATCATGATCCACTACTAAAGAATCCCCTATCGAGGTTGAAACATGAATAGGCACCTCAAGTGACTCATAAATAATACCCAGACGGGGAGAAAAATATATAGACACATAAGAATATGTGAAACCTAGATCAAACAAATATGAAGTAGTCTGCTGACATATAAGGATAGTACCTATGATAAAATCATCTGTTGCCTCAGCCTTTGCCCTTGCTAGAGCTTCATAGAAATAGCCCTGTCGGCCTTTCCTACATCTATCTGCCCTGCAACCCAAACTCCTCCCTAGGGACCTCCCCAAACAATCTGCTGGCCATCACCGCAGTCGTGACCATGATCTCTACCTCCGAGTGGAGGTGGTACTGCTGCCAACGGTCTAACCCAACTGGGGCATTCTTTAGCCCAGTGCTCCAATAAGCCATAATCAAAGCATCATGAAGCTGAGTGGCCTATTATGAATCATCCACAATAGGAAGGAATTGGACCCGATCTTCTCGAGCTTTGCCCTACAGTGGGACCCCCCCAAATGGGGCTGACTACACTAGAAGGGTGGCCTGAATCGGCTGGCTGGACTGACCCTGCTGGTACCTATTATGCTAGAACCCCTGGCGAGGCCTATCATAACTATCATGACCCCTAGACTGGGACCCAATATAGCTGCCCTAATGCCTGGGTCTCTTATTGCTGCCCCCTTGGGCCGGGAGATGAATAATCTCTATGGTGCAGGCATGGTCCACCATATCTAGAAAAAAGTAGCCCACAGAAATGAAGTACTTGGTCCTTAAACTCAGGTAGGGCCTCAATCCGCGCACAAAACTTCATACCCGCTCCTCCTTAGTGGGTACAATCATAGTAGCATGCTGGGATAGTTGGTGAAATTTGGCCTCATACGCGGTGACCATTATCTGACCCTGCTCCAACCGAGTATAATCCCGAAGTCGATCCCTGAAGCTCCTGGGGATGTAATAAGTCAGAAAGGTCTCTGAGAATTGCGCCCATGACAGTGAGCGGTGAAGTCAGTACCTATGGACTCTACAAGACCCAAGGAGTGGAGTTTCTCCTAGAAGGTAGTCATAAACTCCATAGCATCCTCGTCGATGGCTCTAGAAAATATCAGGGGTGACAACCGGTAAAAGACCCCCAAAATCTTCTACTCTTGTAATGACATAACACCCTCCAAAACTGCTGGCAGGGTGTAATAACTAGTGGAGGTAGTTGAATGTCAGGTGCTGGCAGAGGTGGATACCATGGTTCTGACATATCCGCCGCTGGAGCTGGGGCCTATGAAACAAATGAGATTTTAGGACACTAATGAGACAAAAAACTGTATGAAATGATACAACATATAGAACATTTTGAATGACATCCTGCAGCCTCCCGAAGATAAGTTATGGACATCTCTGCACCCATCCACAAGAGTCTACTAGATATTAGCTTTATACAAGTGAGACCAACTAATATGGGTCTCTGATACCAACTTTTCAATACTTGATTTTTTAGGTCATGATGGTACCTACTATATCCCACCAATAGGTAAGCCAATCTATAAATCTAGAATGACAAGTAATGGGTTTGATGGTAGAAAATAATCATGAATGAAAAATTCTAACATAAACAGAATAGTTAAGCGGAAACAAAACCAAAACTTGATTTATATATATATATATATACAACTAAAGATCCCTCCCAGAACCTGGAGGTCACAAGTGCAGAGCTATTATAAAATAAAATATGAGTATATGTCCCAAAAGTTGACTGAAAATATATATACAACAATTGAATAGTCTCAAAAAGGCAAAAGATGGGCCATCCATACTGAAAGAGACAGAAATGATCGCAAAATGCCAAGTGCTCACCCTGGTCTCCAAAGCTGACCGCAATAGGCTTGGTCTATCCGTGAGGTACCTGGTGCTCAGTCCTGCATCAAAAAACTAGATGCAGAGTATAGTATGAGTAACAAGACAATAGGTACCCAGTAGGTATCATAGGCTGACTGAGCAGGAAAGGTAAAAAAATAATATGAAAAGAGAAACAAGGCCAAATAGTAGTCATAATAAACATCTAAAGTAAAAAGGGTACTATCTAAGAGAACTAAAGCTAACTACACCCAATAGAGACCTTATAAGCCCAACCAGGACATTCGTGCTCAAGTTAAATAAAAAATCGAATGGACCCCCATAAGCCTATCGGGTACACAGAATAGCTACAACTACCAAGACTAGGAACCAAGAATCTGCGATGCCAAGAATCAAGTCATTTTTGAACCAACAATCTCCAAGAAATGATAAACCAGGACAACTCTAGGGGTCGAGGCTGGGACTGGACTCAAATGATCGCTCAAATATTTAATATGGCTAAGGCCGGGATTGGGTACCTGGACGCTCGCTATAATACATCAGTACGGTAGAGGCTGGGGCTGGGAACCCAAAATCTCACCTAATACATTAGTGCGGTTGAGGTCAGAGCTGGGTACCTATATGCTTGCCATACTAGTAAGCCGATAGAGACCAGAGTTGGGTACTCAGATGATCCCCGATGGAGTTTCCAAATGGAGGCTGGGGCTGGGTACCCAGATACTCACAGATATTATAGCCGAAGGTGCCAATCATTCTCTTTTCCAATTGGATGCCAATACCTATCGAAAATCTCCTCCCAATAATCAATTGATATATTGTCAATGCCTGAACCAGAGCCAAAATAGAATGATCAAAAGGTCTGGCATCGCCAACGCATCTCAAAAGTCGCAATCATGTTGATTTATCATTAAGGATATTCATAAGAGCAAGGTTACCACCTATCAAAGGTCAAACTATCAGGCACAAGCCCGCTACACCATTTTATAAGGATCTAAGCTCGCTAGAGCGACGCCAGGGCATCTAAAGCAAGTTTACAACCTATACTAACATGAACATGCTGCACAATATCAACAACATAATCATTCAACTCCTCTTATGATGCTAACAAATAACAGAAGGGTTCACATGTTTCCAATTACCCGAAAAACCCAATAAAGCCTGAAACATGGTTTATAACACCTAAGATATAAAAACAAGATACCCAACCCAAATTACAACTTTCTCAACTTCTTTCACAGATTCCAGGTTAATCTAAAAAGAGGAAAGTCATAGCCTACTTGTAGGCTGAACACGCGCGCTCCAAATCACTATGCTGGACTTTTTCCCTTACGAACTATTATACCCCGTACCTTTGTACTTTGTAATGTATTCTTGAGCTTCTTAAAGGTTTCCATGTGTCCCAGATTATCTATAATATTATCAAGTAACTCTAAGGAAGAGAGGATGTGATGCCCCATAAGAGTGAAGGTTGGAGATAGGGCTATAAGGATTTAAAATGAGTTGGGGGCCAAAATAACAAGTCGTGGGATTTGAATTACTTGCGTAAGCTGCCAACTTGGATGTCTTACATACATAAGCTACTGGAGTATATGTTTTTTTTTTTTTTTTTTTTTTTTTTTTTTTAAGGGAACAGACCCTACACGAGGCTCCCACCTCTCGTGCACAGTCAGGGGTTAAGCAACACCCCCAAGCCTTAACATAAATAATCAAAATAAAAATACAAGGAGGGGGACATAAACCTTACCTCCGATCCTATGGTGGTTCATAAGTCGGCTAACCTATTAAGGTCGGCTAACTCATCCCCGGTACAAAAAGAGACTAACTATAACTAGAAAGCAGTAAACCTGTGAGAGGACTCCTCCCGGTACAATTTAACTATGAAAGCATAAATGAGGGAGACTCTCCCCTTCCATGAGAAAAAAGAAAAGTAACCTACACTAGTCCTATTCCAACTATGCTACGTACCAGACATAGCTACATTGAAGAAGAACAAGTATACGAAACTTCTATCTCGCATGGGATGGGAAATTCTTTTCATCTTTGCTCTTCTTAGTCTTGTCGTACCAAGTAAATCCATGTGAAGTATGCCTTTGTATCAGTATCATGATTACCAGCTACGGAGGCTGGACAGTCAGACAAAACCAGAAACATACACAAGCAACCAATTCTGGAGGTACATGGGAGTGTGTTAGTTTTGGCATCTGTTGTTGCTGATGCTGTTGAGCTTCATCTTGCAATTCTGCACTTTCAGCTTCAGCTCTGTGGTTGAATTGTTGTTTGGTATGTGGTTGAGCAGTTGTTTGGTGTTGTGTTCCCTCAGTATGTATATGAATTTGATGGAGATGTGACATATTACATCCACTCATGATATTGTTGTTGGTTCTTGGATGTTGTCTATGAGGTTGTTGGAGTTCCACCTGGACTGTATCTCCAACAGCCTGCATAAACAAAGAAGCAAACAACCAAACAAACACACAATTCCAAGAACAGTTCCAAAAATGCTGATTGTGGTGCCATTCCTCTGTTGCAGCTGGCTTCCTCAATTTCTGTATTTGCAACCTGCACAAGCAACCAAAAGGAAAGCATACAAACCTGGCAATTTGCAGGTTGCTGAAGCTGATGGCTGCAGGTTCCCTGGGCTGCTTGTTGGTCTTTGTTTTGAGGTGGTTAGACCTCTTGGAGTACCTGCATAGACAAACACAACCAACAGTCCTTACCACCAAAGAGAGCTGCAGGCTGCTGCACCCATGTTCCTTGTGTGTTGCAAGTTGGTTGAGTTGTTGCTGTGGTGTGTTGATGTTAGAGAATGTGGTTGGAAGGCTGCTCCATAGAAGCCCCAGGACATTGCATCCCTCATAGCTGTTCCAAAGAGTTCCAGTTTTTGAAAAAGGCATTTTGTATGTGGTGCAGCCCTGACTTGAGTTGCTTCACCTCCACAAATAAACCAAGAAGGAGTTCCAAGAGCCTTGGCTGTAAGGAAGCTGTTGCTGCGTAGAAGGGATTACATAAGTTCTTAAAGTGAGATGAGATTACGAACACACAGAAGAAGCGGAAGGAGGCATAACACCTACTCGAAAGCAAGTAGGTGATGCACCTACTTTGACTAAGTAGGTGATGCACCTACTTGGACCAAGTAGGTGACACACTTACTTGAGGTGGGTCCCACGCTACTATGTAGCAGCCTTGGAGTGGTGGCATGGATTGGTTGGTCCAATAAGGACTGGACACGTGTCACCCTTAGGGGATGACATATGTCATAATATAAGGAGGTATATATAGGTGTCTTTTATGACTAAGTCATCATAATCTTACATTTACACTTAGAAAAATAAGATAGAATTGAGAGAAAGCTTGAGAGAACAAGCAAAGGGAGCTACGGGTTTGGTCCCAAGAAAAGGTAAGACCCAATTTTGTTCCATGAATTAATTATTTAAGGTATTCTACGGTGATATGATGGTGTTTAATAATGAGGAATTTCTATTTGGGGAAGCGGAGAAGTGATACAAATAGTCCACTACTTTTCAGTGCACCAAGAAACTTTCGAGGCAGATTTTGGCAAGTTTCGAACAAGGTAAGGTCTTCCCTTTCAAAGTGGAGTTAATAATGTTGTTATGGAGTGTATTATATGTAGTAAATGAAGTTTTAAGTAGGAAAAATGTATAAGTATGCTGGACGTTGTAAGCGAACAAAATTGAAGTCGTTCTAGCCGAGTTAAAATTGTTAAGGTTGTATAGTGTTGTTGTGATTGTGGCGTTGGCTTTGGAGATGGTTTTATGGCATGTTGCAGAGATGGAACGTGGATCAAAAGAGGTGTGGGTTCTTCTAGTTTCAGCCACCTAACCCTCCGTTCTGTGTGGTTAAAGATGTTATGAATTAACGATTGAAAACCTTATTTTGGTATTGTAGTTTTAAGCGAGTCGTTTGGGGTTTGTATTGCGCAATATTGAAGTGGTTTACTTGTATACAATATGCTTATATTTGTATTGGTTGGATGTAGTGGTTGAATATGTAATTGGAAATTCGGATAGGGCAAGTTATAGGGAAAGTGCTGCTCGATTTCCGTTAACTCCTTAGCCGATTAATAAACTACTTGAGAAAGGCACCTAGGGAAATGATTCCTATGGATACTTAGTTATGGTTTGAGAATATGGAAAGTTGAAGGTTATTAATGTTAGTATTAACTTTGTGTTAAATAGGTTCAGAAGGAGACGAAGCAAGACTGGTTATGATTACTCAATAAAAGGTACGTAAAGCTTATCTCTTCTTTTCTTTTGGCATGTCTTCAAGTTAAGTAATGAATGATATGAGCTTGAGGGTAAATCTAATCATAAATTCCAAGCGTAATTCACGGTCCTTAGTCACTTCTTGATGAAAGCACTCTTAAAATAATTGAACTAGGGCTTCTCAAGCCTTCCATACGTTAGGAAGTGATGAGTATGTAAAGCTATCCTTCCTTTCTCTTGGTGTGTATTAGTCTTAAGTATGATGTGCATATGAAATGTGGGGACAAATCTACTCATGAAGCTCCGGATATAATTCACGACTCCTACCTGCTTCTGGAAGAGAGAGCTCCTATGCTAATTGAGTTAGTGTCTCTCACTGTCTCCTAGATGATGAAAAACAGAGGGTATGTAAGGCTTAAATCTTTTTTTCTCTTGGCATGTCTTAGCCATAAATGGATGGTATATGTAATGTGGGGATAATTCCATTCATAGAACCCCGAGTATGGTTCATAAATATTATTCACTTCTTTATATTAGAACTATTGCGATAGTTGAGTTATTGTCTTGTAAGCCTTTTACGTGATGAAAAGTATTACACTTGAAGCCTATTGTCGCACCCTATTTTCGAACTGGTCAAAATAGTTCGCAACATAAAATGGCTATGCCTCTGACTTTGAAAATGTTTAGAGTCGCCACCTAATTTTAAGGAAAATATTAGGAAAACCATTTTAAAATATGTAAATGTAAATTTTGTTTTGATCTGTGAAACCAGTGAGATTCTAAATAAGGGTTTTAGTTACTCGAGCGAAAAATATTAGGCATCCCTCAGAGCCTATCCGAAGATAGTCCTTAAACTTAGTTTTAGAAAAAATGATTAGGGATATTTATTCATTTGCTCGCTTTAGAAAATATTAACAAGAAGGGTTTTTATTAATTTTGAGGAAATGGTGAAAATAGAAGGTATGTCATATATACGTCTATAATATGAATGGAGCAAATTTAATAATAATATATTTATTGTATGGTAAAAAATAAATAATAAATAATATACTTGAAATATATGAAAATTTTATATATGGAAATACAGATGTATGTTTAAAATCATTTGAATAAATAAGCTTACCTAAATTTATGGTAATTAATATGAATGTCGAGTATTAGAACTGCTTACTTTATTTGTAGACACGATATAAAAGAAAATAAATAAAAAAGTGAATAAGATAATAGACAAGTGCAATATATGGATGTGTAATATGTCATAAATATAATTTGGGTGAAACTTTTAGTAAGATTGGTGATGCCTAAAAATTATTAAGTTTTAAAAATATTAAACTACCCCAAATATATGCAAATAAAAATATTTAGAAGTTGACATGAAATAAAAATATCTACATTCTTATCTTCTTCGGATCAGCGCCGACTTATTAATCGGAAGATAAAAATGTATACAGTTTTTATCGTTTTTCTGCTCGGGTCAATTTTCATCATTTCTGAAGGGCCTAACTAACCCTACCCCTCCTATGTTCGTTTGTTGTTATAATCCTAGAGCGATCTAAAAGAAATAAGAACTAACGTCCTAAAGCGTGCTTATCGATCCAACTTAATATCCAAGAGGCATTGGATATACTATTAGGGTAGGTTTTAGACCAAAGAAAATATAGGCATCCTAATTAGACACATCGTCAAACAAAACAAATAAGACGACATTTAACACGTAAAATCTCAAATAAGCCTCTATATTAATTAATTAACATGTTTGAAAACACAAATAAGTTGTGAAGGTCATAAAGATTATGTGTGTGTGCGTATAATCAGACGTAAGTATCATAAATATAAAAACTTGAATAATATGACAGGCAAATTTAATTACTAAGATGAATATGATAAAAGAAGCAGGCTTGATAATTTTAATTAACTAATAATATTTTATAAAATCCTATTAACGTGACTTTAGTTAAGAGCATGCTGAAAATTTATTGAACACTATAGATATGATTTTCTAAACGTCGATATGCTGAAGATTTATTAAAATATAGACATGATTTCAAAAATAGAATAACATGACAAATATTTATGAGAACCTATGGGCATGACTTCTACACATAATGTTATGAAAAAAATATTTATGAAAGCCTAATATCTATTTAATTGGAATGTTAGAATCATAATACCTATAAACATAATTTGTTATATGATAAAATATGCTAGAAATATTGTTAGAACCCATGGACCCAATAGGCTCAAAATATTCTTACCGACATGGTTTCTATATGCTTGAAATAATATTAAATCCTATAAACGATACCTAGGTGATTAGCATGTTGAAATTTATTTTAAATGCTATTTATAGACATGGTGTCTAAATGAAATGATATGTTGAAAATTGATTAAAATTATAGGCATGGTTTTAAAATAGAATAACATGACAAATATTTATCAAATCATATAGACATGATCTCTATATATAAAATTATGATAAACATGTGTTATAATTCGAGAGACAAGGTTTAAATATAAGGTGCCAAAATATTTATTAAGAATCTAAAGGTATGATTTTTTATTAATAATATTATACTAAAAATATTTATAACGACCTAGACATGAATTCTACATAACAGATAAACTATTTATTAACTTAAATGCATGATTTATATGTTGACCACTCTACATTAAACATGATTTCTATATGGTTAACCTATTAGACATTAAATCTCATGGTCATGGCTTCTAAATGACTACATATTCTAATGTAAGTTTGATTATTTCGACAATTATTTTAATAATATGGGTTAAAGATTTAAGTTTAAATTAGATAAATGTAAACATGTACAAGTTAGGCAAATCATTTTTTTGAAATTCATGTTCGTAATGTACAAGAAGACAATATTAGAACAAAATTTATTGACATAGTAATTTAGACCATTTTTCCAATTACATACACAAATATCTATGGAGAATAATATTCAAACCCAAATATAAATTTAATCTAGGCATGATGGTGATGGCATAATTTTAATAATTACATACAAACCTTAACTAATTAGCCGTACTTATCTAGCATACGTACATTTAACACATGAGTTGAAAAATAAAATAAATGCAGTTAGCACGTTAGTTTCCCTCCCCTTAGACTATCTCCAATTTCATTATTATTATGCAGAGTAGAGTTTACAAGATTATTACATAATTAAAATAAAAGGTAAATGAATAAATAATAAAAAAAATGTAAACGAAATAATGACATCTTAAACTTTCGTTTGCAACTCCTTGTGTCTTGAACTTTGAAGTTCAAACCCTGCAAAATCATAAAGAAAACACAACCAATATACAAATATATATAGAAGTATATCATGATTATATAATTTTGCTACAACAAAGCAAACAAATAAAGCGAGAACACATTTTAAAATAATAAACCAATATATCAAAGAAAGTGGGAACTAACCTGGATACTTCATGTATTTATTTTGACAAGATATAAGATGTAAGAACCTAAAGTAAAGACAATACAATAAAAATAGGAAAAAAGGTACTAACCGGTTAATATGAGTTTTATTAATATGCCAATGAAAAGCGGTAGCAATATCCGAGATCCAAACAAGTCGAAGTAGCAAAGAGGCAAAAGAAAGAATTTAAAATCAATTAAGTATTTTGTTAAAGGCTTCTCTGAGTTCTAGTGTGCTGTGTTTGTTCTTGTTTTGTGTTCTTGTCTTTTTTTTTCCTGTGTTTGCTCTTGTGTTTCTTCTTTCTGTCTCTTCTCCTTTCAAAGAAATATGATGGGTCTTTTTTTTATAGTGATAAGAAGACAATTAAGAAGAAATAAGAAAATCAAGGGAAATCTCAGTACCAATTTAGTCCAACTTTTTTTCTTCAATAAGTCATAGGAAGAAAATGCACATTTCAAAAGAAAATGATAAACTTTTCAACAACAAAATCAACCAAGATTCTTAACACTAAAATTAATTAAATTTTCAAACACCAAATCAATTCAAATAAAAAAATATGAAAAAGTCAAGCTTAAAAGATAACTAAGCCTAAAAGTCCAAAACTCATGCTTAGAGGGGTCCACTATCAATAAATTATAGAAAAACAATCAATTAGGCAACAGTAAAGCAATATTTAACATAAATAGAATAATAAATATCAGTATCAATTACCCATATTATGAAAAGGAAAAATTATTAAAGAATATTACATCTTATCATAATCAGACTTCGAAATTAGATAATCAATTGATAAATTGAATTTCCGACAATTACACTAACACCAAGATCTGTAAAACACATACCCAAATTAACAAGACTAATTAGATAGAGATAAAGGTTTCACCTATTTTCATAGGAGTAAACCTAGCGTGGAATACTAACTAGAAGTTAATAAAACTTGACATCAAACAAAACTCATTTCATATTTCAGAATCACTCGAGGACGAAACTTTGAAACAGATCCAACAGCCCACACACATAATCTAAATTTTAAGTAAGCGAACCAATTTTGTGTGTCAAAATCATAGACCTGAACATGTGTGTGCAACAATAATAATTTAGAAGAACATGTATGGACAAACATCAACCAAAACTTAAGTAAAATCAAACTAAACATCAAAATCTAATAATCAACTAACAGAAAACCAAAATTTAAAGTGATAGATTTTGAGATCGAAATAAACATACTCGGACGGATCTTAAGATCCGTCTTTGACAAGTAATCTCCGATTGATTTGGACTTGAACCATGGCGGTGTCACTGGCCGGAGTTGCCATTGCTGCTGCGTTTCTTCGCCTGTGGAGCTCATTGTTGCAGCTATTGCTGCTGGCGGCGATGAAAGTGAGGCACGACGGTGGTGCAGTGAGAAGAGAGAAGGCGAGGTGGTGGTGAGGGTGGAGGTGCGGCGGCTTGTGTGTGTCTTCTCTTCTCTTTGGAGAAGATGAAGAGTATAGAGAGAGAGAGAGTTAGAGAGAGAGTGAGGCCTCTTTTTTTCTTTTTCCTTTTTTTTAGAAAGAGGAAGAATAAGATAGTTTAGGGTTTTTGGGGTGTGAAAGATAAGAATGAATGGGAGTCGTCCGATCAATCAAACGAACGGATGAGATTGAGATAAATAAAATAAAATAGACTACATTAAATTGGATTAGGCTATAATTATAATTAGTTGTAAAAAATAAAATGTCATCTAATTAATTACCAAATACATGTTGAATAAGTAAAATCATAAATTTATCAAGTAATAATACTATATATATAAAGTAAATATGCATGTACATACAATATAAAATATATGCGTATATATACATATGTATATATAAAATGCCACATGTATATAATATGTACTAAAAATAGATGTGTAATATATATTAACATAAACAAGTAAAATATATATTAAGCTTAAATAATAACCTTTTTATATACATATGTAACATAAAACATATTAAAATAGATATGTAATATGTATATATTAATATGAATAAATAAATTATAAAATAAACTTAGTAAAGTAGTATATTTTTTATATAAAGAAAATACACACGTATACAATATATACTAAGTAGTGCGAAAAAATATTTGAACATACGAAGCTTGTTACTTTAATTTTATAATTAAGAATACCAATAATGGAGATAAAAGTAATAATAATGGTAATAATGGTGATAGTAATAATAATAACGAACGGAATGTCGTAGAAATAAAAATGTCAAAAATATATGGTTTATTGGGTAAAACTAAATATAAATTTATATATATATATATATTTTATATGGAAATAATTATTTATTTATTCTTTTTAAAAAATGCCTATCTATTAAGATAGTGATTCGAAAAGTAGTTATAGGTCGGTCAAAATTGAGTGTCAACAGCTTGCCCCTTCTTTGCTTGGGAATGAGGGATGAATTGACGAGCAAAAAAATTTGACGGAGTAACCGATTTTGTCCGACCGATGGAATAACCTTGGAGGGACCCAATGAAATTAGTGGGAGTTGCAAAAATATTGCGGCCGAGACTTTAGTTTCAAGTTGCCTATATATCTGTGGTTATACGAGAATCAGGCCGTGTGTAGTTATGGATGGTAGAATCACAATAAATTTTGATTGAATCCAAAATTTGCCCCAGTGTTTAATTATGGTAACACCGACTTTTCACAGGTGATGAAGACGTTAGCGCGAATAAAACGAATACGATCACGCTCGAACTGAGGTTAGTAGCATATTCTAGGATGTGGGAAATTAGGTTGAAGGTAATTCTAAGAAACAAACTCGGAATGAGAAATGCTCCATATTAATTTCTACTAAAGACCTATGGTAGAGAAAAGAACATGAATTTTCGAAACAAATTGTCCCAGTATCGAGTCATGGTGATGCTGGGACATGAAAGAGTCATGCATAAAATTCAAATCCAAAACTTGGAAAATCGAGTCTAGTTGAGTTTTGAAAGAGAATCCTTGGCGTAGCTAGGGATGCTTGACATTTCACTAGCTTGCTCAAGTTTGTTGCTTAAAGGGAGTTCCATGTTGTAATGCGGTGTCCTACAAAATAGGTAAAAGGGTGAAAAGTACCTGTCACAGTTCAAAATAATAGGTTGAAATATTAATGTAAAGAGTAAAGTGTAGCTGTCCAAATAATTTGTTGATGTCTATTTTGTGGGATGAATGGGATGTAAGCAAAGCAACTGATAATGTAAAACCTCCGTCTGGCGAAGTGATTGTAATGTAACGCCTGCATCCGTCTGTGTAAATCTTGCAATGCAATGCCTGTAGCTGGCGGTGTAGAGCTTGTAAATGTAACACCTGTATCCGGCGATGTAAAACTTGTAAATGTAACGCCTGTATTCGGCAGTGTAAAACTTGTAAATGTAACGCTTGTATCCGGCAATGTAAAACTTATAGTGTAATGCCTGTATCCAATGGTGTAAAACTTATAAATGTAATGCCTATATCCGGCGGTGTAGAGATTGTAAATGTAATGCCTATATCCGGCGATGTAAAAAATTACAGTGTAACGCCTGTATCCGGTGATGTAAAAACTTGTAATGTAACGCCTGTTTCCGGCGATGTAAAGCTTGTAAATATAATGCTTGTATCCGGCGGTGTAGTGATTGTAAATGTAACGCCTGTATCCGATGATATAAAAATTTATAATGTAACACCTGTATCCGGCGATTTAAAACTTGTAATATAACGCCTGTATTCGGCGATGTAAAGCTTGCAACATGGAATTTAACTGCAGATGTACGACGATATTGTATGCAGGTTCCTGATCGGCAGAGTTTGATGAGGTTTGCTATGTACACCTCTAGACGGCAGAGTTTGGACGACATTTGCTATATACAATCTCCAGACGACGTAGTTTAAATGGTGTCTGCTATATATGATCTCCAGACTGTAGAGTTTGAATGGCGTTTGCTGTATACGATCTCCAAGCGGCAGAGTTTGCACGGTGTTAGCTATATACATCCTCCGATAGTAGGAGTTTGAACGTGATTGGTATATACAGCCTCCGATCGATGGAGTTTTGAATGATGTTTGCTACATACAGCCTCCAGACGGCAGAGTTTGAACGATGTTAGATGGCGTTCTCCAATTGAGGGAGCTTATTTGACGTAGTTAGATGATATTCTCCAACAGAGGAGTTGTTGACAAAGTTAGATGGCAAGCTCCAATTGATGGAGTTATTTTTGACGAAAGTAAACTATCCTATTTATCTTATGGGGGCCCCCTTGTCTTCAGTGTTTTGATTCGGATCTTGAGCGTACCTGGAAAAGATTGAAAAGGAAATCTTTTAGACAACAAATCCAAGTATAAAGTATTTCTGATAAATAAGGTAAGGGAAGAATATTTTGGCTTATGATTTTGAAAAGTCGAATGACGTCTTCAGTCATCCCCTAGACTTGAGGTTGTCTTCCTCGATCTTCTGTTTTCCTGCGCTCAAAGAAAAAATTAGTTTGGGAGGGGGTGTTGATTTGTATCGACTTGCGGATTCAAGCTTCGTCACTAGAAACCTCCAATACTTCTTTAGTCCGTCCGTAGTATCTTAACCAAAACCTTAGTAGGTGGAATAGTAGAGAAGTATATGTTAAAACAAATTAGTTTGTTCTTAGCAAAGGGATACATCATGTATATATTATGTATATATATATATATATATATATAGAGAGAGAGAGAGTAATCCTTTATCACTTAAGGTTATGACATGCTTCGAAGTCCATCAAGCTTCTCCATATCCAAGTATAATCTTTCTCGTAATCTTATTTTCTGATGACGCTTCTCTTCACTCGTTCGCGAGATCCTTCGTGTTCTAATGATACCAAACTAAAGAGGGTTTTTCTAAGGTATGACCGAACTCTTAAGGTTGCCTATGTATCCCCAAATGGGAATCAGGTCTATACGTAGTTTGAGGATAAAAAGTGAACATTATGTAATGCAATGACTGAGCCTGACTCAGGCTGTCTACGTATCCAAGTAGAATCAGGTTAGGATGTAGTTCAATTACAAAGGGGTAAATATAGGAATAAAATATGTGATGCAATAACCGAGGCTGACTTAGGCTGCCTACGTATCCAAGTAGAATCAAGTCACGATGTAGTTCAAATACAATTAAAAAATAAAAATATGAAGAGACTGAATCCGACAAGGATTACCTACGTATCCCGCCGAGGGAATTCAGGTCGAGCGTAGTTCTAAATACATGGAAATGATATTTTTGGATTTTCTAAGAAAGGAACGAACCGGATGTGGGCTGCCTATGTACCCCACCGTGGGAATTCAGGTCGAGATGTAGTTCTGTTTTACACAGAATGTGAGAGTAAAAAAAAATAAAAGCCAGTCTTGATGTCTTCAGATATAGTACTTCTTGATGGAGTCTGAGTTGATTGGCTTCGTACTCACTGTGCCATCCATTTCTGCCAAGATTACTACTCCTCCAGATAATACTCTATGAACCATGTAAGGACCTTGCCAGTTTGGTGCGAATTTCCCCTTAGCTTCTCCTTGGTGAGGAAATATCTTCTTCAATACTAATTGTTCCAGTGTGAACTGTCGAGGTTTGACTTTCTTGTTGAATGCTTTGGCCATTCTATTTTGATAAGGTTGACTATGACAAACTGCGTCCATTCTTTTCTCATCAATAAGCATCAACTGTTCAATCCTGTTGCAAATCTATTTTGCATCATCTAAACTGACCTCTTGAATAATCCTCAAAGATGGTATTTCCACTTCAGCAGGTATTACTGCTTCTAAACCATAAACCAAAATATAAGGAGTTTCCCCAGTGGAGGTTCTGATTGTGGTACGATAACCAAGCAGAGCATATGGTAACTTCTCATGCCATTGTCTGTGACTATCCACTATCTTCCTTAAAATCTTCTTGATATTCTTATTTGCAGTTTCGACCGCTCCGTTCATCTGCGGCCGATAAGTTATGGAATTTTGATGAGCAATCTTAAATCGCTCACAAATTTCCTTCATAAGATCGCTGTTGAGATTGGCCGCATTATCTGTTATAATTGATTCTGGAATCCCAAACCGATAAATGATATTGTTGCAAACAAAGTCTGCCATGACTTTCTTAGTTACTACTTTATATGTCGAAGCTTTGACCCATTTTTTGAAATAATCGATAGCCACAAGGATGAAACGATGTCTATTTAATGCAGGAGGTTCTATGGGTCCAATCACATCCATGCCCCAAAGCGGCAAATAGCCATGGGGAACCCATAACATTGAGCTCATTTGGTGGAACTCGTATAAAATCTCCATGCAGTTGGCATTGATGACATTTTTGCACGTATCAAATGCTATCTCTCTCCATGGTCATCAAAAAATATCCAACTCTTAAGATCTTCTTAACTAGAGTGAACCCATTCATATGAGGTCCACATGTTCTTGCGTGTATTTCTTCTAAAAGTCTTGTCGCTTCTTTGGCGTCAACACATCTCAGCAATCCTAAATCTAGAGTCCTCCTATACAGGATTTATCCATTAAGAAAGAAATGATTGGACATTCTTCTTAAAGTCCGTTTTTGCTTGCTCGTGGCATTTTCAGGGTATTCATGTGCCTCTATCAATCTCTTGATGTCATAGTACCATGATCTTCCATCAACTTCCTCAACAACATGAAAACAATATGCATGTCTATCATGTAATTTTACTTCAATAGGGTCGATGTAATTCTCTTCCGGATGTTGAATCATTGAGGATATTATCGCCAAAGCATCCATAAATTTATTTTGAGCTCGAGGGATATGTTTGAATTCAATCCTTGTGAATCTCCTACTCAACTCCTTTATGCAATGCAAATAACGAAGGATATTCACATTTTTAGTAGTCCATTCTACTTGCACTTGATGAACCAATAAGTCAGAATCGCCTATGACCAAAAGCTCTTTGACGTTCATGTGTATGGCCATTCTAAGCCCGAGAATACAAGCTTCATACTCTGCCATGTTATTGGTACAATCAAACCTAATCTTGGCTGAAATTGGATAATATTGACCTGTTTCTGAAATTAAGAATGCTCCTATTCTGACTCCTTTCGAATTTGATGCTCCATCAAAAAACATCCTCTAACCATCGTATGGTTCTGATACATCTTCTCCTACAAATAATACTTCTTCATCAGGGAAGTAAGTTTTAAGCGGCTTGTAATCTTGATTCACTGGATTTTCTATGAGGTGGTCGACCAAGGCTTGTCCTTTGATGGCCTTCTGTGTCACGTACACAATGTCGAAATCGCTCAACAAAATTTGACATTTTGCCAATTTACCTATAGGCATTGGCTTCTAAAATATGTACTTGAGTGGATTCATTCTTGAGATCAAGTACATGGTGTATGCAAACAGATAATGCCTAAATTTCTGTGCGATCCAAGTCAAAGCACAACACATTCGTTCCAACAAGGTATATCTTGCCTCATACGGTGTGAACTTCTTGCTCAAGTAGTAAATGGCTTGCTCTGTTCGACCTGTCTGATCATGTTGTCCCAATACACAACCAAATGCATTGTCCATGACAGATAAGTAACGTAGAAATGGCCTCCCGAGCTCAGGTAGGACTAATACTGGCGGGTTGGACAAATATTCTTTGATTTTTTGAAAGCCCTTTGAAATTCCTCTGTCCATTTTGTGGAAGCATCCTTTTTTAGTAATTTAAAAATGGGTTCACAAATTACTATGGATTGTGCTATGAACCGACTGATGTAGTTAAGCCTTCCCAAGAAACTCATTACGTCCTTCCTGGTCTTCGAGGGAGGTAATTCTTGAATTGCATTGATCTTAGAGGGATCCAACTCTATGCCTCTCCTGCTAATAATGAATCCTAACAGTTTTCCTGCAGGTACTCCAAATGCACACTTTGCTGGATTCAATTTTAGATTATACTTTCGTAACCTCTCAAAGAATTTTTGCAAATTATATAGGTGATCCAAACTCCTCTTGGATTTGATAATGATATCGTCCACATATACTTCAATCTCCTTGTGGATCATATTATGGAAAAGAGCGGTCATGGCCCTCATGTAGGTTGCACCAGTATTTTTTAGGCCAAATGGCATTACTATATAGCAATACACTCCCTACGGAGTGATAAATGCTGTCTTTTCTACATCATCTTCATTCATCAGTATTTGGTGATATCCCGCAAAACAATCAACAAATGATTGCCATTTATATTTTGCACAATTGTCAATAAGTATATGGATATTTTGGAGAGGGAAATCATTCTTAGGACTAGCTCTATTCAGATCTCGGTAGTCCACACATATTCTGATCTTTCCATCCTTTTTTGGCACTGGTACTATATTTGCCAACCAAGTGGGGTAATTTGTGACCCTCACAATGTTCGATTCAATCTGCTTGGTTACCTCTTCTTTGATCCTTAGACTCAAGTCTAGTTTGAACTTTCTTTTCTTTTATTTAACGGGTAGGCAGGTGGGATCAATTGGTAGTCTGTATGAGACGATATCGGTGCATAACCCTGTCATATCGTCATAAGACCAAGCAAATATGTCGACATGTTGCCTAAGCAATTCTATTAACTCCCTCTTTCTTTCGGCCTTCAAATGTATGCTAATTCGTGTTTCCTTCACAGTTTCCTCATCTCCTAAATTGACAACCTCTATTTCATCCATATTAGGTTTCTCCTGGCTCTCAAACTGCTTGATTTCCTGTGGTAGATTTTGAGGCATCAAGCTTTCATCATATTCTTCATGGTCGTGTTCATTATTTTTTACTTTTCTTGATGGATTCGTTATATGTCATAACCATTGAACTAGGATTTTTAATATGAATGCTGAAAAGTATAAAAGGCAAGTAAAATAAATAAGTAGGTAAAATAATAAGACAATTTTACTGAAATTAAAGACTTTTATATAAAAGTGTTCTAGCTTTTTCGAAAAAGCAACCGACAACAAGGATCAAGCATGATACAAGGCTCAACTTTGATTATTCAAATTAAAAAAAATACAAAACTACATTCCACACTACCAGGACTTTTGTCAAAACAGGGACGGATTGATGGTCCAATTCTGCAAGCTTTCTCTAAGCTTGAAATCACGGATGATCAATTTGCAGAGATCTATCTCTTCCTCTTCTCCAATCATGGCCACGAACAAATTTCCTATTACTTCTACTATGTTATTGTCAGATGCGTGATCTAGGATTGGAACCTACTCTGGTACAAACATCGTCTTAATGGATTCTGTGTGGTGGACTCGTCCCAATATAGGTCCATATCCGAGTCCAGTGGCACCTTTCTGATGCTTCAGCTGGATGGGTTCAACTATGCCATTGGCCCTGGGTCCAAGCCCTGTCTTAAGCTGATACATATATTTCAACATCTTTGCCGCGATCATCTTCGCTGCTCCTGACAATTTCACACCAACCGACTCTAACTTCTCGTCAACCCTCATAGCTTGCATGATTTCTAAAGTGTGAAAAATGGCTTCATCTAATTCCTCAGTGACTGGAATAGAATTAACAGAGTAGATGGGCTGATTGAGCTCTCCATGAATGATAACTTTTGTGTGACCCCACTCAAACTTTACACATTGATGAAGAGTTGAAGGAACTGCTTTTGCTATGTGGACCCATGGTCTTCTTAGCAGCAGGTTGTAGTTCAATGACACATCCATCACTTGAAATAAGATAGCGAATTCTGCTGGTCCCACTAGCAATGTGAGATGGATTTCTCCAATGACGCTTCTCTGTGCTCCATCAAAAGCTCTAACCTTTACACAACTTTCCTCTATATCTCCCATATTCAAGCCTAAAACTCTCAGAGTTGTGAAAGGGTAGATATTACATCCAGAACCGCCATCAATCAGAAATAGGGTCACAATCTTATCACAACATTTGACCGCGATATGAAGTGCTTTGTTGTGTCCAGTCCCTTCTACTGATAGCTCATTATCATGGAAAAAGATTTTGTTAGATTCCATCACTCGTCGAACTATTGCAGATAAGGTTTCACTTGTGGTCTCTTTTGGAATGCAAACCCCATTTAACACCTCCATCAAAGCATTCCTATGTGCCTCAGAAGTCAGAACTCATTAGTAAAGACATTATGGATATATGAGCTGATGTCTTCTTCAATTGCTCTTCGACTGAATAGTCTTTTGGCTGCATCTTCCTTCAAAATTCTGTGAGTTCAGCATCGGTAACATTCTTCTTGGAATTTGGTTCCTTCCCAAGAACTCCTCGATTGAGATCCTCTAGAGCATAGCACCTTCCTGACCTAGTCATTCCATGAGCCACAACGACGTTAATTATCTTGCCCTTGACTTCTATTTTATAACTCCATGGGACCCCTTTGGTGTCAAACTCAGCCTTTCTAACTGTAGTGGTTACTACAACTCTCGGGAGATATGTTTGGATAATAAGAGGTTCCCTTAGTTGAACAGTGATAACAGGTTGCACTGGAGATGCAGTGGTAGCTTCTTCGGCATTCTAGACAGGCGCGATGGTTTCTCCCAAGTTGTACTCTTCTTCTAGAGAAATCATGTTGACTTCTCTATTCTCATGATTTGGCAAAGGGTTGTTGTTCACATTTGAAGGTGTTTGAGTGCATTTTATTATTCCTCTTCTAATCAAAAACTCAATCTGGTTCTTTAAGCCATAACAATCTTTTGTGTCATGCCCTTGGATTCTCGAGTGGTAAGCGTATCGCTTGTTTCCATCAAAATTGTAAGGGATTGGCTCGGGGAGTTTTCCCTCAACTGGCTGTAGCACTCCTTCTATCCTCATCCTTTCGAACAATTTAGCATAAGGTTCGACAATGGGTGTGTAGGTGCGAGTATTTCTGGCTTCGAGATTTGGACGTGGTCTTGGCGCATATGTTGGTCTATTTTGGTGGATTGGTGCTTGGAGTGGGACATGTGGTCTTGTTGGACTTTGGTATGCTGGTGCTTGGGGTGGATTATAGTGTGGTCGGGTATTATATACCGGGTACGAGGTGTATGAAGTATGTGCAACAATTTGGGGATTGTTGGGGTATTAGTGGGGTTGTCCTCTATACTGGTAATTGACGGCTGAAACATCCCTATTTTTCTTCTTGATGCCACCAATGGAGCCTGATTGTATGGCCTTACTTGCAGCTTGCAATGCGGCCATGGACTGAATTTTACCCGATTTGATACCTTTCTCTATAAAATCCCCCATCTTGACCAATTCTGCAAACTTTTGTCCCATCATCGACATCTTGTCGAAGTAGATACCTTCTTAGGCTCGAATAAAGTATTTTGAGAGTTTACTCTTATCTAGTAGTGGTTGAACCCTGGTAGCCTCGGTTCTCCAATGTCGTGCATTCTCCTGGAAGTCCTTTGATGGTTTCATTTGTATGTTGGCTAATGAGAACCTGTCTGCAGTGATTTCGGTATTAAATCTGAAGCGATTCATGAAATCCTTAGCCATTTCCTGCTAGTTATACCATTTACGAGAATCCTGGTGTGTATACCAAGTCAACGCTTCTCCTAATAGACTTCGAATGAACAACTTCATTCTTAGCTTCTCATTTCTCCCTACATCGACTAACTTGTCACAGTATGCCCTCAGATGTTCTTGAGGATCGTTCTTTCCATCAAATATGTCAAACTTTGGGGGCTTGTATCCTACCGGCATGTCAATGTCTGGGTGGATGCATAAGTCATCATAATCTAGGATCTCTGTTCCCCTAGTGACTTGCAAGTTTTTTAATGCCCTTCTTAGACCTTGAAGTTGAGCGTCTATCGACTCATCTTCTTTCAATCAGGCATCCTTCTCCATCTTTGCATGTTGGTCAACCTCATACGGGACCTTGACCCTAGCCACTGTCGTGAAAGTAGAAGCCTCAACGGCATATACAGGTGGCATTTGTGAATCGTAAGGAGCGACAGTGTGTGATCCAAATATCTGTTGTGTTGCTGGGTAGGTAGGTGTGGCGTGGTCTTGAGTAGGAAGGTCAGGAGCAGTCCTAATTGCAGATAGATGAGTTAGTGGTGCTTGACCATGAACGGGAGCATGTTTAGGCATATTTGGTGAATCTGTAGAAGGCAAGTTAGCTTTTGGGAAGTAGCTGGGCATCTTGAAAGTTGGGAAGGTAGTAGCCGAAAGTTTGGCCGTCTCGCACGACGTAATTCCTCTCTCAAGATCTCAAGCTCTTGTGCCATGTGAGCTATTTTCTCATCATTTTGAGTGTCGGCCACGTTTTGAGAACCCTCGGGATTCTCTACTGGTATCATTATATTTGAAGCAGCGTTAAATTCTTCTCCACCTGTCATCTTTCTCCTTGATCGATGGTTGTATCGTGAGTCAGCCAGTTTGCAAGTCGACACAAATCAACGTTCTTTTAGGGATTAACAAAACAAAGAAAAGAAAAGGAAAAGGAAACTATGTTAGTTTGGGAGATATTTAAAAGTATGACAAATATATAACACATATATATGCCAAGTTAGCGACATCCAAACATGTCCTAATACGGAGCCTCTTTTTGCTAGAGGTCGGCCTACGTGGCAATCAGTTTGATGATAAATAATCCATTCAAAACACATTTTGGATTTGGAACAAACATAATTTCATTAATCAAAGATGACTTGTATGTTACAATAAAGTGGACGGGCGGAAGCCCAAAAAATGAAAGTACATGGTGACCATAAGGTGAACAAAAGGATGAGAGAGTACATATAAGAAAGATATCTAAGGCCATGTTGGAGCGTCATCATCATTGCCGTAATCATAATATGGCCCTGGATGGTACTCCGAGGATTCGTCAATCTGGTTTGATCCTACCCCTTCGTCAAACCCTATCGAACCATACTTAGTGTGAGCTTCTTCCTCTAGATCCTCTTTCGTATCTTCTTCTGGATATTCCTCTTTCGACTCTCCTGGATCTTCACTTGGATCCTCTTCAGGGTCTTGCTTCGGATCATCTTCGATCATTGGTATCAAATGATCTACGGATCCTGGAATCATTTGATTGTACATTGGTGTTATGAGTTCTACGTGAGGAAGTATTTCCTCCTTAACCCGATTAACCCACTGTTTGTCTGCAACACCTCCAATCCCTTTTGTACTTGGTTGAGCCAAATGGCTCACAGTGGTACGCCACACATAATACTCTGGCGTGCACCATTTTTCGTTTCCTACTTTTATTGTAATCATGTGATCCCATTCCAACTGCAAATTTCTTATTCGTGCTGCTGGGACCAATATGTGATCATCCTCATGTAACGCCATATTTACCCATAGCGGTATGTCTTGGATAGCTCCAAATTATTGTAAGACTCGGAGAGGAGCATCTGGCTGAATACCTCCTAGCCCAATCAACTCAATGAAATAGAGGAGTCGCGTCGTAACAAAAACCAATCCTCCTGTCCAATAATATTTCCAGTAGACAAAATCTCCTGTGAGGTTGGTCAAGAACAAACGCCATTCTTCCTCTCCCATAGGTGCATCCCAAAATATAAGACGATCATTGTGGATTTGAATCAGGTTACGGGCATCTACAGTGTAGTCCATTCGTGGTTCTCGGCAATAGAAATGCTCTATTGCCCAGATCTGTAATAATAGATTGCAGCCCCCAAAGAAGCTATGTCCCCTTGTGCATGTTGACAATGATCGAAATACTTTGGCAAGAATCATATGCACCAAGAAATTGTTATGCGGCACCGCAAAAAGGTCAATTACTATCGGTAAAATATTGATATTTATTGAATGGAACCTCATTGGGAAGACCATAGGCCCCAGAAAGGCCATCACAAATATCCTTGGCCACATATGTATCCATTGGTTATGAGTGTAGGCGAATTCGTCTCGGTGTTTATCGAAGCTCTCTAGACGACCAAATTTTTGGAAAAGATAATCCAACTTTACCTTTCCATTTTCTGCACTCTTTAGTGATGGCAAGATATGCAGCCCTAAAAGCCTAAGGAAATCTCCTGTACTTAGGGTTGATGGACTTATTGGTGTTTTTCCTCTTATCGGTAATTCCAAAAAAACCACTAAACTCCTCTAGTGTTGGAGTGGTCTCAAAATCCAAAAACTTAAAGGTCACTGTACTTGGATCCAAAAACTCCATCAGTAGCATAATGAGGATCTTGTTGGCTCGAATTCTCATGAGCGATAACAATGCACCTAAATGCCTTCTAATCTCAGCTCCGTGTGCCCTACAAATGTTTTGCCACTAATTTTGTATGATGTGGGGGGCCGAAACAACCATCTGAATGTTTGGGAGGTTTTGGTTGATATTCATCTGAAAGAAAGGTAAGGGTATGATAAGTATGTTTATTCCAAATCCGTCATGTGTTTTTGTTTGGATCATTCCTAACAACTTTCACATAAAATATGTCGTCAGGTGTGTAGCCTTTGACGAAGGTTGGCTTTCCTAATTGTGAAGACGATGCCTTGGATCGCCTCGCCTAAGGTGTATGCATCATGACCTACTTTCTAGGTAAGATTTTTCCTAGATGTTCAAGAGTGGGACTGAATGTTTGCGAGAGGGCACACTAATCTTATTGCGCCAACTCTGAAACTAAGGAATCCAAAAGAAGGTTTGGGGGAGTGTGAGACACTCCTCGCGTGAACTAGTGTGTGTATTGTGTACGGCCAAGGACTCGATAGGAAGTGTAAGTGACAGTGTAAGGAAAGCAGTAGCATGTAGTGTTTTCAAACAAAACAAGGAACACAAGTTTGGATTTAGCTTGCGTCCTTTCAAATGAACAGTAGTATAACAAATCACGATTAAATAATAGATAAATAATAAATAAATATCCCTTAATTCTAAAACTAAATTTTATTAAGGTTAAAACCTAAAATGCCAAGTACATAGGGTGTCCCCAGCAGAGTCGCCAAACTATTGCACCCCATTTTCGAACTGATCGAAATAGTTCGCAAAATAAAATGGCTATGCCTTTGACTTTGAAAATGTTTAGAGTCGCCACCTAATTTTAAAGAAAATATTAGGAAAACCATTTTAAAAAATGTAAATGTAAATTCTGTTTTGGTCTGTGAAACCGGTGAGATTCTAAGTAAGGGTTTTAGTTACTCGAGGGGAAGGTATTAGGCATCCCTCAGAGCCTATCCGAAGATAGTCCTTAAACTTAGTTTTAGAAAAAATGATTAGGGATATTTATTCATTTGCTCGCTTTAGAAAATATTAACAAGAAGAGTTTTTATTAATTTTGAGAAAATGGTGAAAATAGAAGGTATGTCATATATACGTCTATAATATAAATGGAGCAAATTTAATAATAATATATTTATTGTATGGTAATAAATAAATAATAAATAATATACTTGAAATATATGAAAATTTTATGTATGGAAATACAAATGTATGTTTAAAATCATTTGAATAAATAAGCTTAACTAAATTTATGGTAACTAATATGAATGTCGAGTATTAGAACTGGTTACTTTATTTGTAGACACGATATAAAAGAAAATAAATAAAGAAGTGAATAAGATAATAGACAAGTGCAATATATGGATGTGTAATATGTCATAAATATAATTTGGATAAAATTTCTAATAAGATTGGTGATGCCTAAAAATCATTAAGTTTTAGAAATACTAAACTACCCCAAATATATGCAAATGAAAATATTCAGAAGTTGACATGAAATAAAAATATCTACATTCTTATCTTCTTCGAATCAGCGCGACTTATTAATCGGAAGACAAAAATGTATATAGTTTTTGTCATTTTTCTGCTCGGGTCAATTTCCATCATTTCTGAAGGGCCTAACTAACCCTACCCCTCCTATGTTCATTTGTTATTATAATCCTAGAGCGATCTAAAAGAAATAAGAACTAATGTCCTAAAGCGTGCTTATCAACCCAACTTAATATCCAAGAGGCATTGGATATACTATTAGGGTAGGTTTTAGACCAAAGAAAATATAGGCATCCTAATTAGACACATCGTCAAACAAAACAAATAAGACGACATTTAACACGTAAAATCTCAAATAAGCCTTTATATTAGTTAATTAACATGCTTGAAAACACAGATAAGTTGTGAAGGTCATAAAGATTATGTGTGTGTGCGTATAATCAGACGTAGGTATCATAAATATAAAAACTTGAATAATATGACATGCAAATTTAATTACTAAGAAGCTTATGATAAAAGAAGCAGTCTTGATAATTTTAATTAACTAATAATACTTTATAAAATCCTATTAACGTGACTTTAGTTAAGAGCATACTGAAAATTTATTGAACACTATAGGTATGATTTTCTAAATGTCGATATGCTGAAGATTTATTAAAATATAGACATGATTTCAAAAATAGAATAACATGATAAATATTTATTAGAATCCTATGGGCATGGATTCTACACATAATGTTATGAAAGAAATATTTATGAAGGCCTATTATATGATAAAATATGCTAGAAATATTGTTAGAACCCATGGACCCAATAGGCTCAAAATATTCTTACCGACATGGTTTCTATATGTTTGAAATAATATTAAATCCTATAAACGATACCTAGGTGATTAGCATGTTGAAATTTATTTGAAATGCTATTTATACACATGGTGTCTAAATGAAATGATATGTTGAAAATTGATTAAAATTGTAGGCATGATTTTAAAATAGAATAACATGACAAATATTTATCAAATCCTATAGACATGATCTCTATATATAAAATTATGATAAACATGTGTTATAATTCCAGAGACATGGTTTATATATAAGGTGCTAAAATATTTATTAAGAATCTAAAGGTATGATTTTTTATTAATAATATTATACTAAAAATATTTATAACGGCCTAGACATGAATTCTACATAACAGATAAACTATTTATTAACTTAAATGCATGATTTATATATTGACCACTCTACATTAAACATGATTTCTATATGGTTAACCTATTAGACATTAAATCTCATGGTCATGGCTTCTAAATGACTACATATTCTAATGTAAGTTTGATTATTTCGACAATTATTTTAATAATATGGGTTGAAGATTTTAGTTTAAATTAGATAAATGTAAACATGTACAAGTTAGGCAAATCATCTTTTTGAAATTCATGTTCGTAATGTACAAGAAGACAATATTAGAACAAAATTTATTGACATAGTAATTTAGACCATTTTTCCAATTACATACACAAATATCTATGGAGAATAATATTCAAACCCAAATATAAATTTAATCTAGGCATGATGGTGATGGCATAATTTTAATAATTACATACAAACCTTAACTAATTAGCCGTACTTATCTACCACACGTACATTTAACACATGAGTTGAAAAATATAATAAATGCAGTTAACACGTTAGTTTTCCTCCCCTTAGACTATCCCCAATTTCATTATTATTATGCAGAGTAGAGTTTACAAGATTATTACAAAATTAAAACAAAAGATAAATGAATAAATAATTAAAAAAATGTAAATGAAATAATCACATCTTAAACTTTCGTTCGCAACTCCTTGTGTCTTGAACTTTGAAGTTCAAACCCTGCTAAATCATAAAGAAAACACAACCAATATACAAATATATATAGAGATATATCATGATTATATAATTTTGCTACAACAAAGCAAACAAATAAAGCGAGAACACATTTTAAAATAATAAACCAATATATCAAAGAAAGTGGGAACTAACCTGGATTCTTCATGTATTTATTTTGATAAGATATAAGATGTAAGAACCTTAAGTAAAGACAATACAATAAAAATAGGAAAAGAAGTACTAACCGATTAATATGAGTTTTATTAATATACCAACGAAAAGCGGTAGCAATAACCGAGATCCAAACAAGTCGAAGTAGCAAAGAGGCAAAAGAAGGAATTTAAAAGCAATTAAGTATTTTGTTAAAAGCTTCTCTGAGTTCTAGTGTGCTGTGTTTGTTCTTGTTTTGTGTTCTTGTCTCTTTTTTTTCTGTGTTTGCTCTTGTGTTTCTTCTTTCTGTCTCTTCTCCTTTCAAAAAAATATGAAGGATCTTTTTTTATAGTGATAAGAAGACAATTACGAAAAACCAAGAAAATCAAGGAAAATCTCAGTACCAATTTAGTCAAACTTTTTTTTTCAATAATTCATAGGAAGAAAATGCATATTTCAAAAGGAAGTGACAAACTTTTCAACAACAAAATCAACCAAGATTCTTAACAGCAAAATCAATCAAGTTTTCAAACACCAAATCAATTCAAATAAAAAAATATGAAAAAGTCAAGCTTAAAAGATAACTAAGCCTAAAAGTCCAAAACTCATGCTTAGAGGGGTCCACTATCAATAAATTATAGAAAAATAATCAATTAGGTAACAATAAAGTAATATTTAACATAAATAGAATAACAAATATCAGTATCAATTACCCATATTATGAAAAGGAAAAATTATTAAAGAATATTACATCTTATCATAATCAGACTTCGAAATTAGATAATCAATTGACAAATTGAATTTTCGACAATTACACTAACACCAAGATCTGTAAAACACATACCCAAATTAGCAAGACTAATCAGACAGAGATGAAGGTTTCACCTATTTTCATAGGAGTAAACCTAGCGTGGAATACTAACTAGAAGTTAATAAAACTTGACATCAAACAAAACTCATTTCATATTTCAGAATCACTCGAGGACGAAACTTTAAAACAGATCCAACAGCCCACACACATAATCTAAATTTTTAGTAAGCGAATCAATTTTGTGTGTCAAAATCATAGATCTGAACATGTGTGTGCAACAATAATAATTTAGAAGAACATGTATGGACAAACATCAATCAAAACTTCAGTAAACTCAAAGTAAACATCAAAATCTAATAATAAACTAACAGAAAACCAAAATTTAAAGTGATAGATTTTGAGATCGAAATGAACATACCTAAGACGGATCTTAAGATCCGTCTTTGACAAGTAATCTCCGATCGATTTGGACTTGAACCATGGCGGCGTCACTGGCCGGAGTTGCCGTTGCTGCTGCATCTCTTCGCCGGTGGAGCTCATTGTTGCAGTTGTTGCTGGTGGAGGCGATGAAGGTGAGGCGCGATGGTGGCGCAGTGAGAAGAGAGAAGGCGAGGTGGTGGTGAGGGTGGAGGTGCAAAGGCTTGTGTGTGTCTTCTCTTCTCTTTGGAGAAGATGAAGAGTATAGAGAGAGAGTTAGGGTGAGAGAGTTAGAGAGATAGTGAGGCCTCTTTTTTTTCTTTTTCTTTTTCTTTTTTTTAGAAAGAGGAAGAATAAGATAGTTTAGGGTTTTGGGGTGTGAAAGATAAGAATGAATGGGAGCCTTCCGATCAATCAAACGAACGGATGAGATTGAGATAAATAAAATAAAATAGACTACATTAAATTGGATTAGGCTATAATTATAATTAGTTGTAAAAAATAAAATGTCATCTAATTAATTATCAAATACATGTTGAATAAGTAAAATCATAAATTTATCAAGTAATAATATTATATATATAAAGTAAATATGCATGTACATACAATATAAAATATATGCGTATATATACATATGTATATATAAAATGCCACATGTATATAATATGTACTAAAAATAGATGTGTAATATATATCAACATAAACAAGTAAAATATATATTAAACTTAAATAATAATCTTTTTATATACATATGTAACATAAAACATATTAAAATAAACATGTAATACGTATATATTAATATGAATAAATAAATTATAAAATAAACTTAGTGAAGTAGTATATTTTTATATAAAGAAAATACACACGTATATAATATATACTAAGTAATGCGAAAAAATATTTGAACATACGAAGATTGTTACTTTAATTTTCTAATTAAGAATACCAATAATGGAGATAAAAGTAATAATAATGGTAATGATGGTGATAGTAATAATAATAACGAATGGAATGTCGTAGAAATAAAAATATCAAAAATATATGGTTTATTGGGTAAAACTAAATATAAATTTATATATATATATATATAATTATTTATTAATTTTTTTAAAAAAATGCTTATCTATTAAGATAGTGATTCGAAGAGTAATTATAGGTCGGTCAAAATTGGGTGTCAACACCTATCCCTCCCTTCTCTTAAAATGGCTTAATGTAAGTGAAATGATATGGGAGATGAGTTAGAGATAGTTCCATTTATAGATTCTGGATGTAACTCATGACTTGTACTCACTTTTGAATGATAAGGGCCTTGAAGTAGTTGAACAACGACCCTTGAGCCTTCTATAGGTTGAATAGTGATGGGATGTGTAAGGTATAGGAGCTCTTGAGCATACTTTATGGTGATACCTGAGGGATGTTTGATATATTACAGAGTTTTACGTGCACGTATATGCATATTTTGCTATGTAGGGATCAGGCCGTACGTTCCTTGGCATATTACATTATATATGGATCAGGCTGTACGTTCCTCGGCATCACTATACGATATATGGATTGGGCCGTCGTACCTTGGCTTATCATACGATATACGGATTGGGCCGTCGTACCTCAGCATTATCATATGATATATGGATCGGGCTGTCCTTCCTCGGCATTATTACATGATATGTAGATCGGGCCGTCGTTCCTCGGCATGTACTTGCTATGTACATGGATCGGACTGTACGTTCCACAAAGCTAATGGCATACATATGCCTATCATGATAGATGATGTATTGGTAACACCGAGTCCCCTAGTAGGCCGGATTGATGGGGGTATACACGACTTTAATTTATAAGATACATGTATTGTAGTTTTGTGAATGTTATGCTTGTCCCTTGCATCCCTATGTTAGTTGTGTCCTCTTTATGGTGTTTTATATTTTACATACTCAGTACATATATTGCAATGACCCCCTTTCTTCGGGGGGCTGCATTTCATGCCCGCAGGTGCAGATACAAGTTTTGGAAGTCCGCTAGCTTAGGATTCTGCTCAGCCAATTTGGAAGAAGCTCTGTTGTATCGGAGCCTAGTTTTTGGTACTGGTCCTTGGTGTATGTATTACTTTCATTTATTCAAAGGTACGGCGGGGGGCTTATCTCGCCATATTTCATCACCACTACTCAACAGAGGTCCGTGGACATATATATGTGGGTTGTATGTGTAAGTTTTGTTAAGATGGGTCTACATGAGGTATTATAAAAGTATGTGTTATGGCAGCCTTATCGGCTTGCGTTCCCTTTCATGTTATGATATGAATGAAAGAGGCTACATATATATGAAACGCTATGACCCATTGAGGTTTTCATGTATGTTATCATATTGCTTGTAGTCCGATTTGACTACACCTGACTTATGTGCATACGAGGGTCCAGGTTGAACCCCAGTCACGTCCTATGGGATTGGGTCATGACAAAAGTGGTATCAAAGCAGTTCGTCCTCGGAATGTCTACAGACCGTGTCTAGTAGAGTCTTGTTTATCGGTGTGTTGCGTGTCACATCTATAAACAGGAAGGTATAGGACATTCAGGATGCTACTTTTATTTTATATCTCAGATCGTGCGATAGAACCGAGTCATAGGAAGTGAAATTCCTTATACTAATCTCTAATTTCAGCAAAAGGACAACATCGATAGAAGAAAGTGACTGACGAGATTGGAAGATACAAAGCATGCAGGTAAGCCAAGGCACGAAAGATATGTGACAGGTTTGGTATTGAAATACGATTGACATGTAAAGTCAAAAATTGAAAGGAAAAGTAAATGGAAAGTCTAACAGACGCAGTTCGAGTTGGACATACGAGGTAAGTCCATCATTATATATATATATATATATGTTGGCCCCGCGAGGCATTGTTGGCATTTTCTGCATGCAGGTTTGAGATAGTCAAAAATATAGACGAAACTCTGCCCAAATTTTCCCAAGAACAAAAAAAAGGGAAAGAATGAGATAAAAGTTCGTAATACGTCTTGGAAGTTGATACCGATAGGGTGAACTTATTATGTTAAGCTAAACCTGAAAGATGTACCCTCCAGGTTATCAGTGAGGGGCACTACTTCTACTTGGGGAGTTTTATTTCGAACAACGTCTATGTGAGAAGCAAAGTTCAGAATTCATTTGAGCAGAACCAAGATATTTTCCAGGCATATTTTTGCCTTAGGAAAAGCTCATGTTGAAGGGCAAACTGTCCAGCAGTTGAGTTTCACTTCCATGGAAAGGTACAAGGTCCTCAACCCCTAGTTGTGAACTTGACAATTTGTTCGCGACTCAAGAATAAGCTTAGAGGGAGATCAGGTGAGTCAAGTGCTAAAAAGTACTGTGGGGCTTATTGGATTCTAGTTCCCTTCGGGCGGTGGTTGAAGAATGTTTCATGACCACATTTTACTAGTTCTCCACCTATTAATTGGAGGTGTAACTTGCGAACGAAAAACATAAATTCGTGGGCTATTCAAGGTCAGGTGTTAGTGATAAAATGCTAAAGTAATTTAGAAGGTCTTTTGATACTAAGGGATGATTTAGACAAAGGTCAAGGTTGCTAGCAAGGATAGAGATGGTCGAACACAAATAGTCAAATTTTTCAGGTCGCTCGACTCAGCAGGGTACTATATCTAGTTTTGGTGGTGGTCAGCATTAGAAGAGGTTTTGTCACGACCCGACCTAGGGCCTAGTTGTAACAAAGAGATCAAAACCCCAGAGGGATCCAACCAAGCCTCTTTACATATTGTAAGCATGCATAAGTAAAGTAAAGAGGAAATAACATAGGAGAAAGAGAGTCAAACATGAAATCATAAAGAGAGTTTAAGCTCGACTACATATACTCTATATAATAGGTCCACTAATGCCTTTACTAGTTAAGACGGGCGGGGTTTAAGATATATCCCTAGCACACCCTCAATATGAATATAAAAAAGTCTTTGAAACAAAATAAACTCATAACTCGCCCTCAATAGATGAGGACTCACCAATCTTCTTTGATCCTTAGAATCAAGTCTGGTTTGAACTTTCTTGTCTTTTGTTTAATGGGTAGGCAGGTGGGATCAATTGGTAGTCTGTGTGAGACGATATCGGTGCATAACCCTGGCATATCATCATAAGACCAAGCAAATATGTCGACATGTTGCCTAAGCAATTCTATTAACTCCCTCTTTCTTTCGGCCTTCAAATGTATGCTAATTCGTGTTTCCTTCACAGTTTCCTCATCTCCTAAATTGACAACCTCTATTTAATCCATATTAGGTTTCTCTGGCTCTCAAACTGCTCGATCTCCTATGGTAGATTTTGAGGCATCAAGCTTTTATCATATTCTTCATGGTCGTGTTCATTATTTTTTACTTTGCTTGATGGATTCGTTACATGTCATAACCGTTGAACTAGGATTTTTAATATGAATGCTGAAAAGTATAAAAGGCAAGTAAAATAAATAAGTAGGTAAAATAATGAGACAATTTTAAAGAAATTAAAGACTTTTATTTAAAAGCATTCTAGATTTTTAGAAAAAGCAACCGACAACAAGGATCAAGCATGATACAAGGCTCAACTTTGATCATTCAAATTAAAAAACAAATACAAAACTACGTTCCACACTACCAGGACTCTTGTCAAAACAGGGACATATTGATGGTCCAATTCTGCAAGCTTTCTCCAAGCTTGAAATCACGGATGGTCAATTTGCAGAGATCTATCTCTTCCTCTTCTCCAATCATGTCCACGAACAAATTTCCTATTCCTTCTACTATGTTATTATCAGATGCGTGATCTAGGAATGGAACCTGCTCTGGTACAAACATCATCTTAATGGATTCTGTGTGGTGGACTCATCCCAATGTAGGTCCATATCCGAGTCCAGTGGCACCTTTCTGATGCTTCAGCTGGATGGGTTCAACTATGCCATTGGCCCTAGGTCCAAGCCCTGTCTTAGGCTGATACCCGTATTTCAACATCTTTGCCGCGACCATCTTCGCTGCTCCTGACAATTTCACACCAACCGACTCTAACTTCTCGTCAACCCTCACAGCTTGCATGATTTCTAAAGTGTGAAAAGTGGCTCCATCTAATTCCTTAGTGACTGGAATAGAATTGACAGAGTAGATGGGGTGATTGAGCTCTCCATGAATGGTAACTTCTGTGTGACCCCACTCAAACTTTACACAATGATGAAGAGTTGAAAGAACTGCTTTTGCTATGTGTACCCATGGTCTTCTTAGCAGCAGGTTGTAGTTCGATGACACATCCATCACTTGAAATAAGATAGCGAATTCTGCTGATCCCACTAGCAATGTGAGATGGATTTCTCCAATGATGCTTCTCTGTGCTCCATCAAAAGCTCTAACCTTTACACGACTTTCCTTTATATCTCCCATATTCAAGCCAAAAACTCTCACAGTTATGAAAGGGTAGATATTACATCCAGAACCGCCATCAATCAGAAATTGGGTCACAATCTTATCACAATATTTGACCGCGATATGAAGTGCTTTGTTGTGTCCAGTTCCTTCCGCTGATAGCTCATTATCATGGAAAAAGATTTTGTTAGATTCCACCACTCGTCGAACTGTTGCAGATAAGGTTTCACTTGTGGTCTCTTTTGGAATGCAAACCCCATTTAACACCTCCATTAAAGCATTCCTATGTGCCTCAGAACTCATTAGTAAAGACATTATGGATATATGAGCCGATGTCTTCTTTAATTGCTCTTCGACTGAATAGTCTTTCGGCTGCATCTTCCTTTAAAATTCTGTGACTTTAGCATCGGTAACATTCTTCTTGGGATTTGGTTCCTTCCCAATAACTCCTCAATTCACATCCTCTAGAGCATAGCACCTTCCTGACCTAGTTATTCCATGAGCCACAACGGCGTTAATTATCTTGCCCTTGACTTCTGTTTTATAACTCCATGGGACCCCTTTGGTATCAAACTCAGCCTTTCTAACTGTAGTGGTTACTATAACTCTCGGAAGATATGTTTGGACAGTAAGAGGTTCCCTTAGTTGAACAGTGATAACAGGTTGCACTAGAGATGCAGTGGCAGCTTCTTCGGCATTCTAGACAGGTGCGATGGTTTCTCCCAAGTTGTACTCTTCTTCTAGAGAAATCATGTTGACTTCTCTATTCTCATGATTTGGCAAAGGGTTGTTGTTCACATTTGAAGGTGTTTGAGTGCATTTTATTATTCCTCTTCTAATCAAAAACTCAATCTGGTTCTTTAAGCCATAACAATCTTTTGTGTCATGCCCTTGGATTCTCGAGTGGTAAGCGTATCGCTTGTTTCCATCAAAATTGTAAGGGATTGGCTCGGGGAGTTTTCCCTCAACTGGCTGTAGCACTCCTGCTATCCTCATCCTTTCAAACAATTTAGCATAAGGTTCGACAATGGGTGTGTAGGTGCGAGTATTTCTGGCTTCGAGATTTGGATGTGGTCTTGGCGCATATGTTGGTCTATTTTGGTAGATTGGTGCTTGGAGTGGGACATGTAGTCTTGTTGGACTTTGGTATGTTGGTGCTTGGGGTGGATTATAGTGTGGTCGGGTATTATATACCGGGTACGAGCTGTATGAAGTATGTGCAACAATTTGGGGATTGTTGGGGTATTGGTGGGGTTGTCCTCTATACTGGTAATTGACGGCTGAAACATCCCTATTTTTCTTCTTGATGCCACCAATGGAGCCTGATTGTATGGCCTTACTTGCAGCTTGCAATGCGGCCATGGACTGAATTTTACCCAATTTGATGCCTTTCTCTATAAAATCCCCCATCTTGACCAATTCTGCAAACTTTTGTCCCATCATTGACATCATCTTGTCGAATTAGATACCTTCTTAGGATCGAATAAAGTATTTTGAGAGTTTACTCTTATCTAGTAGTGGTTGAACCTTGGTATCCTCGATTCTCCAATGTCGTGCATTCTCCTGGAAGTCTTTTGATGGTTTCATTTGTATGTTGGCTAATGAGAACCTGTCTACATCGATTTCGGTATTAAATCTGAAGCGATTCATGAAATCCTTAGCCATTTCCTGCTAGTTATACCATTTACGAGGATCTTGGTGTGTATACCAAGTCAACGCTTCTCCTGATAGACTTCGAATGAACAACTTCATTCTTAGCTTCTCATTTCTCCCTACACCGACTAACTTGTCACAGCATGCCCTCAGATGTGCTTGAGGATCGTTCTTTCCATCAAATATGTCAAACTTTGGGGTCTTGTATCCTACCGGCATGTCAATGTCTGGGTGGATGCATAAGTCATCATAATCTAGGATCTTTGTTCCCCTAGGGACTTGCAAGTTTTTTAATGCCTTTCTTAGACCTCGAAGTTGAGCGTCTATCGACTCATCTTCTTTCAATCAGGCATCCTTCTCCATCTTTGCATGTTGGTCAACCTCATACGGGACCTTGACCCTAGCCACTGTCGTGAAAGTAGGAGCCTCAACGGCATATACAGGTGGCATTTATGAATCGTAAGGAGCGGCAGTGTGTGATCCAAATATCTGTTGTGTTGCTGGGTAGGTAGGTGTGGCGTGGTTTTGAGTAGAAAGGTCAGGAGTAGTCCTGATTGCAGATGGATGAGTTAGTGGTGCTTGACCATGAACGGGAGCATGTTAAGGCATATTTGGTGAATCTATAGAAGGCAAGTCAGCTTTTGGGAAGTAGCTGGGCATCTTGAAAGTTGGGAAGGTAGTAGCCGAAAGTTTGGCCGTCTCGCACGACGTAATTCCTCTCTCAAGATCTTAAGCTCTTGTGCCATGTGAGCCATATTCTCATCATTTCGAGTGTTGGCCACGTTTTGAGAACCCTTGGGATTCTCTACTGGTATCATTATGTTTGCAGCAGCGTTAAATTCTTCTCCACCTATATTCTTTCTCCTTGATCGATGGTTGTATCGTGAGTCAGCCAATTTGCAACTCGACACAAATCAACGTTCTTTTAGGGATTAACAAAACAAAGAAAAGAAAAGGAAAAGGAAACTATGTTAGTTTAGGAGATATTTAAAAGTACGACAAATATATAACACATATATATACAAAGTTAGCGACATCCAAACGTGTCCTAATACGGAGCCTCTTTTTGCTAGAGGTCGGCCTACGTGGCAATCAGTTTGATGATAAATAATCCATTCAAAACACATTTTGGATTTGGAACAAACATAATTTCATTAATCAAAGATGACTTGTATCTTACAATAAAGTGGACGAGCGAAAGCCCAAAAAATGAAAGTATATGGTGGCCATAAGGTGAACAAAAGGATGAGAGAGTACATATAAGAAAGATATCTAAGGCCATGTTGGAGCGTCATCATCATCGCCGTAATCATAATATGGCCCTGGATGGTACTCCGAGGATTCGTCAATCTGGTTTGATCCTACCCCTTCGTCAAACCCTATCGAACCATACTTAGTGTGAGCTTCTTCCTCTAGATCCTCTTTCGTATCTTCTTCTGGATATTCCTCTTTCGACTCTCCTGGATCTTCACTTGGATCCTCTTCAGGGTCTTGCTTCGGATCATCTTCGATCATTGGTATCAAATGATCTACGGATCCTGAAATTATTTGATTGTACATTGGTGTTGTGAGTTCTACGTGAGGAAGTATTTCCTCCTTAACCCAATTAACCCACTGTTTGTCTGCAACACCTCCAATCCCTTTTGTACTTGGTTGAGCCAAATGGCTCACAGTGGTACGCCACACATAATAGTCTGGCGTGCACCATTTTTTGTTTCCTACTTTTATTGTAATCATGTGATCCCATTCCAACTGCAAATTTCTTATTCGTGCTGCTGGGACCAATATGAGATCATCCTCATGTAACGCTATATTTGCCCATAGCGGTATGTCTTGGATAGCTCCAAATTATCGTAAGACTCGGAGAGGAGCATCTGGCTGAATACCTCCTAGCCCAATCAATTCAATGAAATAGAGATGTCGCGTCCTAACAAAAACCAATCCTCCTGTCCAATAATACTTCCAGTGGACAAAATCTCCTGTGAGGTTGGTCAAGAACAAATGCCATTCTTCCTCTTCCATCGGTGCATCCCAAAATATGAGACGATCATTGTGGATTTGAATCAGGTTACGGGCATCTACAGTGTAGTCCATTCGTGGTTCTCGGCAATAGAAATGCTCTATTGCCCAGATCTGTAATAATAGATTGCAGCCCCCAAAGAAGCTATGTCCCCTTATGCATGCTGAAAATGATCGAAATACTTTGGCAAGAATCATATGCACCAAGGAATTGTTATGCGGCACCGCAAAAAGATCAATTACTATCGGTAAAATATTGACATTTATTGAATGGAACCTCATTGGGAAGACCATAAGCCCCAGAAAGGCCATCACAAATATCCTTGGCCACATATGTATCCATTGGTTATGAGTGCCGGCGAATTCTTCTCGGTGTTTATCGAAGCTCTCTAGACGACCAAATTTTTGGAAAAGATAATCCAACTTTACCTTTCCATTTTCTGCACTCCTTAGTGATGGCAAGATATGCAGCCCTAAAAGCCCAAGGAAATCATCTGTACTTAGGGTTGATGGACTTATTGGTGTTTTTCCTCTTATCGGTAATTCCAAAAAAACCACTAAACTCCTCTAGTGTTGGAGTGGTCTCAAAATCCAAAAACTTAAAGGTCACTGTACTTGGATCCCAAAACTCCATCAGTAGCATAATGAGGATCTTGTTGGCTCGAATTCTCATGAGCGATAACAATGCACCTAAATGCCTTCTAATCTCAGCTCCGTGTGCCCTACGAATGTTTTGCCACTAATTTTGTATGATGTTGGGGGCCGAAACAACCATCTGAATGTTTGGGAGGTTTTGGTTGATATTCATCTGAAAGAAAGGTAAGGGTATGATAAGTAAGTTTATTCCAAATCCGTCATGTGTTTTTGTTTGGATCATTCCTAACAACTTTCACATAAAATATGTCGTCAGGTGTGTAGCCTTTGACGAAGGTTGGCTTTCCTAATTGTGAAGACGATGCCTTGGATCGCCTCGCCTAAGGTGTATGCATCATGACCTACTTTCTAGGTAAGATTTTTCCTAGATGTTCAAGAGTGGGACTGAATGTTTGCGAGATGGCACACTAATCTTATTGCGCCAACTCTGAAACTAAGGAATCCAAAAGAAGGTTTGGGGGAGTGTGAGACACTCCTCGCGTGAACCAGTGTGTGTATTGTGTACGGCCAAGGACTCGATAGGAAGTGTAAGTGACAGTGTAAGGAAAGCAGTAGCATGTAGTGTTTTCAAACAAAACAAGGAACACAAGTTTGGATTTAGCTTGCGTCCTTTCAAATGAACAGTAGTATAACAAATCACGATTAAATAATAGATAAATAATAAATAAATATCCCTTAATTCTAAAACTAAATTTTATTAAGGTTAAAACCTAAAATGCCAAGTACATAGGGTGTCCCCAGCAGAGTCGCCAAACTATTGAACCCCATTTTCGAACTGACCGAAATAGTTCGCAACATAAAATGGCTATGCCTTTGACTTTGAAAATGTTTAGAGTCGCCACCTAATTTTAAAGAAAATATTAGGAAAACCATTTTAAAAAATGTAAATGTAAATTCTGTTTTGGTCTGTGAAACCGGTGAGATTCTAAGTAAGGGTTTTAGTTACTCGAGGGGAAGGTATTAGGCATCCCTCAGAGCCTATCCGAAGATAGTCCTTAAACTTAGTTTTAGAAAAAATGATTAGGGATATTTATTCATTTGCTCGCTTTAGAAAATATTAACAAGAAGAGTTTTTATTAATTTTGAGAAAATGGTGAAAATAGAAGGTATGTCATATATACGTCTATAATATAAATGGAGCAAATTTAATAATAATATATTTATTGTATGGTAATAAATAAATAATAAATAATATACTTGAAATATATGAAAATTTTATGTATGGAAATACAAATGTATGTTTAAAATCATTTGAATAAATAAGCTTAACTAAATTTATGGTAACTAATATGAATGTCGAGTATTAGAACTGGTTACTTTATTTGTAGACACGATATAAAAGAAAATAAATAAAGAAGTGAATAAGATAATAGACAAGTGCAATATATGGATGTGTAATATGTCATAAATATAATTTGGATAAAATTTCTAATAAGATTGGTGATGCCTAAAAATCATTAAGTTTTAGAAATACTAAACTACCCCAAATATATGCAAATGAAAATATTCAGAAGTTGACATGAAATAAAAATATCTACATTCTTATCTTTTTCGAATCAGCGCCGACTTATTAATCGGAAGACAAAAATGTATATTGTTTTTGTCATTTTTCTGCTCGGGTCAATTTCCATCATTTCTGAAGGGCCTAACTAACCCTACCCCTCCTATGTTCATTTGTTATTATAATCCTAGAGCGATCTAAAAGAAATAAGAACTAATGTCCTAAAGCGTGCTTATCGACCCAACTTAATATCCAAGAGGCATTGAATATACTATTAGGGTAGGTTTTAGACCAAAGAAAATATAGGCATCCTAATTAGACACATCATCAAACAAAACAAATAAGACGACATTTAACACGTAAAATCTCAAATAAGCCTCTATATTAGTTAATTAACATTCTTGAAAACACAGATAAGTTGTGAAGGTCATAAAGATTATGTGTGCGTGCGTATAATCAGACGTAGGTATCATAAATATAAAAACTTGAATAATATGACATGCAAATTTAATTACTAAGATGATTATGATAAAAGAAGCAGGCTTGATAATTTTAATTAACTAATAATACTTTATAAAATCCTATTAACGTGACTTTAGTTAAGAGCATGCTGAAAATTTATTAAACACTATAGGTATGATTTTCTAAATGTCGATATGCTGAAGATTTATTAAAATATAGACATGATTTCAAAAATAGAATAACATGATAAATATTTATTAGAATCCTATGGGCATGGATTCTACACATAATGTTATGAAAAAAATATTTATGAAGGCCTAATATCTATTTAATTGGCCTGTTAGAATTATAATACCTATAAACATGATTTATTATATGATAAAATATGCTAGAAATATTATTAGAACCCATGGACCCAATAGGCTCAAAATATTCTTACCGACATGGTTTCTATATGCTTGAAATAATATTAAATCCTATAAACGATACCTAAGTGATTAGCATGTTGAAATTTATTTGAAATGCTATTTATAGACATGGTGTCTAAATGAAATGATATGTTGAAAATTGATTAAAATTGTAGGCATGATTTTAAAATAGAATAACATGACAAATATTTATCAAATCATATAACATGATCTCTATATATAAAATTATGATAAACATGTGTTATAATTCCAGAGACATGGTTTATATATAAGGTGCTGAAATATTTATTAAGAATCTAAAGGTATGACTTTTTATTAATAATATTATACTAAAAATATTTATAACGGCCTAAACATGAATTCTACATAACAGATAAACTATTTATTAACTTAAATGCATGATTTATATATTGACCACTCTACATTAAACATGATCTCTATATGGTTAACCTATTAGACATTAAATCTCATGGTCATGGCTTCTAAATGACTACATATTCTAATGTAAGTTTGATTATTTCGACAATTATTTTAATAATATGGGTTGAAGATTTTAGTTTAAATTAGATAAATGTAAACATGTACAAGTTAGGCAAATCGTCTTTTTGAAATTCATGTTCATAATGTACAAAAAGACAATATTAGAACAAAATTTATTGACATAGTAATTTAGACCATTTTTTCAATTACATACACAAATATCTATGGAGAATAATATTCAAATCCAAATATAAATTTAATCTAGGCATGTTGGTGGTGGCATAATTTTAATAATTACATACAAACCTTAACTAATTAGCCGTACTTATCTACCACACGTACATTTAACACATGAGTTGAAAAATATAATAAATGCAGTTAACACGTTACTTTCCCTCCCCTTCGACTATCCCCAATTTCATTATTATTATGCAGAGTAGAGTTTACAAGATTATTACAAAATTAAAACAAAAGATAAATGAATAAATAATTTAAAAAATATAAATGAAATAATGACATCTTAAACTTTCGTTCGCAACTCCTTGTGTCTTGAACTTTGAAGTTCAAACCCTGCTAAATCATAAAGAAAACACAACCAATATACAAATATATAAAGAGATATATCATGATTATATAATTTTGCTACAACAAAGAAAACAAATAAAGCGAGAACACATTTTAAAATAATAAACCAATATATCAAAGAAAGTGGGAACTAACCTGGATAATTCATGTATTTATTTTGATAAGATATAAGATATAAGAACCTAAAGTAAAGACAATATAATAAAAATAGGAAAAGAAGTACTAACCGATTAATATGAGTTTTATTAATATGCCAACGAAAAGTGGTAGCAATATCCGAGATCCAAACAAGTCAAAGTAGCAAAGAGGCAAAAGAAAGAAGTTAAATGCAATTAAGTATTTTGTTAAAAGCTTCGTTGAGTTCTAGTGTGCTGTGTTTGTTCTTGTTTTGTGTTCTTGCCTCTTTTTTTTCTGTGTTTGCTCTTGTGTTTCTTCTTTCTGTCTCTTGTCCTTTCAAAAAAATATGAAAGATCTTTTTTTTATAGTGATAAGAAGAAAATTAAGAAAAAACAAGAAAATCAAGGAAAATCTCAGTACCAATTTAGTCAAACTTTTTTTTCCAATAAGTCATAAGAAGAAAATGCATATTTCAAAAGGAAGTGACAAACTTTTCAACAACAAAATCAACCAAGATTCTTAACAGCAAAATCAATCAAATTTTCAAACACCAAATCAATTCAAATAAAAAAATATGAAAAAGTCAAGCTTAAAAGATAACTAAGCCTAAAAGTCCAAAACTCATGCTTAGAGGGGTCCACTATCAATAAATTATAGAAAAATAATCAATTAGGCAACAATAAAGTAATATTTAACATAAATAGAATAACAAATATCAGTATCAATTACCCATATTATGAAAAGGAAAAATTATTAAAGAATATTACATCTTATCATAATCAGACTTCGAAATTAGATAATCAATTGACAAATTGAATTTTCAACAATTACACTAACACCAAGATGTGTAAAACACATACCCAAATTAACAAGACTAATCAGACAGAGATGAAGGTTTCACCTATTTTCATAGGAGTAAACCTAGCATAGAATACTAACTAGAAGTTAATAAAACTTAACATCAAACAAAACTTATTTCATATTTTAGAGTCACTCGAGGACGAAACTTTGAAACAGATCCAACAGCCCACACACATAATCTAAATTTTTAGTAAGCAAACCAATTTTGTGTGTCAAAATCATAGACCTGAACATGTGTGTGCAACAATAACAATTTAGAAGAACATGTATGGACAAACATCAACCAAAACTTCAGTAAACTCAAACTAAACATCAAAATCTAATAATAAACTAACAGAAAACTAAAATTTAAAGTGATAGATTTTGAGATCGAAATGAACATACCTAAGACGGATCTTAAGATCCGTCTTTGACAAGTAATCTCCGATCGATTTGGACTTGAACCATGGCGGCGTCACTGGCCGGAGTTGTCGTTGCTGCTGCGTCTCTTCGCCGGTGGAGCTCGTTGTTGCAGTTGTTGCTGCTGGAGGCGATGAAGGTGAGGCGTGATGGTGGCGCATTGAGAAGAGAGAAGGCGAGGTGGTGGTGAGGGTGGAGGTGCGACGGCTTGTGTGTGTCTTCTCTTCTCTTTGGTGAAGATGAAGAGTATAGAGAGAAGTTAGGGGGAGAGAGTTAGAGAGATAGTGAGGCCTCTTTTTTTTTTCTTTTTTCTTTTTCTTTTTTTTAGAAAGAGGAAGAATAAGATAGTTTAGGGTTTTGGGGTGTGAAAGATAAGAATGAATGGGAGCCTTCCGATCAATCAAACGAACGGATGAGATTGAGATAAATAAAATAAAATAGACTACATTAAATTGGATTAGGCTATAATTATAATTAGTTATAAAAAATAAAATGTCATCTAATTAATTATCAAATACATGTTGAATAAGTAAAATCATAAATTTATCAAGTAATACTATTATATATATAAAGTAAATATGCATGTACATACAATATAAAATATATGCGTATATATACATATGTATATATAAAATGCCACATGTATATAATATGTACTAAAAATAGATGTGTAATATATATTAACATAAACAAGTAAAATATCTATTAAACTTAAATAATAATCTTTTTATATACATATGTAACATAAAACATATTAAAATAAATATGTAATACGTATATATTAATATGAATAAATAAATTATAAAATAAACTTAGTGAAGTAGTATATTTTTATATAAAGAAAATACACACGTATACAATATATACTAAGTAGTGCGAAAAAATATTTGAACATACGAAGATTGTTACTTTAATTTTCTAATTAAGAATACCAATAATGGAGATAAAAGTAATAATAATGGTAATGATGGTTATAGTAATAATAATAACGAATGGAATGTCGTAGAAATAAAAATGTCAAAAATATATGGTTTATTGGGTGAAACTAAATATAAATTTATATATATATATATATATATATATATATATATAATTATTTATTTATTTTTTTAAAAAATGCTTATCTATTAAGATAGTGATTCGAAGAGTAATTATAGGTCGGTCAAAATTGGGTGTCGACACCTATTCCTCCCTTCTCTTAAAATGGCTTAATGTAAGTGAAACGATATGGGAGATGAGTTAGAGATAGTTCCATTTATAGATTCTGAATGTAACTCATGACTTGTACTCACTTTTGAATGATAAGGGCCTTGAAGTAGTTGAACAACGACCCTTGAGCCTTCTATAGGTTGAATAGTGATGGGATGTGTAAGGTATAGGAGCTCTTGAGCATACTTTATGGTGATACCTGAGGGATGTTTGATATGTTACAGAGTTTTATGTGCACGTATATGCATATTTTGCTATGTAGGGATCGGGCCGTACGTTCCTCGGCATATTACATTATATAGGGATCGGGCCGTACGTTCTTCGGCATATTACATTATATATGGATCGGGCCGTACGTTCCTCAGCATCACTATACGATATAGGGATTGCGCCGTCGTACCTCAGCATTATCATACGATATATGGATCGGGCTGTCCTTCCTCGACATTATTACATGATATGCAGATCGGGCCGTCGTTCCTCGGCATGTACTTGCTATGTACATGGATCGGGCTGTACGTTCCACAGAGCTAATGGCATACATATGCCTATCATGATAGATGATGTATTGGTAACACCGAGTCCCCTAGCGGGCCGGGTACAGGGTTGATGGGGGTATACACGACTTCAATTTATAAGATACATGTATTGTAGTTCTGTGAATGTTATGCTTGTCCCTTGCATCCCTATGTTAGTTGTGTCCTCTTTATGGTGTTTTATACTTTACATACTCAGTTCATATGTTGCAATAACCCCCTTTCTTCGGGGGGTTGCGTTTCATGCCCGCAGGTGCAGATACAAGTTTTGGAAGTCCGCTAGCTTGGGATTCTGCTCAGCCAATTTGGAAGAAGCTCTGTTGTATCGGAGCCTAGTTTTTAGTACTGATCCTTGGTGTATGTATTACTTTCATTTATTCAAAGGTACGACGAGGGCCTTATCCCGCCATATTTCATCGTCACTACTCCATAGAGGTCTGTGGACATGTATATGTGGGTTGTATGTGTAAGTTTTGTTAAGTTGGGTCTACATGATGTATTATACAAGTATGTGTTATGGCAGATTTATCGGCTTGCGTTCCCTTTCATATTATGATATGAATGAAAGAGGCTACATATATATGAAACGCTATGACCCATTGAGGTTCTCATGTACATTATCATATTGCTTGTAGTCCGATTTGACTACACCTGACTTATGTGCATATGAGGGTCCAGGTTGAACCCCAGTCACGGCCTATGGGGTTGGGTCATGATAAAAGTGGTATCAGAGCAGTTCGTCCTCGGAATGTCTACAGACCATGTCTAGTAGAGTCTTATTTATCGGTGTGTTGCGTGTCACATCTATAAACAGGAGGGTATAGGACATTTAGGATGTTACTTTTCTTTTATATCTCAGATCGTGCAATAGAACTAAGTCATAGGAAGTGAAATTCCTTATACTAATCTCTAATTTCAGCAAAAGGACAACATCGATAGAAGAAAGTGACTGACGAGATTGGAAGTTACAAAGCATGCAGGTAAGCCAAGGCACGAAAGATATGTGACAGGTGAGGTATTGAAATACGATTGACATGTAATGTCAAAAATTGAAATGAAAAGTAAATGGAAAGTCTAACAGACGCAGTTCGAGTTGGACATACGAGGTAAGTCCATCATTTTATAGTATTGTTAATATTGAAAGCCCTGTGTGGCTGCGATATGAGATGATATTGGAAGCCCTGCGTGGCTGTGATATGAGATGATATTGGAAGCCCTGTGTGGCTGTGATACGATATGAATATATATGTTGGCCCCGTGAGGCATTGTTGGCATTTTCTGCATGCAGGTTTGAGATAATCAAAAATATAGAGGAAACTTTGCCCAAATTTTCCCAAGAACAAAAAAAAGGGAAAGAATGAGATAGAAGTTCGTAATACGTCTTGGAAGTTGATACCGATAGGGTGAACTTATTATGTTAAACTAAACCTGAAAGATGTACCCTCCAGGTTATCCGTGAGGGGCACTACTTCTACTTGGGGAGTTTTATTTCGAACAAAGCCTATGTGAGAAGCAAAGTTCAGAATTCATTTGAGAAGAACCAAGATATTTTCCAGGCGTATTTTTGCCTTAGGAAAAGCTCATGCTGAAGGGCAAAATGTCCAGCAGTTGAGTTTCACTTCCATGGAAAGGTACAAGGCCCTCAACCCCTAGTTGTGAACTTGACAATTTGTTCGCGACTCAAGAATAAGCTTAGAGGGAGATCAAGTGAGTCAAGTGCTAAAAAGTACTGTGGGGCTTATTGGATTCTAGTTCCCTTCGGGCGGTGGTTGAAGAATGTTTCATGACCACATTTTACTAGTTCTCGACCTATTAATTGGAGGTGTAACTTGCGATCGAAAAACATAAATTCGTGGGCTGTTCAAGGTCAGGTGTTAGTGATAAAATGCTAAAGTAATTTAGAAGGTCTTGTGATACTAAGGGATGATTTAGACAAAGGTCAAGGTTGCTAGCAAGGATAGAGATGGTCGAACACAAATAGTCAAATTTTTCAGGTCGCTCGACTCAGCAGGGTACTATATCTAGTTTTGGTGGTGGTCAGCATTAGAAGAGGTTTTGTCACGACCCGACCTAGGGCCTAGTTGTAACAAAGAGATCAAAACCCCAGAGGGATCCAACCAAGCCTCTTTACATATTGTAAGCATGCATAAGTAAAGTAAAGCGGAAATAACATAGGAGAAAGAGAGTCAAACATGAAATCATAAAGAGAGTTTAAGCTCGACTACATAGACTCTATATCATATGTCCAACAATGCCTTTACTAGTTAAGACGAGCGGGGTCTAAGATATATCCCTAGCTCACCCTCAATATGAATATAAAAAAAGTCTTTGAAACAAAATAAACTCATAACTCGTCCTCAATAGATGAGGACTCATCAATCTTCGTAGGATAGCAACTCAACTAGCCACGTGTGGAAGGAACGTGATCCTCAACCCCTACATTATGAGATAATGTAGGCAATAAATATGCGTTAGTACATTTGAATGTACTAAGTATGTGGGCATGCCATGCAATATAAATCACAAGATGAAATGATCAAATAACGTATATGATAAAAGAGTATATGTAAAGTCATGAGAAAACATAAAGATCAAAGCATTTAAGAGACATAGTCAAAATTATAAGAAAACATAAAAGGAATATACATATGTGGGATAGAACCATAACCGACAATAAGACCATGCGAGCTATAACATGGAATCTTAATGTCTCCCCATAAGATGAAAGAAAGGGGAATCTACTTGCCAATGTAGACTCTACTCCGCTAGGCGGGTCATGAACATGTGCTATATGTGGATCAACTCGCTAAGTCATAAAGGCAAATCCTACAGTGGCACATAGTTATGAGATAAGAGACTCTATAAAAGGACCCCATAGGTCAGCCCCCACCTCAAGACTCATTCGATGCTAAGTCAAATCTCATGAAATACATAACGTAGTAATCATACTTAACATATGTCATAAACTTGTTCATAGGTTTAAAACTCATAGAATAGCTCATTTTCATGTCATAATTGCAATGTGAGAAAAACCTTTCAACATTACAAACTATATTTGCATAATTCATGTCATTAGGTTCCTAGGTCACCAATTAAGGAACCTAAGTCACCTTTCTTCATAACTTGCATGAAACTCATATCTTGAACATAATCGTAATCTATAATCATAGTTCATACTTGAATTTAGGGTAAAACTTGCATACATAGTCACTTTGATTGAAAACCATGAAAGCACTTTGAAAATCATTGAACTTCCTAATCATACTTCATGTAAATCATCATTGAAAATAGTTTCATACATGGAAATTCATAATTTAACTTGAAATCATACAATTGATGTAGAATCATGCTTATAATGATAAAATAATAATTAAAATTTAATTCAAACAATCCAATACAATTCATCAAAACTAGGGTTGAGAAGTAATTGAAATTCAAGAGATCTTTTGAGGAAACCTTGTGACTCCATGAGTGAAAGCAACCCATGGATCAATTTCCACATGCCTTGATAAAATGAACTCAGAAATTGAAGAGGAACCTTGATGAACTTGAAACCCTAGCATGAAATTGCGGGAGGAACTTGATAGAGATTTGATAGTCTTGACTTAGGGAATTTAGGAGAATTAATTAAAATAGGAGGGGAATTTGAAGAGTTGGGTAACTATTGACATTTAACTGGGCCATAAAAGTGTCTAGGTTCATTGAACCGAACTTGGTCAAAGATAGAAATACCCTTCATTAAACTTTGGATTTTGGACCTAAGAATGGGACTCTATGACTCGTAGTCTTGAGGAAAGTCACCATTTTTGAGAATTTCTCCTTAGTTCCAACTTTCCAACTTTTAGTGTCTTACAGGTTTTATGCATTTCAAACTCAACAGGATCGGGAGGATTCCCCTAATGTGGTTACTGATATGTTACGAGTCTTTTATATTAATGTTTATGCTTTGTTAGATCCTGAAGAACATCTTCGTTTTGTGATTCCTTATGTTATTATTAAATTTGATGTCAGTTTCAAAATCCTATTAGAACCTTTCTTAGTCTCTACTCCTCTCAGTGATTCATTTTTTGCTAATCGGGTTTATAAAAATTGTCTGATCTCTATTTTTCTTAAAATCCCCCCAGTTTATCTCGTAAAGTTAGATATGGCTGCTTTGATGTTATTCGTAGTATGTATTGGTCTCATACTTTTTATGCCTCTATTGACTATAGAATCCAAGTGGCTAAGTTACAGTTTCCAAATGAACTAGTCATAAATTGGAAGGGTAGCAATTCAACATTTAAGGGTTAGTTTATCTCATGCCTTACATATAGCATCCCCTTTGGGAGGATGCCACCTACGAAGCAAAATATAGTTTTTTTATAATCTCAAATAGTCAACATAATTAGAAAACTTATTTTAAAATTCCATTTCCAATTCGACACCATTGCGGATCCATAAAATACACAAAACTCAAACTAGTAATTATCACAAAACTATTATCTTCCTTTGTGCATAATGACAAGTCAAAGTATAAACAGCACATGACATGAAGTGAGTTAAAAGCACACTCCAAAAATAGCAAAACTAGTCACCCTGTTCAAGTTACAAGCATCTGGTTTTGTTTTCACAAGCCTTCAAAATTTCATACATAACTGCCACATGTATCCTATACAAGTCCCCAAAATATTTACAAAACTAGATGGATATGCAGATGTGATCTTCACAAGGGCTTCAAAAATCTACTCCAAATGGTCATCTTCACATCTCGTCCCACATATTACCTACGATAGAAAACAACTATCGCTAAGCATAAAGCTTAGTGGTGTATAAACTTTGGGCTTGGAGTCATTAAACTCTTCAATTTCCTTGTTCGTCGCAGGTGGCTCAATAGGATAAAAGTAAGCCCAAGTGAAAAAGTATATCAAAGTATCGAATACAAACCTTGAAGAGTTTCAAAATATCAATATTAATATTCAAAGGCTCAAGTATCAAGAAAGCTTACAATTCAATTCAAAAGAGTTGTCAAATAATCAATTACGCCCAATATATACATCATGCCTTCACACTAAGCACAATCAGTACCAAGACAGACCGAATCTCCGAAATCAAGAAGGACCGAAGCCCATATCAAGAAGGATCGTCACCCAATATCTAGAGAATCAAGAACCATATTGAAAGTGGCTTTCCACTTGTACTCGAAAATGGACGAAATTCCATCGTCAAGACAAAATGTAAATCCAAATTCAAGATGGGAAAGATCTGAATCAAGAAGCATGCCAATATTGAGGACAAGTCACTGTAACAAGAAGGACAAAGTCCCAACAGGAATGCAAAATGACCAAGCAATTCGTACAAGTGGGCGATTTAGCAAAAGTTTTGCAATACTTGAGATAATAATCATACCAAGATATAAGACAAAGAGTAAGAAAATAACCCATCAAGATACTTCAAATTTCGGAAAGTAAGATATTCCAAGTTCAAATTTATACACGAACCTTGGCGTTTTAGCACATAACAAGTTCTACCACAACTCGGGGAGTTCAATTCATCTACGCCATAGACCAACCAAAGTCCACTTCGTCATACAATTCCCCTTAGCTTGTATAAGAGAATATATACCTTAAATACACAATCAAATACCTACTTAAGTTTAACAGTCCCATTATATCGAAACTAAACATGAAATCAATGAAAATCAACCCAAACTATCAAAACAAGAGTTCTGGACAGCCTACTGTCTTGTCTTGTTGCTCAATTTCAAAGGGGTAAATGGGGGAAGTAGGCTTTATGGCCTCAATGAAAGTTATATACATGTGTCTTAGGGTAGCATAAAATTTTGAATCACCCCTATAGAAATTTTGTACAAAAAGATATGCCCAAAATACCAACAGCAGTCCATGTAGGATTTTCAAAACAAAATCTGGGCAACACCTCCCCTATACTTCATCACCCTTTTCCGAGCAGATAAAAGCAAAAATGGGTTTTAGAGCCAAAATAAAAGTTATATCCCTATGAAATCTTTCCAAAACATCTTGAATAACTCAAAACGAAGCTTTACACAAGGATTCATACTAATATTACTAACGGCACTCCCATCCAAAAACGGGTTTGCTAACAAAAAAAAGAACCTCAATCTTACCTTAACAAGTGGGTCTCTCAAGTTGGCTAAAATATATGGTGTGCACGTTAATCTCCTCTTATTCTTACTTTCTCTCAAATTTTCTCTAAGTTTCTAAATGTAAAAGATGAACAAATGAGAACCCTTAGTCATTAGTTGCCTTATATACTTCTCCCTTGATAGTGACACGTGTCATCCCCTAAGGGTGACACATGTCCGAATCTTAGGCTGCCACCTCATTCCATGCATCCACCCCATGGCTTCTATGTGGCGGGGTGGGGTCCACCCAAGTAGGTGCGTCACCTACTCATTCCAAGTAGGTGTGTCGTCTCCTTATTCCTCTTTCGTGGGTTCGAAATCTCGTCTCACTTTAAAAATCTATGAAATCCTTGCTACTTAAGCTCGACATGTACTCAAGTAGCTTTGTTATGTAAGACATCCAAGTCGGTAGCTTATGCAAGTAGGTTGATTACCACGACCCATTATTTGGCCTCCAACTCCTTCCAAATCCCTCTAGACCTATTTCCAACCATTGCTACTCATATAGAACTTCATAGATAACATGGATCACATGACAATCCTTTAGAAAAAAACATAAAAAGAAAATTGGGGTGTTACATTACAGCTCAAAAGAAGATTTCTAAAGGTTGCATTTATCATCTAGTAAGGGATAGGAATATGAATTTCAAAACCCCTACTCTTGAGTCAGTTCATGTTGTAAATGAGTTTCAGGAAGTGTTTCTCATTGATCTTCTTGGTATTTTTCCAAAAGGAAAGTCGAATTATGGAATTAACCTTTTTCTAGATACCCAATCTATCTCTATTTATCCTTATAGAATGGATACGAAAAAACTTAAAGAGTTGAAAGAACAAGTTAAAGGAATTTTAAGATAAGGGTTTCACTAGATCGAGTATCTCTCCATGGGGTGCTTCAGTACTCTTTGTTCAAAAGAAAAATAGTTATCTTCACATGTGTATTAATTATCGTTAGTTGAACAAGGTCACAATAAAGAATAAGTATCCTATCCGAAGGATTGATGATTTGTTCGATTAGCTTCAAGGTGCTAGTTATTTTTAAAAGATTGATCTTCGATCAGGCTTTTATCAACCTAGAGTGAGAGTACATAAAATTCCAAAGACAACCTTTAGAACTCGGTATGGTCACTATGAATTTTTGTTTGTCTTTTGGACTAATGAATGCTTCTACAACTTTTATGGATTTGATGAATAGGGTGTTCAAAAAATACTTGAATATGTTTGTCATTATTTTTATCAATAACATTTTTATCTATTTTCAAAGTGAGAATGAGCATGCCGAGAATTAAAGGATTGTCTTGTAATTTCTCACAGATCGTCAATTGTTTTCTAAGTTTGCAAGTGTATTTTTGGGTTAGGTTGATTGTGTTTCTTTGCCATATTTCTTCCAGTGATGGTATTCAAGTTGATCCTAAGAAGACAGAGACAATTAAGAATTGGCCTAGACCTCTTTTTCACTCGTACAATTGGAGTTTCTTGAGTTTAGTAGTTACTATGGATAGTTTGTGGAAGGATTTTCCTTTATTTCTTCACCTTTGACTACTTTTGAATCAGAAAAAGATGAAATTCCAATAGTCTAAAGCATGTGAGAAGAGTTTGCAAGAGTTGAAAGATTGACACACTTCAACCTTAGTTTTGGCTCTACTAGAAGGTCATGATGATTTTGTTGTGTATTGTCATGCCTCGAGGATTGGTATCGATTGTGTGTTGATGTAAAATTGTAAAGTGATAGTCTATGCTTTTAGGCAGCTTAAGGTTCATGAAAATAATTACCGACTCCTGACTTGGAGTTAGCGGCAGTTGTATTTGCTTTGAAAATATAAAGAAATTATCTCTTTGGTTTACATGTGGATGTGTTCACCAATCATAAAATTTTTCAATATATTTTAAAGCAAAAGTATCTCTAATCTTCATCAAAGAAGGTAGCTTGACTTGTTGAAGAATTAGGACATGAGTGTTCTTTACCATCCAAGAAAGGCAAATATGGTTGCCGATGCTCCTAGTAGGTTATCCATGAGTAGTGTTGCTCATGTTGAAGATGAGAAAAAAGAGTTGGTTCATGACGTGCATAGATTATCTCATTTGGGTGTTCGCTTGATTAGTTTTGAGGATGGTGGTGTTATTGTGCAAAATGACTCAGAATTATCTATTGTGTCAGATGTGAAGGTGAAACAAGATAGTGATTCGACTTTGGTTGAATTAAAGAAATTAGTTTTAGAAAAAGCAATTGAGGGTTTCTCCCAATTGAGAAAGGGCGTGCTTCATTACCAAGGTTGCTTATATGTTTCGGATGTTGATGGTTTGAGGCAACATATAATGTCAAAAGCTTACAGTTTCCGGTATTCTATTTACTCGAGATTCACTAAGATGTATCATGATTTGAGGGAAGTTTTATTGGTGGAATAAAATGAAGAAGGATATTGCAAAGTTTGTGTATAAGTGTCCAAATTGTCCACAAGTAAAGGTTGAGCATCAAAATTGGGAGGTTTGGCTCAATATAGTGAGATTCCTACATGGAAATAGGAAGATTTGAATATGGGCTTCATTACAGGCTTACCTCATATGTGTAGTCAACATGATTCAGTTTGGGTAGTTATATACCGAGTGACTAAGTCAACACATTTTTTTCTATTTAAAACTTCTTATTTAGCCGAGGATTATATTAGATTCTAATTCCAGAGTTGGTTAAGTTGCATGGTTTTCCATGGTCTATCATCTTAGACAGAGGTATTTGGTTTACTTCTTAGTTTTGGAGTTTGTTTTAGAAGGGTCTTTATACTCAAGTTAAGCTTAGTATAACATTTCACCCTCAGACCGATGGTCAAGCCGAATGGACTATTTAGACTTTGGAGGACATGTTGAGGGCATGGGTAATTGAGTTCAAAGGAAGTTGGGATGAACATTTGCCATGAATTTAGTTTGCCTAGAACAATAGTTGCCATTCAGGTATTCAAATGGCTCCATTTGAGGCTCTCTATGGTAGGAGGTGTAGATCTCTAATTAGGTGGTTTGAGGTTGGAGAGGTCGCTTTGATAGGGTTCAAGTTTCTTTGTGAAGCTATGGAAAAAGTTAGCCCCGTGAGGGAGTGGTTAAGGATTGACCAAAGACAATAGAAATCCTATGTGGATGTAAGAAGACAAGAGCTTGAGTTTGAATTTAACGAATGACTTTACTAGAAAATCTCGCCTATGAAGGGTTTGATGTATTTTGGTAAGAAAAGAAAGCTTAGTCCCCATTATGTAGGCCCATACAGACTTTGAAGCATTTTGGTAAGGTGTCTTATGAGTTGGAATTTCCTTCAAATTTGGCATCAGTGCATTCGGTATTCCATGTTTATTTGTTGAAGAAGTGTATTGATAATTCTACTTCGACTGTGCCATTGGAGAGTGTTGGTGTGAATGAAATTCTATTTTATGAAGAGGCTCTGGTTGAGATTTTTGATCGTCAAGTTTGAAAGTTGAGGAATAAGGAAGTTGCTTCCGTGAAGGTTCTTTGGAGGAATCAATTAGTTGAAGGTGCTACTTGGGAGGCTAAAGCCTATATGATGTCCCGATATCCTCATCTCTTTTCCTCCGCATCAATTTCAACTTGATGTATTATTTCCTCATGTTCACTCTTTTGGATTCATGTGTATCAGTCATTCTTATGTTTTCATATGAATGCATGTTCATGAAATCAACATTTAAAGTCATGCTTTATCTTAGGTTAGTTACTCCTTCATTTTATGCATTTTGATGTGTTTTGCATTCATGTTGGGTTGTTAGATCTCTTTCCCTACTCTATTCATGCTAGCTCGAGTCTCATTCGAGGACGAATGTTTCCAAGAGAGAGATATTGTAACAATTTGAAAGTCAAAAGTGTTGCTGGTGCACTAGTTCTACGAGCCCCCATATGAAAGGTAGAAGGTTCTATGGGCCGTAGAAATTAGTCTTGGAATAGGTTTATGACTTGGGAAAAAATCTAGTTTCAAAAGATGATTGCACGAGGCCTACCTACGAACCAAACAAGGTCTTACAGACCATAGGAGGGCCTCGTAGGAAAAGTCATGAAGTTGGAAAAAAATTCAAGTCTCAGAAGTTGACCTACGAGCCAACAGGATTTTCCATACTTGGACCTACAACCTGTAAGTGGTCTCGTAGGAAGAGATTCAGATATGGAATATTTGAGAGCTGGCAGAACGAAAGGGCCTATGACTCGTAGGGTTTTCTACAGACCGTAGGGTGGTTCGTAGATGAAGATTCAGAGGATGATTTGAGAACTCAGTAGGACGAGTACATCTATGACTCATAGAAGAGTCTACGACCCGTTGGGAGTGGCCATAGATTGAAGTAGAGAAACATAGAATTTTTGCCTAATTTCCACCAGTCTACTCAAGGATCCATATGAGGACCTACGACCTCAGGTGGAGTCTGGAGGTCACCTCTAACAGTTTAATTCCACGGATATTTTAAACATTTCCCATTATTTTAATACTTAAGCTACATCATTTTATAACTATTTCATAAGACCTATAACTACCCAAACCCTTCAAAATTCCTACATTCCCACTCATCACTCAAAACCCCAAAAGCTTTTTAAAAAATTCTATGTCAAGGTTATCTCCTTCATCAAGCTAGGGTTCTAGGATTCAAGTCTCCTCTTTCAATTTCAAGCTAGGATTCCATTGATCTATGTGTGAGTTTTATCCATGGATCCATTTCATCCATGGAGTCCCAAAGTATTTTCAATTCCTCTTTATGATTTCTCGCTAAACCCTAGGTTTTGGATGAATATGTATTGGGTTCAATCAATTATAATTTTATTCATTCTTTATGATGTAATTATGTATAAGACCCCGAAAGTTGGAAAGACGAAAAATGAGGAACAAAAGATGAAATTCTTGTAAAATGCAGCTTTTTGCACCAGGTGGCATTCATGAGACCCATTACGGGCCGTGAAGATCCCAAAGGGCCATGCAAAGCCATTGTGTTCCATGCCCTGTCAATTGGGTTTCAGAAGTAAGAACTACGGGGGCCACTACTAGCCATGGTAAGAACCATGGAACGTTATGGCTCCCGTGTTGGACACCCGTATAGGCCTCCTGTCAGTGTCACTTCCATGACCCATGTTAATGGACCATATTGACCTCCAAGGAATTTGAAGGTCTCTATGGAGGAGGTCCAGAAACCATCCATGCAAGTCCAAGGCAACCACCACGGACCGTGGTGCACACCACGTACCGTGGTGCCCATAACAGGTCGTGGTGGGTCTCGTGGTGGGAAACCTTCCAGAACCCCTTTTCAGAAATTCTAAGTCCCTCACCAAGGAGGCGACCACGGACAGTGGTGACCTTAACGATCCATGGTGAAGGTCCACCCTTAGTTCCGGATCTAGTTTTAATGAGGATTATTTTAGTCTTTTCCCTATGTTTCATTAATGTATGTGGACGATTTTTGGGACTAAGTTCCTACTTATTACCTACCCTAAAGTCTTCTAACCCTCATACTCTCTCCATAATCCCTAAATCACAAAACCTTCTCTCTCAAGTTTTCTCTCAAGGTATTCTTCTTCCTCAAGAAATTCAAGGGATCCTTTCAAGATCACGCTTTCATTCTCTTCAATTTAGGGCTCATCAAGTTCAAGGTATGTGGAACTTCATCCATGGGTACATTTCACCCATGGAATCCCAAAGATTTCTTCTCAATTCTCTTATGATTTCTTCAATTAAAAGTCCTAATTGCATGAGTTTCATTGGGTCTTCTCCATTATGATATTCTTGAATGTCATTAGTCTAAGTATTCATAATTCACATCATATTGCATGATTTCAAGTTGAATTTCAATGACCCATGATATATGCTAGTTTCAAGTATGATTTTGAGATATGGTCATGATTTTCAAGTTATATTCTATGAAAGTTTTATGCTATGAGTTAAAGATGATTTATGCCAAGAAGTTCATGTATGATGATTCTAGGATGTTTCAAGCAAAGTTAAAGATCGGAAAAGTTAAGTCCCTAAAAATGTTTATGATCAAATATATGTAATGATGGAAGGCCTACACCCACATTGCATGAGTTATATGATAGATATGCAAATCTTATGGTTTTACTATGATGATGTTAGATAAGATATTTTTATGATGTTTTATAACGATGGATTGATAGATAATTACTATCTTTCCATATGATATTTATGATCATGTTTTATGAGGTCCATTGGGATATTGACTAAGCACTGGTGTTCATTTGGTAATGCAGTTAGTTATCAAAGGGAATCTTAGTAGCAACTTTTACTCTCAAACTATGTTGCCCGCGTAGGTTTGATATGCCAATATGGCGAAGCTAGTGAATCTACATAGCCCAATTAAAGCGTTACTTAATGGATTATGCCTGGTAAGATAGCCGCCCCTGTCGCGATACATGAGTCATCGCATTCCATGTATTAGCTCGCATTGTCTTATATGTCAGTTAAAGGTCATATCCCACACAATTTCAGTTGAGTTGTGATTTCTTATGATGAGTATAAGATTCTTTTGATGCATTGACCAATGAGATAAATGTTTTAATATTTTCACTACTTTACACATGTTTTAAAGATACTGGTTTCGCATCCCATGATTCATATTGATTATGTCCTATATTTATTGTTCATGCATATTCTCACATATTTAGTGCATTCCATGTACTAATACATACTTTTTCCCTACATTGTATCATAATGTAGGGACCGAAGATCACATTTATCCTCCTCCCGCTCATGTCTAGAGTTTTTCTATTAGCTCCTTACTGTTGGTGAGTCCTCAAAGTTCGAGGACATATCACTTAATTCTTATCTTGACAATTGTTACTTCATTCTCTTATGTTTTCTATTTGGGTGATCTAGGAGCTTTTTTTATACCTCATCGAGTACTTAGAAGCATGTTAGATAGCTGAAGAGTCTATGTTGTCATTTCTCATTTTGAGATTTATGTTTTATTTGAGACTATGCTTCCATATTGTTATTTTTGTTTATATATTTCATGTACCTTAAATATGCTCATAAATGTTATGCTAAGAGGCTTGGTTGGAGTCCTTCGGGATTTTAATTGTCGTGTTATGACTAGGCTCTAATTCGGGTAGTGACATACTTGGTATCAGAGCACAATGTTCAAATTTCCTAGGGAGTCTAACATGCCATGTCAAGTAGAGTCTTGTTCATCGATGTGAATTGTGTCATATCTATGAATAGGAGTATATAAGGTGTCTTAGGATATACTTCACTTTTTTTTATGATATCATCGTGCTATAGAGCTGAACTCTAAGGTTTTCTCCTCTAACACTTTCTCTTTCCAATTACAGAATCACGCCTCCACGAAGAACTCCCGTTCAAAGGAATGTTAAAGAGGAGCCACAAGCTCTGAATGCTCTTTTGAATTATCAAGTGACTAATGCGGAGTTTCAAGCTGCTTTTCAAATGCTAGCCCAAGCCATGACTACTGAAGTAAATCAAAGGGTATATGCTCCTCAAGTTGTGACTACTCCTACTTTAAGGGTTAGAGACTTCACGATGAGGAAGCCTCCCAAGTTTTATGGGTACAAGTTTGACGAGGATCCCCAAGACTTTATCGATGAGTTGTACAAGATTGTGGAGATTATGGGAGTGTCTTCAGAAGAAAAGGTGGAATTGGTAGCCTACCAACTCAAGGGTACCAACCGAAAGGGTGGAAGATGGTCCTATAGGTTGGGAAAAGTTTAAGGTTGCATTTCTAGATCACTTCTTCCCACTTGAGTTAAGAGAGGCAAAAGTGTTGTAATTTATCAACCTTAAGAAAGGAAATATGAGTGTGAGGGAGTATGCCCTCAAGTTCACAAAGTTGTCAAAATATGCTCCATCTTTGGTAGCCGACTCTTGTGCCCGAATGAGCAAGTTTATTTTGAGAGTATCAGACATGGTTATGAAAAAATGCTGAAACGCTATGCTTATCAAGGATATAGTCTCATGACTTATACCGAACAAATTTAAGGATAAAAACTTAAGGAGTGGAATGCAAGGGAGTCCAAGAGGGCGTGTTTTGAATGTGGGTTTTCTCACAACAAGTTTGGTGGTGGAAATGGTCATTTCCGACAAGGTCAAAAGTTTCAAGGCCAAGGTTTTTTAAACATTCCAATTCCAAAATTTGAGAAGGATAAGGTGCCAAATGCTAAGGCACGAGGTGGAGCTTCGGGTGGTCAAGTTGTCCCTCCATGTAAGAAGTGTCGGAAAAACCATATAGAAGAGTTCTTAGTGGGATTGGATATTTGTTTCAAGTGTGGAAAGCCCGATCATCATGCTTAGGAGTGTAGGGGTGGGGCTAGGCCCCAAATTCAGACTCAGGCTACCGTTCATCTATATCAGCGTGTTACTACTTTGGGTGGCGATCAACGCCAAAACAGATTTTGATGCCCTTAAGACTTGTCAAGAGTTAGAGAATTTCCCCGATGTTGTGACTGGTATGTTGAAAGTCTTTGACTTTGATGTTTATGCATTATTAGATCTGGTGATACTCTATCATTTATTACTCCTTGTCTTTCTATAAGATTCATTGTTAGTCCCGAGATCTTGCTAGAGCCTTTTTCGGTCTAGACTCTGGTTAGTGATTCAGTTGTGTCTAAAAGAGTCTATAGAAATTGTCCAATTTCAATTTTTCATAAAGTCACCTCCATTAATCTTGTAGAGCTTGATAGGACTGAATTTGATGTTATTCTTGGTATGGATTGGCTTCATGCATGTTATGTTTCTATATGTTGTAGAACCCATGTGGTTAAGTTTCAGTTTCCTAATGAGTCAGTCCTATAATAGAAATGTAATAATTACGTGTTTAAAGTAAAATTCATCTCATGCCTTAGAGCTCAAAAAATAATTTCCAAAGGTTGCATCTGTCATCTAGTTCGGGTTTGAGATAATAACTCCAAAAGTCCTACTCTTAAGTTAGTTTCAGTTTTTAATGAGTTTTTGAATGTTTTTCTTGATGAACTCCCAAGTATTCCTCCCAAAAGGGAAATAGACTTTGGTAGCGATCTCCTTCCCGATACCTAGCCTATCTTGATTTCTCCTTACTGCACGGCTCCACTAGAATTTAAAGAGTTAAAGGATCAGTCGAAGGATTTGTTACATAAGGATTTCATTAGACTGGGTATCTCTTCATGGGGTGCTCCAGTTATCTTTGTCAGGAAGAAAGATGGTTATCTCCATATGTGTATTGATTATCAAAAGTTGAACAAGGTCATAATTAAGAATAAGTATCTCATTCCATAGATTGATCACTTGTTCAATCAACTTCAAGGAGCAAGCTACTTTTCAAAGATTGATCTCCAATCGGGTTATCATCAACTCCGAGTGAGGGAGTATGACATTTTGAAAATGGCTTTCAGAACTCGGTATGGTCACTTTGAATTATTGGTTATGTCTTTTGGACTAACGAATGCCACTATAGTTTTTATGGATTTGATGAACAGGGTGTTCAAGCAATACTTGGATATGATTATGATTGTCTTCATTGATGATATTTTGATCTACTCTCAGAGTGAAGAACTGCATGCAAATCATTTGAGGATTGTGTTGCAAATTCTTAAGGACTATCAGTTGTATGCAAAGTTTAGCAAACGTGAATTTTGGTTAAGGTTAGTTTCTTCCTTGGTCATATTATTTTTGGAGAAGGAATTATGGTTGATCTAAAGAGACCGAGGTGGTTAAGAATTGGCCTAGACCATTGACTCTTTCTAATATTCATAGTTTCTTGGGCTTAGACAATTATTATAGATGGTTTGTGGAAGGTTTCTCTTCCATTGCATCGCCCTTGATTACTTTGACTCAAAAGAAGATAAAATTCCAATTGTCCAAGGTATGTGAGAAAAGCTTTCAAGAGTTGAAGGATAGGCTTACCTCTGCTCTGGTGTTGACTTTGCTAGAAGATTATGATGGGCTCGTCGTGAATTGTGATACTTCATGGGTTGGTCTTGGTTGTCTTCTAATGCAAAGTGGTAAGGTTATAATTTATGCTTCAAGGCAATTCAAGGTACATGAGAAGAATTACCCAACTCATGATTTGGAGTTGGCGGCGATGGTATTTACTTTGAATTTGTGGAGACACTATCTTTATGAAGTCCATGTCGATGTTTTCAATGATTACAAGAGTTTGCAATATATGTTCACTCAAATGTACTTGAACCTTCGACAAAGGAGATGGCTTGAGCTGTTGAAGAATTATAATATTAGTGTGTTATACCATCCAAATAAGGCAAATTTGGGTGCCGACACTCTTAGTAGATTGTTCTTGAACAGTGTCGCTCACATTAAGGATGAGAAGAAAGAGCTAGTGCAGGATGTGCATAGATTAGCCTATTTGGGTATTCGATTGGCTGATTTCGAGTATGGTGGTATTATTGTGAAAAATGGTTCTGAATCATCTCTTGTGGTGGATGTAAACTCAAAGCAAGATAGTGATCCTACTTTGGTTGAATTGAAGAAAGCGGTTGCCGAAAAAGCCATTGAGGCTTTCTCCCAAGGGGGAGATGGCTTGAAAGATATGATATTGTCCAAAGCTCATAGTTCGCAATATTTTATTCATCCCGGTTCCACAAAGATGTATCATATTTAAGATAAGAGTATTGGTTGAATGACATGAAGAGAGATATTGCAAACTTCTTGGCTAAATGTCCTAACTGTCAATAGGTGAAAGTTGAGCATAAAAAACTGAAAGGTTTGGCTCAAGACATTGAGATTCCTACTTGGAAGTGGGAAGCCCTGAACATGGACTTTGTTACTAGTTTTCCTCATACTCGTAGGCAACATGATGCTATTTGGGTGATAGTTGACCGAATGACTAAGTCAGCTAATTTTCTCCAAGTTAAGACTTCATATTTAATTGAAGACTATGCCAGGTTATATATCCGAGATTTGGTTAAGTTTTGTGGTATTCCATTGTCTATCATCTTGGATCGAGGTACTCACTTTACATCTCAATTTTGGAAATCCTTCCATAAGGGTCTTGGTACTCAAGTGAAGTTAGTACAACTTTCCATCTACAAACGGATGGTCAGGCTGAGCGTACCATTCAGACGTTAGAGGACATATTGAGAGCATGTGTTATTGACTTTAGAGGAAATCAGGATGATCATTTTCCATTGATAGAGTTTGCATATAATAATAGTTATCATTTAGCTTTGAGTTAGCTCCATTTGAGGCTTTGTATGATAGGTGGTGTAGACCCCCTATCGGTTGGTTCGAGGTTGGTGAAGTTGCTTTGATAGGACCCGAGTTGGTATTTGAGGCTATGGAAAAGGTTAGACTCATTAGAGAAAGATTAAAGACATCCCAAAATTGACAAAAGTCCTATTTGGATGTGAGAAGAAGGAAACTTGAATTTGAGGTTGATGATTTGGTTTACTTGAATATTTCACCAATGAAGGGTGTTATATATTTTGGTGAGAAAGGGAAGCTAAGTCCCTGATATGTTGGCTCATATCGGATTTTGAGGCGGATTGGTAAGGTGGCTTATGAGTTAGATTTGCCTTCAGATTTAGCATCGATGCATCCGGTGTTTCATGTGTCATTATCGAGGAAGTTTGTTGGTGATCCTAGCTCCATTGTGCTTTTAGACAGCATTGAGGATAAAGAGAGTTTTTCATATGAAGAGGTTCCAGTTGAGATCTTTGATCGGCAAGTCAGAAAATTGAGAAACATGGAAATAGCTTCAGTTAAAGTGTTATGGAGAAACCAAGAGGTAGAGGGTGCTACATGGGAGGTCAAAGCTGATATGTTGTCCCGATATCCTCATCTTTTTCTTTTGTGCCTAATTGAGGTATTTTGTTCCTTTATGATCCAATCAGCCCAAATTATGTGTTTCAATGTTCTCATAGTTTCATATGCATTCATGTTCATGAAATATGTTTTAAAGTCATGATTCAGCTTGAGATTAAAGATTTCATGTTTTATGCATTATCGAGATGTTTTGCATTCATGTTGGATTGTATGTTCCTTTCCTATTCTATTCATGCTAGCTTGAGTTCCATTCCACAATGAATGTTTCCAAGGAGGAGATATTGTAAGACTTTAGAAGATGAAAAAATGAAAAACGAGGAACAAAAGATGTAATTCCTGAAAAATACAGTTTTTTCCACCAGGTGGCCTTGACGAGACCCATTACAGGTCATGAAGAGAAAAATGGGTTGTGAAAATCCATCGTGGTCCTTTCCCTGTCAATTGGATTTCATAGATAAGGACCACGGGGCCATCACGAGCTGTGCTGCAAATCACAGACCGTTATGGCTCCCGTGTATACACCCCTGCATGCCTCCTGTCAGGGTCACCTCCATGATCCATGTTAACGGACCGTATTGACCTCCACGTACTGTGAAGGGCAACGTGGAGAAGGTTTTGAAACCATCCCTGTAAACCCCCAGAATGCAAGTCCAAGGCAACCACTAAGGAGGACCACCACAGACTATGGTGCCCAAAATGGGCCGTGATGGGTCTCGTGGTGGGCAACCCTCTAGAAACCCTTTTCAGAAATCCTAAGTCCCTCACCATGGAGGGGACCACGGACCGTGGTGACCTTAACGGTCTGTGGTGAAGGTCCATCCATATTTTCGAATCCAGTTTTAATGAGGTTTATTTTAGTCTTTTTCCTATGTTTCACTAATGTATGTGGATGGTTTTTGAGACTAAGTTCCTACTTATTAACTACCCTAAAGTCTTCTAACCCTTATATTCTCTACATAATCCCTAAATAACAAAACCTTCTCTCCCAAATTTTCTCTCAAGGTATTCTTCTTCCTCAAGAAATTCAAGGGATCCTTTCAAGGTCAAGCTTTCATTTCCTTCAATTTAGGGCTTATCAAGTTCAAGGTATGTGGGACTTCATCCATGGGTACGTTTTACCCATGGAATCTCAAGTATTTCTTCTCAATTTTCTTATGATTTCTTCAATTCAAAGCTCTAATTGCATTATTTTCATTGGGTCTTCTCAATTATGATATTCTTCAATGTCATTAGTCTAAGTATGCATAATTCACATCATATTACATGATTTCAAGTTGAATTTCAATGACCCATAAAATATGCTAGTTTCAAGTATGATTTTGAGATATGGTCATGATTTTCAAGTTATATTCTATGAAGGTTTTATGCTATGATTTAAAGATGATTTATGCAAAGAAGTTCATGAGTGATGATTATATGATGTTTCAAGCAGAGTTAAAGATAGGACATGTTAAGTCCCTGAAGATGTTTATGATCAAAGAAATGTAATGATTGAAGGCATACACCCATATTGCATGAGTTATATGATAGATAAGCTAATCTTATGATTTTACTATGATAAAATTAGATAAGCAATTTTTATGATATTTTGTAAAATAGATTGATAGATAGTTATTATTTTTCCTTATGATGTTTATGATCATGTTTTATGAGTTCCATTGAGATATTGACTAAGCACCGAGAGGACTTTTAGGTGGGGTCCATCCAAAAACGCAGTTAATTACCCAAGGGAATCCTAGTAGCAACCTTTCGTCTCAAACTACATTGCCTGTGCAGGCTTAGATATGTCAATATGGCGAAGCTAGTGGATCCACATAGCCCAGTTAAAGAGTTACTTAATGGATTATGCCCTAGCAAGGTAGCCTCCCCTGTCTCGGTGCATGAATCATCGGATTCCATGTATTAGCTCGTATGGTATTATATATTTGTTAAAGGTCCTATCCCATACAGTTTCAGTTGAGTTATGATTTCTTATGATGTTTATGAGATTCTTTTGATGCATTGAACAATAAGATAAATGTTTTAATATTTTCACTACTTTACACATGTTTTAAAGATATTGATCTTGCATCCCATGATTTATATTGATTATGTCCTATATTTATTATTTATGCAAATTCTCGTATACTTAGTGCATTTCATGTACTAACACATACTTCTTGCCTACATTATATCATAATGTAGGGACTAACGATCACATTCATTTTTCTTCCGCTCGTGGCTAGAGTTTTGCTGTTAACTTCTTATTATTGGTGAGTCCTCACAGTTCGCGCACATGACACTTATTTCTTATCTTGATAGTTGTTACTTCATATCTTATGTTGTCTATATGGGTGAGCTGGGAGCTGGTCTTATGCTCCCATCGAGTACTTAGAGGCATGTTAGATAGCTGAAGAGTCTATGTTGTCGTTTATCATTTTGAGACTTATGTTCTATTTTAGACTTTGCTTCCATATCATTGATTCTTATATATTTATTTCATGTACCTGAAGTATGCTCATAAATTTTATGTTAAGAGTCTTGGTTAGAGTCCTTTGGAATTCTAATCGTCGTGTTAGATTAGGCCGTAGGTCGGGTCGTGACATTATGCATGATAATCTTAATTATATATTTTGATGAATTTCTTATAAACCCATGCATTATGTCTATTTTATGATTATGAACTATATTTGAGAATTATGCATGCATCATGATTTATGAACTATGATTTTAACGATGCTTTTAGATAAAATATCAATGTGAACTTTATTAAAGCAAGTTTGATTCGAAAGGTGAAGTATTCTTATCATGAAGAATTTTCATGATTTTTTATGAACAAATCTATCATGATTTAGATGCTTAGATAAATATCTTTATGAAGATGTTATGAAATCATGATGTGTTGAAGGAGCTATTCTTATGATTTTCAACTATATTATGATGAATTTGGTCTTACAACATTATTACTATTTTCAAAGATTATGCTATGATTATTACTATTCTTGTTGACAATATTACCTAGCACTGAGTTGGACTAATGGTGATTACCCAGGTCCCAAAACTACATGCCCTCATAGGTTTCGCCTTAATTGTCCCTAACTAGTGGATCCACAAATAACTCATGTTAATAGTCTTTACATTGTCAAGTAGAACAATCTCTTTTTGGTGTGGGATGGATAACACTAGACTCCATGTTATAGCTCACATGGTTTACGTGTGTTACAATATTTCTCACTTATGTGATGTTAAGCTTATAATTTTCATACGAATATTGCATTGACCATATTTTATATTTCTAAAGTTATTTTAAAGGATTATGCTAGATTTTAGCTTGGTCATTGCATTATCATGGTTATGTCATGTATTATGTTATGTGTTGAAAAAGATGATTTAAAATTGATTTAGAAAAAAATCAATTTAAAAAGAATCGCTGAAAATTTTAATTTAAAAGACTTTAACAAAAATAAGTCTTAAAAATTTAGAGAAATCTGAGTAAGATGTTCCTATTTACTATTTTAAAAAGTTTTTTGCACTGAATATACCCGCTAACATGCGGTTATCTTGCATATCATGTTTTTGTACGCCTAGATTAAGCTATTGGGACACCTGTGTTTTGGATCTTAGGCCCAATTCATTTCTGTATATCACCGTATATCACTGTATAGAACCTTTTTTTCGCCTGTATTCCCTATTTAATGGTTGTATGTTGATGTATACAACTTGTTTTTATCCTCTGTATTCCATGTATAATGGTTGTATACTCAAAAATAATTAAGGTATTTTTGAGTTGCTATATATTAAAATTTCCCAAATTATATTGTATGTGATGTAATGATGTGGCCACGTGAAGGAAATTGTAGTGTAGGTGTGGTATGATTTTGGAAAGGTATAGTGAGGGGATTGGTTAGTTTGTTGTGTTGTAATGTTGTGTTGGTGTTGGGTTGGGAATTTGGGTTTAGGAACTTGGCCATTAGGTTGCAATTTTAGCCAATTTCAATAGCTAATTGCATTATATCTAAGCCAAATCGAGTTAATTAGGATAAATCAGACTAGTAATAAAATAGGATGAATCGACACTAATTAATTAACAAGCTTCTTAATTCTAACAAAACAAATTAATTAACTTAGTTATAAACTAATTAATTTGAAAATATAAGTTAATATTTAACGAAACAATTAATAAAATTAAATTTTTTTTGAGATCCTTTTCGAATATTCATAAAAGCTAACAATTATATACATAATTAAGTATAACTATATATATCATTCAAAAATTATAAAAAATGACAAAATTACTTAAAAATAACTTCAAAAATATTTTTTTTGATTTTAAAAATAATTACATCAAATTTTTTAAAAATTGAAAAAACTCGATAACTAATCTGCGTCGTGGAAGGTAAAAATTGGGTGTGAACAACTGTCCCTTTCTTTGGATAGGATTGATGAAAGAGATCCTGAGAAAAGAAATTTTGATAAATTCAATTTTGACCGACCACATTTTCATCCTTCTGAAAGGCGGTTTGGTACAGACTTTGAGAAATATGATCTAATCCCGATATCGAATTTCTTACATATCTCAGCGTACATGAGAACTCAGGCCACTTTTAGTTCAAGACCTTGATTTTACGCATGATTATGAAAGAATTTAAAAGCTATTTCAGAGTCAAAGCAGGGAGAAACTGAAAGCTCGGGAATAAGATCGAGAGTGATTGTTGGAGTACAATTGAGTTTTCAACATCGAGCCTGCATACATATCCCCAAGATTGAGAGTCAGTCTATTTGTAGTTCGACTGATCGCTTGAAAAAGAAATATTTTATGCTAAGATAACCTTCGATTGAGAGAAGTGACAAATAAATCAAATATGAAAAAAAGGTTTGTAACCTTTTAGCCATGAATGTGGTGCACTTCACACTCATAATTAAGTATTTTCACGGACATATTTCCACAGATCTTAGTGCATTATCACTCGGATTGAAAAGTTGCTTCCAATGACAGTTAAAATTTGTCGGATGCGAAAAAGAAATTGATAAAACCAAAGAAATAACCACATGCCTTTTGATAGGGGTATGGTTTGATTGTGGTGAAATTCGTTCCTTAGCTCACATCTTATGAGTTTGATATTCCTCTTCGGACTATGCCTTAGATCGCTGCTAATAAATATTTCCATGTCGTGCTGCATCCTTTTTGATGTCGTCTGCACTTGTGGTTCGATTGAGAATGCATCCTCTTGGATATTCTCGACAAAGACTAAAATAAAACTAATTAGTTGGAGCATATCTGAAAGAAAGCGCTAGCATCCCTTACGATACTTTTTTGGCATCTTCTCGCATTTTGTGTGGATAGGTTATTGTCTCGATGTTTTGAAGTCATTCTTACTTCAAAAGTTTTCATATCGGCACACTATATGTAGGTCTGCATACTCAAAATAAATAATTAGTAGATACAGTACCGCTTTAACTAGTGGCTTAAGTCAAAACTATTAAACAATCGTTCATCTAATAAATGAGTATCCCTACATGGATAGACATAAATAATCCCTTTTTAAGATTGATGAGTAAATAAGAAAGTATAGAAAGCAAAAATAAAATAAGATAATGGATACCGCTTTCGAACTCAATATGTCCACTACAACCCATGATTTGTTGAGCATTCAGAGATACCATTACTTGTTCTTTGCTTGACGAACTCGGATGATCCCTTGGACACCCTTCGAACATCATCCTCTGAGGTGTTTTTCATAGTTAAAATAAATTGTAACAAGGTAGGTGCTCAATAATATTCATATTGTAACAAGTTGGATGCTCAATAATATTTCAACTGTAATGAGGTGGATGCTTGATAATAATTGTCCTATCCCAAGCCTAGGGCCTAGACGTGACATGGCGAATGAGAAACCCAGAAGTACCTCAAACAAGTCTCTTAGCATTATTTTAGCCTTTCATAGGTAATGACAATAAATAAACAAGTGGAAATCATAATAATAAATTTTTAACTTACTTATGTCAAACAATACCTCTAACTTTTAGATTTAACGAGGCTAAGAAAAGTTCCTAACTCACCCTCAATCATAATAGAAAAAAATATCATAGTAAATGTCTAATAATCTCAACATTGCATAAGCTAGAAAGATAAAGAATTATTTTTCCTGAAATATGGAAACTCACCAAAAGTAACCTTCAAAAGAAATCTCAAGTAGCCACATGGAGGAGAACGAAGAGAAGCACTGGTCCCTACATGAAGATAACATGTAGGCAAAAGAGTATACGTTAGTACTTTAAATGTACTAAGTATGTAGGCATGCATTACAAAGTAAAACATTTAGGACATTTATAAGGTAAAGTACATAAATGAGTGCATGCATGAGTAATCAAGTAGATATAATTTAAATCATACATATATGGATATATACATGCATGAGTAATCATGTAAACAACATTTGAAACGTTCATTTATGGGAAGTTGACTATAACCGACATTAAGACCATGTGAGCTATTAAATGAAATCCAACATAACCCCCTACGTTAGCCGAAGAATCTACTTGGCTAGGGTAGAATTCCATCAATTTTACATTTATTCTTTAACTTTAACTTTAAGGGCTTTCATGAATTCATTAGCCTAAGCCTACAAGGGCTCCTATGTTGGCACATAAATAATGAGACAAGGGGTTGCTACTAGAATTCCCTTACTGAATTTCACTTCAATGACCCATTCGGTGCTAAGTCAATTCCACGAAATAGTTTAATACTTAAAAATAGTCGTAGCATATAGCTTGAGAATTCAAAACATCATATTCGGTGGAATAGCTCATTAAAACATTTGGTTATTCAAATATGCAAGAATTGTCCTTATTGCATAAAGAATCCATTATTCATAGCATTTCATCATTCTTTTATTTCATAAAACTCCCTTTTGATCATAGACATTGCTTTCATAAACATTTATCATTGAAAATATAGTAAATCTAGATGGGTTGAAATCACTTCAAATTTCAAACATATACGTAAATGAAATTATTATAAATACTTTGAAATTCATCAATAAAAAATCATGCTTTAAACAACCCACCATGAATTTCAAGAACCTTTAAAAAGATAAATAGAGAAAAGTACTTGCAAACCATCAATTCATACATATGTAATCATTTTGCATCAAAATAGACTAATAATCATTAGTTTAACCATAATTTATGCCATTAAGTAGAAATAAGAATTATCTAGAAGAAAATCTTACTTAAAATCTAGAGATTTAGTTGAAAGAGTTTAGAAGAACTCATGGATAAACACCCACATATCTTAGAGTAAAGCTTGAAGAGAATTGGGTAAATAAATATAATTTATCATATAATCAAAATACTTTAGGCATGAGTGTAGAAGGAATACTCTCATTGAAGTCTTACATACTTGAAATCTAAAACTTTACTTAGAATCGAAAGACTTAATGAACACTCTTAAATCCTAGTCTTTTGTCCTCGTCGGAGCGTTTTGTATACTACCCAAAGTATATGAATCACCGGAATAGTATTTTTACACTACTAAAAACTAAAAAAATATTTTGAAAATGAGTAAAGAAGTTTAAAGAGAGAAGAGTTTCTTGAGAAGGCTTGATGAACAAAGTGATGAAATAAGGTGAGTATTTATAGGTGTGAAGGAGAGAACTAACAATAATTAAACTCTTAAATCCTAGTCTTTTGTCCTCGTCAGAGCGTTTTGTATACTATCCAAAGTATATGAATCACCGAAATAGTATTTTTACACTACTAAAAACTAAAAAAAATATTTTGAAAATGAGTAAAGAAGTTTATAGAGAGAAAAGTTTCTTGAGAAAGCTTGATGAACAAAATGATGAAATAAGGTGGGTATTTATAGGTGTGAAGGAGAGAACTAACAATAATTAAAATAATTATAAAGAAAAATATAAAAATTTTATGGAGAATTGTGATGTCATAGGTGATGTTAAATGAATCTAGATCTTCTATGATTGGTGAGATGAATCTCCTTTTTATGGAATACCCTTTTTCAGAGCTATGTTAGAATAAGATAACTTCCTACTTAGGATTTGATGTATCACGAATTGTATATATGGAGGTCTTCTTTCATGTCGTTCAAGAATCAACTGATTTAGAGCATTCTAAAGTGAGATGTGATATTTCTTCTTCAAACACTCCATTTCGTCACAACACCAGATCTTGTAAAGATTAATTTATTTGATCTACCTAAGAATCTTAAGGTATGGTCTTCACAATAGTTGTAGGTAATGATGTTAGGGTTATTCAAAAATTTAAATCACTTAATTTAGACCATCCCATAAAAGTTTATGCCCAAAATACAGAAGCAGTATCATTTTCGTCGAGAATTGAAATACCATATACAACGTTTTTAGGGGTTTGTTACATTATCTCCCTTGGGAACATTCTTAATCGAATGAGACAAGACTTAGATTGAGTAGAGTAGAGTGTAAACCAACAACCCATCATTAATGCAATAGTTCAATTAAAACATCGTTCGAAACATATTTCATAATTTTGTACGCACGTGACAAGAAAAGTTGAAATGCAAGAATTTCAAGTAATTGAGCAAAGACAACTTAATACCTTAGGTTTGAGTAGAGGCAAAAAGATGAGGGTAACACTTCATCATATATGCTTCCCATGTATTACTTTCGACTTGTCTATCCCTCCCAAAGGCTTTGACGGATGCAACTTTCTTGTTCCTCAACCTCTTCATTTGCAGGTCTAAAATCTCAACTGGGACCTTCTCATAGGTCAAGTTTTCTTCAACATTCACTCTTCCAATGGCACAATGAAACTTGGATCATTTACACACTTTCTCAACATATACACATGGTATACTAGATGAACCGAGGCTAACTCCAATGAAAAATCACGTTCATAGGCCACCTTACAAAAAAAATCCTTAGGGCCTTATACCTTTATACGAAATTATATTCCAAGAGTAATACCCCTTACAATCATATTCAACAAACTACGAGACCTAATAAAGAAACACCCAATACATTATACCTTCACCCACATGTCATCAATACCATATCTAAGCCTAGTTCTATAACCATTCTAATACACTCATTTGAAAGTCTTAAAAAGAAGTCATCAATAGCCTAATACAATCACTCACGTATCTACAACCACGTATTCAATTCTATCATTTTAACCACTTTATGACTTCCTTGAAGTCAACATCACTTAGGAATTTTCATGCCTACCTTAGCATTTATACATCAAAATTTGAATTAACTCATACCAAGGGCACACCAATATACTCTTACCTATCTTATACACACAACAAGACCATCTAGCTCTTCTTTCATGTCTATAACCTTAAACGGAATAAGCATGCCACCACCACCACTATATGAAACACCCACTCTCTATCTATCTATCATGACTCATCTAATATCATTACCAGTAGAACACATAACTGGCCTTGATAACTAGGTACTCCATCTCCCTCTTGTGCGAGAACTTCAATCTTCTTATCAACCACCAATTTCTTTAATTTAACTAAGGTTGGACCCATGTCTTGCCTTGCAGTTTACATCCTCTACCAATGATGATTCTGAACCATTTTGAACAAGAAAATCACCCTCATTAATATCAATCCCCTTTTGGATTGGAACTCTTCTTAAAAGAATCTTCTGAAAGTCGCAAAGAACAACTATTAGGGGGAAAAGACCTAGAGTATGCTCTCTAACGCACGACATGAATCATAAAAGAAGGGAAACTTTTCTAAATGTCTCATAGTCTCCTATTCATAGTTGTGGTGTGCTTCAAAACCATGAACAAGACTCTATTCGACATGGTATGTTGGACTCAAAGGACCATTCAAAACCTCAGGCTTTGATACCAAATTTGTTACAATCCAAGCCTAGGGCCTAGATGTGACATGGCGAATGAGAAACCCGAAAGAACCTCAAAAAAGTCTCTTAGCATTCTTTTAGCCTTTCATAGGTAATGACAATAAATAAGCAAGCGGAATTCATAATAGTAAATCTTCAACTTACATATGTCCAACAAAACCTCTAACTTTTAGATATAATAGGGCTAAGACAAGTCCCTAGCTCACCATCAATCATAATAGAAAGAAATCCCATAGTGTCTAAAGATCTCAACATTGCATAAGCTAGAAAGATAAAGGATTATTGTTCTTGGAATATGGAAACTCACCAAAAGTAGCCTTCAAACGAAAACTCAACTAGCCACGTTGAGGATAATGAGGAGGAGCACCGGTCCCTACATGGTGATATCATATAGGCAAAAGAGTATGCATTAGTACTTTGAATGTACTCACTATGTAGGCATGCATTACAAAGTAAAACATTTACGACATTTATATGTTAAAGTACTTAAATGAGTGCATGCATGAGTAATCAAGTAGATATCATTTAAATCATACATATATGGAGATATACATGCATGAGTAATCATGTAAATAGCATTTGAAATATTCATTTGTAGGAAGTTGACTATAACCAACATTAAGACCATGTGAGCTATTACATGGAATCTAACATAACCCCTACATTAGCCAAGGAGTCTACTTGCTTAGGGTAGAACTCCACCAATTTTACATTCATTCTTTAACTTTAACTTTAAGGGCTTTCGTGGATCCATTAGCCTAAGCCTATAAGGGCTTCTATGCTGGCACATAGTTACTGAGACAAGGGACTACTACTAGGATTTCCTTACCGAATCTTACCTCAATGACTCATTCGGTGTTAAGTCAATCCCACGAAATAGTTTAATACTTCAAAATAATCATAGCATAGCTTGAGAATTCAAAACATCATATTCAGTGAAATTGGTTATTCAAATATGCAAGAATTGTCCTTCTTGCATAAAGAACCCATCATTCATAACATTTTATCATTCTTTTATTTCATAAAACTTTCTTTTGATCATAGACATTGTTTTCATAAATATTCATTTGAAGTCAAAGCTTTCAAGTCAAACTTCATTGAAAATACAATAAAACTAGGTGAGTTTAAATCACTTCAAATTTCAAACATGTATGTAAATGAAATTATGTATAAATACTTTGAAATTCATCAATAAAAAAATCATGCTTTAAATAACTCACCTTGAATTTCAAGAAACTTTAAAGAGATAAATAGAGAAAATACTTGCAAACCATCAATTCATACAAATAAAATTATTTTTCATCAAAATAGACCAATAATCATTAGTTTAACCATTATTCATGTTATTAAGTAGAAATAAAAATTACTCATAAAAAAATCTTACTTGAAATCAAGAGATTTAGTTTTAAAAAAATTAGAGTACATGAGTGGAAGAACCCATTGATAAACACCACATACTTTAAAGTAAAGCTTGAAGAGAATTGGGTAAACAAACATAATTTATCATATAATCAAAATATTTTAGGCATGAGAGTGGATTGAATACTCTCATTGAAACCTTACAAACCTGAAATCTGACGGTTTACTCAGAATCGAAGGACTTAATGAACACTCTTAAATTTTAGCTTTTTCTCTTCGCTAGAATATTTTGTGTACTACCCGGAGTATATGAATCACTGAAACACTACTAAGAATTAAAACTATATTTTGAGAATGAACAAAGAAGTGTATAGAGAAAAGAATTGCTTGAAAAAGCTTGATGAACAAAATAATGAATTAAGGTGGATATTTATAGGTGTAAAAGAGGGACCTAACAATAATTAAAATAATTATAAAGAAAAATCTAAAAAAATGATGGAGGATTTTGATGTCATGGTGATGTCCAATGGAACACTATTAATGTCATAGGTGATGTCAAATGGATCTACATCTTCTATGGTTGGTGAGATGAATCTTGCAATTGTAACAAGGTGGATACTCGACAATAATCCAATAGCAACGAGGTGGATGCTCGATAATATTTCAACTATAACGAGGTGGAGGCTCAATAATAATCCAATTATAACGAGGTGGATGCTTGATAATAGTCCAACTTATGGAGTAGATAACCCAACATAATTAAAAATAATTCAAAGTAGAGGTTCTCGAGCAGGCAAACAAAATAGGTGAATCACTTATAGGGTGGACAACTGTAACATCCCCTAAAAACGTTGTATATGATGTTTCAATTTTCGCCTAAACATGATACAACCTCTGTATTTTGGGCATAACCTTTCATAGGAATATCCAAATTGAGTGATTCAAATTTCTGAGTAACCACAAGATCATTACCTACAACTTTTATGAAGACCATATCTTAAGATTCGGAGGTTAAGTAGGTCAAATAAATTAATTTTTGTAAGGTAGGATGCTGTGACGAAAATGAGTGTTTATAGAAGAAAAATCATATCTCACTGTAGGTTTATCCAAATTGGTTGATTCCTGAACGATATGAAACTAGACTTCCATATCTACAATTCTTGTGAAGACATCAAATCCTAATAAGGAATTTATCTTATTCAAACGCAGCTCCCAAAACGAGTATTCTGTCAAAGATAACTCATTTCACCGACCATAGAAAGATCTAGATACATTTGACATCACTCATGACATAAATTGTCCTCCATTTAACATAATCCATGACATCAATATATTCCAATAAATTTTTAGATTTTTCTTTATAATTATTTTATTTATTGTTAGGTCCCTCTTTCCCACCTATAAATACCACCTTATTTTCTCATTTTATTCATCAAGCTTTCTCAAGCAAATCTTCTCTCTATACACTTCTTTACGCATTCTCAAATATAGTTTTAGTTCTTAGTAGTGAAGAAATACTATTCCGGTGATTCATATATACTCCGGATAGTACACAAAACGTTCCGGCGAGGAGAGAAGCTAGGACTCAAGAGTGTTCATTAAGTCTTTCGGTACCAACTAAAGCTTCGGTCTCCAGGTATGTAAGGCTTCAATGAGAGTATTCCTTCCACTCTCATGTATAAATTATTTTAATTATATGATAAATTATATTTATTTTCTTTAAGCTTTACTCTAAGTTATGTAGGTGTTTATCCATGAATTCTTCCACCCATGTAGTCCAAAAACTCTTTCAATTAAATATCTTAATTTCAAGTAATATTTTCCTATGTTAATTCTTAATTTTACTTAATAGTATAAATCACGGTTAAACTAATGATTATTGCTCTATTTTGATGCAACATAATTTCATATGTATGAATTGATTGTTTACAAGTAATTCTTTTATTTATCTATTTAAAGGTTCTTGAAATTCATGGTGGGTTGTTTAAAGCATGATTTTTAATTAATGGATTTCAAAATATTTATGTATATTTATTTACATACATATTTGCAAGTTGAAGTGATTTGAACCCACCTAATTTTACTATGTTTTTAATAAAGTTTGACTTGAAAGCTTTGACTCCAAATAAATATTTATTAAAGCAATATCTATGATCAAAAAGGAAATCTTATGAAATGAAAGAATGATGAAATGATATGAATCACGGATTCTTTATGCAATAAGGACAATTCTTGCATATTTGAATTATTAAATATTTTAATGAGCTATTCTACCGAATATGATGTTTGAATTCTCAAGTTATATGCTATGAATATTTTGAAGTATTAAACTATTCCGTAGGATTGACTTAGAACCGAATGAAACATTAAGGTGGGATTCGATAAGGGAATCCTAGTAGCAACCCCTTGTCTCATTAACTATGTGCCAACATAGGAGCCCTTGTAGGCTTAGGCTAATGGATCCATGAAAGCCCTTAAAGTTAAAGTTAAAGAAATGAATGAAGTTGACAGAGTTCTACCTGGCAAGTAGTCTCCCCGGCCAACGTAGGGGGTTATGTTGAATTCCATTAAATAGCTCGCATGGTCTTAAATGTCGATTATGATTAATTTCCCACAAAATGAATGTTTTAAAGGATATATATATGATTTATTATGCATACATTAAATTATGTTCCATATTACATAAATGTTTTAATGTTTCCTCAATGTTCATGCATCCTTACATACTTAGTACATTCAAAGTACTAACGTATACTCTTTTGCCTACATGATATCACCATGTAGGGATCAGTGCTCCTCCTCGTTCTCCTCCACGTGGCTAGTTGATATTCCATTGAAAACTACTTTTCTTCTATTATGATTGAGGGTGAGCTAGGAACTTGTCTTAGCCCCGTTAAATCTAATAGTTAGAGGTATTGTTGGACATATGTAAGTTAAAGATTTACTATTATGATTTTCGCTTGTTTATTTATCATCATTACCTATTAAAGGCTAAAAGAATGCTAAAAGGCTTGATTGAGGTACTTTTGGGTTCCTCATTCGCCATGTCACGTCTAGGCCCTAGGCTTGGGTCGTAACAAACTTGGTATCAGAGCCCGAGGTTTTGAATGATCCTTGGAGTCCAACATACCGCGTCAAATAGGGTCTTGTTCATGGTTGTGAAGCGCGCCACAATTATGAATAGGAGACTATAAGGCGTTTAGGAAAAAATTTTACTTCTTTCAAATTCATATCGTGCCTTAGAGCATCCTAAGCTTTTCTTTAACTAACGACCCATTTTGTGTGCTCTAGATAATGACTCGTGGAAGACCACCTCGAAGAGCAAGGGTTGACGATGAGGACCAAACTCCTCCGGTTCCCAATGCCCAACATCATGAGGATGGGGTAACCCATGCTGAGTTTCGCAGTGTTATTACTTTGTTAGCTCAAGTCATAGCCAACCAAGGGAATCTAGGTGTTCCACCTTCCCAAATGCAAAATCCAGCCTCTAGGATTCGGGATTTCCAAAGGATGAATCCGCCCGAGTTTGATGGTTCTAAACTAGATGAGGACCCTATGGAGTTCATTAATGAGGTGTACCGGATTGTGGCTATCATGGGTGTGCCACCAAATGAGAAGGCTGAACTAGTGGCCTATCAACTCAAAGGTATGGCTCGAGTGTGGTACGAACAATGGATTGTTGAGAGGGATGAAGAAATAGGGTCGATAGGATGGGAAGAGTTCAAAGGTGCCTTCCTAGACCGCTTCTTCCCATTGGAGCTAAGGGAGGCCAAAATCCAAGAGTTTATCAACCTCCGTCAAGAAAGTATGAGCGTGAGGGAGTATGCTCTCAAATTCACTAAGTTGTCAAAGTATGCTCCCTTCATGGTCTCCGACCCAAGAGCAAGGATGAGCAAGTTTATTTCCGGTGTCTCAAGCTTGGTGTCCAAGGAGTGCAAAACGGCTATGTTGGTCAAAAAGATGGACATCTCTCGGTTAATGACTTACGCAGAACAAATCGAAGAAGAGAAGCTTAGAGAGAGATCAAGGGGGTTCAAAAAGGCTAGAATGGATGGTGGAGGGTTTAACCCTCAAAGATCCGATCATGGTAACAATGGCAAAGGCCAAGGTGGGCAACGATTTGTGGGACAAGGTTCCACCAATACTCCTCCTCCAAAGTTCAACAAGGACAAGAGTGGTAAACCAATGATTCCAAGAGAGAATGTTGCTACTCAAACTTTCCCCACTTGCAAGAAAAGTGGAAGGACTCACAAAGGGGAATGCTTAGCCGGCTCCAATGCATGCTTTAAGTGTGGCAAGCTGGGCCACCATGCTAAGGATTGTAGAGATGGTGGTGGTAGGACTCAAGGACAAATTGCTCATGGTCAACAAGTCCAAGGAGGTGTCCAACGCACCAACCGCTTTTACGCCTTGCATGGGAGACAAGAGGTTGAGGATGCACCCAATGTCATTACCGGTATGTTAAAGGTCTTTTCTTTTGATGTGTATGCACTATTAGATCCGGGTGCAAATTTATCTTTTGTTACTCCATTCCTTGTTAATAGATTTGATGTTTTACCTGAAATGTTATTAGAGCCTTATTTGGTGTCTACCCCTGTTGGTGAGTCAGTTATTGCTAGAAAGGTCTATGGGGTTGCCTTGTGTCTATCTTGTATAAAGTTATTCCTTGTGATCTCATTGAGCTTGACATGATAGATTTCGATGTCATTCTTGAGATGGATTGATTACATGCATCTTATGCTTCCATAAATTGTAGGAATCGTCGAGTCAAGTTCCAATTTCCAAATGAGCCTGTTATTAAATGGTAGGGTCGTGATTCGGTGGTGAAGGGTCAGTTTATTTCTTATCTTAAGGCTCGCAAAATGATTTCTAAGGGATGTATTTACCATATTGTGAGGGTTAGGGATATCAACTCCAAAAGTCCTTCTCTTGAATCAGTTCCTATAGTCAATGAATTCCCCGATGTCTTTCCCGATGACCTTCCCGGTGTCCCTCCCGAAAGGGAAGTTGATTTTGGTATCGATCTCCTCCTCGATACCCAACTTATCTCTATTCCTCCTTACCGCATGGCCCCAACAGAATTGAAAGAGCTGAAGGAACAATTAAAGGACTTGTTAGAGAAGGGGTTCATAAGACCAAGTATTTCGCCATGGGGTGCTCCCGTTCTATTTGTAAGAAAGAAGGATGGGTCACTTCGAATGTGCATAGACTACCGACAATTAAATAAGATGACCATTAAGAACAAGTACCCACTCCCTAGAATAGATGACTTGTTTGATCAATTACAAGGGGCAAGTCACTTCTCCAAGATCGACCTTCGATCCGGCTACCACCAACTACGGGTAAGGGAGTGTGACATTTCCAAAATAGCCTTCCGAACAAGGTATGGTCACTATGAGTTTTGGGTTGACGAATGCACCGACGGTGTTTATGGACTTGATGAATAGGGTGTTCAAACCTTACCTTGATACCTTTGTAATAGTCTTCATTGATGATATTTTAATTTACTCTCGAGGTGAGGAAGAACATAAAAATCACTTGAGAGTTGTGCTTCAAACATTGAGGGATAAACAATTATTTGCAAAATTTAGTAAGTGTGAATTTTGGTTAAAGGAGGTAGCATTTCTTGGTCACGTAGTGGCCGATGATGGAATCAAGGTTGATCCTAAGAAAATAGAGACAGTCAAAAATTAGCCTAGACCATTATTTCCTTCAGACATTAGGAGCTTCTTAGGTCTAGCCGGGTACTATAGAAGGTTCGTCAAAGGCTTTTCTTCCATTTCATCTCCTATGACAAAATTGACCCAAAAGAAATCCAAATTCATATGGACAGATGAGTGTGAGAAGAGTTTCCAGACCTTAAAAGATCGACTTACCTCTGCTCCTATTTTGACTCTCCCAGAAGGATTAGAAGGGTTTGTAGTTTATTGTGATGCTTCAAAGATTAGTTTAGGTTGTATCTTAATGCAAAAAGGCAAGGTAATAGCCTATGCTTCTAGGCAATTAAAGGTACATGAGCGCAACTACCCTACCCATGACCTTGAATTGGCGGCCGTTGTTATTGCTCTGAAGATTTGGAGGCATTACCTCTATGGGGTGCATGTGGATGTCTATACTGATCATAAGAGTCTTCAATATGTGTTCACCCAAAAGGACCTTAATCTAAGGCAAAGGAGGTGGCTAGAACACCTTAAGGACTATGACATGAGTGTGCACTATCATCCGGGTAAAGCCAATGTGGTTGCTGATGCACTTAGTAGAGTGTCTATAGGGAGTGTGGCCCATGTGGATGAAAGGAAGAGGGAGTTGGTGAAAGATGTTCACCGATTGGCTAGATTAGGGGTGAAGTTGGGTAGTACTAATGATGGGGGTATGGTTGTTCAAAATAGGTCTGAATCCTCTTTGGTGGTGGATGTTAAAACAAAGCAAGAACTTGACCCAAAGTTTATTGAGTTAAAGAAGTTGGTAAAGTTAAAGAAGATAGAGGTCTTTTTCCAAGGGGGAGATGGGGTTCTATACTACCAAGGTCGGATATGTGTTCCAGATGTGGATGGCCTAAGGAGTTTGATCTTGATGGAGGCTTATAATTCTAGATACTTCATTCATCCCGGTTCAACGAAAATGTACGGAGACTTAAAGGAGTTGTATTGGTGGGGTGGCATGAAGAAGGACATAGCAAGGTTTGTGTCCGAATGTACAAATTGCCAACAAGTGTAGGCCGAACATCAAAGGCCGGATGGACTAGCTCAAGACATTGAAATCCCTACTTGGAAGTGGGAAGATGTGAATATGGATTTTGTAGTGGGTTTGCCTTATACTCGGAAGCATCATGACTCGATTTGGGTAATTGTTGATAGAATGACTAAGTCAGCTCACTTCCTACCGATTAAAACTTTCTATAGTGCTGAAGACTATGCTAAGTTGTATATTCGAGAGTTGGTGAGGTTGCATGGTGTGCCATTATCCATTATTTCGGATCGTGGTACCCAATTCACTTCACACTTTTGGAGATCATTTCAAAAAGGTCTCGGTACTAAGGTAAAGTTGAGCACAACATTCCATCCTCAAACGGATGGGCAAGCCGAAAGGATGATTCAAACACTAGAGGATATGTTAAGGGCTTGTGTGTTGGAGTTTAAAGGGAATTGGGATGATCATCTACCTCTCCTCGAGTTTGCCTATAATAATAGTTACCACTCAAGTATTGAGATGACGTCGTTTGAGGCTTTGTATGGGAGACGATGTAGATCACCAGTTGGTTGGTTCGAAGTAGGCGAGATAACCTTGTTGGGCCCCGATTTGGTACTTGATGCTATAAAAAAGGTAAAGATCATTAGAGAAAGGTTGAAGACGGCTCAAAGTCGTCAAAAGTCCTATTCTGACACTAGAAGAAGGGATTTTGAGTTTAATGTGGATGATTGGGTGTATCTGAAGGTTTCACCCATGAAAGGTGTGGTTCGATTTGGCAAGAAAGGGAAATTGAGCCCTAGGTATGTAGGGCCTTATAGAATCGTGAGACGTGTTGGTAAGATTGCATATGAGTTGGAATTACCATTGGAAATGGCCATGGTTCATCCGGTGTTTCACGTATCTATGTTGAAAAAACGTGTGGGTGATCCTAGTTCCATTGTACCTATGGGAGTAGTGAATATTCAAGAAAACTTGATCTATGAAGAAGTTCCTGTGGAAATTTTGGACCGGCAAGTTAAGAGATTGAGGAACAAAGAAGTTGCATCTGTTAAAGTTCTTTGGAGGAATCAACAAATAGAAAGTGCAACATGGAAAGCGGAAGCGGATATGATTAAGAGATACCCTCATCTTTTCCCCTCTATCCAAACCTAAGGTATTAAGTTGCCCTTGCTCAATTACTTGAAATCTTTACATCTCAACTTTTCTTGTCATATGCTTGCAAAATTATGAAATATATTTTAAATGATATTTTAAATTACACTGTTGCATTAATGATAGGTTGTTTGTTAACACTCTACTCTACTCAAGCTAAATCTTTTCTCATTCGAGGACGAATGTTCTCAAGGGGGAGATAATGTAACATCCCCTAAAAATGTTGTATACGATGTTTCAATTTTCGCTTAAATATGATACAGCCTCTGTATTTTGGGCATAACCTTTCATAGGAATATCCAAATTGAGTGATTCAAATTTCTGAGTAACCACAAGATCATTACCTACATCTTTTATGAAGACCATATTTTAAGATTCGGAGGTTAAGTAGGTCAAATAAATTAATTTTTATAAGGTAGGATGTTGTGACGAAAATGAGTGTTTATAGAAGAAAAATCATCTCACTGTAGGTTTATCCAAATTGGTTGATTCCTGAACGATATGAAACTAGACTTCCATATCTACAATTCTTGTGAAGACACCAAATCCTAATAAGGAATTTATCTTATTCAAACTCAGCTCCCAAAATGAGTATTCTGTCAAAGATAACTCATTTCACCTATCATAGAAAGATCTAGATACATTTGACATCACTAATGACATAAATTGTCCTCCATTTAACATCATCCATGACATCAATATATTCCACTAAATTTTCAGATTTTTCTTTATAATTATTTTATTTATTGTTAGATCCTTCTTTCCCACCTATAAATACCATCTTATTTCCTCATTTTATTCATCAAGCTTTCTCAAGCAAATCTTCTCTCTATACACTTCTTTACGCATTCTCAAATATAGTTTTAGTTCTTAATAGTGAAGAAATACTATTCTGGTGATTCATATACTCCGGATAGTACACAAAACGTTCCGACGAGGAGAGAAGCTAGAACTCAAGACTGTTCATTAAGTCTTTCGGTACCAACTAAAGCTTCGGTCTCCATGTATGTAAGGCTTCAATGAGAGTATTTCTTCCACTAAGTTATGTGGTGTTTATCCATGAATTCTTTCATCCATATAGTCCAAAAACTCTTTCAATTAAGTCTCTTGATTTCAAGTAATATTTTGTTATGGTAATTTTTTATTTTTACTTAATAGTATGAATCATGGTTAAACTAATGATTATTGGTCTATTTTGATACAACATAATTTTATATGTATGAATTGATGGATTGCAAGTAATTTATTTATTTATATTTTTAATAATTGTTGAAATTCATGGTGGGTTGTTTAAAGCATAATTTTTAATTAATGGATTTCAAAGTATTTATGTATATTTATTTACATACATGTTTTTAAGTTGAAGTGATTTGAACCCACCTAATTTTACTATGTTTTTAATAAAGTTTGACTTGAAATCTTTGACTCCAAATAAATGTTTATGAAAGCAATATCCATAATTTAGACATGAGAGTGGAAGAAATGCTCTCATTGAAACCTTACATACCTGAAAACAGAAGCTTTAGTTGGTACCGGAAGACTTAATGAACACTCTTGAGTCCTAACTTCTCTCCTTGCCGGAACGTTTTGTGTACTACCTGGAATATATGAATCACCAAAATAGTATTTCTTCACTACTAAGAACTAAAACTATATTTGAGAATGCGTAAAGAAGTGTATAGAAAGAAGATTTGCTTGAGAAAGCTTGATGAATAAAATGAGAAAATAAGGTGGTATTTATAGGTGGGAAAGATGACCTAACAATAAATAAAATAATTATAAATAAAAATCTGAAAATTTAGTGGAATATATTGATGTCATGGATGGTGTTAAATGAAGGACAATTTATGTCATGAGTGATGTCAAATGTATCTAGATCTTTCTATGGTAGGTGAAATGAGTTATCTTTGACAGAATACTCTTTTTGGGAGCTGCGTTTGAATAAGATAAATTCCTTATTAGGATTTGGTGTCTTCATAAGAATTGTAGATATGGAAGTCTAGTTTCATATCGTTCAAGAATCAACCAATTTGGATAAACCTACAGTGAGATATGATTTTTCTTCTATAAACACTCATTTCCGTAACAGCATCTTACCTTACAAAGATTAATTTATTTGACATACTTAACCTCCGAATCTTAAAATATGGTCTTCATAAAAGTTGTAGGTAATGATCTTGTGGTTACTCAGAAATTTGAATCACTCAATTTGGATATTTCTATGAAAAGTTATGACCAAAATACAGAAGTTGTATCATGTTTAGGCAAAAATTGAAATATCGTATACAACGTTTTTAGAGGATATTACATTTACTTAGAGTGGGCATATTGGCGACAATATCCAAATTTGCCAAATTTTGATTTTTATGCAATTCGACCTTCATCTCAGCAATTTGTCATACCACTTGTGCAATTAATTCATAATGTTTAGTGAAGACAAGATCCATCACAGTAATTTCTGTCAAATTATTGTCCCCACTATCTTCAAGCATTTTTTACTTTTTCCTTCAACAATATTTGGTCAAGAAAGAAATCTTTGGGATCTTTAGACCTTGTGAAGTAAGGATGTTCAGACATTTTCTCAACACAAATCAATTCAAATTATCTGTAAAGAAAACTTACTCAAAAGGTAAACATATTAGTCTCTGTAGATGATAAATAATACAAGATATCAGACACAGAACAACAAACATACAAAAATTGCTTTATTCGAAGATAAACTAGCCTGTGGATATAGAAAAATGACTAAACAAACATCATTTTCTCTATTCGATTTGAGAGTTGTGAATTAGAAAGGTTGACTTTAGTTCAGCCAAGGTTTTGTTTCATTTTCACGATTATATCTCGACCTTTGTTGGTGTAAAATTTATATTTTCTTGTAAAAAAATGATCAGGAAAAAGTTAACTTTTGAAGGATGAGGACCAAGCCTTGAAGGCTGCCTACGTATCTCACGAAGAAGAATTCAGGCCCTAAGTAGTTTGAACGACTTGAACCTCTTTTTGACTTAAGATGACAAATAAACTTGTTGTGAGAAGAAAGAGTAAAATTTAGGATTTGAAAGTGACGTTCGAATTTTGTTGGAAAACTAAAGACTCAAAAAGTATTTGAACGCACATTATTAGTGACTTGATATTCATGATTAAGGGATTCTAGGAAAAAAAATATTTTGAAAAGGAGTGGGCTAGAACATCTCCAAATAAGACAACATATTCATGTAAACAATTATAGCATGTAGCACATAAACAGTTATTGCACGTCCTACTCAGATATATGACCTTATATGCCAAGGGTAGGCCTAACATTTTGAAAGGTGTATAACGCCATTTGAAACATTCAATTGTCCCAAAAAACCATATTTATACAAGCTTTATGAAAAAACTAAATGAAGATACATAATATAAAAAAGGCGGAACCCATCGGTGGCCCCTCAAAGTTGGCACCAACTTTCACTTAGACACTTCAACTAAGATTTGTTCATTTTAGACACCTCATGTAAGATTCCGATGTGTCATTTTGATACTTTTTTTACAAACACCCAAATATCTAAAGTGTGTATAATACACTTGCCGCTGATGTGTCAAAGTGACCAATTAAATGAAGTTAATGACCACTTTTTTTCTAATCAAAAGTCATTATTTTAAAATTATTTTTGATATATCTGTCACGTTTTTTCATTTAATTGGTCACTTTGACACATCAGCGTTAAGTGTATTACACACACTTTAGATATTTGGGTGATTATAAAAAAAAGTGTCAAAATGACACATCAGAACCTTACTTGAGGTGTCTAAAATGAACAAAGCTTAATTGAGGTGTCTAAGTGAAAGTTAGTGCCAACTTTGAGGGGCCACCGATGGATTAGGCCTATAAAATGGAATAAAAAAAATCAATGTCACACAAGGGTACAATTCTAAACTATGCTTCAATGAAAGGTCCTTCATTCTTGACTCCTTGACATCTCTGAACACTGACACCTTTTGATTATAATAGTAGCTTGTGAAGATCGAATAGACTACGCTATTAAAATAAACTCTCAACCCCAAAGAATAATGATTTGCCAAACAGCATATACAACCTTCAAAGTTAAACACATAAGTATGAGTGTCCTTTTAGACCGAGGGCTATTTTGGACTCAAGATGGTCTTTCTAATGGGTCAAACACGCCTTAGGTGTTGGGTCAACTTAGGTCAATGAACTAAAAGGATTTGGCTTCCGCTCTATGCTAGGTGGACTAGAATAAACATTTGAAAAGAGATCGGTTATCCAAATTGGAAAAACTGTGGGGTGAATATAATAAACGACGTTGGATGACCACAAAGCAACTATCTGTTTACTACTTCAAGAAGAGAAGGATTATTTTCAAAAGGGAAAACCGCATATAACCACATAACCGTCTTTAGTCCTAATGCAAATTATTTACCATTTGACAAAATTCAATGCCATGAAGTGCAATAATTATAATTTGCGAAATTTAAACAAATAAAGACAAGTAAACATTATATTGCATACATAGCCAAATAATCACATCTAATGGTCAGAACCTATTAAATTCCCCATCAGAGTCATCATTTCTGTTATGTGTTGAAAAGACGATTTAAAATTGATCTAGTAAAAAACCAATTTAAAAAGAATCGCCACTTATTTTTTAAAAGAAATTAAGAAAACTTTAATTTTAAAAACTTTAACAAAAATAAGACTTAAAAATTTAGAGAAATCCGAGTAAGAGGTTCCTATTAATATTTTAAAAAAAAATTAGCATTTAAAATACCCGCTAATGTGCGGCTATCCAATGATATAAATCATTTGGCTATTTTAGAAAAAATAATTTTAAAAAAGACATTTAAACTCATTTGAAAAATTATTTACTTGAAACATTTGAACTAATTTGAAAGGAAGACATTTTGGTCAAAATGACTAAGTAAAAGACAATACTCAAGTAAAATCAGTTTCTGTACGCATGCACTAAGCTGTTGGGTCACCTACGTTTTGGATTTTAGGCCTAATTCATTTCTATATATCATGGATGTATATCTCTGTATATCAGTGTATACAACCTCCTTTCCACCTGTATTCCATGTATAATGGCTGTATAAGCTGTATACAACCTGTTTTTATCCTCCGAAACCTGTATTTTCACTCCCATATAACTGTACTTCATCCTCCACAACTTATTGCTTGCCAAAGCTGACTTGAATGGCTAAGTTTGAGCCTCCGTCGCCCAACTCGAGATGCAAAGGAGAGAAAAAGAGAGTCCATTACGGACTCAAAATGGGCAGGTTCATGCAACATCCAACTTTACAGCGACATCAATCATTTAAGAGAGAATTTCATTCACAATGTGACTTAAACACTAAACAAGCATCCAATCTCAGTGAGAAGGCAAGTAATTCAAGAGAATAAATGATAACAAGGGTCAACAAACTAGAGCCTTGAACTTTTTAGAGCGGTAATTATGAAACAATCCGTAAAGGAAGAAAAAAATGTCATTTCATACAACGAATGGGAAAGCAGTGGTTAAAAATCAATTTAGAGCAACATACTATTTGGTGTCTATTTTTTTATCAGTTTTAATAAGTGCTATGGTGAAGATAATTATCCAACACTACCTATAAAAGCCTATAAGGACCTGTTCCTTTCCTAATATATACAGACTCCACCAGAAAGAACACACACACACACACATGATATATATATATATATACCTACATAATCATACACGAATAAAGGATAGGCCTGAAGCATATGTTACTTGCTAATATCAAGGATAAGAGAACAAGGCAAGATGCACGAACCATGTTGATTTAGAAACCTCTAACAGCAACATTTATGAATATGAATTCGAAATACACAAAAGAAAAATCATTTAACAGATTCGAACTTGAATGACTATCAACTATGAAGACATAGATGGGGACTTGTTATTTCCATATAATAAATGAAATTACTCTTGGTTTCAGATGCTTTGAAATGGGACAGTCATATCAGAACAAAGACTCATGATATAGATAACTCATTAGAGAGTAACACTTCATGCTTAACATCTAACCATGACGACTGATTTTTTTAGAAAAGAAATTAAACAAGAAGTTCCCTAGACGAAGACTTTGAACAGGAGTTCATTTCAAAAGAAACTTCTAAGAAATGAGACAAGGCACCAGGTAAGGGGAAGGAGCAAGATCAACAAAGAAGACTCCAAATTTAGCAAAAAATCAGCATGTGAGAGTAACACTGATCCAGACCACAATATATACCGAATATGAGCAAATATAAGCTATATGGATTCAAACTCATCTCGATAAAGACTACAAAAATTCGAGGCAAAGTTAGAGCACACTCGAGCTAGACCATATTGAAGCTATATCGAAAACATTGAACGTAAGAGACAGAACAAAAGCAAAACCAGAAAGCACCAAAACACCTGAATTTATAATACCCAACACCTAAAAAGATAGTGATAAAGGACACTCAAAGGAGAAGGATTCACCTTTTTCAGAGCACCGAGTCTGGAACTTGACGAGCTGGTCACAATGAGCTCTCCGACACGACGGAACTTCGCCGGAGAAGCCTTCGGATGAAAATTTCGAGATGAAATCCAAGAAACTATGAACTTCGTAGTTTAGAGAGTGTGTTTTCCTTTCACCAAAGTTTTCGATTTCTTTTTGTTTGTCTAGAAACTCCCGATATTCTCTATATTCAGTGACCTAAAAATCCAACTCTCGAACCCCTGGAATGGTTGGAGAAGGCGGGTCTTATAGGAAAGGGATTGCTGTTTCAATTCGCTGAAAAAAGGGGGGGTGGGATTTTCGGATAAGAATGAAATTCGAATTTCAAATCCCAAATAGGATAAGGAATATGCTCGAATCATTCCAATTTCCCTCAAATCCTCAACAAATTCGGATGAAAGGAGATGAGGTGGATGGCAGATATTCAAAGGAAGCCTTCTCAGAGCTTGACGTGTCGAAAATCAAGAGAGCAAGGACGAATTTGCAGTAGCCTAACGGCTAGTGTACTGTTGGTCGAGGGACTGAGGAAGAAGACACATTGGGGGGGTTATATTCGTAGATGTGTACTTGGGTGTGTGTATCTGTATGTAAGCGTCTCTTGTTTGCTGATGTAGGAGTATATGTTGGATTGGATTGGGAATTAAAGGAATTGGGATTGGGCTTGGCGGTGATGGGCTGTGGGAATATTGTATTGTTTGCTGGGTCGGTTAGTATAGGTATTATAATGTGGGAAATGGGTTGGTGGGATTGTATGTGGTTATGTAATATAGCAAACATCAATATATAATTAATATAAATAGTTATAATTTTTTTTTATATTATATGGATACAATTAAATATTAAATATTAAATATAAAGTTAATTATATTTTTAATAATTATTTTTAAATAAAACACATAATTAAACAAATAGTATTTAATAACAAAATAATAAATGCACCCTTAATTAATGCACTCCCCAATTTGTTACCATCTTCGAGGTTTTTTTTTAAAATTCCTATTTCATCATTTTTTTTTTGTATTTTCCCATATTTTCATTGATCACAATTCTTTTTTGCACGATTTCAGCTTCATTAGATAATCTTCAATTCTAATTTTTGTTCTCATTTTTTTTTTTGTAGATTATGCTTGTATACAATGAAGGAAAAAAAGATTGAGACGTAGAGAATTCTTCTCTTTTTGAATTTCCTGCTTCCCCGATAATGTATATATATAGATAAATGAAATAAGAAGAATATTTTATTCCCTAACTAACTATACACTTGTCCTATCTCTATTTGCTATGATGAAAACAAACTATTATTCTCTTTACAATGACTAGCTGGAGGATAAAAAAGGAAAAATCTATTTACTAGTTGACATAATTAAACAAACAGTATTTAATAACAAAACAATAAATGCACCCCTAATTAATGCACTCCCTAATTTGTTACCATCTTCGAGGTTCTTTTTTAATATTCTTATTTCATCATTTTTTTTTGTATTTTCCCATATTTTCATTGATCACGATTCTTTTTTGCACGATTTCAGCTTCATTAGATAATCTTCAATTCTAATTTTGTTCTCATTTTTTTTCGTAGATTATGCTTGTATACAATGAAGGAAAAAAAGATTGAGACGTAGAGAATTCTTCGCTTGTTAAATTTCCTGCTTCCCCGATAATGTATATATATAGATAAATGAAATAAGAAGAATATTTTATTCCCTAGCTAACTATACACTTGTCCTATCTCTATTTGCTATGATGAAAACAAACTATTATTCTCTTTACAATGACTAGCTGGAGGATAAAAAAGGAAAAATCTATTTACTAGTTGACATAATTAAACAAATAGTATTTAATAACAAAACAATAAATGCACCCCTAATTAATGCACTCCCCAATTTGTTACCATCTTCAAAGTTCTTTTTTAATATTCTTATTTCATTATTTTTTTTGTATTTTCCCATATTTTCATTGATCACGATTCTTTTTTGCACGATTTCAGCTTCATTAGATAATCTTCAATTCCAATTTTTGTTCTCATTTTTTTTTTGTAGATTATGCTTGTATACAATGAAGGAAAAAAAGTTTGAGACGTAGAGAATTCTTCTCTTGTTGAATTTCCTGCTTCCCCGATAATGTATATATATAGATAAATGAAATAAGAAGAATATTTTATTCCCTAACTAACTATACACTTGTCCTATCTCTATTTGCTATGATGAAAACAAACTATTATTCTCTTTACAATGACTAGCTGGAGGATAAAAAAGGAAAAGTCTATTTACTAGTTGACATAATTAAACAAACAGTATTTAATAACAAAACAATAAATGCACCCCTAATTAATGCACACCCTAATTTGTTACCATCTTCGAGGTTCTTTTTTAATATTCTTATTTCATTATTTTTTTTGTATTTTCCCATATTTTCATTGATCACGATTCTTTTTTGCACGATTTCAGCTTCATTAGTTAATCTTCAATTCCAATTTTTGTTCTCATTTTTTTTCCGTAGATTATGCTTGTATACAATGAAGGAAAAAAAGATTGAGACGTAGAGAATTCTTCGCTTGTTAAATTTCCTGCTTCCCCGATAATGTATATATAGAGATAAATGAAATAAGAAGAATATTTTATTCCCTAACTAACTATACACTTGTCCTATCTCTATTTGCTATGATGAAAACAAACTATTATTCTCTTTACAATGACTAGCTGGAGGATAAAAAAGGAAAAAACTATTTACTAGTTGACATAATTAAACAAATAGTATTTAATAACAAAACAATAAATGCACCCCTAATTAATGCACTCCCCAATTTGTTACCATCTTCAAAGTTCTTTTTTAATATTCTTATTTCATCATTTTTTTTTGTATTTTCCCATATTTTCATTGATCACGATTCTTTTTTGCACGATTTCAGCTTCATTAGATAATCTTCAATTTCAATTTTTGTTCTCATTTTTTTTGTAGATTATGCTTGTATACAATGAAGAAAAAAAAGATTGAGACGTAGAGAATTTTTCTCTTGTTGAATTTTCTACTTCCCCGATAATGTATATATACAGATAAATGAAATAAGAAGAATATTCTATTCCCTAACTAACTATATACTTATCCTATCTCTATTTGCTATGATGAAAATAAACTATTATTCTCTTTACAATGACTAGTATGTGACTTAATATTGGGCCATCGCTGTTTCATGTTAGTGATATGATCCGGAGGCCCAATACAAATTTTTTTTAGGTAACTTAGTAAGGACAACATCTGCTCCTTCTTTATCGAAACTGAAACTAGAACTGAGGTTCTTGACTGATAAATATCAACACCTTCCTCAAGTTGGAGGGGAGTGCTAAAACACCCAACTTGCCAACAAGAGTGCGACGTGAAAGACCAGGTAATGATTTGATGAACACATCAGCAAGTTGAGAATAACATGGGACAAAATTCAAAGAGATGAGACCGGTAAGAAATTGTTTCATTCATGAAAGACAAGATTTTTTATAATCTGTATGGCCTCTTGGCTATTGGAGTGAAGAGGAATTGGAAGGGAAGGTGAGATGGTGAGATCTTAGAGAAGAAAAACCAGTCAGGTCAACTCAGCAACAACACGACGCATGGATCTGTATTCTAGTTCTGGCGATGAAAGGGAAAAGGAGGATTATTTCTTGGATTTCCAAGAAATAGGAGATCCATCCAAACTAATGAAAAATCCATTTATAGATTTATGAGAATCAGCACAAGATCCCCAATTTGAATCGCAATAAGCCACAAGATTGAAAGAAGAATCTGAATGAATGAAAATTACTAAATTTGGACTCCCAACAAGGTAACGTAGAATATGAATGGAAGCCTTATAATGAGGAATTCGAGGAGTGTGCATGTATTGACTCAAATGCTGCACCACAAAGGTCAAATTAGGTTGAGTATGGGTTAAGAAATTAAGCTTCCCCACCAGACGACGATAAATAGTTGGATTAGGCAATAAATCCCCAACATCTGCTTATAATTTTGTTGAAGGATCTAAAGGCGAAGGTGTAGGAAAAGAATCAAGATAGTCAAAATTAGAAAAGAGCTCAAGATAAACTTCTCCTGGGTGATGATAAGACCCTGTGATTCCCTGATTAATTCCGTCCCTAAGAAATAGCTTGCAAAACCTAGATCTTTAATCTGAAATTTAGTGTTGAGAAATGTCTTAAGAACATTCATCTCATGTAAATCATCTCTTGAAAGAAGAATATCATCCACATATACCGAAACTATACAAACACCTATTGCAGTTTTCTTTTAAAATAAACAACAATCATTAAATGAATGTGAATACCCTTTGAAAGTCAATGCACCTGTGAGTCACGCATACCATTGATGAGAGGCTTGTTTAAGCCTGTATAGAGACCTTGTTAATTTACCTACTAGATGAGGATGAGGGATGGACATGTCTGTTGGAAACTTGATGTAGACCTCGTCATGCAGGTCACTATGAAGAAACATATTATTGACATCTAATTGAAACAAAGACCACCGTTTCTTTATAGAGACAATAAAAAGACATCTCACGGTGGTCATCTTGACCCTTGGGGAGAAAGTCTCTATGTAGTCGACCCCCTGATGTTGAATGTCACCCCTAATAACCAGCCTTTGTTTGTGTCTCTCAATAGTTCCATCTGCCCTGAACTTAATTTTATAAACCCATTAACATGGGAGAACTTTTTTACCAGGAGTTAATTCAACTATATCCCAGGTTTGATTTACCTCTAAAGCTTGAAATTATTTTGCCATTACTTCTTGCCAACATGGGTATAGGGAAGCTTAGGAAAACCTAGTGGGTTCATGTGCAAGGGATAGAGAATTAAGTAAAGATTGATTAGTACTAGACAAGGCAAAAGATGGTAGAGTAGGAGGAGATGGTAAAGCTGTAAAATAAGAAGCAGTAAGGTCTGTAAGATAGACAACATTACATAAATAATTACTTAGCTATGAAGGAGGTCTGGTAATCCTAGAAGATTTTCTAGGTGGAGTAGTGACATAAGAAGGGATTGTGATAGGAGGAGTAGAAATAGTAGGAGGGACAATAGGTGGAGCTGAAGAAGGAGGAAGAACTAGAGATATAACATGATTTTGAGAAGATATGTCATGAATAGAAAAGAGAGAGTCAATATCAAAAATAGTTGTAGAAGAAGGAAATAATGGGATGGGTGGAGAGGGATGAGAGAAAGGAAAAACATTCTCATGGAACCTTACATTCCTGGAAACAAAAATTCTCTTAGTGGAGAGATTGAGTAATTTGTACCCTTTTTTATTAATAGGATAACCGAGGAAAACACACTTGACAGTCCTTGGGTCAAGTTTTGATCTGAGATGAGAGAGGGTGCTAGCATAGAAAAGATATCCAACATTCTTTAGGGAGTGATAATTAGGTGGTTTTCCAAATAAAATCTTATAGGGATTTTTGAAACTAAGTACCCTTGAAGGAAACCTATTCATTAAGTGTGTAGCTGTTAGAAGGCATTCCCCCTAATAAACTATAGACAGACTGGAGAGATAAAGTAAGGCTCTACAAACCTCCAAGAGATGTTTGTGCTTTATTTCTACTACGCCATTTTGTTATGGGGTTGCCACACAGGTGGTCTGATGAATGATCCTTGGGAGGATAGAGATTCAGAACTAGATAAACTTGTACCCAATTCTTTGGCATTATCAGATCTTATGATTTTCACTTTGGTGTCAAATTATTTTTCAACTAAAAGAAGGAATTGTTTTAAAATAGGGAAGGCATTGCTTTTAGTTTTTAATAAATAAGTCCAAGTCCCCCTACTAAAATTATCCACAATGGTTAAAAAGACCTATTCCCATCATGTGTGGTGACACTATAAGGTTCTCAAGTGTCCATGTAGATTAATTCAAAAATAGATTTAGTGGAAATAGTACTGTAAGTAAAAGGAAGTTTTGCTTATCTTGCTTGAGCAAAAATATCACAATGATTATCTCAGATGGAGGACAAAGGAAAATTGGATAGGTTTGATAAATTTTTCATAGTAGAAAAAAGGCAAATGCCCTAATCTCTGGTGCTATAGGCTTACATTGGAATTCAAACTACTGGAAAGACAAACATAATTTTGAACTAGACTAGAAACTGGATTACAATGAGATTGACATACAGCTAGAACAGACTGAGATTGAAAAACTGATGTAGCAGATTAGAGAGGAGTTAGCTTGAGTAGATAGGGTCCATCTTTAATTACCTAGGAAGGATTGGCCTCTTCATTCAAGGGGCCTGGAAAATTACATCAAGGGAGAAAATTAGGAGTAAGCATTTGAACTGACAAGTAAATTTATGAATAGAAAGTAGATTGAATCTGAATTCAGGTACAAACAAAATATTGTGTAAAATATGATCAGGCAAAATTGTAACACTGCCTTTATAAGTAGCTTTCAACTTGTGATTATTCGGTAAATTGACAAACAAAACAGTTGAAAGAGGTGTAACATTAGATAAAATAGAGAAGTCATAAGTCATGTGCTCAGATCCAACGTCGGCCTACCACCTTTTTTTTCAAGGTTGAGCTTGTTCAATTGAAGAAGAACAATTTGAGATAAGAGTGACAAAGAACTAGGGTTGAAGTGAGGGGTGATTATACCAGCACAGTTAGCAGAAACAAGGGCATCAGTATTCTAATCACTTTGTTGGCCAATCTTCACCTCTTAAAGTAATTGAAAAAATTGTGAAAACTTGTCCTGGGTGATAGTGTTAGCAGATGTGTGGCCAGTGATAGCATTGAACCCTGATGCCTGCATATTAGAATAATCTTTTTCCAAAACATTGCTATGAGAACCTTGCTGATATCTTTTGAACTTTGTGAATTTAAAGTCTGGGGGAAACCTTATTAATTGTAAAAGTTTCTTTCTACATGATTAGTCATTTTGCAATAAGAACAAAAGTTACCTCCCTTTAGTTTGTCATAAGGTGGTTTAGTCCTCCATCATTCTTAGACAACTTTATAGGATTTGACCAATGTGGGTAGGACTGGGGATAGGATTGCCTTGCTGTAATGGTGACCTTATGATTGCTGCTACTTGCTGAGAAAATAGCTTTTGTGACATGGACAGAGACATGAACCTCCTTATATTTCTCATCTTAAAAGAGCAAAAAATAGGTATGGCCTACGGTAGGAAGAGGGTCTAGCACGAGAATGCTACTTTTGACCCCTGAATAAGTCTCATTCAGGCCCATGAGAAACTAGATGAGCCTTGCATCTTGGTGAGACTTGATGGTTTTAACCTTTCCACTACAAGTGCAACTACAAGAACAATGATCAAAGGTGTTCATTGCATCTAGTTCATCCCAGATTTTTTTTACCTTTGTGAAATATGTTGCTATGTCACTTGATCCCTGTACAACATCACTTAATTCCTTTTATAGCTGATAGAGTTGTGCTCCATTGCATTTCCCAAATCTAGTAGCTAAGTCTTTCCAAATTTCCCTTGAAGTTTTGGAATACAACACAGATTCTTCTATGTCCTTGGAGAGGGAATTGAGTATCTAAGAGATCACTATGTCATTACACCTTGACCATGGTTTGTGCTGATCATTGGAAAGATCTAGTTCAGGAGAAGTTCCATCAATTAAACCAAGCTAATTCTTGGCTGATAAAACTATGACTTTGGCTCTATTCCAACCAGCATACCCTCTCCCATTAAAGGATGAATTCTCTAACTACATACCTGGAGAATCAGATGGATGCTGATAGTAAGGGTGTGAATGAAAAAGGTATGTGGTGATCACAGCCTATTGAAAGGGAGTTGTTTCAGTGGTCTGAGGCATCATGAAGATGAGAAGAAAAACAGAGGGAAAAAGGATCGAAGGAAAATCTTTCTATTGCTCTGATACCATAAAGGAAAAAAAGATTGAGACGTAGTGAATTCTTCTCTTGTTGTATTTTCTATTTCCCCAATAATGTATATATACAGATAAATAAAATAAGAATAATAATCTATTCCCTAACATACTTTTATTTCAAGTTGTCTGATTCAGTTGTTGTGACACATAAAGGGTATTTTGACATATTTCTATGTTCTTTTTTGGTTTTAACATACACTTTTACCCCTATATCGTTATGAATTTGAATTGAAGGAGATATTTCATCAATCTTATATCTGATATCAACTTTACTTATTGATGTGTCTATTGATAATTGAGTAAAAATCACAGAAACAAGGCCAACAAATGTTGAATCGGTATTTATCAATACACCATCTTCCAAGTAATTAATATATTTATTGCTAGAATTTTATCGGCCATTGAAGTAAAGCAGTACTGCCAGATTAGCCATGTTTTTCTCCTACTTGGAAGAATAAACAAATTAAAAATTCTACATGGGAAGCGAAAGCAGATATGATTAAGCGATACCCTCATCTTTTTCCCTCTACCCAAACCTAAGGTATTAAGTTGTCCTTGCTCAATTACTTAAAATCCTTGCATTTTAACTTTTTTTGTCATATGCTTGCAAAATTATGAAATATATTTTGAATGATATTTCAAATTGCACTATTGCATTAATGATGGGTTGTTGGTTTACACTCTAATCTACTCAAGCTAAGTCTTTCCTCATTTGAGGATGAATGTTCGTTTCTGTATTTTTGATATAACTTTTAATAGGATGGTCCAAATTAGGTGATTTAATTTTTGAATAAGCCGAACATCATTACCTACAATTTTTGTGAAGACTATATTTTATTTTTCGGAGGTTAAGTAGGTCAAATAAATTAATTGTTGCAAGATATAGTGTTGCGATGAAATAGAGTATTTGCAGAAGAAAAGTCATATCTCACTGTAGCACTCTCCAAATCGGTTGATTCTTGAACGACATGAAAGTAGACTTCTAGAAAATATATTCATATGAAGACACCAAATCTTAATGAGGAAGTTATCTTGTTTAAATACAGCTCCGAAAAAGGGTATTCCGTTAAAAGAAGATTTATCTCACCAATCATGAAAAGATCTAGATCCATTTGACATCACACATAACATCAATAGTCCTTCATTTGACATCACTCATGACATCACAATCTTCCATTAAATATTCAAAAAAAAAATTATAATTATTTTAATTATTGTTAGGTCCCTCCTTCACACCTATAAATACCCATCTTATTTCATTATTTTGTTCATCAAGCTTTCTCAAGCAACTTTTCTCTCTATATACTCCTTTATTCATTCTCAAAATATAGTTTTATTTCTTAGTAGTGTAGAAATACTATTCCGGTAATTTATATACTCTGGATAGTATACAAAATACTCTAGCGAGGAAAAAATACTAGGATTCAAGAGTGTTTATTATGTAACGCTTTGGATTCAAGTTATGTAAGGCTTCAATGAGAGTATTCCTTTCACTCTCATGTCTAAAGTATTTTGATTATATGATAAATTATATTTATTTTCTTTAAGTTTTACTCTATGGTATGTGGGTGTTCATCCATGGGTTTTTCCACCCATGTAGTCCAAAACTCTTTCAACTAAATCTCTTGATTTCAAGTAAGATTTTCTTATGGATAATTCTTATTTTTACTTAATAGCATGAATCATGGTTAAGCTAATAATTATTGGTATATTTTAATGCAAAATGATTTTATATGTATGAATTGATGGTTTGCAAGTATTTTCTGTATTTACCCGTAACACCCCCTAAAACGTTGTATGTAGGTATTTCAATTCTCGATGAAAATGATACATCCTCTATATTTCGGGCATAACGTTTCATAGGATTATCCAAATTAGTTGATTCAAATTTTTAAGTAACCACAACGTTATTACCTACAACTTCCATGAAGACCATATCTTAAGATTCGGAGTGTAAGTAGATCAAATAAATTAATCTTTGCAAGACATAGTGGTGTGACGAAATGGAGTATTTGTAGAAGAAAATTCACATCTCACTGTAGGTTGATCCAAATTGGATGATTCTTGAACGACATGAAACGAGACTTCTATATCTACAATTCTTATGGAGACACCAAATCCTAATAAGGAATGTATCTTATTCAAACGCAGCTTCGAAAATAGATATTCCGTTAAATGAGAGTTCATCTCACCTACCATAGAAAGATCTAGATACATTTGACATTACTAATGACATCAATTGCCTTCCATTTGACATCATCCATGACATCAATATATTCCATTAAATTTTCAGATTTTTGTTTATAATTATTTTATTTATTGTTGTGTCCCTCTTTCCCACCTATAAATACCCACCTTATTTCCTCATTTTATTCATCAAACTTTCTTAAGCAACTCTTCTCTCTATATACTTCTTTACTCATTCTCAAATATAGTTTTAGTTTTAGTAGTATAAAAATACTACTCCGGTGATTGTTATACTCCGGATAGTACACAAAATGCTCCGGCGAGAAGAAAAGTCTAGGGGTCCAAGAGTGTTCCAATTCGGAGTAAAGCTTCAGATTTAAGGTATGTAAGGCTTTTATAGCATTGGATTGAGTTCGTCCATGCGCCTAATATTTAAATTCATTATAATTGAGTTATAGTTGAGTTTTATCCAAATCTTGAATTCTAAATGAATTAATTCTTCTTTTATTGAGTTAGATATATTATTGTTATCTCTCATATTATTGGAATTATTGTTCATGGCTACTTTCCCATGAATCCTAATTGATTTGATGTTCATGAATATTTTTACACATGTTTTGAGTAAAGATGTTGGCTTTTTAATATTTTCATTGATAAAAAGAGTGATATGAATTAATACTATATATGTATTTTTATTGAGTTTTGAAAGAGTAAAAGAGTTGAGTTTAAATGAATTTGAGTAAATGATGTTTTGAGAAAGATGTTTTGATGAGATATAAATGATGTTTTTGAAGTATAATTATTGATGAAAAGGTAATGAGATGAGTTTGATGATTTAAATTAAAGTCCAATGAGACTAGATGATGAGATTAATATGAGCACATATTTTGAGAGTAGTATTGAGCACCGAGTTGGGTAAGAGTTTAATTGACTCAAACCCCAGAACTACGTAGCCAACGTAGGATAGAGGCTATGCCTCTTAAGTCCCAAAAAGAGGACTTTGATGAGTGGATCCAAGATGGTGATGTCCTTTACCCTGGCAAGGTATTGGATGGATGTGGCAATAAAATCGCTTCGTTGTATCATCGCTAGCTCATAAGTGATGGTTGTCAGTTAGAGAAACTCCCAACTGAGTAAGCATTTCTTATTGCTATTTTAAATTTGCATTACCTATTAATGTTGAAATGATGTTGAGTTCTGACCTGAGTTTTCCTAAGAAGAATTTCTTGATATATGTCCTTACCTTCCTGCCATTTTACATACTCGTACATTCCACGTACTGACGTCATTCGACCTACATCATTTTATGATGCAGATACAGGTGTTAGAGATCCTCAACAGGCGCATCATTGAAGATCATTATTTTTCAGCTATTTGGTGAGTCATCCTTGTATTCAGAGGAACTCTCTATCCTTTTATTACTTTTGAGTATTATGTTTTTTTAAGGTAGCCATGGACATGTCATTGGCACCATCTAAGAGTATTAGAGGCTTCATAGACAGATTTTGATGATGTAATCGGAGTAGTTCTCCTTAGAAACTACTTCTTCTAAGAATTATCTATTTTTCCTTTGATGTTGATGATGACAAGACCACAATAGTATTCTTAAGTCTTCCGTTGATGAACAAATAAGTAATGAGACCAAGTGGTTCTCTTGGAAGCCAGAGATGGTTTCTGAGTGTCGGTCACGCCTAGGGTACCCTCTCGGGGAGTGACATTACCTTTTTAAAGTTTCTTTCATGTTTGAAAGTTGAAGTGATTTGAACCCACCTAGTTTTACTATGTTTTCAAGAAGTTTAACTTGAAAGTTTTGACTTCAAATGAATATTTATGAAAGCAATTTTTATGATCAAAAGGGAGTCTTATTAAATGAAAGAATGATGGATTCTTTATGAAATAGGGACAATTTTTGCATATTTGAATTACCAAAGGTTTTAATGAGCTATTTTATCGAATATGATGTTTTGAATTCTCAAGCTATATACTATGACTATTTTGAAGTATTAAACTATTCTGTGGGATTGACTTAGCACTGAATGGGTCATTGAGGTGGGATTCATTAAGGGAATCCTAGTAGCAACCCTTTGTCTCATTAACTATGTGTCAACATAAGAGCCATTGTACGCTTAGGCTAATGGATCCACAAATAGCCCTTAAAATTAAAGTTGAAGAAATAAATGAAGTTGACAGAGTTCTACCCGGCAAGTAGTCTTCCCGGCCAACGTAGGGGGTTATGTTGGATTCCATGTAATAGATCGCATGGTCTTAAATGTCGGTTATGATTATTTTACCTTAAAATGAATATTTTAAAGGATATATATACGATTGATTATGCATGCATTGCATTATGTTTCATATTACATAAATGTTTTAATATTTCCTCAATGTTAATGAATGCTTACATACTTAGTACATTCAAAGTACTAACACATACTCTTATGCCTACATGATATCACCATGTAGGGACCGGTGCTCCTCCTTATTCTCCTCTATGTGGCTAGTTGAGATTTTATTTGAAGACTACTTTTGGTGAGTTCCCATATTCCGAGAATAATACTCTTTTATCTTTCTAGCTTATGATATGTTGAGATCTTTAGACACTTACTATAACATTTTTTTCTATTATGATTGAGGGTGAGCTAGGGACTTGTCTTAGCCCCATTAAATCTAAATGTTAGAGGTATTGTTGGACATATGTAAGTTGAAGATTTACTATTATGATTTTGCTTGTTTATATATTATCATTACCTATGAAAGGCTAAAAGAATGCTAAAAGGCTTGTTTGAGGTACTTTTGGGTTCCTCTTTCGCCATGTCACGTCTAGGCCCTAGGCTTGAGTTGTGACATGTGTAGCACTCAATACATAGATATTGTTATCTTGCAAAGCATACAGTACGCTTCTCTTAGATACTTTGACCAATAGTGTCCTTGTCTTCTTGTCCTTTACAACAAAGTTAGTTTCATCTAATTCGAGGGTGCAACAATTATCCTTTGCAAGTTTAGCAACAAATAAAAGATAATTAGTGATCTTGGGAACTATAAGGACCTCATGTAATTTCAAATTTAATTTAGTTGTATTCCCATCACGTGTGATGTCTAATTGTGATCCATTCCCAATAATGATTTTATCTGTATATTGACCCTCATGGTCATTTCTATATTTTTGCGTGCTTTTACTATTTTTCCCCTTTCATAGTTTTCTTGTAGCTTTTCTGTTGGGTTAGGTGGAACGCTTACCAAGGAGGTTAAGTAAGTTTGGCTATTTTTGAGGCCTAAGACTTCAAAAGAGTTGACTTTAGTTAACATCCAGAGATTCTAAGGCTGGATGAATATTCCATCAGATTCATCAGCTTCGAAAGGGTTATTTTGGTCTAGTGTGATAATTGATCTGGGTTTTGGAGCTTTTATTTTGAATTTGTGTGATTAGGCATTTAGTTTTGATGTTTTGACCAAAATTTGACTTTGGTCAACATTCTTGGTAAATGTGCTCAAATCAAAATTTTGTCAGTGCAGTAAGTTCCTACATGCTAAGTTTGGTCTGGAATGACCTTTGGATCTATTTTTTGAGGTTTTCAGGATGAGCTTGTAGCTTATTAGCATTTTATTGTTTTTTTTTTAAGTGTTGACCTTGGTCAATATTATTACAAGAGGACCTCTGTTAGTCATTTCGTCAATTTTGTTGAGTTGAGAGTGTTGTTTCCAATAGGGTAGCATGATTTATTTGTGTCGATGGAATTCTGAACAAGTACCGGCCCCCCATCAGGGAATGTTTCATCCTTGGTGAGCTGATGATGCAGCTCACTTTTCTTTTCTGCGATCGCGGGTCATTCCCTGCATTTGCAGAGTGATGGATGACTTACCCTTCGCATTTCTGTGAGCAACTCTGCATTTGTGGAGGAAAGTTTCCCTGACCTCCATATTTTTGGGCCTCATGTCACGTTTTCAGATGGTCTATTATGCTGTCCTCCATATTAGAGGACAAGGCTCCGCTATCGCGAAGAACTAAATACCTGGCAACAGAAAATTTTAAATGCCCAATTTCAGCATGCATTCTCTTATTCATAGCTTAGTTAATTGGCAATTTTGAGAGCTTCTCCTAGGGGATTTGAGTGATTCTTGTTGGAGGGTGTTGGAAATTTGCCTAGGCACATTATGGGGTCATTGAATCTTTCATTCCTCTTGGTAATTCCTATGAATTTCTCTCTTACTTTCATTCTTTAATCCTTTTAAGCTCTTTTAATGCTGGGAATGTATTGGGATGATTATAGCTTGGATTGTGCCCTTTTTGGAGCACAAGTTCCTTGAGCTTATTAGGAACTTGTGAATGAATCATTTTTGCAATTTCGTGTGTGGGTCCCAAAATTTGATTTTAGCCCGTTTCTATTTTTGAGTTTAATAAATATAATATGGGTATCGTTTGTCTTGTTTTGGTGTTCTCTCCTCTAATTTAATTGTGTGGCATCGTTCGGAGGCTCTTATGAAGGGAAAAACTTTATTATAGAGATTCAAATGTCGTTTCGACCTTGAGGTAGGTTATGGTCTCTTCTTTTGAATTGAAAAGGGTAGTTTATATATATATATATATAGGTAGTATGATAGCTAGAAAGGTTTTTAGGTGATAACTTTAGGCTTGTATGATACTTAGACTTGAAATGGACATATTCGGGTGTTTTAGCTTGTATTTTAGCTGTGAAGCCTTAGCTTAGATTGGCCCTTTGATTGATTGATAAGTTTAGCTCCTTATAATGATTTCTAGGTGATATGGAACTTCGTTTCTACGCGCTTAAGTGTTTTGAAACTGTTGGGTGTCTCTATGTTATTTTTGGCTTTTATCATTTTATTGATTGTACTGTTTGGCTCAAGGCCATGGGCTTGGATTAGCTATAGTTCTAGGTGAGTACTATTTCCTTGTGACGGGCGTTTACCTAAATCTTGTATGATATGACTTGTGGTGTGATTTGCTGATATTGTCTTGGTTGCATTCATGTGAATTACTTACGAATTTGGGAATGACTTGATCTTGGTAGGGAAAGGAAATTCGGGTTTTAACCCTTTTTGGTTTTATGATGTTATCTACTTGTTGGGCTTTGAGGGGTAAGAGACTCTTTTCTACTTAAGAAACTTGTTTTTTAAAAGAAATATATTATTTTTGAGGTTTATGTCTAAAAATGAAATTTATTGGTATAACTTGGGAGTTCTTGACTTTCCTCGATTTTTCACAATTTTGATTACTACTGATAAGTCTGAGGTATCATTTTGGGCGGCTAGTTGACTTCATTTTAGGTTACATTTTACTATTTTCACTTGTTGATAAGCTTAAGGGATCATTTCCGGTGGCCCATTGATATATATTAGGGTTATTGGTTTACTGTTGATGAGTTTGAAGTACCATTTCGGGAGGCCCAAGGATTCTTCTAGGTTTCTATTTCCTTTTAGCATTTGGCCTCTGCATTGCACCATCTTGCTCTATTCTTTGGTTATGCATTTTGTGCTTTGAGCGTTTCTTCCTGATTGTGTATGAATTCTTCTATACTCGGTGCTTTTGGCTTTTAGATGAGCTATTAGATTGTAGTTGCAGTACTCTCTTATTTCTTTAGTTATATATATAATTTTTTCTGAGATCGATTAGCTTATGATTCATACTGAGTACCCTATGTTTTGATACTCATACTATATTTCCTCTTCTTTTTGTGATGCAACTCTAGTATGAGCCACCCTCCCTGAGCATTGGATTTTCCTTGGTTGTCACCGACTTGGATCATGCTGAGCTCCTAGCATACAAAGACTTGCTGCCTTTCCTCTTTTGTACTGACTTGTATATTATTTTTGCTTATTCAATTCCTTGTATATATAGATTTTTGAACTTAGTAGCTTATGTACAGGTGACACCAGGTCACCAGGTCCGGGAATTTGATCTTGTGTTGGTTTTTCTTCTTATTCACTTTTGGGCCTCTTTATTATATTTTGTACCGAACTATAGATTTATGGTATTGCCCATTTCCTATTTATTATTCCTCTCTTCCTCCTTTAATCATTATTATCATATTAAAATATTGTCTTCTGCAAGTTGTGCTTTGGGTTTAGGCTTTCTTACTTAGGAGAGGGGGTATAGTAAGCGTCATCATGGTACGACATTGGATTGTGACAATCAGACCTTTTGTAGCATTTAAGATCAAATAGAATACTTGATTTATTTAGCATATGGCTACTGGCTTCTGAGTCCACAGGTAAAGTATTATCTATAGGTGATGTATTTTGTATATTGACAGCAGCCAAAGCTTGTGGTAGGTCATTTGCAGATTGATAAGAGTAGTCTCACCTATGTAAGCACTTAAGAGCAATATGATTATTTCTACCACAAATTTGACATGACTCAGTACAGTTCCCTTCCTAATTCCATTTTGGAAGCTTTGATTATTCTGAGTGTTTATCCTTGTCCAGTAGGCTTAAAACCTCTTGTTTTGATGCTGAAATTGTTGTTTCCTCTTCTCTGACAGTAGTTTTCTTTTTCCCCTGCCCCTTTGGGTAGAGAATGCCATGTTAAGGTTCTGATGTGTCACTTCTTCTTCAACCTCTCTCATATCAAAACCCCAACCCCAGAGAGCGTTAATAAATTGATTAAAAGTGGGATATGGTGCCTTACCAAGCATGACAGTTCTGAAAGTCCTATACTTAGGACCTAAACCTCTAGCAAAGTTGAATTCTTTGCTATCTTCATCCAAAAGCTTGTAAATGGCTATAAGACCATCACATATGCCTTTGAATTCCTTAATGTATTCATCAATCTTCTTGGTTCCTAACCTAATACTTTGAAGTTGTTGTTTTAGCTGAAACTCCTTATATTTTGTTGCTTTAAGATAAGATTTTTCCAAGCATTTCAATATCTCATTGGCATTTGAGAGACCACAATCAGGTATATGCTTTGTTCTGTCGAGGTTCCTGAGATCCAACTCCTTAGCATATCTTTCTCCTCCCAATCATCAATGCTTCCACTATCTTCTGCATCTTTCTCAATATTTGTAGCTACAACTTTCTCAACAACCTTTCCAGTGGAACGACTACTCACAATTGGTTCATTCTCCTTGTTGAGATATATTAATCTCATCACTTGAATCAACTGTGTCATTTGTGTCCTCCATTTGAGATAGTTTGTTGGCCTAATTTTAATGGAACAAGAAGTAATAAGGTGGTGAAGGGAAGAAGTGGATAGAGTATTGGTGGAGGGAGCCATTTTAGTTGGATGTGGGATTATTTTAGATTAAATACTTAGACAACAGAAGAGCTTAAAGAACTGATACTATGTAGAGCTCTCAACAACTATTGAGAGAAATCAAGGATTGTATTGATGAGTAAAATTATCGAGTACATGCTCCTTATATAGGATTTGATAGAGTCGTAGACTAGCTACACATAGAGTTATATATTATAAATACTAGTGTTATATTATTTTGTAAATACAATTACATAGCCTAGTCCTAGTCTGACTCTTAACTCTTTAATGGCTAACACAGGTTTACCATGTTGATCAACTCAATCCTTATCTTCAGCTTGATCCTATCTTCAACAATAGATACCAAAATCAAAATTCTAAACTAACATGCCGTGCCAATAAGAAAGTTCGAAAAAGGAAAAAAGAAGTGTACTAATGTACATGCACTAAAGTAACATTGTCATTTCCTTTGTTTTCTACGTCCATGACCAAGTTTTTTCCCGCCCTAGCATGTATAGTCGGCCTTGGAAATTATCCGTTGACGACGAGAATTCTCTTTGATTCACAAAGCCTCTCGAAAGAAGCTTCTTCAACCAATCATGTAGAAGAAATGTGTCCAAAAGTTTAATTAGTACGTTACTCTAACAAGAACATTAATCTGCTTGGAAGAAATTAAATGAAGAATGGATGCTTACAACAAAGTGAAAAATATTGTTTTGTGCTGAAGCAATGTACTAAACATGAATATTAGCATGTTGTTGTTGACTTTCACCTGTTTTTTGTATCTCATCTTTCGTTTGATCTTTGGAGTTAGCTTAAGAGTCAAAATGAAATTGATAAAAAAAGAAGATGTTCAATTAACTCACACATTTCAGTAAAAAGACAAATTCCTGGATGCATTTATAGAGGAAATGAAGTAGGGGTAAAATAAAATTTATAGAGGAACAAACCATGGTAATTAATCTGCAGAATTTTGAACAACTTGAAGTTGCATTGAAAATTGCAACAAAGCATCAAGGAGTTACTAGTTTTTTGTGCACGTATATAAAAAATGTACATATTTTGCACGTATATAAAAAATATACATATCTTGCACGTATATAAAAAATGCATATATCTTGCACGTATATTGTATACTAATTAATATAAAATTGCAAAAACAAAATAATGCTAAAAGTTGAAGAATGACCCACCTTTTTTATACACTTCTCCACTTCTGGTCACATCATGTACCAAGATAATTATTTTTACATTACATGGCTCTCAAAATGTATGTCATAGATTAATTATTTCGAAGGCATATGATACTAATATTAAAATTATTACAAATATTGCAGAATACGAAGGAATTACACGCCCTCTGCAAGACACCATCTCCTTTTAAAAAAAACATTTTCATGCCCATTTCTGCCATTACCAGAAAAGTTTCATTAGTAGGAAATATTTATATGTAGTAATGATTTTTGATTTATTTTCCTATAATGAGTTCTTCTACTATAGAAATACTATTAAATGCTACAAGTACAAGTATTATTAATTAGTTACTAATTTTTTTGTGCACATACATTGCACGTATTTAAAAAATGTACATATCTTGCACGTATATTTTAAAATGTGCATATCTTGCACTTATATTTTATACTAATTAATATAAAATTAAAAAAATTAATAATGAAAGTCGAAGAATGGTCCACTCAATTCCTTTTTACACACTTTTTTTCACATATAGACACATATACAATTGTTTGATTACTATTAAATTGCGTGATGACTATTTTACTTTATTTGACAGATGTATGGTATTAGTAATAAAACTACTACAATCAATATTGAATATATCAAGGAATTTAAACAACGTATGACATTATCAACTTATTTTTCAATCAAACTGATTTTTTAACCATGAAGAAAGATCTCTTTTTTGGGATCAATCTCTTCTCTAGCTCACCTTCTTTGCCTCCTTTTTCCTTTTCTTCCCAACTACTACCACTGCCATACAAATTTCACCAATAGAAATTATCTTTGTTTTTTGGTATAGGTGGCCTGCTTGTAAAAGTGCAATTTGTCATTCTCATGTAAATTGTACTAATTTAAGAACTTAGTTTATCGTTAGCTTATAAAACACTTTTATAAGAATCACGTAGGATTTAATACTTCTTTTGATAATGTGGAAATTGACATTTGAAATAGGCTCATATTTAGGCTCAAACGTAATTTTAGAATCTTGACAAATACATATACAAAGATAAGTAGTAAACACTATTGAGACTTGAGTCCCACACAACATTAATGCTATATTTTAAAGTGAAAATTTACACTATTTATGAGTTTTTGAATAATTTATTTGTTTATTATGGATAAGTAGAGTTGGATGAACTCTTTAAATTCAATCGTGTTACTTAGAGTACGTTTTGCTTAGCTGAATTTACGTTGTTTGAAGTGCTGAAACAGAATTTTTGAATAAAGAATTATGTTTTTAATAAAAGTACTGAAATTGAACATAAGTTACAAGTTCAAAACACTTTACACCTAGTTTGACCAACATTTAAATCAATTCAAACACTCTTTTAAGTAAAATATAACTTTATTTACATTGGTGGTATGTAAATCATCTATGTGATGCGCACCACTTTTATGAATAGTAGGATACGTGACGTTTAACTTCACTTCATTCATCACTCTTAAGTCGTGTGATATATTTGAACTCTTTAAGGTTTTCTTCTAACTCATGTTTTATGCATTTCAGAATCATGCCTCTAAGAAGAGCTCTATTGAGAAGAAATTTGAATTAAGATGAGGATCAGAAAGAACCTCAAGCTCCAGTTCATCCCTTGGCCGAGAAAGTCACTCATGCCGAGTTTAGAATTTTTTTTAAGTGTTTTCCGAAGCCAAGGCGACACAAGCTAACTGGGAGGTTGTCACGACTCGACATAGGGTCTAGTCATAACCCGGCGATCGAAACTCCAAAGGGCTCCAACCAAACCTCTTGTTCATATCATAAGCATACATAAGGTAAAGTAAAAGTGTAAACATCATAAGAAAGTCTAAACCATGAATAGAAAACGAAGAATGTCACATGAGAACATAGACTTGAAGCATTTGTACAACTAGATGCCTCTACTCATGAACATGGGGGAGGGGGCTAAGACATGCCCCTAGCTCACCCTTAAAATGAAAAATAACAAAAGTCTTTGAAAACAATAACCAACTCTATGACTAGTCCTCGATAGATGAGGACTCACCACAGCTTCACCGGATAGGAAAGCTCAACTAGCCACGTGGATGGATACGATCCTCAACCTCAACCCATACATTATGAGACAATGTAGGCAATAATATGCATTAGTACATTTTTTGAATGTACTAAGTACGAGGACATGACATGCAATGTAAGAAATAAGACGCAATGATCAAGTAAGGTACATGGTAAGAAGGGATAAGTAAAGTCATGGGAAAATCATAATGATCAAAGCATTTGGAAAGCATAGTTGAAACCACGAAAGTACGAAAGAGGTCATACATATGTGAGATAGAACAATAACCGATAATAAGATCATGCGAGCCATAACATGGAATATAGATGTTACCCCTACATCAAAATAAAGGGGAATCTACTTGCCATTGTAGCCTCTACCCCAATAGGCAAGTGATGTACATACGCTATATGTGGATATACTAGCTAAGCCATAAGAAAAGCTAAGGTGGCACATAGTTTAAGAGACATAAGGCTGCTACTAAGGCTTTTGGTAGGGCCCCCACCTCAAGTCCACTTGGTGCTAAGTCAAATCCCATGAAATACGTATCATAACATAGTAATCATAGTTAACATATATCATAAACATAATCATAGGTTTGAAATTCATAAAGTAGATCATTTTCATAATCTAATGCAATGTGAGTATTGTCCTTCCTCATTACAAATCATACATACATAGTTCATATCATTAGGCCTTGAGGCACCACATTTGTCTCTAAGTCACCTTTCCCATAACTTGCATAAAAAATCATAGTTCGATCATAATTGAAATACATAATCATAATTCATACTTGGGAATTAGGGTAAAATATGAATACATGATTAATTGACTTGAAAATCATAAAAATTGACTTAAAAACATATATGATCGTATACTTTTTATCAGCCCATATATAATTCATAAAGATATTATCATTTGAAAGTATAATTGAAAATACCCAAAATTCATATCATGAACCCTAAAGATCAATATAGGAAAATTTATGGAAAAACTCTTTAATTCAATTCAATAACCATTAATTTATATTAAAATAGACTCATAATCATAATTAGAATCATAATTTATGTAATTGGATTGAAGATCATAAATCCTTTAATAATACATACTTTAATTGATTGAAAAGTAGAGAATTTGTTGGGCTCCATTGGTGAAAGTACCCTAGGATCAATTAGCCATATACCTGAGGGAGAAGACAAAAGAATTTGGAAGAATTTGAGAGTTTTGATGTAATGACCCTCAAGGTCATTTTCATGTTTTTTGATATTTTTCAGTGTTTAGAGCTTTTTTGTAGCGACCTCAAGTCATTTATGACTTGCTGGCACTGACAGTTCGATTGTCTAGTCGTTCATTTGGGTTTTATGCTCGTTTACCTATTTTGGAACTCTTGGAGTTTGAACAACTGACATCGGTCAAAACTCTAGGAAGGCAACCTCAAAATAGAATTTCTCTGGTTTCATCAGATCTGGACTGGTCAAGTTAGGCTAGTAGCATGGTCGGTACCAACATCAAACCATTCGGTGTGAGTTTTAGCAGTTAGGCATTTTAACCTTTAAGCTTTAGACTAAGGTTGACTTTGGTCAACAATCTTGGTAAACGTGCTAGGATTGAAATTTTGTCAGAGTGATTAGCTACAGAATATTGAGTTTGGTCTAGAACAACCTTTCATTTGTATTTTGAGGCTTCCGGTCTCATTCTGAGCCCTTTTGTGGAATTTGGTTAAATATGAAGCTTGGTTGTGGGACCCACTTTTTCTTCAGACCACCTTGGATGGAAATTTTGACTTCGCCATTATGTCTAGAACGTCGAATTTAGTAGGATAGCATAGTTCATTTGCACGCACAGGATTTTGAACGAATCTTGAGCATCCCATCGGAGCTTGTTCAAAGCTCAAGGTTGAGCTAGTGCATAACCTGATGGTGCAAGCACCATTGACCTTCGTGATTGTGAAACTTGGTAGTTGCATTTGCGAAGACCAGCCATCCAGACCTACGAGATCAATAGGTCTTTTCTACTATCATGATAGTCAGGCCTACTTACCCTTCACGTTTGTGAAGTACCTCCCACGATCATGATGGTTATTTAATTTGTATGTCACGATCTCTACCCAATCTCTGCAATCGTGAAGGACAACGTCGTTTTGTCTTTAAGTTAAAAGGCAGACGCGAATGGCTCAAACCCCATTTTCATTTCTTTAATTTTGGGAGCTACAGAGCTCCAATTTGAGCGATTCCAAGTGCATTGTATTTGTGGTAGTTGTGGCTACATGTTGCTAGGTTCAGAGAAGTGTGAAGATCATCAGTTTGAGGTAATTTCTTGCCCAAAGGGGCTGCCAAAGCTTCATTAGGGCTTTAATAGTGAACATTATTATTGGGTTGATTTAGGTTGTTTTGAGCATCATTTTGTGCCCCATTTTGGCGTACAAGGTCAATAATACATTTAGAAAATTTTCACGGAGTCATTTTTGGAAATCCCATTGCGGGTCCCATAATTCTGTTTTAGACCTAATTTTGGGTCCATCTCCGAAAAATATAATTTTAGTATCAAAATATCCTTATTGACGAGGTGATCAACTTTTTGATAGCTTGGAGGAATTTAGAGTTGTTTTTAGAGAGGAAAACTATCGGGAAGTGGACTTGGAACGCACGTGTTTGGCTTTGAGGTAGGCTACGATCTCCATTATTTTGATTGAGTTTCATAAGATATTGTTTAGTATATATTGCTTGTGGTTTGGATTGTATGTGACGGGTTAGTCTTGACTCCTAAATTATGGTCTCGTTTTCTCGATATAATCCTTAGGCTAGTTTACCTTTATGAGATTTCCAGTCTAGATAGTAAGATTATGGACCATCCTTATACTTGAGTTGTGGTTTAAACCTTAGTTGTTGTAGCCATTGTTGGAGGGAGTTTATGATACTTAGTGTTCTTCACTATTTAAGTACTTACGTTGGAGCCTTGGTATACTGATTTTTCACCCGGTTAGGCTTGTGATTTACTATTGGATTCAATTTCTGGATTTGGAGTTAGAATCCCCTATGCTTTCCTATTGCCGTTTGGCGGGGCTATGTGTGGTTATGAATCTCGAGGTGATATTTCACAGATGGATCTAGAGGTATTGATTGACTAGTTGAGCATTTGTTTCCTCATTTTCCTCCTTCTTGTTACGTAGTTATGGTTGAGTTTCCTTTTAGGCCTTGTGGTTAAGTTAGAGGAGTAGATTCAAGCTTTACACCTTGATTAGAGGTCTAGGGTATTTGTGAGCCTTGTTTGTATGCTCTAAAGGATAAGGTACTTGTGGAGTCATTATTGTATCTAATTATGCGTGTTTTTTGGGTGTTGGTAATGGCATGCATTACATTGGATCATTGTTTTCTCATGAATGTAGTTTACCCCAATACATGCATTGGTTCAAGCATTGATTTAAGAAAGTTGGGTTGTAACCCAAACTATTTTATACTCATATTCGAATGGAGGTCGTACTACCTTTATTACTACTATTTTTAGTAGACTATAGGCATCGAGAATGCGCTCATTTTACTATACATGATTTGAGACACCGAGGATGCGCTCATTTTATTATACTGATTCGAGGCATCAAGGATGCGCTCATTTTATGACATTGATTTGAGGCATTGAGGATGCACTCATGTTACGGATTAATATATCACTTAGATTGGGACCTGGCGGTATATAGGGCATTCTCGAGCCCCCTATAGCGATCCCATAAAGGGGCATGGGTCCTACTTCCTGGCCAAGACTGAAAGTAGGTATATATATCTTGGTATGAGGTGCTTGGCACAGATGGTACTTCTGGTTTTACTGAATTACTTTCATGCATATATGCATTGTCTATCACCAATATAGTTCTTTGTACCTGCCAGTAGTATGGGATATGGTATGGGTTTACCTATTTGTGAGTGAAGTTCCTAGACACATAGAGGCTCGGAAAGTATTAACTTACTATTTTCAAACTTGTGGCGGTATAAAGGGTGGCCTCTTGTTTGAAGGTAGTTACTGCCCTTGTCTTCTTTATCTAACTTTTGGTGTAGGGATTTAGTTGATACGGTCCTTTGGGGCCTTTATGTTATAACTGTGACTAGTTTTGTTAGTAGGTTGTCACTTAGTTGTCCTCCTCTGTAGTGTGTCATTGTGTTTAGGTTTTGGGCTAGCGCCATCAGGTAGTCATTGGTTTTCTTACTTGCTTCTTACCTACTCTCTCTTTCCTATATCTGATGCTTCTTATTGTAGGCTTCCTTATTATCCATATTAGTTACTTGTAACATATACACCTTACTTACATGTTCTTTATACTTGCTTTACCTTTGGTGCTCAGTCGGCCGATGCCTACTAAGGGCCACTTATTAGTACTCATACTACACTTTTTCACCCTGCATATCATAGTACGAGTTTTCACTACTGACATGGATATCGTGCGGAGAAGCTTTTGGATTTTGGAGACTTGGTGAACTCTTGGCATTCAGAGTTGCCTATTTCCTCTATTTTGGATTGGACTAGTCTTTATTTCATATTCGGAGATAGTCTATATTACTATTATCATCATTATATTTGTATAAGCCTTGTATTCCTTATTTAGTTTAATAGCTCGACTACTGACTGATACCACATCTTGGGTTTTTTTTGTTTTACTATTATTATTTTTCTTTTATTATTATTGTTATTATTATCATTATTCGATGGTCTGTGGCCTATAGTTTCACACTATCGAGTTAGGCTTACCTACTAGTGGGTTGATAATATGTTCCATCATGAATTGAGAAATTAAGTCATCACAGTGTGATATCAGAGCTTAGGTTCATCGATATAAGAGAAAATGCCTAGTAGAGTCCTGCGGATCAGTGCGGAGACGTTAATATCCTATCTTTGGGAGGCTATAGGGTACTTTAGGAAAACTCTACTCTTGATTCCTTATCTCGTGAAACTTTCCTTTGATCAGCGTCTAAATACTTTGTTAGAAATTCATTCCTCTTTAGATGGATAGTACTAACTTTCAATCAGGCATGGCTGGGGCATCAACATATACTACCAAGGCTTCGACAATATCTATGACCATCTCAACTCCTTTGGAACTCGCATTGGAGATGCAATATTTCGATTAGCGTACACTATAGGTACGTATGGTTTTGGGTGCATCAAGGGGTTCTCATCCTATAGTTGGACTTATAGGTCTTCAACAGGGTTCTTTATCAGTCTCTAAGTATGTGATGGGGCTTCTAGATTGGATAGGGCAGACTCTTACATTATTTTCTATAAAGAGAGACATAACTCAGCGATTTATTAAGGGATTGATTTTGTCACTTCACCTAGCATCACAAAACTTGATAGTAGTGGCATCTATTTTTCCCAGGTGGTCAGTTATATGAGATCTATGGAGCATATATGTATAGAGACTTACAGAGGTAGAGATAGGAGATTTTGCCATCAGCGCAGTAGAGGTAGCACCCCGCTCTGAGGTAGGCATCATCCTAGTGAGGGTAAGCTTTATGATACACCTATCAGACCCATGGCGGGAGCACCTCAAGTTCTAAGCGGTCCCGTGATAGGTTATGGTACCCATGGTGGACAGAGTTCACGATAGATATATCAGGGTTTGCTATCTGAGCATTCAGGTTTTGGGGCTCATACTTCAACTGGTTCATCTCAGCAGGATGCATTTAGTGAAAATTTCTATACGTGAGATAAGTTTGGGCCTCCAGCTAGGGAGTGTTCTACAGTCACACATCACCAGTAAAAGGCTTGGCAGGATCAGATTTGTAGGGCTCAAGGACAGTCAGTTAGAGGTGGTACCCCAAGTGTTGTAATTGGTGGTTCAAGAGTGCAGTTCGAGACCAGGCGCATTCTATCCCATTCTTCTGAAGGTCAGATAGAGGACGAGGCTCTAGGTATGAATCAGATTTGTGTAAATTTGTTTCTAGGAACTTCTTTATGTGTAGTGCTTGGGTGTTGGGGTATTCGTACCCACCGGTGATTACTTGGCTTGTTAGATTCATCTTGTGACTCTAGTAATTACTTTACATGGACTTATGTGAGCGTGCTTATTTATCCTTATTACTTGACTATTATTTGCTATGACATTTTTACTTGAAACTATGTGTATGTATTTATCTTCTCTAGGTAATTTCTTTTAGTAGTGGATCATTTTGGCTTGTTGTCATATGCTAGTAGTGGTAGAGTTATACCTTGTGGATGTTGAGCTAGTTGATTGCTCTAGTGGATTTTTGTTTAGCCATACTAGAGTTTTTCTTGGTTTAGCCCTTGCCCTTCCTAGTTGCCCCCTAGTATGCTTAGCTAATGTGAGGTTGCTTTCGAGAGAAGGGTGTGCCAGTAGTTGTTGCCCTTTGTGGTCTGCTGTAGATCTCGTTCATCGATTCTTTCTTTGTTCAACGTCCTATTCTTAGTTCCTTGGGTGGCTGAGTTAAGGTTTAATCCTTTGGATTGGTTGGGTTGTCTCACTATGGGGAGTTCGATGGTTAAGTTATTATTTTAGTTGGTTATATAATGTGGTGTCAGATGGCTATGTTGGAGTTGGAAAGGGCTAGAAATGGAATTGGTTGGTTTATTCTAAGTATGGTGATATTTTAACTTGAAGCATCTTGTAAAGAAGGTTATAGCGGGTTTATGGAAATGGTGGTCTTCTTATGTTTTTGACCGACCAATAAATAGAGGGAAGGGATGATTGTAGAGCGAGAGCATTCATATTGATGAGTTTTGATTTATTAATATTGCATTGGTGTGCTCTTGTGACTTATAGACTTTGGGGTGGTTAGTTAATGCGTTTTGGAAATTTCAGTCACTAACTCATTTTACCTTACAACAAGGACTACTTTCATTCTTGGTGATTTTGTGTTGTGCCTTGGCTCTACCAGTAAACTATAGCAGGTACGTCTAAGGTTCAAGAGTCAGATTGTTGATTTGGCTCTTCTGTTGTGGTGTATTTTGATTAAGTCAAACTTTGGCTTCTATGGGCGAATGGAATTTCTCTTAGAAAGCTCAGCTTGAGGATGGAGTTAAAGTAATTCGTGGGATCATCTCTTGGTATTTTGTTCAGGGTGCGAGGTTCCCAGATGTCATTGTGGTTTGATGGTAAGTTGTGTTGTGGTATTTGTTGCGGCGGTTCAGTTAAATTGGGTCACTTTTGGAAGGTTTAATATGCTAACAAACTTCTTATTAGACCAATTGTGCTCTTGGATTGGTGGTTTACTTAGATTTGCACTCGTAGAGTGGTATATGGACTTATGGCATCAATTTCCATTGGGACTTAGATTGCCATATTGGTTTGGTTTTCTAGGAGTTTTGTTGGTAGTAGAGTGACATTGGAGCAGGTCTCATTGTGGTTTCCTCCTGTGGAATTGGTTTCCCCTTTTAAGCGGCCGTTTTAGTTTTGAAATATAGGTTTCAGACTCAAGTTATTGGTTTTAGGAGTCATTAGGTTAGAAAATTGGTCTTGTTCCCTGGGAAGAGTTGCTTATGTTGAGTTGTTGCCGCTCTTTGATGAACAAGTGGTGCTTGCATATCTTTTCGAGCTATTGGGGAAATATTCATATGGTGTTGGGAGCTATTACTGTGGTTTAGGATGGGTAGGATACCCATGATGACTAAAGAGTCTTGAGTTTATAGTATTAAGCAAGGAATTCGACTTGGGAGTTATTTAGCATCTCCTCTTGTCTATTGGTTGACTAATTCTGAAAAGTCTGTTTGGTTTTTGTTTATCTTGGATGAGTCTGTTGCATTCGGTTGAGTTTGTTCTTGTTGGGTTGATGTTAGTATCAAAGAGAGAAATTGGAAGTTGGTTTGAGTTTTAAGGAAGAAAAATGAATTTTGGATTTTTCTCGTAGCTTGAGTTTTGGGTTGGCGTTGCCCGACTGTAAAGTACCTATAGGCTGGCAGAACTTGAGGTCCTAGCTTTGTCATCTTTTTATTCCCTTAGATTCTTTTCTATCCTTTGACTTTCGTGGATGAAGGTCTTTGTAGTAGTGGATGATGTAATGACCCTCAAGGTCATTTTCATCTTTTCTGATATTTTTCAACATTTAGAGCTTTCCTCTAGAGACCCCAAGTCAGTTATGACTTGTTGGCACTGACAGTTCGGTTGCCTGGTCAGTCATTTGGGTTTTATGCCCATTTTCCTATTTTGGAACTCTTGGAGTTTGAACAATTGACTTCATTAAAAACTCCATGAAGGCGACCTCAGAATGGAATTTCTATGGCTCCATCAGATTGGATTAGTGAAATTAGGCTAGTAGCATGTTCGGCACGAGCATCAAGTCTTTCGGTGCGAGTTTAAGCCATTAGGCATTATAACCTTTAACTAACATCTATAGCTAGAATGGCCACTGACTCCTCTACAAAGATCCAATGATCATCCAACTCAACTGAATAATACTGGAGCATATGAGACTCATCAGGAATATACCGGCAAAGCATCGAAACATAAAAAACTGGATGGATAGCTGATAGTGCTGGAGGTAGTCCAAACTCAAAGGTAATCTCTCCGACTGTCCTAAAAATCTCAAACAACCCTATATACTTAGGACTTAGCTTGCTCTACTTCCCACGTACTCAAAGAAATACTTGATCACCAACTACAAACCTCAATGGCCGACGCGTGTGATCTATATAACTCTGATGTCTACTCAGCTATCCTGAGCCTATTTTGAATCACCCTCACCTGATCCAAGTCCTCTTGAAGAAAATATGTACCATGCGGCCTAGGCTCTGTAGACTCAAACCAACCAACCCGATAGAGATAATGCATACCATATAAGGCCTCAAATGGGGTCATCTGACTACTAGAGTTGTAGCTGTTGTTGTATACAAACTCAGCTAAAGGCTAGCACTGGTCCCTCTGACCCTAAAATCCAAAATATAGGCCTGCAACATATCCTTAAGAACCTGAATAGTATGCTCTGACTGACCATCAGTCTATAGGTGAAAAGCTGTGCTGAGATCGAGACAGGTACCCAACTCATCCTAAAAAGTCCTCTAAAAGCTATATGTGAACTATGAGCCCCAGAATGAGACAATAGAAATAGGCACATCATAAAGACAAACCACCTCCTGGATGTAGATACGAGACAATCTCTCTGAAGAAAGTGTGAACAAGAAGGAAGTGTGTTGACTTGGTCAATCGATCAACGATTACCCATATATTATCAATACCTCTTGAAGTGTGAGGCAACCCCATAATAAAGTCCATGGTGATACGCTCCCATTTCCACTCAAGAATGGGTAATCTCGAAAACTCACCACCAAGACTCAAATTCTCGGTCTTCACCTGCTGGCAACACAAACAACAAGATGTATAGTTTGAGATGTCTCTCTTCATATTACTTCACCAACAGTGATGGATCAAATCATGATACATCTTAGTTGTGCCTAGATGGATGGAGTATCTGGAATCATGGGCCTCGCTAAGAATCAGCTGAATTAAACCTCCCACTCTTGAGACACATAATTGGCAGGAAAATCTCAAAACCCCATCTGAATCAAAAGTAACCTGACCAGCATCACCTGCTAACACCCTATCTCTAAGTTCCACGAAAGACTCATCCTCAAACTGACGACCATAGATCAAATCTAGCAAAGATGACTGAATGCCCACATGGGCTAATACCCATTTGGAATCTGAGATATCAAGTCAAATCATTCGGTTAGCTAAGGACTGGATGTACAAAGACAACAATCGCTCCAAAATAGAAAGGAAGGCTAGAATACCCGTACTCACAACCTTTCGAATCAAGTCATCTGCTACTATATTTGCCTTTCCCGAATGGTAAAAAACAAAGAGGCCATATTCCTTTAGGATTTTAATCCGCTAATGCTACCTCGATTTAAGATCCCTCTGGCTCATAATGTAAAGTTGGTTCTTGTGAACAGTGTAGATCTCACAACAAACTCTATATAATAGTGCCTCCAAATCTTAAGCGTGAAAACTACAACTACCAACTTCAAGTCATGGGTGGGGTAGTTGTGGTTATGCAGATTATGTTGCCTCGATGCGTACGCTATAACCTGACCTTGCTGCATCAATAAATAACCAAAACTGACTCCTAATGTATCACAATATACCATGAAGCCCTCTCCCTTAACTGGAAAAGTCATTATAGGTTTGGTGGTAAGTAACTCTTTGAGCCTCCAAAATCTTATCTCACACTCCTCTAGCCACACAAAAGGAACATCTTGGCGATTCAACCAAGTCAATGGGGCTGCAATAGTGGAAAAGCCCTCAACAAAGCATCTGTAGTAACTCATTAATTCGAAGAAGCTACAAACCTCATTAATAGAAGACATCTTCGTCGGATCAACCATAATAACCTTCTTTGACACTACGTTCCCAAAGAATGCTACAGACTTAAGAAAAAACTTGCACTTTGAGAACTTGGCATAAATCCGCTGATCTCTCAAAGTCTAGAGAGCTACCCTCAAATTTTTCTCATGCTCACTCCGGTTCTGCAAGTATACCAATATGTCATCAATGAAGATTACGACAAAAAAATCAAGGTATAGCCTGAACACTTGAGTCATCAAGTCCATGAAGGTAGCATGGGCATTAGTCAACCCAAAAGACATCACAAGGAACTCATTATGGCCGTAATGAGTCCTAAATGTGATCCACTACCCTAATCCTTAGCTGATGGTAACCAAATCTTAAGTCAATATTAGAAAAATATTGACATACCTTGAAGCTGATCAAATAGGTCATCAATGAGACATTAGGTAATAGTCATTTACATCACCTTGTTCAGCTGCCGGTAGTCAATACATATCATCATAGTCCTATACTTCTTTTTCACAAACAAAAAAGGAGCACCCCATGGCAACACACTCAGATGCATGAACCCCTCACTTAAGAGGTCCTCAAGCTGAACACTGAACTCCTTCAGCTCTGCAAGTGTCATCCAATAAGGTGAAATAGAAATAGAAAGGGTGCCTGGCTCCAAGTCTATATCAAAATCAATATCATGCTCTGGGAAAGGCTAAGTTGGTTTGTCGGGAACATATCCACAAAATCTCTAACCACAGAAACTGAGTCAACTGAAGTGCCCTCTCTACTGACATCACGCACATAGTCCAAGTAAGTTAGAAAACCCAAAACAACCAATTGACGATCTCACATAATAGATATAATCTCCATTGGTATATGACTATAACCACCTTGCCATAATATCAAAGGAATACCAGGCATAGATAAGGTACCGATCTTTGCGTAGCAATCCAATCCTCATGGTTAGGGGATAATCAGTCTATGCCTAGAATCATGTCAAAATCTAGCATATCTAGAAGAATAAGGTCAACTCTAGTATTATAACATTGAATAGTCACTAAGAAAGACCACAAAACTTGATCTACTAGTAAAGATTCACCCACTAAGATCGAAACTTGAATTGGCCTCACCAAGGACTCGAACCTCATACCCAATCGGGGAGCATAATAGATAGATACATACTAAAAGGTGGATCCTAGATTAAATAAATATGTCGGGTAGTGGCATAATAGAAGCATACATGTAATGTCATCATCGGATGCCTCAGTCTCTGCCCTCACTGGATCCACATAGAAATGACCATGAGCACATCTGCCTGGTACGTCTATGTCATGACCTAAACCCGTAGGCCGTGACCGGGTTCTGACCTGGATCCCTGTATATGTATCTATTGACTATAGTCAATTTGAACTCTATATAATATGATACTACATACAAAAACCCCAATGGGTCAAAAAATTTTCATGTACATGTAGCTCTTTCCTTTATATCATATCATAGAAGGTCACACAAGTTGACAAGGCTGCCCTAACATAAAAACATTTACAATGCGCTGCATAGGCGCAATTGAAACAAACTAACAAACGACCCACATAAACATATCTATAGACCTTTAAGAATAGTAATGGTAATATATGGCAGGACAGGGCCTCCACCGTACCCCTGAACAAACAAATATATACATAGGAGGATCAGTACCCAAAAAGCTAGGCTCCAAAATAGTGGAGCACTTCCAACATGGCTGAGTGGAAATCCTAAGCTGGAAGATCTTTGAAATGAACATCTGTACCTACGAGCAGAAAACACAGCCCCCCAAAGAAAGGGGGGTCAGTACGATACATGTACTGAGTATATAAAGTGTAACATAGCATAAATAAGATTACAGCTGAAATAGGGATGCAGGGGATAAGTATAACCTTTAATAAATCATTGTACTTGTATCTTATAAAATAAACTCATGTATACCCTCATCACACACCATACCTGGCCCGCTAGGGGACTTGGTATTACAAATACATTATTCTATCATCATAGGCATATATGTACTATTAGCACTGTGGAACATATAGCCCGATTCATATTATAGCAAGTACATACCGAGGAACGATGGCCTAATCCACATATCGTATAATAATGCCAAGGAATGATGACCCGATCCGTATCTTATACAATAATGCAGAGGTACGATGGTCCAATCCATATATCATATAATAATGTCGAAGTACGATGGCCCGATCTGTATATCATATAGTAATGCCGAAGTACAACAGCTCGATCCATATATTGTATAATAATATCGAGGTACGACGACCCAATACGTATATCATATAATAATGCCAAGGTAATATGGCTGGATCCACATATCATATAATCATATATATATATATATATATATATATATATATATATATATTATAGCCGGTTTCGGGACTCAGTGAAAGATGTATTACCCTATGCGTGAGCAAAGCAATGCGTAACTATATGCAACTAAATTATCATCCGAGGCTCAACAGAGTAATCAAGCGAGTCATCACTTGAAGATTAGGGTAGTAGTCATCTTAAGTACCCTCTAACGGTCAGTAGGGATGATATCAAGTGAAGTCTCAGGCATCAGAGGCATGTATCAAGGTGATGCTATATAGTTTATGCAATGCGAGACTTTTACCCTTGTAGAGCCTTTAGGAAGAGGAGCTGGTATCTCTACTTACTATTCACTATATAGAAGGCTCGAGAATAGTAGTTTAACTACTTTAAAACCCTTAATATTCAAAAATGACTATAAGTCATGAGTTATACCCAGAACTTATAAATGGAGTCACCTCCAGATCCATGTCCTGTATTACCTATAGTCCAGTCTTTCTAGAAGTAGGAAAGGACAAGATTTACATGTACTACTTTTTATCACATGGAAGACTTGAAAGGTAATGACTCAACTTATTACAGGAGTTCTAACATCAAGAAGTGAATAAGATTTACAAACCATACTCGGGGTTCTATGAATAGAATTATCCCTACAGTACATATACCAACCACTTATGGCTAAGACATGCCAAGATAAAAGAAGGATAAGCTTTATATAGTCTCTACTTTCCTTCATGTAGTCGTTATATACACATGTACCGAGGAACGTACGGCTCGATCCTTAGATAGTAATATATGTCGAGGAACGTTCGACCTGATCCTTATACACATATACCATACCTGGCCCATCAAGGGACCCGGTACCATAAGTATATCATTATAACATCATAACTTATATCAAAGACATATCAAGAGAAAAGAAGGGTAGCTTTACATATTCTCCACTTCCTAACGTATGGAAGGCTTGAGAAGCCCTAGTTTAATTACTGTAAGAGTGCTTTCATCGAGAAGTAAATAAAGACCGTGAATTATGCTTGACATTTATGAGTAGATTTACCCTCAATCTCATACCATTCATTACTTAATTTAAAGACATGTCAAAAGAAAGGAAGAGAAAAGTTTTACATACCTCTTGTGGATCGCTCTTAACCACGTTCGCCTCATCGTCTTTTAAACCTATTTAACACGAAGGTAATACTAATATTAATAACCTTTAAATTTCCAGCTTCTAAATCCATAACCAAGCACCCATAGGAATCAATTCCTTATTCGTCTTTCTCGACTAGTCTCGACTAGTCTATTAGTTAGTTAAGAAGTTAACGGAATTTGGGCTGCATCTCCTCTATAACTCCCCCTATACGAACTTACAATTACATACTCAATTACTAAAGCCAACCAAAAACAACAATCAGCAGCTTATATATAAGTAAACCACTTCAACATTACACAATACAAACTCCAAACAACTCGCTCGAAACTACGATACCAAAGTAGGATTTTTAATCTCTATTTTGTAAAACCTTTAACCATAAGAAACGAAGGGTCATATGACTGCAACCAGAAGCACCCACACCCTTTTTAGAACACTTTCCATCCCTGAAACACACAACCATTCACCTCTAGCCCGCAACACCATAATTACAACACACTACTCGACTTTGACTTAACTAAAACGACTTCAATTTAGTTTGTTTCTAACGCCAATCATACCTATGCAATTTTCTTATTTCCAGCTTCGTTTAAGACATGTAATACACTCCATGACAATATTATTAACTCCACTTTAAAAGGAAAGGCCTTACCTTGTCTAAAACTTGCCAAAATTTAACTTTGGAAGCTTCTTAACATGCTGAAAGTTTGCGGGTTGTTCGCGTCACTTCTTTGCTGCCCCAAATAGTAATTTTATGCTATTAAATACCAGTATATCACCATAGGATATCTCAAATAATTAATTAATGGAACAAAATATTGAGAGCTTACCTTGTTTAGCCAAAGCCGTGGCTGCTCTCCTCTCTCTCTACGTTTTTCTTTCTCACTTTCTCTCAAATTTTCTTAAAGAAAGGATGAAGAATGAAAGTATTCAACAACTTACATGTATATATACCCTTTTTAAGAGGCTGAAATGTGGCAGCCCCTAGGGGTGACATGTGGCAGCCCTCTAGGGTGCCACCTCATCTATACAACCACTCATATACTGCCACGTGGCAGCGTGGGTCCACCCCAAGTAGGTGTGTCACCTACTTGGTCTAAGTAGGTACATCACCTGCTTAGTCCAAGTAGGTACATCACCTACTTGTTTCAAGTAGGTGTCATGTCTCCTTATTCCTCTTTCATGGATTCGTAATCTCGTCTCACTTTAAGAACCTATGTAATCCTTGCTACATAAGCTTAACATGCACTCAGTAGCTTAAGTATGTAAGACATCCAAGTTGGTAGCTTACGCAAGTAAATCGAGTCCTACGACTCATTACTCGACCTCCAACTCCTTTTAGATTTTTATAACCCTATTTCCCATCTGTCACTACTCACGCAGAACTTCATAGATAACCTGCATCACATGGCAATCATTTAGAGAAAAAAAGAAAAACAAATATGCTCTAATGTACAAAAGTGCAGGGTATAACAGTCTAACCTTTCGCCTGACATACCTCGCCATGATTTGCCTCTAGCACCCTATCAGCCACCCCAACAATCCTGATCCTAAAATTTGCCTCTAACTGGAGGAGGCACTGCTATCACTGGTATAGTTATTGGGGGAGCTAGTACAATCACCTCTTGCCCTCACCGAGGAAACTCTCAGACCAATGGTCTAAGTTTTCACAGTCATTAGATCCTTGAGAAGATTGAACTGTAAGAGTATGGCCGCTACAACCTAAAGAACCCATATTTAATCTCCTCGAACTCTGGCCTATGCTAGGACTACCCTACTGATGTTGGCTGCCCTTAGAAGCGGGTAATGATACCTGAACATGCCATCTGGGCAGACCCTACTGGAATCTCTAGCGGGACCTATCATAGGAGTCTTTTACTCTAGTTTTGGACCCATTTTAGCTGCCCTGTTAGCAAGGCCTATTGTCAATGTCCCTTTATGCCTCACAGTGAATATGTTTCATGGACTGAGCATGGTTGACCACATCAAGAAATAGATGGCCGATGAAGCTAGATGCTCTATGTCAACCCTCAGTATCTACCGTAACCCATGCACAAAGCAACAAACTCTCTCCTCATCCATGGGTAAGATCATGGTGGCATAATAGTACAGCTCAAGAAACCTCATCTTATACTCTAAGACATTCATACAGTACTACTCCAATCTGGAAAACCAATCACAAAGCCTATTTTGGATGCTCTGTGGTATGAAATAGACCATGAAATCCTTTAAGAACTCATCCTAATATATAGGAGGTGACCCAGCAGGCTTAGACTGCAAGTACGAGTGCCATCACTGCTTAGCGAGCTCGCCGAACTGATGTGCGGTAAAGTTGGCTCTTCTAAACTCCATAAGGACTAAGGATTGAAGCTTCTCCTAGAATGTAGTCAAGAATTTATGGGCATCCTCTCCAATCACCCCAATAAACACTGACAGTGACAACCTTCAAAATACCCTAAGCATTTTCTACTTGCATAGTAGCATGACCACATCATCTAAACCCAACTGTATGGCCATGTGAGTTGGTAGTGGTTGACCTTCTTGGGCTACTGCTGTAGGCTGACCCTATTGTGCTAGGGATGGAGCTGGAGCTGGAGCTAGAGATGGTGCCTGCCTCATCTCACCTATAGCAGATAAAATCTGGGCGAGTATGGCATGAATCTCTAGTGCTGCACCTGGTGCGAGTGGTGGCTGAGCTGGTCTTGGGCCCACCAACTATAGAGATACAAATATTGTATGTGGCTTCTCCTCAGGCTCTAGAGCCTTCTCTTCATAATAGACTGGTATTTTAGCCCTCGCACGACCTGTAGGTCAACCTCTACCCCTAGCTGGAGCTCTATCTATGGGCCTCTGTGCATCATCTCTAGCCACTGTGCCTCATGTGCGAGCCATCCTACGAAAGAGTGAAACAAGTGATATTTCAAAGAACCAATAAGACACACACTACATAAAAGCGAACCAAAAGGGGAAGTCTTCCTAACAACATCATGTAGCCTCCCAAAGATAAGTTACGGACTTCTCTACACTAATTTGTAGAACCGTAGTAGACATTAGCTCTGTACAAGTGAGATCGGTCAATATGGGGCTCTAATACTAACTTTTCACGATCTGATTCCTCAAGTCATGATGACACATGCTATAACCACCAGTAGGTAACTCAACCCTTAACCCGAAACAACTAGTATTGGGTTTATGGGTAGAAACTAAAAAAAAATAAGCAATTCCAATATAAACAAAATATATAAGTAGAAGACAAGCTAAAATATATATACAAAATGATCCCTCCCAGAATCTGAAATTCACAAGTACAAAGATGACTAAATAAAATAGTGCAAGTCCCAAAAGCGCACCTCAGAAATAAGACTTGTCTCAAAAAGAAAAATACTAGTCTATATATACATATGGAGACCAGAATAGTACAAAAGGCCAAGTGCTCACCTCGGTCTCCAGTTCAGACTACTCCAAACTAGAATTAGTTTTAGCCACTTATGCTTAGACTTGTATAACAAAAACAGATGCAGAGTGCAGTAGAAGTATCAAAACAATAGGTACTTAATAGGCATTATAGGCCGACTGAGGTTGAAAAGTAAAAGCAACATGAAAAGGAGGAATAGAAAAAACCAAGGTCATGAGCGGAAGCCTAAAGTAAAGTAATGAAATGCAATGCACACGAGTGAAGAAAAGATCCTAACCAAAGTAATCTACAAGCTAACTACACCTAACTGGACCCTCACAAGCCAAGAAGGTACACTCGTGTGCAAATTTAAATAAAAACTCAAACGAACCCTCATAAGCCTGATGAGCATACAGAATAACTATAACTACCAAGAATTGAATTTGAGAACCCAAGATCAAAGAATATAAGACCAGAACCTCATACTGAACCAATAGAACCTGAAAGGATGAAGGTCGGACCTCTAACCCGATGCTTAGAAGAAGTACCCAAGTAACCAATCAAAAGTATCAAGTAACTGAGGATGGACCTTTAACCGAATGATCTTCATAAGGATCTAAATGATCCAGGCTGGACCTTTAATCGGATGCTCTTTGAAATGTCAATGTGGTCGAGGTATGATCTGGAATCTAGATGCCTGACAAAAGTGACAAATATAGATAATGCAATTTCTCCCAATGGTCCATAGTCACTGATCTCTGTGGAACACCGTCCATACTTATCCAATCAACTTACCCATCTGAGTTGTAACCCAAACTAATCTGAATCATAGAACAGGACTCAGTATCGCCATTGAGAACTCATAAAATCATAGAGTCAGGGAGGTAAGGATAGAAATTCATCAAAGCGGGCACTCCACTTAGCTAAGGCTCAAACTATTAGATTCAAGTCTACTACACCGGTCTACAAGGTTCTAAGCTGGTTGAAAAAATGCTGGGGCAAGACTAAGACCTATCGGATCCTAATCATGCATTTCTAAAGTAAGATCTAATCAAACCTAGGCAAGGGTCAAATATGCTCCAAATAAATAAAAAATCAAGTATACACATACACTACAAGGCAAGGATGATCAACAAAGGCAAGAAGCATTCTCACAAGTACTCGATAAATTCTCGAAACAAGTCTGAAATATTATTTCCAAACATATAAGAATGATTCAACAACTACCCAACCCAAATTCCAACTAATCAACAAAAAATAATATTTCAAGATCAATCTAAAGAGGGGGAGTCGTAGCCTACATTTAGGCTGATCACGCATGCTCCAAAATCACTAAACTGGAGCTTTTCCTATCGAACGACCTTCAAATGCTTCCATTCTATCAAATATAGGTACACAACATTAACACGGTCATTTTGATATTAAAATTACTAAAATCAGAGATGGATCAATTTTAGAGTCAAAAAGGAGAATGTGGGACCTTTTCTGGTAATTCTATAATTGACTCTCTGAAAAGGTCCTAAATATTACCTCGAATTTGTATTCCACAATGGAACACAATTCAGGACTCAAAACAGCCCCAAACCAAACATGCAATGTTCCTTATTTTGGTAGGTGTCACTCCACAATGCTTAGCTAAAGTATATAACTCCTCCAAGGTTTGTGGGTCTTGGTATTGTAAGAAAGTTTCAAATAGTGTTGGAGGTGTTCAAGATAGCTAAGGACTAGCAGAATGATCTTGATGGCTAGAAGACGTTGGATTTTGACCATAAGGCAAGTATTTTGAAGTGTGAGTTGAGTTCCATCTGACATGGCCCTGTGTTTCTCATTTCGGTGGTTTCAGTGTGGTTTTGGTTTTCCTTAGATGAATTTGGTGCTTT